>NC_136068.1:331141399-331741399 GCF_964261635.1 Lissotriton helveticus | reverse complement strand
ACCCATCAATCATTGCTTTCAGACGTGTAGGGGTAGGTGCTACTGCGGCCACTTGCATTCTCTGTCTGTCCAGACCCACATCCACCACGTCATTCCAGTCGCCCCCTATCACAGCCAGGCAGTCCGGAATTTCGGCCCACAATTCAAACAGGCGCTCCGCCAGGGACCACTGCAGGGGTGGGGGAGCATATACACTGCCGAACACTACGGGTTCTACACCAATCATGCCCTTGACAAACACATACCGACCCTGGGGATCGAGCCAATGGCGTTCGTGAGTATAAGACAGTCGTCGATGAATGAGGATAGCTACCCCTCTCGACCCCCTGGTAAAGCCTGCGTGGAACACCTGGGTATAGCCAAATCGTTGCAAACTCAGTATCTTCGTTCCCAACATATGCGTCTCCTGCAATAACATGACATCCGCTGAGTCCCTCTTACCCCAGCGCAGCACTGCTCCCCGTTTAATTTTGTCCAGCATTCCCCTGACATTCCAACTGAGAATTCTCATGGAGCCACTAACAGGCGCCTTCTCTGGGGAATCACCCATAGTCTCGGTGGGAGAGCATCTGAAAACCCCCGGACCTAGCCCAAGCACCTTGTATTACAGAAATCACAGCAGAAAAAATCACGTGCATCCCTGCCCAACCACCCCGTACCCCCCCCACCCAGTCCACCAACACAACTCCCCCAACTACCAAACCTCCGCCTATCCCCCCTCCCCCACCCCTATACCTCATGGAACACTGAAGTACCTGTCGCGGCATAAAGAGCTTCAGGCCCAAAACAGAGCGCCCAAAGCCACCCATGCCAATGGATCCCCCTACTCTCCCCAACTAACAGTACCTCCCCTTAGGGCCCCCCTTCGAACGTGAGAGGATTAGGCCGCCCATGGGTCAGTACCCCGAGCCCCATTAATCACATGCGACCCACCGCTTAAGCGCAGCGGGACAGTACTACAACAGATACTACGCCCTTCCTGCGTCCAGCCATGGCCTAGATCTCACCACACCATGCTCCAGCCCATCAATCAGGAATTCTACCCCCATGGCCACCAGCAGAGGCTAGTGACGAAATGTCGCTCAGGAGGCAAGAATGGGGCTCCACGGCCCTCAGGTCCCAGTCCCAGACTGAGCAGTGTCCGACTGCGCACCATCCAGCCGGCCACCCCCGGATTGGGAGCGTCGCCGTGACCGAGACTTCCTGTGTCTCCTGTTCCTGTTGGAAGATTCGCCTCTCTCTTGCGACGACCCACGCGATGCTCCGGGGTTCAGGCCCGGCTGGGCATTCGGTCGGATCCTGACTGTCTCGTCTGTCCAGCTAAACACCGCCTCCGGGGTGTCGAAAAAGTGGGTCTTGGATTGAAACACAACTCTTAGACGAGCCGGGTACAACAGTGAATATTGTATTTTCAGTCCACGTAGTTTGGCTTTCGCATCTTGGAAGGATCGGCGCTGCTGCTGCACCAGCTTGGTATAATCTGGGAAAATCATAATCCTGTGGCCCTCGAACGACAAGTCCTCCTTGGCTCTCGCTTCTCGAAGTATAACGTCCCTGTCATGAAAGTTGAGGATTTTAGCGATGACTGGACGTGGTCGCTCTCCTGCCGGCGGTTTCTGCGCTAGGGCCCTATGGGCGCGCTCCACTACAAAGCAGCGCGACAGGACGTCTGGGGGAAGCCAACTCTCCAACCAGTGTGTCAAGAACGCATCCATGGATCCCTTCTCACAATCCTCTGGAAAGCCCACGAAGCGCAGATTATTTCTTCACGCCCGCCCTTCCGCATCCTCGACACGGAGCGCCAGCCCCTTTTGGATCCTGGCCATGTCCTCCACCTTTTTCTTGAGGGCCACCACATCATCTTCCACCCCTGTAATCCGAGTTTCGGTTTCTGTGATGTGGGCCACAGCATTGCGGAGATCTTGACGCAGCAGCATGACATCGGCTCCAACCGCACCTATTTTGGCATCAAGCATGTCTCTGGATTGGGTAATGGCGGCCATTAGGGCCGCATTATCAGGACCTGTGCCCCGGCTACCTCCGGAGGCCCCGGATCCTCCACTGGGTCCCGTGAATTTATCGATCGGCCCTTGTTTGGTGGAACCAGTGCCGCCCCCACCTCTCGTCATGTTTAGGGGTAATGAAGAGGGCCTCTCAGCCCTTGCGGTGGGTCCCTCGCCGACAGCAATCCAACAGCAGCGTCCACTCGGGGGGCCCAGGAGACTCCGTCAGGGCTTGAGCGCCGTCCCCAGTGGGCACCCCCAGATCACGGGCACCACAGCCAAGCCTCGGGCGGCAAGCCCCGGTGGGAGCGCAAAACAGGACAGTTTCTTCACTTGCTCAGGGCCTCCAAGGTCTCGGTCCGGACCTCACCCAGGACCCACGAGCCAGGGCACGCACAGTATAGTCTCAAGACACTGGGGCATCCAGCCCCGCCGTCCTCCTGGCCACCCCACACCCCACTCGCGGCTCACAGCAGCAGATGAGGCAGGGCAGGCACTCGGGTCCCCAAACTGAATAGCCCAGATCACCACTCGGGCCACATGTCTCTTCACAGCGCCGTAGAGCAGGGCCACCAGAGGGGAGGAGGAGGGGGGGGCACTCACTGTTCGTTGCGGACTATCCGTGGACGGCCTCCAGTCACCACCCGGGCAGTAGGCACTATATAGCGTCGTCGATTCACCACTCCATCCAGCACTGCAACACCAGTTCTAGCCCTCCAAATTCGACGTGGCGTTCAGCCTTCCGGCACTCCAGCTGCACTGTGCCTACACCCTCGTCCAGGAGCCAATGAAGACGCCGCCCGGCCGGGGCCCACCAAACTTGAGGCCCCGGCGTCCCCAGGGCCAGGCAGGCCTCAATCTCACTCCGGAGCTCCCAGTGTCCGAGGCAGGATCCAGCGGGGGACTCCCTCCGTTGCTTCACCGGCCCCAAGCAGTCCCGGAATCCGGCCAAGGGAGGCGCGCCTCAAAACGCATGTTACTGGCAAAACACTAGGCCACCGGGCAGCCGGGCCCCAGCCACAACCCACCTCCTCGGGCTCCTCCTGTATGTGCCCAGCGGTCTCCACGCACAGTAGGTGCCACACCAACACCAGGAGTGAGCCTCAGCGACCCCCGGTCAACTTGACTCGGACCGGCCCGGGGTCGCGAAACTCGAGGCCCCGGCCGCCCGGGGTCCGCACAGGCCGCGGCACCTCCACGCCGTCACCGGATCGCCTCGGTACAACCTCCGACTCCTCAGGTGTTCCCAGTGGGTCCCGCTAGCTCCGGCACCGCAGTCTCCGGGCGGGGAGTCCTCCGACCGGCCCGACCACTGGCCGTCGGTCCCCCGTCCCGAAAATCGAGGCCCCGGCTCCGCCTGTGGACAACAGGCCGCACTGCGCCGCCAACAATCACGGGTCACTGGAGCGGCCGATGGAACGGGGCGGCACACCGGAGAGGTCTGGGTGCCACCCGGAACACACCCAGCACAGGTAGGGCAGTTTACGGGCTCGGGGGCCAGGATAATGAGCGGATAAAGTGCGGGCCGGCGGGAGCTCCTCTAAGCTGCGACCGCCATCTTCGCCCTCCAAGCCACGCCCCCTGCCGACTATATTTTTAACATTCTTTTTTATATTAATGACTAGTTTATTTGTGTAAACCATGAGTGGTCTATGCAAAAGACCCATAGCTGAATTAAAAGTTGTGTCTTTTTTTCACAAATGTATTGCTTTCCAAGTTCACCGCTTTCCCCACAAACTGCAAGTCAGTTGAAACCCCCAAAAAGAAAAATTGATTATCACTTGAGAAAATGTGAATACTGTGTTATAAATATGTTTTTTACAGCTGTGATTGTTTCTAAAAGATGGGAAGACAGTGATGTTAGCACAGTAAACCTTTTGTTGGTACCATTTTTAGAAAGAAAACATAACCTTTCTTGCACAGCACTTTTTACCACGTCTACAACACAAAGTGTTGCTATATTTAAGCCATTTTTTCAGGTCCCTCCAGTGGCATCCACAACCCGTCTCTACAATTCTCAACATTTGGGAAAAGGGACACAAATTTGGTTTGGATACATTTTTTGCCAAGAATGTTCTGAAGTGCTCCAAACATCAAAAAGAGCTCAGCACTGGGATGGTAAAACCTCAGTGGCTGAGCTGAAGTGGTGAGCTGCATTTCCAGTCTTCTCATCTTCACTCTTTGGCAAAGCTGAAAGAAAAAGTACCTACCAGGATATGGGAAAGGTGATGAAGATATGTGTATGTGAATGGATATCTGTGAGTGTAACAGTTAATGCGATTTGGACACTTGTAGACTAGGTTATACAAAAATATGCTCTATAATGAGGTTGGTATCAGAAGAGTGGTTGGGCAGAAACATGTCAGACTCATATACTATTAGTGGGGGTGTTTCTCCAATGTAGTGGCCTACAATTCATTTGCCTAAAGTTTTACAGAAGGCAACTGCTATTTTGCCATGTCTTTTAAACTGCCACCAGCCCTTTCAGCGGTCTGGTATCTCCCTCCTTTACTGGAGAGCAAGTCTTTTACTGTCTTTCTGCTTTATCTCATTATTCTTTATATGTCTGTCCACCCACCATCTTGGATTCCTTCTGTCTAGAGCTGAGACCTGTCATTTGTCTTTAGGTTGCCAGTCTCCCTCCACCTGCCTACGCCTAGGATCCTGTAGTGTGTCATTTGAAGAGAAGTCCAGGGGCAATAGACACAGCTTCATTTCTCTGGGATAGGTGTACTCCCTGGTTTCGCTATTGTTGCAGCACAAGTGTGGTAACATTTTATTATACGTTTACTCTCTTTCCTACTCTAACCATACTGGGCCTTTTATGATTAGACAATCTGCAGCATTTACATTTACCACAGAGGCAATGATCCTCTGATTTTTCTCCGCTGAGTGGAGGGGAGGAAACAGGGTAGCCAAAATACCCAGTTAGCTGTCTACTGATGATCATTAATTGACAGCTAATTTACAAATTTGAGATCAGATTTAGGTACACACCTCTCGAAACCATGCTGTAGAATTAAAAAATAGCAATGGGAAGACCCACCCTCCTGAAGAAGTGAAGTTGGACTAGAATTATGCTAACTAAAAGCTTTGCAAAATCAAATCAGAACAAAAGAAGTAATACCTGATGTTCTGACAGAGCTTGCTGATTCTTCCTACAATGCATTTTAGACATCAGTAAAATAGCACAGTGTAACAGGAATAACCAACAAGTCTCATTAATGGACTCAGACAGAAATGTTATTGATGTGTCGGTAAGGCGTTCAAACCTGTGCGCTTTTACACACAATGCCAGTTAAGTAGGTCCTGGTGGAAGGGAAAGTAAAAGATGCATAAAGGTAGGTACTGTCATTCATTCATTCCAAATCTTTATTTCGGCGTTACGCCATAAAAGAACAATTTAAACATTACATTCCATTAAAAATTACAGTTCAATAAAATTAGGACAATCATTTAAAGATAAAGTGTAAAATACAATCTATTTGACTATGCAACAAAAGTTGAATATTCATGGAGCATAACAATAATAAAAAAACAAATGAGACGGGAGGACACCTCAGTAATTCTATAAGCAAATTCAATTGTCTAATGCAGTTAATGCTATTTTAACAAATCAGTTCCATAGATAGGACAATATAGATAGAGATTAGAGGTTAAATTTACAGCTGAAGACCTATTTTTTTCCTACGATAGCAAATGGCAAGTAAAAATCTGCTGACACTGAATATAATCTGTTGAGAAGTATTAGTGGTCAAAATTCTCAGAGCCTGATCACAGGACCTCAAGCCTAATAAAAGGCATATCGGCTTAATCCATCTTTTCCTCTCATGGGCATAGATGGGACAAAAAAAGAGAATGTGCTGCACATTCTCAATTTGGTTGCGTTCGCAAAGTGAACAAACTTTGTCCAATTCCTCAGCCAATGGGTCACGGTTCCTTGCCCAACATGACAGAGTTGATTTCAGTCGAAGATTTCCATATCTGAACTTTAAAAAAAGTGTCTTGGCAAGTGGAGGCTCTATCTCGTCCATAAAGGACTCATACAGGGGTTCACCCTTAAAACTTAAAAATTTTGATACTAATGAACCACTAGTACTAGAGTTTGCAGCCATATTTGCTACATAGGACCAAAAGGCTTTTTTCAGGACTAACTTGGGATTAGATGGAAGCTGATCGGGATGCTCCCAAAAGTGTTTCAGGCCTATAAAATTAAGCCAAGTCCTAACATGTGTTAGCCAAGGGATTTTTTTGTTACTATCCAACCCCATAATCTCTATCAGCCCTTCTCTGTATACCTGAAGCTCAGGAACGTGCCATAATCTTACCCAGAGCATGAGCGGCCTAATAAGAACATGATGATCAGTTCTTTTAAAATCAAGGTCCAGTTGCAGGGGTACTAATGGGGTTCCTCTCGGAGCCCTGACCAAGCTACGCATAAAGTTGTTATCGTAAATGCTAAAAGTCTCCTTGGAGCCTGGCCCCCACAGTTCAGCACCATATAGCACTGAGGACTGAACCTTAAATTTAAAAAGTTCCATAACGGGACGAACCGCTTTGCTGGTACTTGAGCTTTGCTCTCTGAGAATTGGTTTAACGTTCTGGGCAAATAGCAATTTGCTTTTTTCCATTTGAGCTTTCCAGGTAAAGTTACAGTCATGCGTCACCCCTAAATATGAAAAGTGAGGCACTGATTCCAACTTTATCCCTTTCAAAGATAGACAACCCTTGTCTGGTTTGGTTGGGTTAAGGGCCATGTATTTCGTTTTTTTTACATTAATCTCAAGCCCCTTTTCACAACAGTAATTATTAAAAGTATTCAATAAAATCTGCAAGCCATTTTTTGTTTGGGATATCAGAATAGTATCGTCAGCAAACAATAGGGATGCTACCCTTTCACCATTCAATTTAGGTGCATCATTTTTACATTTATCTAAGTAAGAGGGTATATCATTCACGAAAATTGAAAATAACGTGGGGGCCAGAACGCATCCCTGGCGAACTCCACGTTCGATTGGGATTTTCCGTGAAAGTTCGCCGTTTTGTCCCCATCTAATTCTCGCGAAGTTCCCCTCATGTAATTTTATGATTTGGGCTACTATATTGTTTGGCAAGCCCGCTGCACTCAACGTCTTCCACAGAAGATCACGTGGCACCAAATCGAATGCTGCCCTTAAATCAACAAAGGCAACATACAAATGGGCCTTCTTTATCATTACGTACTTCCAGTAGAGGCAGCAGAATCTGAAGCACTGATCTATAGTGCTGACTTTAGTTCTGAACCCGGCTTGAAATTTAGTTAAAAATGAATTTTCGTCCAACCAATTACTCACTCTAAATAAAATATGGCGTGAGTAAATTTTCTGAAGGATGTCCATTAAGCTTATTGGACGATAATTGCAGGGGTCCTTTCTGTCTCCTTTTTTAAATAATAAAACGATTTCAGCTCCTTTCCAGCTTTCAGGAAATTCCAAACTTTGAGATAGTTCGTTGCATAGATAATTGATATATGGTGCCCATATTTTCAGGTCGTGCTTGTAAAGATCCCCAGGAATTTTATCCAAACCTGGGGCTTCCCATTTTTAACTTGGCTGATAGCCAGCTCTGTTTCCCCCAAGGTAAAAACCAGCGGATCCACTGGAGGTTCATAGCATGCTACAGTAGATGCTGTGTGAGGATCATCATATTTCATATACAAATTAGTAAAATGGGTTACCCACGTTTGCTCGTCTAAGAATGTGTCTCTAATCACCCTTCCCACCTTGTTCCCATTAGCTATCAGCTTCCAAAATAATACAGTATCTCGTGATCTTGCAGCTGACAGTAATTCCGCCCACTTTGCTTCCTCCCACTCAATTTTCGCAGTCCTTTGGATAGTTTTGTAGTTACTTCTAGCTATCTTAACATCCAGTTGCGATTTGGATTTTATAGCGAGTAACATTTCCCTCTTGGACTCTCTGCACAGTTTATCGTACCAGGGCTTGCTGTGTGACAAGTTCTGGGTCTTCTGCTGGGATTTTTTGGGCATTTTGGTTACCAATAATTTTAGTTTTCTGAAAAACTCCAAATGTATGGTCTGGAAGGAAGTTCTTGCTTCCTCCTCAGGAGTTAAGCTTAGGTACGCAACAAAGGTGCCCGCAAAAAGTGAATATATTTCACCTAGAATATCACCATGATCCAAAATGAATGGCCATTTAAGCGATCTCCTGTTGTTACTGATATGAATATCAATACCGTCCCCAGCATCCCCCTCAAAGGAGGTAGGAGGGGAGGAGTCGCTAAATAATGCAGCATTTAGTGACAAATTAAGTGGGAAATGGTCACTTTCGGCCCTCTCCATTATTTAGGTACTGTCGGTTTCAGGGGTTCACCTTCAGTGTTCGGAGTTGTAGTGGGCCAAGAGGGCCAAGATCTAAAGTACTACCAGTGGTTCTTTAAAAGCGGCCTGGGTTTCACCCGGAGCTGGGTGTTGGTGAGGTTGTAGCTGGGCACGCTAAGGTGAAGGGAGCCACCTGAAAATAGGCTAAACATTAGGACGTGCGGACAAGTCCGAGAGATCCCAAAGGGGGACTAGGTTGCAAGGGGTCTTAGAGCAAGGGGGCACAGCTGGTTCTTTGGGACTCGGGCCGGGTCACTTGGGTGCAGTGTGGTTAGGGCGGCAGGGCTGGTGCGCAAAAATACTCATTGTGATTCGGAGCAAAAAGTTGGCAGGGGCAAGATCAGGACAGCTGTGCCACTCACAAAGTGGGTCTCATTGATGCTGACATCCCTCAATGGCTGCTTGGTAGTGGTGCAGTGCGAATCTGGACTGGACTCTCCTTGTTGGTGTTTGGTGCAGGGCGTCCAATACCAGGGAGTTGGCATTGCATGGCTTTGGTTGGTCTTTTTTTCTTCACAGCCAGGGGAGACAGATCAGATCTTCCAGAGTACGAGTACCTTCTCCTGGTTGTCAGCGGCAACGGTCGGACCAAAGAGCTGGAAAGTGGTGGACCGGACTCTGTTGGACGTGCCTGCGGACTGCAGAGAAGTAGCTACTTACTCCAAGGGAAACTGCAGGTGATGCAAGTGCTGGCAGGCTACCCAAGGCTTTGGCAGTTCTCCAGCTTGCAGGACAAGCCAATCTATTGTGATTGTCATGAGAGGGCTGAGGACAGGCAGGGTTTTGCCCCAAAGTCCACAGGTCTGCTGCAGTTCTCGTCGGCTAGTGAATCTTCCTCATCCTTCTTCTCTTGATCTTTCAAATCTGAGTTCTTAGGTTCAGGTGTGCCACCTAAATACTCATTTTTGGCACGTTTAAGGAGAGTGACAGGTAGAAGCCAATGTGCTACCTACCTTTAGGGTGTTGATGCCCTCTATCTGACCACTTCCTATGGAAAGTTGGCATAACCTTTACCCTAGAATGCTAATTCCATCAAAAATAAGATGGAGGAATCTGAAAAGTGGGGTCCACATCAGCTGGCCCGCCCTAGGGTGGTCTGGCTGAATGTGGGCACATCACCTCATTTTATCTATTTTCCCGCATGTCTTGCTGCCAAAAAGTGGGGTTAAGGCAGAGGGGTGGGAGTCACCACTATTTGGAGAGTCCAGAGTCACATAACAAAGGTGGCAGTGCCTTTTAAGCTTCCCGCCCTCAAATGTAAATCCTGCGTGGAGGAGGTGTGAACACCTCGACCCAGACCATGCTTTGTTCCTGGCCTCCGAGACCTCAGGAGGTCAGAAACCTGTCTATGGTGGCTGGCTGGTCAAGACCAGTCAATTAACACACTAGTAGTCAGTAGGTTTTAAGGGGTTACATCTAAGGTGCTCTTGGTGTGCATTTACTAATAAATACAGCAATAGCATAGTGTGGGTTTATCAAGACGAAGTTTTTGGTACCAAACACTTTGGGGTACAGTGAAGCCATCATATAGCTGGGGAACTCGTAATCACGAATGTAAAGCCCATGTACTCATCATGTCTTCCCTGTGCACTTGTGATATGTAAGGTTGAACTTGGATATCAAAGGGACACATCCACTCCAGCAGATATGCCCATACATGGGTATAGTGCACCCTGCCTTAGGGCTGGAAGGCCTACCTTACGGGTGACGTACATATACTATATGCAGTGCTTGGTAGGCATAGCACACAGGCATGTGTGCCATGTTGATTTTTCATTTTTCTCTTCACTAAGACACGCAGATTGCAATAGGAGTTTTTATGAGCTTGGTGAGGGGTCTCTTAGGGTGGCACAATTTGTGCTGCAGCTCGTAGGGACCCTCTTTAGTTCCAAGGCCCTAGGTACCAGAGGTACCACTTACTACAGACTTACAGAGATCCTAAAGGGGTGCCAGTTGTGGAACAATTGTCAAGTTTAGGAAAAGAATAATGGTACTGGGGACCTGGTTAGTAGGAACCCAGTACACTTTCAGTCAAAGTTGCACTAGAAACCAGTCAAAAGGGGGGTAACCATGTCAAAACGGGCATTTCCTACACAGAGTTAGAGTCCCATTACCATTAAAGCCAAAGGATAGTTCATTTGTCTAACAGCTCAAAATCTATGATGGGGAGGAAAGGATTCAGATTTAAAGTCCATTAAGGATGAGTCCATTAGCATAAAACAAAGAAATGAAGGAAAATTGAATGGAAATGGTTTGGCCAAAAAGGGTTCAGTCCATGTGCTACCAACTGTAGCATCAGCCAAACAGTCCAAAATAAAAAAGTAGTTAATCATCAAAAATCAATAGGCATAGCATGCTCTCACAAGAGGAAAGGAAAAAGTATGGTGTTGCTCCTCCATTGGGGTTTCTTCTTTTATAAAGTCTCTAACAAAGTTTTAATGATGTAGCATCACACCACTATCGAAAGGCTGTCATATGCTCAGATTCACATACTGTCACCTAGGACACTCACAACAGTAAGCTGCTTTCCCATGCTAGTCATGAGAAACTGGAGATTCAGGAGTCCACATAGGCCTAACATTGGTGAAAAAGAAATACAAAGTAACCATCTATAGCAACCACTGAAATCCAGTTCCCACAGGATTATTTCACTGTGAATGTTGAAACATTTAGGAATGTCAAACGTTAAACATGTACTGAACAAATAAAGCAACATTTCACAGGTTGTAAAAGAAGATAGCTCAGGGGAAAGGTCAGCATTAGACAAAAAGCATTCTCGAAGGAACCTTTAAGTTGGCATTATACATTTTTTTTTCAAAACCGTATTTATTAAGAGTTCATGCATGAATCAATACAGCCCTCCACAGTCAGGAGGAGACTGTCAACGACAGACACTGAAAAAGGCATAGCAGTGAACCCAGAGTTATAGAAAACATACCCCAATCCCCTCCCAGACCACCCAGCCCCAACAGCGCCCTGCAACACCCCCCCCTACTACCCACCCCTTATCCCACCCGAACCCGGTGCACGTGTTCACAGCGTAGCAACATAAGATGAAAAACAAAGGTGGAGTCAGCCAACAGTCTAAGGTACGGGGTCCACATCCAGAGCCAACACATCATCAAGATCAGCGGGGGGGTCGAGGTGCAGACCCCTGTAGTCCGCCCATCTTTTCCAAATTTTGTAGTGTTTCCGGGGACACCCTCTGGCCTCAAAAACAGGTAATTCCAGGCCCATAAGGAAGTCCAGTCCCGCTTTCCATGCACCAAGTGGGGGGGCACAAACGCTTTTCCAGGCTTGGGCCAGATCCCGCTTGGCCACCACCAGTCCCAAAAGCAGCAAGTGACGTTTGTAAGCGTTACCCCCAACATTTTCCAGGATATGAAGGAGACCCAGCCTAGGGGTACGGGGCAGGTCCCACCCCAGTACCTCCGAAAGACAGTCCCAAACCCCTGCCCAGAATCTGGTCAGCCTCCCGCAGGACCACACAGTATGGAGAAGCGTCCCTCTCTCATCACCGCACCTCAGACACTCCGGGGCGGCTATAAGGCCCGCCCGCCACAGCCGTTCCCTAGTATAGTAGGCCCTGTGGAGGTATTTGAACTGAATAAATCTAAGACGGACAGCTATAGCAGCTCCCCGGGGGGATTCAAGGGCCTCGCGCCAGTCATCATCATCCAAGGGGCCAATATCAATCTCCCAGGAGGCCTTCAACGACGAGAGGGAGGGGGAACAGTGTGTAACCAAGGAGCGATATATCTGAGAGACCTTTTTGTCGCCTAGGTCACCCATAAATAGTTTAGCCTCGATGGGACTGAAATCGGGGAGTTGCTCCAAGCCCACCAGACTCGGGCCAAGGGCATGGCGGAACTGGAGGTACTGGAAGAATTGGGACTTAGGCATATTGAATTCAGAGCTAAGGTCCTGAAAGGACTTAAGCGTAGCACCAGAGAGAACGTGACCAAGGGACGAAATCCCGATCGCGTCCCAACCGCCAAACCCGGATAGGGAAGCCAGCGCCGGGAGCAGGCCATTACGCCACAACGGCGTCTCAGCCGTCAGTCTGCCCCACCACCCCACACGATGCAAAGCTTGCCGCCAGACCGCAAAGACCACCTGAGTGACCCTCGGCAATACCCTCCTCCGTCTGGCCGAGTACAGCAATGTGTGGAGCGTGGCACCGCCCATCAACGAGTGCTCCAGAGCATAAGCCGGATCACTACGGTCCCCATACCACCACTCATTGAGCACGAGGAGGTGGGAGGCCTGGTAATAAGACAGGAGGTCGGTGGACGCCAAGCCGCCACAGTATGTAGAGAGAAAGCAGGTACGTAGCGCGACCCGAGAGGCGCCCCCGGCCCACAAAAACCTACCCAGCACCGAGTTGACACTCCGGAACCATTGTGGGTCGATTCTATAGGGATGATTCTGCAGTTGGTAGAGGAGCCGAGGCAGGGCGACCATCTTAAAAATTGCCGACCGACCATAGATGTTAAGGGGCATACGTGTCCAGGCCTTAACGTCCATCTGGACCCTATCCCACACCGGCCGAATGTTCCGATCCCACGCCACCGCGGCCGAGGCCGAGAGGAAGACGCCCAAGTATTTCATGCCCTCAACCACCACCCGAAGGGACGCAGCCCATGGGCAGTGCACCGTGTCACTCCCCAGCACCCACAGGGTCGACTTGCGTGGGTTAAGAAAAAGCCCCGACGCCAGACCAAACTCATGCATGATCTCAAGAACGCGAGGGCCCGTACGATGCAAATCAGTCATATAGAAGAGCACATCATCCGCATATAAGGCAACGCGGTCCGAGTGGTCCGCCCCCCATACAAAGCCCCGATAAAGCGCGTCCTGGCGCACCCGGGCGGCCATAGGTTCCATAGCCAGCGCGAAGAGGTACGGGGAGAGGGGACATCCCTGTCGGGTGCCCCTGGCCACAGGAAACCGCGTGGAGACCGCCCCAGAAACACGTACCGAAGCGGTGACATCCGTATAGAGCAGTTTTACATAGGAGACAAAAACCGGTCCCAAGTTCAGTAGTGGTAGGAGGGCGAAGAGATAGGTCCAGCTGACCGAGTCAAAGGCGCTATCAATGTCTGCCAACAACAGCGCCGCTTGATCCCCGGTGGTTCCGATCGCGTCCAGCGCGGCCTGGGCCCGCCGAATGTTGTGCCGCGTCGCCCGGTGCGGCATAAAGCCCGCCTGATCCGGGTGGACAAGGGTTGAGATATGCGGGAGGAGGCGGTTTGCAAGCGCCTTGGCCAGGAGCTTGGCTTCAAAATTAATAAGGGAGATGGGACGGTACGACTCATGGCGCTCGGGGGGTCTGCCCGGCTTTTGAAAGACCACAATTTCGGCATGTCGCCAGTCTGGGGGGAGGGTGCCACGCTCCCGCGCCAGTTCCAACGCCCGCCTGTAATGTGGCCCAAGCTGCAGGTGGAATTTCCGATAGAATTCGCTGGGGAACCCGCTCGGCCCCGGTGCCTTACCCGCGTTTAGTTGACCCAGTGCGTCGCCTAATTCCTCCGCCGTCAGGGGGAGCTCCAGAGCGTCACGCACATCATCGGAGACCGCCCGCGGATGGACCGCTGCGAGGTATTCCTCAATGCCATCAGAGGAAAGGCTCTCCCGGGGGGCATACTGATGTTCATAATGGCGCGCAAAGCTCGCCGCAAGGATCACGGGGTCTGTAATCGCCACTCCTGCGTCGTCAACAAGCCCCGGCAAGGTGATTGGCTGCAAAGTCTGCTGACAAAGCCTATGGAGCATGGTGCAAGACTTGTCACCCCACTGATATACCCTACTACGCGTAGCCAGCCACGCCTGGCGTGCCTCATCTAATAAGACCGAGGAGTAAGACTGTTGCGCCTGTAAAAGCAGCCGCAGTGTCACATCATCGGCCGCCGCCCTGTGCCGCGCCTCCAGCGCCTCCACCTGCACCGCGGCAGCAGTAATACTGTTTTGGCGAGTCCGACGAGCCGTTGCGCACCAGGCTATATCCACACCCCTCAAGGCGGGCTTCATGGCCTCCCACACTGTGATTGCATCCATCCCCACCGTAAGGTTGTCCTGCCAGTAGTGGGCGATTGCACCGCGCAGATGCTGGGAGTAATCTGGTCGCTGCAGGTGCCACGTAGAGATCCGCCACCGAAACGGCTGGCGCGCCTTACAGAGATCTATCTGCACCGCCACAGGGGAGTGGTCCGAGAGCCCGCGAGGCCGGATCGCCGCCCCCTGCACCCTGTCAAGGAAGGCCCCCGGTACAAACACACAATTGAGGCGCGAGAGAGAGCCATGCACAGCAGAGACATACGTGTATTCCCGCCTCCCCGCATGCAAATGTCTCCACACATCCACCCATCCAAGACCATCAATCATGGCACTCAGCCGAGTAGGGGAGGCTACAGCCTCGGCCCCTCGTCCCCTCTGTCTGTCTAAGGTCATGTCTACTACATCATTCCAGTCGCCTCCAATCACAGCCAGGGAACGGGGAAGCTCGGCCCATAAGGCAAACAGTCGCTCCGCAAGGGGCCACTGCAGCGGGGGAGGGGCATACACACAACCGAACACCACAGGCTCCACACCAACCCTACCCTGCACAAACACAAACCGGCCCTGAGGATCAAGCCATTGACGCTCATGAGTATAAGCCAGCCGTCTGTGAACAAGAATGGCCACGCCCCTCGACCCCCTAGTGAAGCCAGCATGAAACACCTGGTGGAAGCCAAACCTCTGCAGACTCAGTGCCTTAGTACCCAACATGTGTGTTTCCTGAAGAAAGAGCACATCTGCCAAGTCCCTTTTCGCCCAGCGAAGCACAGCCCCCCGTTTGATCTTGTCTAGGAGCCCCCGGACGTTCCAGCTCAGTACACGCATGGAAGTGCCAGGAGACACGAGCCGTGGAGCTTCAGCCATTGTCACGATGAGCCAGTTCCCGTCCACCCCAGTACCCGACCCCGGCCCACAACACCCCGTTTGCCAACATCATAAGAAACACGTGCACCCCCCAGAACACAGCCCTAAACCCCACTACCCCACTAACCCCGGCCCAACCCACAAGCAACCAAACACCCCAAGACCCCCCACCCCCACCCCCATACCTCAATGAACGATGAAGTATCTGTCGCGGTATACGGTACTTCAGGCCCGAAACACAGCGCCCAAAGCCAGCCATACCAAGGGATCCCAACTAGTCCCCCCCCGAACTAACCAGACACACTCCCTGAACCACCCCCCAGTCCCAACAGGAGGAGGCAGCCCATAGTACAGGCCCCGAACCCCAACAAACATACAGTCGAGTCATAAACAAAGCACCATAGAAAAGTACCAGACCAGGATGGCCCCGGTATTCGCCAAAAAGAAGTCAATACTGCACCAGCCAATGTCTGTCCCACCGACCACAGCTCAGCATCCGCAACATATATTTTGACATAGGAAAGGCAACCAGCAGATAGTCTCTGTGAATGGTGATCAGGAGCCTTGTTCAGATTGATCCGTATCGGGCTGTGTGTCCCCCAAAAGAGGGTCCCGGGACAGGGACCTCCGCCGGGAGCGGGACTTGCGGTGACGTTTCCCTCTGCCTGACGGGTTGCCCCGGTCCTGTGACGAGCCACGCGACGACCCAGAGTGCAGCCCTGGTTGGACATGAGGTCGAATTCTGACCGTCTCATCGGTCCAGTTGAAGACGGCCTCCGGCGTATCGAAGAAGAGGGTCTTGGAGTTGAAGATCACACGGAGGCGGGCCGGGTAGAGCAGTGAGTATTGGATTTTCAAGCCACGCAGCTTGGCCTTGGCTTCCAGGAAGGAGTGCCTCTGCTGGTGGACCAGTTTGGTATAGTCCGGGAATATCATAATTTTATTATTGTCATAGAGCAGGGTGTCCTTAAGCCGAGCCTCCCGGAGAATGACGTCCCTGTCGTGGAAGTTGAGGAGCCTGGCGATGATCGGGCGAGGCCGCTCCCCGGCCGGCGGCTTCTGTGTCAAGGCGCGGTGAGCACGCTCCACCACGAAGCATCGCGACAGGGAGTCCGGGGGTAGCCAGCTCTCCAGCCACCGGGACAGAAAAACGTCCATGGGCCCATTCTCGCAGTCTTCCGGAAAGCCAACAAAGCGCAGGTTGTTCCGCCTCGCCCGCCCCTCGGCATCCTCCACACGGAGCACCAGGCCCCGCTGAGTCTGTTCCATGTCGGCAATCTTCTTCTTAAGGGCACCAACATCTCCCTCCACTGCTGTGACCCTGGTCTCGGTTTCAGTAATGCGGGCGACCGCATTACGAAGATCTTGCCGCAGCAGCATCACGTCGGCACCCACCGCGCCAATCTTCGCATCCAGCATGTCGCGGGACTGTGTAATGGCTGTCAGCAATGCCGCGTTGTCTGGTCCAGCAGTTTGGCCCCCGCCAGCCGCACCAGCCCCTCCACCAGGGCCGGTGAACTTATCAATGGGTCCAGTCTTAGTGGCGGCCGAGCCCCGAGACATGGCGGCCGCAGAGATGGCAGATCAGTATCACGCACCTGTAGCGAGGCCGCACCTCACGATAGTCCACCAACCAGGCCTCGGCCGGGGCGTCCAGAGCACACCAGGCCGCACGGGATCCTCACGCCACCGGCCCACAGATCGGGCAGGCCCCCAGGAAACGCCGCCTCACCAGGGCGTAGTAGGTCGTCCCCGCGCCCACTGGCACGGCGCAGATATGGGCCACTCTAGCCCAGTCCACGAGTCTTCCGGCCGCCGCCCCGGCGACCACAGGGGCAGGGAAGGGCAAGTATCCGGGCCAGGCGCCCGACTGACACCCCAGCCCCCGGGGGCTCCCACTCGGCCGAAGGATCTGGGCCGGCGACTCCGGGCGGGGACCACCAAACTCGAGGTCCCGGCTCCACCAAGGCCAGGCAGGCCGCAGGTCTTCCGAGGCCCCTCCAGGCACCGGCCCCCACCGCAGATATGGCGAGGAAAGGCAGGGGATTCCGCAGCTGGTCGCCGGCAGCAGGCAGCCCCGGATCACGGCCAAAGAGCAGCGCCTCAGGCCCCGGATCAAGTCCACCGGTCCGGGCCCGCCTAAAGTGAGGCCCCGGCCCGGTCAACCGGCCCCAGGTCGTCCACCGCTCCAAACTGCCTCACCTCAAGAAAGGGCACTGCACGTCCGTCTTGGCACCGGTCAATGGAGCTGGGCCGGTGACTCCGGGCGGGGACCACCAGACTCGAGGTCCCGGCTCCACCAAGGCTAGGTAGGCCGCAGGAGCAGGGAAGGGCAAGCATCCGGGCCAGGTGCCCGACCAACACCCCAGCCCCCGGGGGCTCTCACCCGGCCGAAGGATCAGGGCCGACGACTCCGGGCGGGGACTACCAAACTCGAGGTCCCGGCCCCACCAAGGCCAGGTAGGCCGCAGGTCTTCCGAGGCCCCCCCAGGCACCAGCCCCCACCGCTGATGTGGCGAGAAGAGGCAGGGGGGTCCCGCAGCAGGTCGCCGGCAGCCAGCAGCCCAGGATTTTGGCCAAAGGGTAGCGCCGCAGGCCCCGGATCGAGACCTCCAGTCCGGGTGTGCCAAAATTGAGGCCCCGGCTTGCTCAACCGGCACTAGGCCGCCCACTGCTCCGAGCCGCCCCACCGCCGAGAGAGGTCTCAGCGCGTCCTTGTCAGCACCGGATGACTCCCTGCGCCGTCCGCCACCGTTGCCCCAGATGTGGTGCACAATTCGGGTCCGGGGGCCAGGAGAAATCACAGGATAATTATCGGGCCGGCGGGAGCTCTAGCAAGCCACGTCCGCCATGATCGCCCGCTAAGCCACGCCCCTCAAGGCATTATACATTTTAAATGAAATAAACTCTAAATCAAATATAAAAAATAATGCAACAAAATCAATTCAAATAGGGATTATGTAGAACTTTCACCAAACATTATTACATGGAAATAGCTAACATTCGAAATACCCTACTGCATGGGTACTCACAAACTTTCTCTCTGGGGCCAAATTTACAGTGTGGTTTGTGGCCAAGGGCCACACCGGTGGTGGTGGGGTCAGTGGGGGGTGGGGTTGTGGCTAGAGCAAAAACAAAACTGTGACCATGAGGTGGAACACTGGCCCCCTGCAGCAGGCGCATTCGTCCACTGAGCCACCAGACCAAGCAAACACACATCTATCTCTCTCTCTCTATATATATATATATCTCTCTCTCTCTATCTATCTCTCTATCTCTTTCTCTATATCTCTCTATCGCTATCCCTCTAGCTCTCGCTATCTCTCTCTCTCTCTATCTTTATCTATCTATCTATCTATCTATCTATCTATCTATCTATCTATCTATCTATCTATCTATCTATCTTTCTCTCTCTCTCTCTCTCTCTCTCTCTCTATCTCGCTCTATTGGTCTCTGTCTCTCTGTCTGTCTCTGTCTCCATCTGTCTCGGTCTCCATCTGTCTCTGTCTCCATCTTTCTCTGTCTCTATCTGTCTCTATCTCTTTCTGTCCGTCTCTCTCTGTCTCTATCTGTCTCTCTGTCTCTATTTCTATCTGTCTCTATCTGTCTGTCTCTGTCTCTATCTGTCTCTCTGTCTCTATCTGTCTCTCTGTCTCTATCTGTCTCTATCTGTCTCTGTATCTCTCTCTCTCTCTCTCTGTATCTCTGTCTGTCTGTCTCTATCTCTCTCTCTGCCTGTCTCTGTCTTTCTCTGTCTTTTTCTGTCTCTATCTGTCTCTCTATCTCT
Organism: Lissotriton helveticus; assembly: GCF_964261635.1. NCBI lineage: Eukaryota > Metazoa > Chordata > Amphibia > Caudata > Salamandridae > Lissotriton > Lissotriton helveticus. The sequence goes on along the minus strand of NC_136068.1, from coordinate 331,722,309 downwards.
GTCTGTCTCTGTCTGTATCTGCCTCTATCTTCATCTGTTTCTACTGTTTCCATCTGTCTCTGTTCTTATCTGTCTCTATCTGTAGTTGTCTCTATCTGCAGTTGTCTCTATCTGTAGTTGTCTCTATCCGTCTCTGTCTCTATCTGTCTCTGTCTGTCTCTGTCTTTATCTGTCTCTGTCTATCTCTCTCTGGCTCGATCTGTCTCTATCTGCATCTCTGTCTCTGCCTCTATCTGTCCCTGCCTCTATCTGTCTCTGCCTCTCTCTGTCTCTCCAAACAGGAAGCTTCCCAAAAGGACTTTTAAAAGTCAGCTGTGAAAGCACTTTTAAAGGGCCTTTTGGAAAGCTTTCCGACGGTGCCATGAGGTCACAGAGACCGGCAGTAAACACAGAAGATGGCTGCAGGAGCATACATAGTGAATACCTATTTAATACGTAATCACTACCTATGCTCCTGCGGTCATCTTCTGTGTTTACTGCTGGCCTCAATAGAAATGCAGACACGGCAAGGCAAGGTCTGCGGGCCCCCAATGAAGGCCTGCCGGGCCGCTGGCGGGCCGTACTATGAGTACCACGCCCCTATTGCGACAGTTTTTCTCAATATTCATATAAGTATATCATTTTCTAAATTCAAACTACATGATTTGTTTTTCACTTTTCATAAAGTGTAGAATCTCCAGTATTATTATGCGAAATTGCAAGATTGTACCTCGTTTCTTCACGTTTTTGCATTGACTTTTCAAAGAAGGCATTAGAAACACTAGGTCACTCTATTAACATCACAATTTCCTCAGTAAATGTTAATAAACAACATGTTCTTAAGAAATTAATTAGTGCAACTAATTTATATGTATTAGTATTACTTTGTATGTATGTATTTCTTCATCTTACATTTCAAAGCACGCTTCTATGGTGCTTCTACTACACTTGTCTCAGTTTCATCTGTCACTGTGTCTAACATATGCAAAGTGTACTTTCAGCTTTTCATGCCTTTAATCAGTAAATTCGTTGTGTATTATGATTTTCTAAATCTTCCGCCTTCCCTATCAACTGTGATTATAATAGTGGCAGGTTTCAATAGGACACAGTGAATGTCCGATTTGTTCAATGATGGCATCAATGCAAGGAATCGCTTTCTTCTAAATGACTGGGTCCTGCAAAATGCCCACTGTCTCGTACTACCTACATGTATATAAGACAAGGTTTCCTCCCTGTGAATAGAACCTATCTTGCCTAGGCCTGGGCAAAATATGTATAATTTTCTTTGTGGAAACAACATTAAATGCCCTAAAAATAACAAAACCTTATGTCTTCATATGTGAAATGCCAGATTTGTCATTTATAACTTTTTATTGTAGGAAATGGGTCCTTGTGTCCAATTTTGGCGCATGTGTAAACTTTGTGCTAAAGCAGGTGCAAAATTGCGTGTGACGCAAACAAGAACCACTCATATTTGGTTTGTTTGTCTTCTTCCCATGTTCCAGCAATAAGATTTTTACTCAATTGAAATATCAGTTTTGGGGCATAACATAATGGCATAATTTCAGGCCTTTCACTTAACAATTGTATGCAAAACACCAGAATTGAGGAAAGACCGCACTGGTGTGAATAAAATTTGGTGCTAGAGAAGTCACAAAATAATGGTAACAGTGATTTATTTTTGGCTGAAGTGCAGGAACGGATCAGATAGGCCTCTTGGAATGCGAATGGTGTCCTAAATCTATCTCAAGCTGCATTGGTAGAATACCAAGTAGGAATATCGAGAATGTTGACATTGTTCAGATTTCCAAGGAATTCAAAAAATTTAAAATTGTCTCTTCAATTTCTATCTGCCAAGTTCAGTATTATTCTCATGGATATTCTACAATTCCTGACCCAATTCTGAAGAATTATTCAGTTGACCTTCCATAGCTTGTTGATTCTTCTCCACTGAATCCAGGCATCATTGAACATTGGAGATGTTGCTGTATTAACAGAATTAATGTTCCACAATTTTGAGGTTAAAATATGCTGATTTGAACAGAACCTGTTTTATTTTTTTTATAGTTGTAAATAACATTGAAGCTAAAAGTGTATTGTACACAGATATCCTGCTATGGAACAAAGTGTCAATTAATATTGTTGTCAGTTACTATTTTAGATATAAATGTATTTTTACTTAGTCGTTATTAATAATTTATTCTATTTGTGGGGTTGTTTTTTAGCACTTAGGTGGGTGGTGTTGAATATTGAAATATTTATCATTAGATTCATTTATTGTTTATATAGTTAAATGTTCTTTTATAGCTTTTTAAAATCTTTACACTTTATTTATTTGTTATTTTCATAACTTTCATGTTGATTTAGTTTGGGATATTTTTAATTGAGTTTTTAATTTTATTACATGCGCAATGGTGTTTAATGGGTGATTTGTTGTATTTTAACAATTGATAAGTTAAAATGTTGTATTATTATCTTTTTATTTTACAATAACTAGGAGAATAACTTTAAGATGTACTTTAAAAAGGAAGAAAAGAGGAGAGGAGGAGTATGCCACTATCAGAAACCAGGTATTGCGATCAGAGATATCTATACTAATACAGTTCTTCATAACAGAAAGATTGATATCTGTCTCCAAAGTATGGATTGGAAAGCACATCTATTACAGCATACTTAAGAAATGGCTACATTTGCTTTATTTTCTCAGTGATAGAATGTTACAGAAATACAGAGGGTTCATTGGTTGAACGCTAGGGGAAAAAAACATAGAAAATATACAAAACATCAAAGAAGATAGCAGACAACTGGTGTATGAACCTTTGCTGATACTTGCACAATTTCAATTCATTTCTTAAAAACGAACTACTGACAACACACACTGTACATTTGCTTACGTTGAGCTATATAGCAAGCTGTCACCTATAGAAACACTGCTCCAGAGATGTCTGCGGATGACAGCGTTTTCCAATTACCCTTAAGAAGATTTTGATTGTGATGATTGTGCTTCCCAGTAGCAAATCCAAGACGTATCGATTTTGTAAGACCTTTGCATTGACTTTGGCCCAAGCATTATGTAAAATCATCAATGCTGTATTCGTTGGTGTGGATACAAGGCCATCATAGGATCATATTTGATTCTCTTAAAAAAGAGAAGCAGAAAGAGGATAAAGTGTCCTACCAACAAGTCTGTTTAATGCATTCAGAGATCCAGGCTAAGAGGCTCTGTAAAGGAATTGGAAGAACTGATTGCCAACAGCACCCTGGCTTTGAGTTTGGTTGAGGCAAAACTGCACACAATGGGGGTCATTAGGATGGTGGGCGGATTGCCCCCGCCAGGCTGGCGGTAGCCACCGCCGGCCTGGCTGAGGCAATCCGCCCGGCATCCTCACACAAATGACCCCCCGCCATATAAGTATGGCGGGGGGAATCCCGGTGGACAGAAAGACCGTCCGCCGCTTTTCCACCCCAGTCGCAAGGCAACCGGGCGGAAAAGGTTTAATATGGTGGCGGTGTCTATCAGACACCGCCATCCATATTAACATGGGCTTCTGTAGATGCCTTTCCGTGGCAGCAGAAAAGCATGCGGTCTTCACTTTGGGGGCCCCCTGTGGGCCCCCAAAGTGAAGGTGGGGTGGGGGGTGCACACGGGGGGGTGCCTGTGGTACCCCCTTGCATTTGCATAAACAAAGCAGCAGGCACTGCGCGGTGCCTGCCGCTTTGTGTATGCAAATGCATATGTGCATTTTTAGCATTGTGGCGGGCGGTGCTGAGAGCACCGCCCGCCACAATGCTAAAAATGCTAAATACGCCCGCCACAGTGGCGGGCGCATCCTAATGCCCCCTACGGGACCCCCGCCCTTATGGCGGGCGGTCCCAATCACCGATAGGATGGCGGATCCTAATGACCCCTAATATGTCTACAACTTTATTGGAAGCTGCAAAAGGCTTGAGGACAGATTTAATTATCATCACCCTGAATGGGGAGAAGAAATTTCACAGGTCCCACCAGTATCTTTGGGTGGTTGGACAATGTATGGGTTTTGGTAAAACAGTCATCAGCAGGGTACAGGTGCTATATGTTGTGCCATGTGTCAGCCTTGTAATAAAGGTCATGGCTTTGGAACCGGTATGAATCCCACAGGAGGTACACACTGTAGGTATCCTGGCTCCGCTCTTAGTTGCTCTCTATTTGAACTTCAGGCTAAAACAGATCATGGTGAAGAAAAATATGCAACATGTTCAATTTTAATGAATCAAACTGTCAGCTTATGCAGACGAGCTTGGGCTATGTACAATGTTGGTTAATGTTTCTTTATTGGCCATTGAATATGAGACTACAGAAGCAGAGGGATGCAGCAGCAAGTCATTGTTTTCCATGAGGGCACCAGGGATGTTTGATCCAACACTGACTGTTGGAGAACATTTTGTCTAGTTGTGAGCACCCTCTCCATCGCCATACTGTAAGTCCCGCTGGGTGAAAGGGGTTAAGATAGCTTGGAGTTGGGGCAGGGGGTAGTGGAGGATGGGTAAAGGAAAGGGAAACTTTAACATTTTAAGCATGGCCAAAATCCACCCTCTAGTGAGGCAAGTGTTGAACATAATGTGGATGTGCAGTGGGTGCCTGTGGTGTACTCTGAGTTGCTTGCGCCTAGCATACATGCTAAGATCTTTAATGAATCTGATCATTAGACACTCTTCAGCAGAGTCACCTGGATCTCAAGGATTCCGGCTAGAAAAGTATTTCCTCAATCAAAGTATGTAAATTTGTTATGAACTCTGGGCCTCATCCGCAAGAAAATGGCGCAGCACAAAGCTGCAAGCCATTTAGCTGGCCCTACTGAGTCATATTCAAAGCACAGGGATGCATCGTATTTAGAACAATACAACGCATCCCTGTGCTTTACCCTGCACTGGCGCACAACTAGCTGCCATGCGCCAGCACCCTTGCATCATTTTGCAAGAGAGCTTACACTGCAAGGATCATCGTTTTTGTGCCGGAAGGGACATCTTCCTGCACAAAAACAATCAGTAATGGCATTTTCCTCTTTCTATGCGTGCTGGCAGCATACACAGAAAGAGGAAAAAAGAAGGAGAAATAAAAGTATTTCACATCGTTGTGTCATCCCTACGCCTTCTCTGGGGAGGAGTAGGATTCTGATGAATTCCCAGTTTTACAAAATGTTCTAAATCTGGGTATGCATCAAGTTCCATGGATATTGCGTTGGAATACCCACAGAACACCCATGGAATGCCCCTTTAACACTGAGTAATGCGTGAAAGGGGCCCATATTTACAAGGCCATAAAAAAGTAATGCAGGGTGACTTTACGTGGCCTTGTAAATAAGGGCAGGCCCATTGTGCTGCTGGTGCATCAAAAAAAGTTACACCCTGGCGTGTAAATAAGCCCCTCAGATTCCAGTAGGATGTGCTTCACTCAACGGAACATGGGCAGCTGATACCAGGAGGCCATCAAGTGTGGAACTGAAGGGTCTTATAATATCCTGCGGCAGATCTAACTTGGATTCTGGGTTATGTCCAGTATCAGTAAGGGTTCAGTGGCTTCAACACACAGTTTTATAGTGTCCCTGGAGAATAACCTTATCGACATAGTCTTGATAGCAGCTGAATTGGTAATGAAGAAATACAGCACAGGGAGCAAACCAGTCAATAGGGATGACTGGCAGAGGAGAGCTAACGATCTTGAGAGCCTTAATCCAGTCTAAAATAGTCCCTTGTGGCCTTTGCTGCAGAGACTTGTACATAATCAATGATTTTTAGGTGCAAGCAAATCAGGCAGCGCTGCACCAAAATATAAGGTATTGTGTCCATGAACCACAAAGACATTTGCCAAGCTATTAGCACCAGCCATAATTACATTTTCATGAATCCCATCAAATACTAGGCAGGTGACAGAAATGATCTTGTGGTGGAAGGATAGCATCTGGCAGTGACAACCTCAAAGGACACTGTGTGTACAACCCCATGAATGTTACTCCAACTTTTTGTGTCTCTTTTTACAGGAAACATAACATATTCGATGGGGAACATCCTTTACAACGCAACTTTTACCCCGCACTACCATTACAACGCAACCATTATAACGCAAGTCATTACAACGACTTGCGCTGGAGGGCGCTGTAGGGTAGGGAATAGCTTAATGTTCTATCCAACACCTTCCCTACTATCCACGGGGACTGGAGTTGGAATAGAAAATTAAACTATTCCACTATCCAGCGCCCCCCAACGCAAGTCGTTGTAACACTTGCGTTGTAAAAACTGTGTTGTAATGGCATGCGTGGTAAAAGCATGCGTTGTGATGTCATACAACCTTCCGATAGTAATGAGCAGTACAATGATGAAGATCTACTGCATGCTTTTCCAGGGAGAGGTATTTTTATCAGAGCCCCTTGTTGGTCTGATGCACCCTAGGGGGGCTGAATGGAAGCCTTTCCACAACATTCAAGGATTCAGTGGTCTTGCAGCATCAATTGATGTAGAGAGAATAAGTCAGCCACAATGAAAGTGTGACATAGAAAAAGTCTTTAGCGAATATAACTCACATGACCATAAAGGAGCGGCAATCTCCTGACCAATGACTTGTATGCAGTCAGCTGTAGTCTTGGGCAATAACAGTTACTCTTGGCTCAGCTGCATTTAAATCCTACAAACTGTCCCAAAAGACCATCTACATGTGTGGCGAGAGCAGTAGTTGGTTGATTATACCATGTCTACATATTTGCCATCAGTCTTAGATGTCTTGCACCTAAATGTTTATGTATGGGCTGGAAGCTGCACTTCCCAACACGTCATCGTGTGGGCACCGGGGTACCAAAAGCACATTTACATTAGATTTAGATGGACAATATACTGATATCAGAGAGCATTATATGATGGCATACATATATAGACTCTCCTTTTGAGTGTTCTGTATTTTAGTAAAGCGGGTACCCCAATTTAATAAGAGTGTCATCATTGATGTTGCATTACCTTAGGACCACTGTGTGGTTATATGGCAGACTAGCCTATCAACGTGCTGAAAACTCCTGCTCACTCAACAGTCAAGCCATAGTTGTGGCATTTGATCATGATACAGAAATGGCGGCCATCTTTGGTAACTCCTGCTTCAAGCAACCTCAAAATGGAGGCCTGTGAGGAAACTCGTTGCGTCCCTCGTTGTAATGCAAGACTTTCGCTGAAATCACCCTGTCTCTGCTGCTCTTTTTCTCGCCCCCGGCTCCTATTGTTCCTTACAGCTGCTTGGTGCCAGCCCCCCCCCCCCCCCCCCAAACAGCTGCCCTGCCCCCTCCATCCTCTCACTTCGCATGTTAGTAGTGGCTGGTAGGAGAGTGCATTGTTAGAGTCCCCACACGTCCACCTTTCCTTTCGTGACTGCTAATCCTTTCAGTGACTCCTATTGATGCAAACAGGTGCAGCGCTGTGATCCTGCCCTACTGTTTGCCATTAAATACTTATGAGTACAATGTTTGCGGGGAGTGGCGCGTGCGGATGCGAGGATACTGCCGGGCTTAACACGGCACGGTATTGTTGGGATAACAAAAGCAAAGAGAAACTGCGGGGCGCACTTAGTTAAGTCCCTTCCCTAACATTGTCGCTTTTTTTCTTGTTTGCTTTCTGCGTTTCAGTTTTCCTGCCCTTTGCTCTCCGTGCCACAGTCTGTCTCCTGTACCCTCTAGACATAATTCAAACCCCACTGACCTGAGATTGTAGTGATGCAGGCTGTCGGGGCTGGCTGAGCTCACATGTCGTTGAACCAGGTAATTTGTTGCTGAAAGGATGGAAAAACACCTTTCTGCAGAGCTCTTGAAAACTGCTTATTCATGCTAGAGTACCAAAAGTCAATTTTGGTGAAATAGAAGAAGAAAAATAGAAATAGAGTGAACCATAAAAATGGAACGCAATCCTCACTTAGTGATCAAAACTGTATGTGTACATATTCACTGGAAAAAAAGGTTACAACGATGTTATAGTTTGGAATTGGAACAATATCTTACTTTATATTAAAGAAAACCTTGGGAATTCAATGAAAAGACTAAAGGTTAAAGAAATATTATGGTTAGTTGAAACGGTCAGATAAAACACACTGGGGCTTATTTACAAGCCCCTTGTGCAGCCACTACGTCACTTTTTCCTATATTAAAAATGACGCAAGGAGCTTGTAAATAAGCCCAACTATTTTAAACAAAAAACTAAAATTCATGAGTTATGGTTTCCTCAAGTCCCTATATCTCATGCTTCAAGTATCTATGGGGCCCATTATGATGTCGGACGGATTGCCCCTGCCAAGCTGGTGGTAGCCACCGCCGGCCTGGCGGGGGCAATCTGCCCGATATCCTCTCTAGAATTCCCATACGCCATATTAGAATGGCGGGGGGGGACCGCGGCGGACGGAAAGACCGTCCGCCGCTTTTCCGCCCCGGTCGCCTTGCGGCCGCGGCGGAAAAGGTTTAATATGGTGGCGTGTCTATTAGACACCGCCAGCCATATTATCATGGGCTTTCAGACATGCCTTCCGTGGTGGCAATGCCGCCACAGAAAGGCATGCGGCCTTCACTCTGGTGGCCCCCTGTGGGCCCCCAGAGTGAAAGAGGGGTGGGGGTTGCACACAGGGGGTACCTGTGGTACCTCCCCTTCATTTGCATAAACAAAGCGGCAGGCACCGCGCGGTGCCTGCCGCTTTGTTTATGCAAATGCTGTAATGCATTTTTAGCATTGTGGCGGGCGGTGCTGAGAGCACCGCCCACCACAATTCTAAAAATGCAGGATGTGCCCGCCACAGGCGGGCACATCATAATACCCTCCACGGGACCCCCGCCCTTATGGCGGGCGGTCCCGATTTCCGATAGGATGGCGGGCGGACTAAGTCCGCACGTCATCCTAATGACCCCCTATAACTTGTGTCCTCGTCATGCACAATGCAGTAATCTATTATATCACTTTAGATGTTGCAGTGATGTTATCAATGATGTCATAGAACATGTCATGAGTGATGTAATATGTGAGGTCAGTAGCAGTGCATGGTGAGGGAGCAAGTTATACTAACTTTAGGGCTCATGTTATAGTTCCTTGAGTAAACTACAACGAACGAGGGCAACAGGAATTCTGTAATTGTGTGGCAACTACATTTTTTGCATAATTGTGGATTTGCTGCATTTGGCACATAATCCATCATTTGCTGCACCATCTGCCGATTCTAACTACAACAATTGTTTCTAGCTCAAACAGTTCAAAAGGTACTAAAAACGCTGCAACACATGTTGCCACATAGTGAAAGGCCCTTTGCAAAGATTGACTGGTCACCTTTCTGTTGCCTAATGGCATATTCGGGTATTAAACTGGTACTAATGAGGTGTAATCTATGCCTAGACAGTGTTACAAAGTATAAAAATTAGAAAATGTAGTTATACTATCATAACATTTAGCACATTGTATCGCATAATTTGCCTTTTCTTGTCGCACATAATTTGAGCAATCCTGCTGCATGATTTGGCACTCCTCTGCCGCATAAATATAGTGACTGTGACTATAACTGTTGAATTTCAGTGGCTTAGTTCTTTCATAATAATATGTTTTAACTGATTCTGCCATCAAAATATAACATCCCTTTAAACTTTTTCTTTGCTACTGAATTTCTAATTAAAAAAAAATGTAAAGTAAGATATTATTACAGTTCATAACAATCCAATAACGTCTCTTTGACCTTTGTTTTGTCAGTGATTTTTTTTATCATAAAATCCATCAACGTGTAAGTCGTGGGGTTGGGCGTAGAGGCCAGCTGTGCGTTCAACTAAGCGCATCAACCCAACCCTCCCTGCGCCAGATCTTTGGCCATGCTCACTGTGGGGTTGGGTGCAATCCACCGACGGGTGCCTTGCCTCCTCAGTGCATGACATTTGACTGTGTGGTGAGGGGTTGGGGGCAGAGCTTGGCCGCAGACTATGGATGTAACATTATAGAGGGTGTAATTTTAAGTAAGGCAGACCTACTGGTATTGTCAAAGGGTCAGAACACAAAAATATTAAAAGCAGGCCTATTGGCATTATCAAGTAGTCATCACATCAACATATATAGAACATACTTATTCTCTTTGTCAAAAAGTCACCAATAACTAAAATCAAATTAATATTGTATAAATTCACATATTACAATGTTTAATAAAACTGATTGTCATATAATATCTTCAATAAAGCCTTGATTAAAAAAACACAACATGCCTTTGAGTCTTTTTTTAACATTTTCAGGCCACAAAATACAACCCCAGAACACACCACAATGGGTCTCCCACTCCCATGGAACAGCACAGAGCTCCAGCTTGAGCTTCTTTAAAAATATCATAGTAAACTCTACTGGGGTCATGGATTCAATGACCCACAAGAACTAATGTGTTTTCTATTATGCTAGGGGGCTGCTGTGCTCCCTGAAGACTCCTACAAAATAAAAAAAAGTGGTTGGTGGTGCCCTGTCTCTTCTAGGGGGACCACCAGGATGAAAATATACAGTTTTAAAAAGCCCGATGGCATTATGGGGCACTCCTTCGGGGAGCAGAGAATAATAAATGAGCAGCTCCAGGTCCTCTGCGGCCAGTGCTAGCCACTTACTTTTTGGTGGGTGTCCTAGTGCCCACCTGGGGCACCCACACATCTGGTCACATCATTATTAAGCACCTGCTGGCGAACTGGGGCTTCCGGACAATTCATAATAGACACTTTTTCATGAAATATGGAGATCAGCCATGAAGAACCTTATACGTGAGGCAGAATGTTTTGAAAGCCACGGTTTCTTTTTACTGAAAGGAAATAGAGGGATTTCAGGGCCAGTCCAATGTAATGTGACCGCGTTATTACAACTGGAACAACAGGTAAGCTGTGTACTTTGGGGCTTTCTGTAGTTTTTAGAGAGGTGTAATGGGAGGGCCAGTATGTGGGCTACTGCAACACTTCTTGTGGGATAAGAATTATGGAGACTTTGTGAGTGCAATGTAACATCTGTAAACCACGGATATATGTCGCAACAACGCAATCCCCAATCACACATGCCTGAACGACGCGGTCTTAACAACAACTGTATCTTAAAAAAGCATGTCTTTAGCACACATGCCTTTACAACAAATTTAGTAGTAATGGCATAAATGGTAAAGGCATATGCATGGTTAAGTTGTGCCCTAGCCCTCGCCCTGAGTCCTAAAACCCAGCCACCTGCCCTAAGTATGGCCCTGGCCAGCCCCAAAAACACCCGATCCTCCCATCCTGATTCCTGAAAATGAACCCCACCCCAGCCCTAAAAACATCCCAACCCTCCCACACACTGAGCCCAAGAACCCGCCCCCAGCCTTGAAATCTTCTCTGACCCCGTTACTGCCCTGAGCCCTAAAACCTTGACCCACACCTAAAAACACCCAAGATCCCTGCCCTGAGCACTAAAACAGTCCCCCCAGCCATAAAAACTACCCTGTCCCCGTCCTGTAGCCCTAAAACATGGCCCTGCAAACAACCCAGGCCCCCACCCTGGGCCCTAAAACCAGCCTCCCGCTCTATAAAGTACCCTAAAAAGTTCCCTGATCCCAAAACGGCCAAATAAAACAAATTGTACTCTCCAAACCGTTCCTTGTCCAGGCAGGAAGTCACTTTGGACCCTCGGCCCAGTTTGCAACACCTCCGACCCTCTGCCCATTCACTCCGAGTCTAGAGTGCTAACAACCACCAACGTCTACACCATGCATATGCGTGGTAAATGCATATGTGTGTTTTAGACATACGTGATTCTGCCTACACTGTTTAGCCACACGTAGTTTAGGCTGTGTGGTTAAGGCTGTTTCCCGTAAACCATGTTTTAGCAGAAGAAAGTAGTGGAACATTGGGACATATTTACAAGCCCCTATTGCCACGGAACGGGGTGCTATGGGCTTCACCTTATTTACAAGGCAGCGTTAATCCACTTAACGTGACTTCACGCTGCCTTGTAAATAAGGCGCCCTTTCACGCTATACTTAACGTGAAAGGAGCGTGCAATGGGTGTTGTGGTGGGCGTTCGGCCACAACACCCATTGATTTTGACACTGCCCCATACTTACAAGGGCAGCGTAAATATGGGGCAGCGTCAAAATTAAGACCAGGGAAAACTTGGTCTTAAACAGGCGGAACGAGGTGAAATGTTTCATTTCTCCTAGTTTTTGCTGTTTCTATATTGCTGCTTTGTGCAGCACACATAGAAACAGCAAAGCCCATTGATTGTTTATGTGTAGGAAGGTGACCCTTCCTGCATAAAAACAATTTTTAAAAAATGAAGTCTTGCCATTTCTATGTGTGCAGCATTAAGCAGCACGCATGTAAGTTTCAAAATGCCAGCTCAGATTGTTTATGTGCAATAAAGTTCACCTTCCTGCACATAACCAATCTTCCCCTACAACGAAGGCACCCTTGCACTATGGTGTAAGGGTATCTGCGTTGGCGCTAGGCAGCTAAAATTAGCATCAGCAGGGGGAATCGCAGGGCTGCACTGTATCCTTGCAAATAAGGTGCAGCCCTGTGTTTTGGAAGTGGCAGAGCGCAGCGTTAAGCTGAGGTGGCTAACGCCGCACTCATTCACTTCCTAGTAAATATGCCCTGTTGTTGGGAGACCATAATTATTTGAACGTAACATAGAACCCCAAATTGGGTACGTTTTCCAATGACATTAATGAGGATCCCAAATTCGTTGCATGTGTGTTTAGGAGCTTTGAGGAATAATCAGACTAAAAACAGATCCCTTCCCAGCCCCAGCACTCTTTTCATGCCCTTGAGCTGTGTTTAGGTAGAAAGAGCTAAGAGGCCTTTTTAGGTCGAGCGACCTATCTCAGTGCGCATGCGCATTGAGCGGGAGCGAGATATATAGGGGCTTAAATAAGCTTTACCTAGACTGGCGATTGACTGGCGATTTGATGCTGTGCCCGTGCGCTTTTAGGTCAATGCGCAAGCGCATTGACCTAAAATGCGCGTGCACATCATCAAATCACTAGTCAATCACCAGCAGCACTCCTCCCACATCTTTGAAGTGAAGTTTAGCTTCACTTCAAAGGCCCCGGCTGCTTCACACCCTCATGCCGCTCTCCCCGCTCCGCCCCCTTCCCTGCCCGCCGTGTCGCATTTCTCCTCCCCCCTCCCCACAGCAATGCCCTCCGCCGGCCGTACTTTCACTTTGACGGCCGCAGGCCGTCTCTCGTGTTTCTCCTTGTCTTGTTTAAGCTTCTAACCTGCAAAGCTTCATTCTCAGAGGCTTGCGAATCCCGACGTTCAGCATAAAACAGACCATTATCCTCTGTGGTGTCAGGTATGTCATATGCACATAATCCACAATCTTCACCATAATTGACAGAATTTAGCATTTATATGTTAAAGGGATAAAAGGTTATTAACGTTTTCACAAACCGGTCGCAAAAAGAACCTGACAATCTGAACAAGTTAACTAGTCATACTTCAGCAGTGCACTACCGCATTGGTATGCTTAGACATAAGTGGCATACATGTTAACAGCAATGAAAAGCGGATGTCACTTTGCCGTAAATATTTACATGTAATACAATGACGTTGGAAAAAAAGGATATTTTATTTGTCTTAAAAATTCATTTTGGGATGTACAAAATCTTCTCAAAGCACTAGTTAATGTGGCGCGTTTATTTTGAGTTTGGGAGATTTCCAAACATGTTACATTCATTTTTAAGGTCCAGTGTCTTGAGTCCTGAAGCGTTTCCCAGTGATATATGTAAACAAAAGAAATATATATTATACTACAGGGCTGCTTTTTTTCATTTAAACGTGATGCCCCCACGTATCCTATACTGTGAACACTGCATGACCCAGAAGACCAGTTTGGAATCCAGCTGGTTACTACAGACTAAATTGGGCACACCTTTTTAGGTCGAGACTTACAGGCAGCCCACATGCGGTGTCGCTATGTTGACGATATGTTTGATCTAAAAGGAAAAAAAACCTGTTAAAAGTGGCTTTTAGCCCCCCATTACTTAGCATTAGTTGTAATCATTCTCACCCTTATTTGTTGCTTAGTGCGTAAAATGGCGTCACTTTCCTGCTGTGTGTGGCGCATGCACCAAGTACGTATTGATTGCCTCTTAACTAGTATCGATCCGCTGTGATATATGTATTATGTAATCTTTTTTTGCTTCTTTAGGGTGCTCTGCAATAGTACTAGTTACATTACACATGTTCACATTCATGCTGTATAGGCATGTTGAGATTAATTGATTTGCCCAGAATCGCAGGATGTTGAGGCAGGCGATGCTGAGACTAGAACCTGGTTCCTCAGTTTGGAATTCAGCATCTTTGCCTGTAGCACCACATCCTTCCTTTACCCTTCCCATCCACTCCTCCATTCAGGGTTTGTATGATAATGGGAACAGGACTGGATTCTGCAAAACTAATAATTAGTCTTCGCCCAGCATGCTTTGTTGTGACACGTCGTGTGCATTGTACTCCTCCTGGTACAAACTTCGTGTTTACATTTATATAGCGTCTACTTGGCAACAGACTAGCCTTAGTGTGCTGCAGCGCTTGTACAAAACCTACTCCCTTTGTACCTTATCGCGGGAACAGCCAACGTTTAAAAACTAGGTGTGCTTCAAAAACGCAATGTATTATTGTATGTTGTTAGTGCGGGAGAGCCCCCCCCCCCCCTCCTTGTTTAGTTTAAGAGAATCTAGCAGACGGTCGCTCCCACACCCCTCAGATCCCTCGCTGGATAGCAAGCCCTGATAGCTCTCACATATTCCGTTAACGCAGCAGCGCCGATAAGAGCTCAGAGTTAAGACAGGGAGCTGGGGTGCTTGTCTCGCAGCCCTGGCTCCTATTTATTGCATTAAACAGAGCGTCTAACGGAGGCAATAGGCTTGAAAAATGCATTGCTCAATGTTTCTCCCCCATGTCTCCCACAGCAGCACGGTGATATGCCTCCCGTGAGCTATTGCTTTTTTATTTAATATTTTTCATATTGCGTCCTGGTCCACATCCAGGGGTGGTATGGACCTCTTCAACGATAATGAGCACTTTTGAGGTGCTTGCCGCTTTCGTATGCTGTTAAATTACAGTGTTATGAGGCCAACACTTCAGAAGGATGAGGGTCCTTCAACCCATCGAGATGGGAAACACCTATGCCAATGATCGGGAGCCCTGGGACAAGAGAATGCAGTGCGAATCTCGCCAGTGCTCGCACACAGGGTACATGTGTGAGAGCAGGGCGGCGCGCTTATTAATGGGACGTTCCAGTGCCGTCTCCCTGCGGGCTCTGATCACCTGCACCCTGAACTGGGTGAAGTGAAGTATATCTTATCACAGATGATTTGCTGGCTCTGAAAATGCCTTATCTAGCTCTATATACTAGATTCCAAGCATTGTCGAAGCCTATAGGTCACAACTATGCGAAATCTATTGGCTTTATCAATGCATTTAGCAGAGTTATATAGCAGCCCACATGCTGTGCAGCATGGCTGAAAGCTTAAACAAGCACTGGCATAGCCAATAGGTCTTGCCTTTGGGGTAAGTGTTTACTTATCCAACACAATATCCTTGATGCAATAACATTAACTGTTGCATGGCTAAACACTTATAAGGTCCCACAGGCGAGACCTATTGGCTATGCCAATGCTTGTTTCATTTCCCTCCTATGATGTAGCCGATCTTCAACCCTGCAAGTGACCTCTGCAGGATTCTAAAAAACCCTCATGCATTTTGGCTTCAATTGATTTAGCGGTGAGGACATGATGAGGTGCTTGGACCCCTGTTTTGGAAGCTATATTTTTCCTTCGATCCCCTGTGGAAGCTTTCAAAACGTCAAGTCAACTTATTCTCCATGCCAGTTTTAAGAAAATGACCGGCTCAGTCGCAGCTCCTCTCCTTGTGGGGTCATTAAACTACTGCAGGGGGCAGGACAGACCTCCTCCACCACACCTTCTGTCTGGGACTAGTTTGCCCCACGTTGTTGTGCCATTGAATAAATGGGCCATCAATCACTCTAGGGAAACTGGCTTTCCTCTACTATTCCGTGCCTTTGACCCGCGCCTGCTAGCTTTCACTGGTCAACTGTAACTAGAGCTCCCGGTTTTATGGTATTTATTTTTGGGACATTTCCTTCTGCATTTATCCATATTTATTTTTTGTCATCTTTATCTGTATTTTAATCATATTTATTATGGGTTTTGTGAAAAAAATAAAGCTGAAACTGGTATATATCCACATTTATTTAACCAATAAATATGCAGTCATCGTTGAATGCCTGCCAGGTTTCAGTGATATGAACACCCACAGAAGATATATCAATGCACTTATATGAAAATATGCACATTTCGGTATCAGCAATGTGCATATCTACTGCTTTTTAAGCCTCTTTACTAAAATTCCTTTCTTTTTTAACCCCCTTACCTATAAATCCACACAGTTTTTGGTCTGGCAGTCATGACAAAGTGTATTTAGAATTACTCAAAAAACACCCAATTTCCGTTTTTATCCACATTTAAAAATAAATACAGACAAGAAAATGTCTGTATTTATCTGTAAAAATCAGTAAAAATGAAAAACAGGGAGCCTTAACTCTAACATATTAAAAGGATTCTAGAAAAGGACATGGACTCACAACAGAGCTTGGTGATACTACACAAGCGCCCAGACACCCCATATGGCTCCCTAACATCAGTCTAGTGCCTTCAGAGAATATTCAACGTCTCTCAATTTGTAAACGACGTTTTCTATTCAATGTCTGTACCCTTTCCATCTGTGTTACGCAGTACGCACGCATTGACCCTCGGGGTGTTTTTGCACGGATTGACCCTCGGGATGTCTTTGCACGTATTGCACTTCGGAATATTTTTGCACGGATTCTCAGTGGTTGCGTATTCCTGTGCATGAGCTGGTTTACTTTGACAGGTTATGATTCATAAGTACTCAAATAAGATCCGAGCAGTAAACTGGCTTTTTCATTTACCTACCCAGGCCAACAAATGCACAAATATCCCTATACATGAATTATTGATCCATTAAGCAACATCTAATGGGATCAGGAGAGGGACATTTTACAGAGAGCAGGTTCGATTCTATCCTAAACAGCGCTTATAAAAGACACGCCCGCAACGCACGCGCAACCACAAATACCGGCACCATTCTGGTGAATCAGCAGGCTTTCTTCCTTCCAAACACAGCCCTCTCCTCTCCCTCCCACCTCCCCCAAAAATTCCCAGCTCAGCCCAGAGCTATTAACCAGGTCACGCTGGCTTGTCCCAATTCAGCAGTTCACTTAATTGCCTTTTGATAGTGTATTGTGCAAACGCTTCATTATTCTGTCATATTTTCCCTCCCAGGCTCGGAGTGTGACGCGGGAGGAGGGGGCAGCTTTTCTGCGCTGCGCGGGTGACGTGCGTCTAGGAGCACGGGGGAGGAGGTGCGCGGTGTAGATGAGTACTCCTGCTCAGCGCTGAGGGGCAGATTTACCAGCCCCCTGCGCCACCAGTACGTCACTTTTCGTGACGTACTGGTGGCACAGGGGGCTCCTCCATTTTTTCAAGGACATGAAAAGCCAGCATGCGTGACTTTTCCTCTCCTTGTAAATATGGCCCCTTCACAAGCAGCACTTTGCGCTGAAGGGGCGTTCCATGGGTTTTGCTGTGGGTGTTCCCACGCAACACCCATGGAACAAGACACAACTCCAGATTTACGAGAAATCGTAAATCTGTAGATGCGCATCAATGCTGCGCCACCCTAGAGGTGGCGTAGCGGGGAGCAACGAGGAGAAAAGTTGTCATTTCTCCTCGTTTTTCCCTCTTTCAATTTGTGCTGCATTCTACAGCACGCATTGACAGAGGAAAATGCCTGTAGTGATTGTTTTTGTGCAGGAAGGTGCCCCTTCTTGCACAAAAACAATCTACCCACGACACACGCATCCTTGCACCATGGTGCAAGGGTGCCTGCACTGCAGTTTGTGCGCCAGCGCAGGGGTAAGCACAGAGATGCGATATATTCTAGTAAATATGTCACATCCCTGTGCTTCGGAAGTGCCGAAGCGTGGCGCAGCCAAAGGGCTTGCTGTGCCACGCTGCGGTACTTCCTTGTGGATCTGCCCCTGAATCACTATTACGGGAGGCAGTGCCATCTTAAGAATTTTTTGGTGTCGGGCCAAGAAATTATATGGAGCCCTTTGTTTAGAACAACTTTAAATGTATTGCTCATTTTCAACTGATTCATCGCCTGTAATGCCATGCAGTGTCGAGTTATAGGCTGGGCACTGGAGATGAAGGGGCTTATTTCTAAGCCCCTTGCGCCACCCGTATGCCACTTTTCCCATGTTAAAATGATGCAAAAGGGGCGAAAGAGGCTTGTAAATAAGCCCCGAAGTGTTAAGAGAAGAGTGACTAAGCAGGGAGACTGAGGTGAGTAAGAGAAAGAGATGAGGCTGATGCAGTAGTAGACAGAGAGTAAAGTAGAGAGAGTACTGAGGCAGAAAGAGGCACAGTAGAAACAAACACAGATATAGAGAGAGGAGGTAATGAAATAGAATCTCATAGAATTTGAGAAAGGGCTAATAAGAAAGGAGAGAGAGAGAGAGAGAGCGAGAAAGAGAGAGAGGGGGAGGGGGAGAGAGAGAGGGAGAGAGAGAAGTGAAGCAGAAAGTTGTGTGGCAAAGTGGTGAGACATAGAGAAAAGAGGTATAGAGAAGGAGTACTATGAAGAGGTGATGGTGAAAGTGATGAGGTTGAAAGTGAGGTGAAGTAGATGGAAAGGAGATACAGGGAGGTGTGATAGAAACAGACCATTGAGGTGCAAAGAGGAGGAGGCAGAGATACTTGTGATACCCAGAGGATATAGGGTGGTAGTAATGTAGACGTAGCATAGGGAAAAAGAAACGAGGATGTTAAAGTAGTAAAGGTGGGTCTCAGGTATGTGTATTGAGAAGAGGGGAAGTAGACATAGAAGATTTACAGAAAGTTGTCATAGGGATACTGGGTATGTACGCATGTGTAGCGATAGGGGTGAGGTGTAAGAGATAATGCGAAATGAGGAGCGAGGCATGAGATGGAGGAAGCAGAAAAAAAGATGGGTGGGTGGACTGAGGCAAAGGGGAAGCATGTGTCATGGAGAAGAGTGTGGATTTAGTGCTGGGTGAGGTAGAGAGATGTGATATAATGAGAAAGGAAAAGAGAGATATGAGGTAGAGAAAGATGACCTAGAGAGAGGTATAGAGAGATGAGTGGTAGAGAGTGGTGGACAAAAAATTGGTAAAGAGGGATTTTCAAGTTAGGGATAGAGAGAAGAATTAGATGAGGCAGGGTAGATACATTGGTAGACAGAAAAGTAGAGTGTCGAGGTAGGGGTAGTTAGAGGGGAAACAGAGTCAGAGGTATATATAGGCAGAAAGGGCAACAGGCTGAAATAGTGAAAGAGACAATCTCTTTACAGAGGCCCGTTGGAAGCTTATGGTCCTGTGCAATTGCTTAATTTGCCCATAGCTTAAAATGTCTCTGGTGGGAGGGGCGGGAGTGAAAGCACAAACTAGGAAACCATGCACACGCTTAGAAATATCTCTAATTTTAAAGAATAGGATACTGGATCTGCTGGAGAAGGTCAGATTATTTCTCGTGTTCAAATATTTTATTGTATATGGTGAAAAGAAATACAATCAAGATAAACAGTGATACATAAATACCAAAAATAGATGCATTCAAGTAAAAAGTAAAAAAGAGTTACATGACAGAAAGTACTTGAACTAGACTGATAATGGAAAAAACTCATTATATATAAATGACCATGTACATATAGTGATTTCTAAGCTGAGAGTCTCACTTGTAGTTTGGTGAACTGCCAAATAATTATGTTCATTCTAGGTTGCCATGTTCCTCAGCTTGAAAGCCCTTTTGAATTGTTCGGTAGCAGGAGCAAAGAGTCACCAAACCACTGTAGGTGTGCTGCTTTCTTCAGCACTATATGTAGCCTATTGGTGCATTTATGGAGAAACACAAAAAATTAGGCATTCCTGAAAGCCAACTCATGACAGTAGAGGCTTGCGTGATTGTGAGACCTCCAGATGACTCTAGGCCACCAGAGACACGATTGCCTAGTGATGGTTTTACTTTTATAAATGATTGTTACATGCTAGTTTGCATAGAGAACCAGGCTAAAACGACTTCCAGGATAAGGAAACTGAAGATGGGGGATTGTTTCCAGAGTAACATCGATTTGTTGTTGTAACTCTACATAAGGCCACAAAATAGCAGCATTGGAGGACGGTCGACAACAGATGAGAGTTCAGATCATGTCACCATATTATCAATTAAACACTGTTTCTCCCTGACTGCTGTCTTAAAAACCTTTAGTACTGCCCATCACTACCTCTTCACTTTAAATGTATTGATGAACCGTAGTTACAGAAGAACACAGCTCTATTATTTAGCATGCATTGCATATTTTCTGCAGTGGTTGTACATAAAGTGTCTGATACGTCTCATGGTCTGAGAGTACCACTGAAAGATTTGAATTTGATCATATCTAATAACATCGGGCCCGGTTCACAAAAGTAATCTGAGACAAACTCCTAACAAAGGGCATTTAGAAGTAGTAAAGTTAGGAAACCTAACTTTTCTACTCCGAAATGCCCTTTGTGAATACCGAAAGTCGTAAAGTTAGGATTTTGTCTCAGTTAAACTTAAGTTTTTGTCTTAAGGTTAATCAAATCTTCAGTTAAACTAAGCCAAAATCCTAATTTTACGACTTTCGGTATTCACAAAGGGCATTTAGGAGTAATACAGTTAGGATTTCTAACTTTACTTCTCCTAAATGCCCTTTGTGAATACTTAAAGTCGTAAAGTTAGGATTTTGTCTCAGATTACTTTTGTGAATCGGGCCCTCTATTACCTTGTTAGATCTAGCCCTACATAAAGATCTGATCTAGTCATAGTGTAGTATAGTGAGCCGGGTTGCATCTCCCTACCTAAGCTTCACGAGAAGAAAGGGGTTCGCTTGAGCAAATAAAAAAACTTCTAAATGTAGAAATAGGAGCAGCTTATCATGGGTCTGGAGTCTTTGGCACTTGTTGGCCACCACTACCCAGGGCCCACAATGCACCTTCACTGGTGTGAAGGATTGAGACCACCAAGTCCTTGCTTTATTGGGTGGTGTCAGGCTGTGGAGTGCAGCGGCATGGACTGGACCTGGAGGTGTGACTTGTGCATGGAGGAAGGCACTAGGTTGGAAGACCTGGATGGTCTGGAGATTTTGCCATTGGTGTATAGCCTGTGCCAAGAGAAGGGCACTTATCAAGGAAGTGATCAGTAGCTGAAATCTGTACTAGTAATAGGCAAGTGGATATGCTTGCAAGGAAGCTGTGTCAGTGGTAAACGGCTGACAATCTGAAAGTCGGAATAATAAAACAAGACATCCTCAAAAGGTTACTGGTGCAGCTTATCTGCAGCAGTCTTATTAGCAACACCACACCACAACACTCCACCCCACCACACTCTCAGTGTCTCAAGTGTAAGGATCTGGTCTATTAAGAAATGCAGGGCAGCAGACAAATAGTGCAGAATTGCCACAATTACAAACAAATACTTACCCCTAATAGGACTGCTGAAATGGGAAACAATATAACATATTGATACCCCACTCTCTGAGAAAATTGTGAGCAGCAGATATTCAGGCAAAACAAAAAAACAAGGAAAACAAGTCTTGGATTAAAAAAAACTGGTTGATAGCACAGGAGGATGAGAAACTGTCTGACAGCAAGAAAATTAACTTTCTATAAATTTGTAAGTCTCAGTATTGAGACAATAGAAATGCATAGAGGAGAGATCATGTGCAGAGCCTTTGGAAATATAAGCTGCTTGGAGACAGAAACTGAAACTGATAATCAAGGGGCTGCTGCAACACAAAAGCAAAGAGAAGAACTAGCTACAAAATGACTGCCACGAAGATGAAAAAAGTGCTGATGCCAGAACCAGAACGGGTAGGGGAGGTGCGAATTGATGAAGGAGCTTAGCATTGATTCCTGAATGGCAATTATGGGAAAATAGTACTGGATCAGATCAACATACAGAATACACTTTTTTGTGTGGCAGTTTTAAAAAGCACGAACTAGACCCGAAGGTATCAGAGCACTTTACATGTGAACCAATTGTGTTAAAGACAGACACATTAATTTTTTTTAGTCACGTGGAGATCACATGATTTTCCCAGAATCACAGGATGCTGAGCGTCCCTGCCAAGATTCACACCCAGTTCCCCAGCTCCAGGTCAACTGCTCTGGCCATTAGGCCACATCAAAGGTGCAGGAACACAGCTTGAAAGCACAAATGTTTCTGGAGCACAGTACATTAAATTCAAGAGGTCAGCAAGCTATGCCTACCTACATCTAAAAATCAACACATTAATATCCTCAGGTGTTAGCCAGGATCTCTTTTTGGCAGAAAGGAATAATAGCCAAGAGATAGGGTGCAGGCTAAGACTACTAAAGTCACACAAGACTATAAAGTGACAAGAGGCCAGGGCAGTATATCCCCGCCTTTAAACTAAGATATTTGTGAACTCTCATAAAAAGGGAGTGGGAACTCAGTCATTCACTATCCTTCAATTAAGATCTGATAAAGAGGAATTCAGATAGCTCTCCCGGATTAGATGATGCAGAAGGAGATCTATCAAGAAAAGATATAGGAGCAGAGGAGTCCTCTTAGCCATGTGTTGCAAACTATACTTAAAGAGGTCAAAAAGACAGGTTTAGTCACAAGAATATTTACATGAGAAGCTGTGAGAGTTGAAATCAACTGGATTCAAGGTAGCCCATTCCCAGGATGCTTGTTTCCGGACCAGGGAGGACCTGGCCTGGCAGTTCGGGCTGGACTGTTCCCATAAGGAGCAGGGTCCAGACTGATTTGCATATGGCTGGGTTGAAACTGGGGTGGCATAGTGACCACAAGAACAATGGATTCAACCCAGATCTGTTAACTGGGCATGAGTGGTTGAAAAGTTTCAGCACTCCGTCCATCATGTTGTTGTGTTTGCAGTGTTAAAATCAAACTGGTGGATTGTACCAGAAACTGCAGCAGTTCTCTCTGGCAATAACAGCAGTAGAGGGAAGATTGGAATGTGCAGACAAAAACTTCTCCATCAGAAATAAAGAAAGAAAATAAACAGATGTAGTCTCGAAGAATGTACAGGTTCAGGCAGAACATTTTGAAAAATGAACCTGTATGTTAAACTTCAGGTTTCTAGGCCTTCCAGAGGAAGCTGAAGATAATTCCACAATGGAAAATGTCTGCTCAAATCTAATTAAATATACTGAGCTTGTAGACTCTGGCCTCATCCTTGAGGATCTAACTTTCACTAGAATGCATGGAGTTTCCTTTCTGATACCGAAAAAGGACGGCCTTCCAGATCAGTGATTTTTTATTTTTAAGAGTTTAGGGAAACATTTTGATTAAACCTAGATAGATAAATCCAGTGAAAACACCTTTGGGGTATACTTTTAAGGTCTTCCCCGATCTTTCGTACTAATTGGCCCAGAGAAGCAAAAAGATGAGAAATATGGTGCATGAGTCCAAAATGGCAGGAGCCTAAGCTCAAATGCTACAACAAAGTAAACTAGGGATCCTCTGGAACAAAGAGCTCATTTTAATTAAAGATATTTTTGAGGCAGAGGAGCTCTTGAAGAAAGCACAGACGAGGCTACAAAAACAAAAAGCTTGAGAAATGTATTTACTTGCTCAAAGTTAAGCTTGGAGATGTAGTAAGGCGATAAAATATAGAACTGATCAAGTATTGTTGGCTCAGTATGGTAAGAGGAGAAAAACACTGGATAAACCAAAGTGATTAAAGAGGTTTAAGGAAATTGCTGGCACTTTGGGAAGACTGAAGAGTGAGAAGAATGATAATTTGAGAAATATGATAACTCAGCCTCATACATTGCATGCATCTTTCATGAACACAGGTATTTAGGTGTTAGAAGGGAATTATTCAATCCCTGAGTCATCGAAAGGGGGTCTGGCGTAGTCCAGCCAGAGATGGGAAGGGAGGAAGATTGAGTCAAATTGGGGAAATCAGACCGAGGTTGGAACTGGGATTGGGTCGGTAGGGTGGGAGGGCCACATTGAGCAGGGCAATGGAAAATGGAACTATTGTTAAACAAAGGTGAAAAAAGTTTGTTCTGGCAAAGAGAATGTGCTAACATTAAATGTGACTGGTGAATTAAGACAAAGGAAAGGCAATATGATTATGTGCTATCTCGATCAGTCTAAACCAGAGGTATTTTTTTACAGGAGACACGTTTCACTGGTAAAAATCAGCAGTTCCTTAGTAGATATTCTTGGATGCAGTAAACATGTAATCAATCGGTCAATCAATCAAGATGCTTTATTTGATCTTTCTTGAGACCATAAAAGCACATAAATTAAACAAACATCCAAGTAGCAAAAGGCACAAACAAGTGCCTTGCTATGAATAAAGATTTCTGCAAATTTTTTAAAACATTTTTAAATGCAACAATTAACACATAATTATAGCTAACCTCAAAATGGTCTGCTATACTCCATGGCTGAAACCGAAGACCCCCTAGTCGAATCTATATAATTAAACTTGGAACTTGAAGTCTGAAGTCTGAGTACCTATAAACGATCTACGGAAATATTTGTACCCCTTCATAGCGTTCAGTACAGAAATTTCATATATCTGGTTCACAAAAATAATGAACCGATAATACAACTTGAAATAAATAAAGTGACCAGTTTAAATATGGGTGATTTTAATATATTTACATTAATGGAGGATATCCTCGGACCTCCAGAACAAAGATAAGTGTGGTGTGTGATGCTTTTAAACCTTATACAAGAGGCCTAGTGATATGAAAAAGTTGTGAAAGTAAGACTGGGGAAGCGAGAGTCTCACAGGAAAATGAAGCACAGTTTAAATTTCAATGAAAAGTGTAGTATGTTTTCTTAGTGGTGAGAATGTAAATACATTTGAGGCAATATTAACTGAAGTTAATAATTTTCTACACAAAAAAGTCAGAGAAGTTTCTCTTCTTAGGAAAGTTCAGGGTTTGTTATTTCGGTGGAGCTTGCTCCCCTTTCCATTCTGGGGCGAGTGGCCTTAATTAAAATGTCTGTTCTTCCGTTATTTAATTTTCTTTTTTAAACTATTCCCTGCACTTCATCAGGTTCCTTTTTCACTCAGGTACAGTGTTTACAGCCTTCCTCTGGGCAAAACAACGCCCTGTATAGCACTCAGCACTTTACATGAAGATCTGGATCAGGGAGGGTTAGCTCTTCCAAATCTTAGGGATTATTATCATGTGTATTTCACACAATATGTATCTGGATTCAAACTATTACCGCAATCAAACTTTTTTTGCAATAGTTTTATGAATTTAATGTATAAAGATAGTCAAATTCATTCCCCCTGTTGATTTTTAGATCCCCGAAACTTGTTCGCTATAAGTGCCTCCTCTGGTTTTTTTAAAAACAACAGGCTTTGTTCAAAAGGTATTTTATTCCTGTAATTAATTCAGCTACATTGTCGGGATCCTGCCTCTGGCTGGGGTTAAACAATCATTACATCTTGCGTCAAAATGGGCAGCGGCCGGATTCGTAAAAGTTCTGAATTTCTTGAGAAATGGGAAGTGGGTGACTGTAGCTGAAATGTCGCAATTGATTTGCAATGATTTTATTCTGCTAAATTCATATAGTACATTGTATAATTTTTTACAGAAATTGATGTTTCTCATTTGGTTGAACGGATCCAGTTGGTTGATGAACTACTAGTGATGGCATCGGATAAAAAGCAGGCGCCTGGAAGAAATACCTAGCCTCAGTCAAGGGAGTGGATCTGAAGCCAAAGGCAATTAAAAAATGGTCGGATCATGAAAATTTAGAGATGTCATCTCATATTTGGTCTACTATTAATAAACTCAACTTTAGCACATTGAGAGAGGCGAATTGGCACGGATGTTGTCTTTTAGTAAATGGTTACTGTATCGAACACCCTATTCTCTATCAGAAATGTAGGCCAACCAATCTTCTCATTGTTTTCGCTGTATGAATTATCCATTAGCTAATTGGTCTCATATTATGTTGAGTTGTCCCAAAGTTCATAAGTTTTGGGTAGATCTATTTAGCTATTTGGAGCATGAATGTGACATCCAATTGGCTGTGAATGACAAATTAAATATTTTTGTGTTCGATTCTGATCTTCCTTTCATGGATTCAATGATAAAATTTTTATATATAGCAATGGCAGTAGCTAGGTCACTTTTACTGCAAAAATGGCGAATAGATTTGATTCCCTCTGCTTTGGAACGGGGTCATAAGATGAAAATAGTTAAGAAAAGTGAACTTATTTTTGCATTACGGGTGAGAGATATTAAGAAATTCAACAAGGTATGGGGTATTTATTTTGATTAAAACAGGGTTGGGTGACTGTTTTTATGATGCTTAAGTAGGTAGGGTTGTGGTCTTGGATTGTTTTTATTATTGTGTAAATGCATTTATTGATCCTCGCTGTGTGTATTATTAATGTATTTTAGATTTTTTTGTGCATTTGTCCTAAGGGAGATTCTTTAGTGGTTTAATGATGCATTGATTTTATGTTTATGTTAAAACTTTCTGGCTTCAATAAAAATTTAATTAAAAAAAAAAGTCTAAAAAACAAAATTTAAAAATCCAGGATGGGGAAATGGGGACATTGATGGAAAACCCTGAGATACTACCTCATAGCTTTATAAAATTATAGAGCAATCACTACCAGGAGTCATTAGCTCCCACACCTGTAGAAATACTGGCTTTATTAAAGAGGGCTCACTTAAAAAAAATAACATCAGACAATGACAAACAGCAGCTACTCAAAAGGACAGTGGGAATGGAACTCTGCACTCATCTGCCTCCCAAAATGTCGAATTTTCTGTCCCTTCCTTCCTTCCTGTTGGGATGGTGCCCGAGGGTGTGTTCCCGAATCCTAATCCTTTTGTATGGGAGGCCCACAGTGAGCATATGTGATTGTCACATTGAATGAGGCAAAAATTAAAAAACCTGCTAGGACATACCATAACTTTACAAGTAGTTTAACTCTGGGCAGTGGTGCATACTCTCCAGAGCCATGTAGGGACATTCCCATCCCAAGACTGTCCAAGAACACTACAACAGAAGACAAACCAGTTTTGGATGTGCACCGAAAATGTCCATTTGCCTGGGATTTATTCAAAAGCATATTATAAGCGAAGAACTCCTACTCCCTAGCCTGCTATCAGACTATTCTTCCAGTGCCTGTGCAGGGTTCAGCTGGTCATTTCTGTGTCATCACGTTGAAGTCACAGTTCAGTGAGGGGTGGCTTTAGATGTGAAGGGGATTAATAGTGGCTTCTTTTCCCACCACTTTTTTTTTACATGTATCTTGTATTACATGGAGGTGAATTCATAGTAATGGGCTTTTAGAGTTACGTTATGTCATGTTATGTTATTTTCATTTGTAACGTGCGCAGTTACTACAAGAGTGTCGCGGCCCGAGCCTTGAGAGATATAAAGAAGAGCTAGATTTAGGGAAAGAGGGACGTTTTCAGCTTCTTTTTAAAGTGAAAGGGATCCTGAATGCAGCAGAGAGCAAGGGGTAGTGCATTCCAAGCTAGGGCGGCTTTCACAGCCAGGGAGCTAATGCCCGTCTTTTCCAAGCGATAGCGCGGAACATGGGCCAAGAGTTGGAAAGTAGAGCACAGGTGTCTTGCGGGAGTGTAAAAGGAAAAGCATTTCTGAAGATAGATTGGCCCTGTGGCGTGCAGAGCGCGATGGGCGATAACTAAAGACTTAAATTTAACCCGCTTCGCTACAGGCAGCCAGTGTAGAGCACGGAGATGATGTCTCACGCTGCATCTGGCAGGGATGTTCAGGAGAAGCCTGGCGGTCGCGTGAGTGACTTTCCTTTCCCTTAGTTGCTCTCTTTACTGCTCTTATCATTTCTTGGGATCAGAAAGGATGCTGGAGTAGTGTGGCTCACTGGTTAGAGGCGGCAGGCCTGAGAGCAGAAGTCAGCCCGGGACCAGGGTTCAATTCCCGACGCGGCAGGGTCGTGGACCTTGGTCAGCGGACTCGATAATTCTCGCTTCGGTGCTTACTCTAATCAGGGGTTCCACTCGGCAACTCTGGGCATTAGCTTGCCTAATCTCCACAACGGCCCCACCAATTCCAGGGATGCCTGGCTCCACCTTGGGGACTCCCAGCAAGGGACCATCCCACAGGGAAAGCCAGGACGGGTTCCCCAGAGTTATACAGCGCCGGGACGCCCCGTTGCTGGGGCAGCTGTGCGCTTTACAAGTATACTACATTTTATGCTGCAGTGTGTTTGGTCTTTAACATGTGGGGGATATAAAGGCTATAGATCGGCCAGTTATGTATTACCAGGGAACTTGAATATTCACCTAGAGGAACCTTGCTGCAGCATTGGTCAGACCTTAATTGAGGACCTTGTAACATTAAACCTGAGTCTAATGAATCATGCTCCGACCCATCAAGCAGGGCACCTGTTAGATGCAGTCTTTTCTAATATGAAAAATCTTCCCTCCCTGCCTCTGGTGCCGCTCTTGTGGTCGGATCATCTGGCAGGTCCGCTTTGTTTGCCAATCCATCCTGAAGTCTCCAGGAATCGAACAGACCCCAGATTAAGATGAGGGCATGGTCAAGGCTGGACATCAGGGCTCTCAACAGCCACTCCAGAAACTTGATTCCTAATCTTTAGGAAGAGGTCAGGTCTGATCAGCAGCGTATTGATGACTGGCTTTGAAGCTGTTAAGACCACATTCTGCCCCCAAAAACCCGCTTTACGCCAGGCTTTATCCTCTGACCCCATGGTTTACTGAGGATTTGCAGGCAGTAAAAACTGTATGTAAGTGATCAGAGGGCATGGAGGCTAAATTGTGACAAATCATCCAAGCTTACACTTAAAACTGCCCTGAAACATTATCATAACCTCTGTATAATGGCTCAAACCTCCTCTTACTCTGATCAGATCACGACAGCCCTGAGTTGCTCCAAAATGCTTTTCAGAATAGCAGATGAGCTCTCGGATCCTAGTAGGCTTGCCCCCACAGCTACGTTAACACAAGTTCAATGTGAAGAATTGGCGCTTTTCTTTGAGAGAAAAGTACAGGGCATCCAACATTCTTTGAGGGAGGCCAGGGAGGAGCCCTCTCAGCATAATACTCACCTGTCACCATCGGCTTCTGAGAACTTTATTACTACAAACTCCCCTCCTGCCCACCAGGTACTGGACACATAAGATACCTTGGACCTACCTCTATTTGGGTCCCTGGCTCAAGCCATGATATGGGGCTCTCCCAAAGACCCTCTGCCCCTAAACCAAGTTCTGTGTCTTGGATCCTGATGCCCTGCTTCCTTTAGTAAGACTCCTCAACTGTTTGTTACAGGAGAGGGGCATTCTTCAGCCTTGGAAGCTTGCCACTGTATTTCCCATTTCAAAGAAACTCAATCTGGATCCCTCCACCTGGTCCAACTATTGACCAATCCCTCTGCTCCCCAGCCTGTCTAAACTCACAGAAAACATGTTTGCAAACAACTATCTGCTTTTGTGGGGTCACAAATCTTTCTACATGACCCCCAGTTGGAGTGGAGTTTATAGTAGCGCACAAAACTGAGTCTGACCTCCTTGGGGTCACAGAACATCTCAGATGGCTCCTAGATGAGAGCAAGACAGCAGTGCAGATCTTATTTGATATTATCGCTGCTTTCGATATTGTGTCAAAGGATATGACAATTTTAAGACTGCCACAACTAGGGCTCCAGGGACTGGCAGTTGACTGGATGTCTGCTTTTTTAAAGGATAGAGCCTTCCAGTTTTCCTCAGGTAGCACCTTCTCCATGTGTGATGCTTTGTTCTGTTGGGTCTCGCAAGGATCTGGTCTTAGCCCAGAGCTTTTCAGCATCTATGTTCACCCCCTAGCCGATCTGGTGGAACGCTGTGGTCTCACATTATTTTCCCATGAGGATGATACTCAAATCCTCTTTTCCCTGTCATCCACTCAGGACCACAACTCTGAGTCGCTTAACTCTTGCCTGGCTCATGTAGCCTCATGAAAGAGCAGCAACTCGTTGAAACTGAACAGAGTGAAAAGAGAGGTGCTGGTGATGGGAAATAACCTATCCCTGTGGGGAACACAAACTATCTGCATGCTCTGGGTGATACCCCTGTCCCTGCCCCCAAAGTAAAGAATCTTGGCTTTTTAGAGGCCACTCACCTCTCCATGAAACTTCTTAGCGATGGTATCCGAGACCTGTTTCGTAACTCTGAAATGGCTACGGAAATTTATCTGGATTCTTCCCATATCTGCCCAAAGAACTGTCCTACAGGCACCTATTTTGTCCCAATTGGAATATGGAAACATCCTTTACCTATGGGTTGATAGAGCGCCCATGAGATGTTTGCAGGTGGTGCAGAATGTGGCTGCCAGGTTGATTCATAGACTCCCTAAACATTCATGAGATACTCCTCTCCTTCATGAGCTTCACTGGTTAAGGGTGGAAAAATGCATTCTATTCAAGGCCTCATGTTATGTCATCAAAGCAAGGGAAGAAACTGAACCCCAACATTTCATCGACCTGATAAAACTGCATCAACCCGCTCGACCCTTGTGCTCCAGCAACCTCTCCCTGTGAACTTTTCCCAGGATTAAAAGGACTCACATGGGAGATCGCTCCTTTGCGTTCCTTGGCCCTAAGCTCTGGGACGCTTTACTGGCACATCTGAGATAGTGTTTTTCATTGATCACCTTTGCAGACAGTCGAAAACATGGTTGCTGTGAACTAGGTGAACCTGATTGACCTTACCTGCTGCTAAAGTGCCGGGAAACCTCAAGTGGGTATCTGTCGCGCTATATAAGCTTCTTAACTTAACTAAGCTTAATTTATACAAAGTGCATGTATAGGGAAGGTCTGCTATTCCCAACCCTGTGTGCCCTATTTCAGTATTTCCACAGTTACCCTGAACATATTTTTCCATTGAAAAAGTCTCTCCTTGTTTCTTACTATTGTCGTTTTGGCATTTAATCCAGCAAATCATTTTGTTTAGCTGCTGCTGTTTTACCCTCTCTCTGTGTACCGTAAATTGGGAAGCATCTGAGACTTCTCCATATCACACTGTTTCTGAATAGCTTTACATTGAGGAAGTAGGGCAAGATGGCAGTGCAGCACAACCAGGAAATGGGGGAGGATCATTAGAGTCAGTCCTATTGGATCTAAAGTCTAAAATCCAAAATGGGTTGAAATATTGGAGTGAAACAAAAAGGGATACAAACCACATGTCCAGCACTGGAAAAAGAGCTAGATGATCTTACAGAAAGGACGAAAACTCCGGAAGATTCATTAGTGAGTATCAACTAAGAGTTAGAAAAAACACCACTGACATCAGCTAGTTCAAGTTTCAAAATCAAACCCTAAGCGAAGATCTAGATAGAATGGAGAACCACTCCAGGCAGAACAATTTAAGAATATTAAAACCATGTGAAGAAGTGGTGGAAAGGGACCTAGAAGGTTACATAATATCTCCACTGAGGGAGGGATTACCAAAGGGGCGCCCAAACATAAAATTAGAGTAATAAATCCAGAGAATCCATCCATAGAGACTCTTTCAGGCTCAACCCAAACCGGATTAACCTCAGGAAAATTCAGTTAACCTGTTGACATATACTACAAAGGGACATATACTACAAATGAACAGAGTTTAGGCTGGCATGCAAAGCTAAAACCATAACCAGCAAAGACATTACCTTTAGCGTTTGATCTGACATATGTAAGGAAACATAACAGCGGCAGTGAGAATTAGCAGGAAGGATGAAAGAACTCCAGAAACTAGGTGCTAAGAAGCAACTAAGATTTTCGGTCATGCTCAGAATTATGTGTAGAAATCAAGTGCATAATCTAAGCAAAATAGAAGTTGTAGATGACCTAAATAAGACCACACAAAAGGCCAAATAAAGGGACAAGATCTTAATTATAAGATATTGAATTACATTAGCAGGTAAAGGGTGAGGAGGAAGGTGGGTAGGGAGCAAAAGCACTAAGATGTATCCATGCATAATATAATACCTCCCCAACTGCAGAAACTCTAATAGGCTTACAGAACATGCCTAGGAATAATGGGAGAGTTCCCTGG
This sequence comes from Lissotriton helveticus, assembly GCF_964261635.1. Lineage (NCBI taxonomy): Eukaryota > Metazoa > Chordata > Amphibia > Caudata > Salamandridae > Lissotriton > Lissotriton helveticus. Next base: position 331,690,150 of record NC_136068.1, on the reverse strand, counting down.
AGGGATGTACAAAAAACCCTCATGTTTATTGTGCTTAACAAACCCACAAAAGTACTGAGCATAAGTCTTAGTTTCTCAAGGCAGGTAATACACATAAGAGGACAAAATAGGACATTTTAATATGGATCCTAAATAACCTCCATACTAGAAGAAGACAAAGATACATTTTGTAACATCTAGAAGAATGCGAAGAACAAATTCTCAAAGTACACAAAACGTATCTGACTCTCAAGGCACGTAAGAAGTTGTTTGGCAAACAAAGATGGGTACACCAAATGATATGCACTTATCAGTCCTGAAACTACAAGTGGGCATCCTTTATAATAAAAAACATATAGGCATGCAACTAATAGCTTACAAAAAATGGCTTATGGTCAGATTGAACTACAAATCTGGCATCTCACAAAAAGTAAATACATTTTGTTCAGCACCCAAAAAACTGCTAAAGAAAAAACTTCATTCTGCACCATGATATGATATGTTATGATATGAGAAAGACATTTATACAGCGCACGTTCACCAACGGCTTCTTGGCGCTTTAGGACAGACAGAGAACAGACTGCGGAGGAGACAGTTATTCAAAAGCTTGCAAAAACAGCCACGTCTTCAGGGCTCTCCTAAATGAGTGGTAGGAGGGAATGAGACGGAGATCAGGTGGAAGGGAGTTCCAAAGATGCGGGGCCTGGAAGGCAAATCTTAACCTCCCAAGCCTTTTCCGCCTGAAAGGACAAGAAGATAGCAAGTTAACGCTGGCCGAGCGGAGAACTCGGGAAGGAATGTATCGGGGGAGAAGGGAAGAAATGAAAGAAGAGCCTTGGTTAGCGAGGGCCAGATAAGTGATATAGCTCACCTTAAAGAGACAGCGCTGAACTACAGGGAGCCAGTGCAAGCTCCTCAAAAGGGGTTTGACAAAACTGGTCTTTGGCTGCCGAAAGACCAGTCTGGCTGCTTGATTTTGAACAAGCTGAAGTTGATGGGACTGATAAAGAGGGATACCTACATATAGTGAATTCGCATAATCAATACGGGAAACCACTAGACCTAAAATAGCATGAACCAAGGCATCATGAGTAAGGAATCGGCTGATCTTTCTGATGCGGCGTAGATGGTAAAAACAGACTGACATCACAGATTTAATTTGAGGTTTCATAGACAAATCCTTGCTAATGGTAACTCCCAGACTCTTGACCGAGCTCACCGGACAGGGGGCACAGCCCAGAGTGTGCGGCCAAAAGCTGGGGTTCCATGGGTTGGCCATAGGTCCCGTGAGCACCAGCTCGGTCTTGTCTGGATTCAGCTTAAGCTGGTTGGCGATCATCCAGCAGCTGATGGTCGTCATTGTTGACTGAAAGTTTTCGATGGAGGCGGGGGAGGAGTCGATATTAAAAATGAGCTGGAGGTCATCCGCGTAATTGAAGATGACCACTGGTTTCTCCCTTAGCATAGAAATCAAAGGAAGGATGTAGAGATTAAATAATAAAGGGGAGAGGGCGGAACCTTGTGGGACCCCAGAAGTGAGGTCCTTCTCTTCAGACATAAAGGTGCCAAGCCGAACCGCTTGCTTTCGGTCTTGCAGAAATGATGCAAGCCACCTGAGTGGGGTGCCCCTGATGCCGGCGTTCTCGACCCGTTGAATAAGAATGGAATGATCAACGGTGTCGAACGCCGCCGACAAATCAAGGAGCACCAGGGCCTGGGAGATGTTTTGGTCCGCCCCCTTTCTGGGTTCGTCATGGACTGCCACCATGATGGACTCAGTGGAGTGCTGGGGTCTGAATCCCGCCTGGTGCTGGTCCAGGAACCTAGAGCTTTCAATGAAGGGGCCAAGGCAGCTGGAGACATGGGCCTCTAGTAATTTTCCCAGAAAGGGGAGCAGAGAAATTGGTCGAAAATTGCTCAGGGTCGTCGGGTCTGCCCCAGGTTTCTTAAGGATGGGTGCTACAATGGCCTATTTAAATGAGCTAGGGACCACACCTAGTCCGAGGGAGTTATTGAGCAGGGAAAGGGGCACATCAGGAAGACTAAGAAAGATTTTGCGAGCGATGTGGGCAGGGCAACTGTCTAAGGGAGAACCTGAGCGAACTCTGCAAAGTAGTGAGGGGAACGTCTCTTTTGTGATCAGGGGGAAATTCAGGAATGAGAGGGGATTTATAGGAGAATAACCAGTGTCAACTCCCAGATCAGATTTGGGAATACTTGCTTTGATTAGAGCTATCTTCTCAACAAAGTAATTGTTGAGAGAATCACAAAGAGGCTGAGAGGAGTGGGAGGTCATAGTAACCCTATTAGGTTTAACAAGTTCATCAACTATAATAAAAATCTCCCTCGATTTGTTAGAGGAGTTAAGAATTTTTTGCGAAAAATACTTAATTTTGACCGCAAGGATTGCTGATTTATATTCTTTCAGGGCAGTCAAAAAGACTGTCTTCTTAAGAGGACAGTAATCAACCCTCCACTAGCGCTCAGCTTGGCGAAGGGCAAGCTTCATATCAGATAAGTCCTTAGAAAACCAGCGCTGGGCATCATGGGGGCGCTTAATCCTAATTCTCTTTAATGGGGCAAAGGAGTCACGAGCTTCTGCCAGCCTGGTATGAATATTGTCAGCCTGAGCATGGACAGACAAAGGAAGGCCTGCCACCCCAAAAGGAGAGGGGGTCGTCGTGGTTAGCGAGAGACAGAGCGAGGAAAGATCCACCCGACCCCAATTGCGACCATTCAAAGATCCGGAACCAAATGCTATTGAGACTTCACTGTCATGCTGAATCTGTTTCCACACAGTGCCTAGCCCTTTATCACTGACATCCATGATCATACAGCAGGATATATCTGGAAAACAAAATGTATAAGTATTGTGCTGACGCAAGACTGTTGGACCTGGCTCTCTCTGCAGGGTCAACCCAAACTATTTGCCCTTACTCTTCAATTTTTCCTGAGTTTGTTTTCGCTGGTTTTAGGACTCTGAACACTTTACCACTGCTAACCAGCACTATCCTCTAACCTTAGTAGAATTGGCATATAGCCAATTGTCATATTTATTTTACTTGAAAGTCCCTAGTAAAGTGGTACTACATGTACCCAGGGCCTGCAAATTAAATGTTACTCGTGGGCCTGCAGCACTCATTGTGCCACCTACTTAAGTAGCTCTTTAGACATGTCTTGGGCCTGCCAATGCAGCTTTTATGTGTAGTTTTTGACTCTCATTTCGACCTGGCAATTAAACTTTTTTCCAGGCCCAAACCTTCCTTTTTAATACACATAAGTCACCCTAGGTACGTTCGGGACAGTCCTGAGGGCAGGGCGCAACGTAGTTAAAATGTTGCACATGTAATTTTAAGTTTCTAGTCCTAGTAGTGAAAAAACTCTTAAATGAATGTTTCACTACTGCAATGCCTACCTTTCCCATAGGCTAACTTTTGAGTTGCTTTATTACACCTAATATGTGATAATTTCCAAATGGGACCAGTTAACCAGTTATTGGTTGGTGTATTTTAAATTGTAATGAAAAAAACTATCTTATGATGAAGTTGATTTTTAAATTACAATTTTGAAAATGCCGCTGTCAGAAAGTTGGCTTTTTTCTGCCTTACCAGTAGCACTAATATATTTTTGACTGGTCTACATGTTTCTGCAGGTTTAGGGACCCCAGTGGTGTCCACTGCTTTCTTCAGGACTGGTAACGCTACTGCTAAAAACGTGTTGAAATTATAATGAAAATACCGCCCCAAACGGCCCGGAGGGACGCCCGGAGTACCAACGGCGAGAGCGGTGCTTCAACTACCTGAGCCGTAGCCAGGTGAGGTGGGCTTTTCTCTCCTACACAAATTGCTGGGAGAATGAGTTTTTCGAAATACCCAGGTGATACATTTTCATTATAATTTCAACACGTTTTTAGCAGTAGCGTTACCGGTCCTGAAGAAAGCAGTGGACACCACTGGGGTCCCTAAACCTGCAGAAACATGTTGACCAGTCAAAAATATATTAGTAGCTATTAGTTAAAACTACTAGAATCGCACTACTATTTTATTGATTTAGAAGCAGCGAGGTCCTCTTAAAGACATTTTTCCTCCTGTATATCTAATTTTAAATAGCACTTTTTCACTTATCACACCTTTCACATGCACTGCTTAACAGTAGTCACTTGCCGCCTATACAAATTGGCTATAGATCACTGGGCTCCTTTCCAGTCTAACATTCTAAGTACTAGTATAGACAACCTTCCTTCGTGGTATGAAAGAACCCACGTGATGAAAAGGGCGGTACAGGTCGAGTACTGATGGGTATTTTTTTCAAACATGAATGAAGTACCCCATTGACTTGAGTTAAGCCATGTCATTGAACATAGTCGAATAGCACAGTTTGTTAGTTGCATAGTTAGTCATTCTCTGTTGTTTTGACCCACCGCTATTCTTTGTCGTTATATATTGACTACCTCTCCGCATACTGGAGCGTTGCAATGTTATTAAAATTAATATATAACCTACATTTCTTTATTTATTTTGTGCCATACCTCTCCGGGTCCCGGATACCTTTTTTAAATGCTTGGAGGGTATCATTGACAGCTTTATCTGGGAGTATAAGAGAGCAATTAAGTTTCTTAAACTTCAGTATAGGCAGGGGGCTTTAATCTACGTGATTGTGAGCTATATTTCTGGGCTGCATTTGCTGGGCGAAAACAGAGGCTTCTGACAGGGATCGATCTGGCATAACCATGCTAGGATATCAGTTAGCGCTGTCCTGATATCAGATTTATGGTGCACAAATTGACATATCCTAAATATTTCAAAAGGGTTAGATTCAAGGTAGTTAGAGACATAGCCCGAATTTGGCGGGAAATTAGTTCTAGGTACTCGCTACCTGTTGTACATACATATACCCCCCTATGGGATAATCCTATACTTCCAGATATTTTTCAGGATAAGGTGGGAAAGGCATGGCCAGAAAAGGGGTTACACAATCTTTAGCAGTTATATGACTTTCCGGGGCTTCGGACCTTTACTTCACTGCAGGAAGAGTACGGGCTCCCACATTATTTTTTCTTCACGTATCTACAAGTAAGGGATTACTTATTGTGTGGCTGTAAATCAACATTTGATCAAAAAACACCTGAAATCCTCATCTGTTTATATCCGACAACCGGCGCATTAACCATACGTTTATTTTATCAGGAGCTACTCTCATAACCTGAGATGACAGTTTGAGGATAGCTACAAAGTGGGCTCAACTTTTAGCAACTGAAGCGTCGGTCACAGAGATTCAGGAGGCTCTAATTGTATTAGATCAATCATTGGTATCTGCTAAACTTACGTTTCCGATATTCAAAACTATTTATATGATGTATTATACACCTAGCCGTATCTTTCAGTGGGCGCGGTCCCAAACCTCGGAGAAGTCATTCTGTCCAAAGTGTCATCACTTTGCTGCCAATTTATCCCATATATTTGTGAAATGCCCCTTGCCTAATATTTACTGGGGAGCTGTTATCCAACTGTTAACAGTCCGGCTCAGGAGCAAGCTTCGACTCAGAAAAAAAATATATTTTTCTGGGGTATAAAGGGGGATTGGATAGATATCTTGGCTATGTATCGCCCGGGCATGGATTGATCGCTGTCCGCCTAAGGTCAGTGAGTGGTGGGCATCATTATGGCAAATATTTGAATGTGAACAAGCAGCTGCTAAAGCTTGTGGCCCTCATTCAGTAAAGAAATTTGAGAAAATCTGGACAAGGCTTCAGTAGGTCTGATCAGGTTATTTTCTGATTATCACTATCTGGTTTTGAGAAAATGTATACTATTAGTAACATTTCTGTTCTCGTTCCTTTCTGTCCGTCGTATGTTCTTTCCTCTTTTTAAATCGTTTCAAGTGCTATGAATGTGATTGCTGTTGCTTAATGCTTTGTGATCTTCCCAAAAAAAAAAAAAAAAAAAGGACCTCGCACCACAACCTGACTGCAACCCAGTGGAATGTGGAATCATTTTGTGATGTACTTTCACTGTGTTACTGTTTGAAGTGTTGCACACATTCTTTACATAGTTCTTCTGAGTTAAGCCTGACTGCTCTGTGCTAAGCTACCCAAGGAGTGAGCACAGGTTAATTTAGGATTTCCTTTTGACTTTATCCTGAGAAGAATTGTGATTGCTGCTTGAGAAGACTTTCAACCCCTCAACCAGTAACCCAATTTCTTACAAAGACTCATTTTTATGTCAGCAAATTCCTCCCAACACTCATCAGACCAAGTCAATTGCACCTCCTTTTTTAGTAAATTCCAAACTTTAGAGGAGCTCTTAGCAAAATTTGGAATGAAACTGGTATACAATTCAGCATCCCTAGAAAAGCTTGCACATCCTCCTTCTTGATGGGTTGGGCTAAATTGTGGATAGTTCTGACCAGATCATCCTTGAGCTTATTTCCATCTTCCATATCAATGTGCCCCAAATACAATACCTCAGGACAACAAAACTTGCTCTTACTTTTCTTAAGGGTAATACCCTTCATATTGAAAATTCCTACACCTCCCTAACATTAAGCTCATGGTCCTCTATGGTATCAGTGAAAATGTACACATCTTGAAAAAAGTTGACCCTGTTACTTTGCCCAAAAAATCCATCAAGTTTCTGAAAAACTGAGGTTGCCCAACAAAGATCAAAAGGCATTCTGTTCAAACGAAACACACCAAAGGGAGTTTCCTAATAAACATTCCATATGGAACATACTGTTGGAACCGGAGGTCTCTGGTTGGCACAGGTATGCACTTGTGACAAGCAGGGACCCTCAGCTCCACGCCAGGGCAAGGGAACTACTCCTACGAATAACCCCTGCTCACCCTCTAGGTAGTGTGGCGCGAGCAGACAAGGCTAATCCTCAGGGCGATAGTAAGTTAAGCATTTATGATCACACACATTAAACCCACTGACCCACCACAAATGGACACCAGTCGTATGGTTGTATCAAAAATACGTATACTTTATATAAAAGATAGATTCAAGCAGGATTATCACAAGACCAAATAACGTTTAGCGATTGGAGGCCACCAGATTAAAATAGGCAAGATTAGTCTTTGAATGTTCGTTGTTCAGCAAGGTACAATGACAGGGAAATAAGAACGTTGCGGACCCTGGATCCGATATGAACTCGAGACGGAGTTCAGGTGTACCTTTCTTGTGGAAGTCCGAGGCGTTTCAGGCGTGGCTATTGGTGAGGGCAGACCCAGGACGAGGCCAACGGTTCTCCAGAGGATCTCTCCGGCTCGGGGCCCCCTCGAGGTGCGAGGCGGGGGAGCAGGACTGTGGAGGGTTGTGGCGATCCGGGGTCGATGCAGCTCACGGGGCGAGGCCCCGTTCAGGCCTGCGGGGCGTACTACTTCTTAACACGCCGGGTCGTACTCGTGGATCTGTGAGGGGCGTCATGTTCTATGGCAGACGTGTGAAACACCAGGCTTCTGGTACCACGGTACGGGGAGGCCTTTCTTGAGGTGCGGCACGGGTCTTGGTATGCAGGAGGGCACAGCGAGACAGTCGGGTACGTTACGACGTACGGACCGTCCGAAGCTATGGAAGGCGCTCCGTGCAGATTCCGGCGGGAGCAGATGAGAGGTGCACAACGCGCTCCATTAGTGGCGAGGTGACAGGAGAGCGGGTGGCCCGGCACTGAAGCGAAGAGCGACTCAGGGATGAGCTGGGCTCTCTACGGCGGGGCGACCAGGCTCCGAGCTGTCACGACCTGGGAGGGGGCGAAGGCAGCCGAGTCACAACTCCGGCGAGGGAATAAGAACTAAGGCCCAACAGCAGACGGGCACAAGCAGATAGAACCCAATGGTCCTGGGGTTCCGTTCAGGGGGCAAGCTCTCGATCAAGCCCTTGGAGATCATTTCAGGCACAAGTCTGCAAAGTCCTTTCTGGTCCTTTCCTCTCCATTCTCAGCAAGGCACCACTGCAGGCCAGTCTTACAGGATTCAGACTGGTTTCCGTCCTTCAGCTTCTCTTGGTCCTTCTAGTCAGGCAGAGGTTCGTCGTGGTCAAAACTGGATCTGGTTTGTAAGGAGCGGAGCTCCTATATTTATACTGCGATTCTTTTGTCTTTGCAGGCCAGGGGGCCTGAGCCTAGTTCAACCCGGTTTTGGAGTACTCTGTTTACAGGAAGCTGCCGTCTTCTTTCAGGGTGCAGGGCAGGGACATCAGACGCTTCGCAGGAGGTGGAGCCAGCATTGTGGTGGTGGAGCACAGCCCTATTCAGAGCCAAGGACTACTCCGCCCACCCATCCTGGAGTAAGCACCCTATTCACCACCTTGGGGGCCCAGACTGTCCCCGGGAATCTCCCAGCCCTGTCACTCACACAAACCCAGACAACGGTTACACATCCTGGCAGAGGCGGGCTAAATAGTTAGGCGAGCAAAGGCTAACTTTCTAAAAGTAGCGTTTGCAAACACAGGATATTAAAATAAACCTTACTAAAGGAAGTATTTTATTATTCTGAGTTCAGGCATACTAAACTCGACGTGCTACCGTGTTCCCAGAGCCTGCCTGGACTATAGCGTGTAATAGTTCCGACAGCTCATCTTGGCCTAAGAGAACCGGCAGCCCTTCCATAGTGAAGAACGAAAAGGGCGGTAATTCACTACGAGGACATGCCACACTCTAGGCTTGTCCTATCTTACGCCTCAATGCACCCTGCCCGTAGGCCTACCATAGGGGTGACTGATATGAGGGTTAGGGAAGGTTCAGGGACTGGTAAGTGTGGGCACTTGCGCAGTCAGCGTGACAGTACCAGACCATACTCGGGGTCTGCAATGGCGGACCCGAGACATATCTTACGAAGCCGCTTCTGTGGGTGGCGCAACCAGCGCTGCAGGCCCACTAGCAGCATTTGTATCTACAAGCCCCGGCACTCCTCGTGCACTTTACTGGGGACTGATAGTAAACCAAATAAGCCAATCGTGGAAATCAATTACACATACACTTTACATTGGGAGCACTTGCACTGCGGCATGGATTGGCCGTGGCGCAGTGCCCTGAGCATCGAACACCAGCAAAACATCTGAGGCACATCAGCAAAAAGTGGAAGGGAAACTCACGCCAAGGTGCCAGGTCTAACACGTGTCCCCTCCAGCTGAAATGTGGGGAGAACTACCCTTGCCCAGGGAGTTCATCATCACTAAGGCGGAAAAACCTTGACAGACTGTCAGCATTGGCGTGGTCTATGCCAGGGCGGTGTTCCACCGTGAAGTCCATATCTGTAGAGAAATGGACCACCTCAACAGCTTCGGGTTCTCACCCCTCATTTGCATCAACCATCTGAGGGGCCTGTGGTCTGTCTGAACTCGGAAGTGAGACCCAAACAAGTAGGGTCTTAGCTTCTTCAGGGCCCAGACCACAGCAAAAGCTTCTCGCTCAATCGCACTCCACTTCTGTTCCCGTGGAAGTAACCTCCGACTGATGAAGGCCACAGGGTGATCCCAGCCCTCCTCAGTTGTCTGTGAAAGGACAGCCCCAATCCCATGCTCTGAAGCGTCTGTCTGCACTAAGAACTCTTTGGAGAAATCAGGAGCCAGGAGCACGGGCGCCATGCACATGGCTGTCTTCAGGGTGTCGAATGCTACCTGACAGGCGTCAGTCCAGATCACTTTTCGGGGCTGCTTCTTCGAAGTCAGCTTGGTCAAGGGGGCAACGATGGTGCTGTATCCCTTGACGAACCTCCTGTAATAACTGGTGAGTCCGAGGAAGGCCCTCACCTCCGTTTGGGTCTTGGGGGCTTCCCAAGCCAGGATGGTCTGAATTTTGGGTTGAAGGAGCGCCATCTGGCCGCTCCCAACTTGGTGTCCCAAATACACCACTGAACCCTGCCCGATCTGGCACTTGCTTGCCTTGATCGTGAGGCCTGCCTTGCGCAGAGCCGCCAACACTTCCCATAGGTGTCGCAAGTGTTCTTCCCATGTACCGCTGAACACTGCGATGTCGTCCAGGTAGGCGGCACTGAACGCGTCCAGTCCAACCAACACCCTGTTGACCAACCTCTGGAAGGTGGCAGGGGCGTTTTTCATCCCGAAGGGCATAACCCGGAATTGGTAGTGCCCATCTGGGGTTGAAAACGCGGACCTCTCTTTGGCCCCGTCAGTTAAGGCGATCTGCCAGTACCCAGACGTTAAGTCAAATGTACTGAGGTACCGGGCAGCCCCAACCGATCGATGAGCTCATCAGCTCTGGGGATGGGGTGCGCGTCAGTCTTCGTGACCGAATTGAGTCCTCGATAGTCCACACAGAACCGTGGTTCGGGTGTGGCTCCCGGCGTCGCAGCCTTCGGGACCAAGACCACTGGGCTGGCCCAAGGACTGCTGGAGGACTCAATCACCCCAAGAGCAAACATCTTCGAGACTTCCTCCTTGATGCAGGCTCGTACCCTGTCAGTCACACGGTAAGCCTTGTGCTTTACCGGCAAACTGTCTCCCGTGTCCACATCATGGACGCACCAATCTGTGACACCCGGAACCAGGGATAACAAGTCAGAGAATTGCCCCAGCAGCTGGTGGCAATCACTCTGCTGCTCAGGGGTCAGGGAGGGTGAGAGGTTAACTCCATCCACTGACCCGTCTTGCTCGGAGGCCACCAAGAGGTCCGGAAGAGGCTCGGTCTCCTCCTCCATTCCATCATCGGTTGCCAACAGCATGCCCACGTCGGACCTCTCCAAGTGGGGCTTAAGGCGGTTAACATGTAGGACCCTCAAAGGGTTCCTGGGAGTTTGCAAGTTCACCAGGTAGGTGACAGGACTCTTGCGCTCCACAACCTCAAATGGACCCGTCCACTTATCCTGAAGTGCACAGGGCTCCACTGGGGCCAAGACCCACACCTTTTGTCCAGGTTGAAGCTCCACCAGAGTGGCATTCTGGTCGTACCACCGCTTCATCTCTTCCTGGCTGGCTTCCAGGTTTGCCTCAGCAAGTTGCCTGAATCGCCGGGTCTGGTTTCGGAAGGCCAGCACGTAGCTGTATACATTCTGGGGAGGTTTCCTGGGAGATTGCTCCCAGCCTTCCCTAACCAGACTCAGAGGTCCTCGGACCGGGTGGCCGTACAGAAGCTCGAAGGGACTGAACCCGAGCGACTTCTGCGGCACCTCTCGGTACGCAAACAGTAGGCATGGCAAGAGGACGTCCCACTTACGCCTCATTGGTCCTTCTAGGCCCATGATCATGCCTTTCAAGGTTCGGTTGAATCTCTCAACCAACCCGTTTCCTTGGGGGTGGTAAGGGGTGGTGAACTTGTACGTTACACCACACTCTTGCCAAAGGGACTTCATATATTTCGATATGAAATTGGTGCCCCTGTCAGACACCACCTCTAGAGGGAATCCTACTCGTGAGAAAATTCCCATCAGTGTTCGTCCCACCATGGGGGGGCGTCACTGTCCTCAGAGGGATGGCTTCAGGGTACCGGGTGGCATGGTCCACCAAAACCAGGATGAACCTGTTGCCTATGGCTGTCTTGGGGTCCAGAGGCCCTACAATGTCAATTCCCACTCGCTGGAATGGGGTACTGACGACGGGGAATGGTTGGAGGGGAGCCTTGTTCTTCCCTCCGCACTTACCACTTGCCTGGCAAGTTTGGCAAGTCCTACAGTGAGCGTCTGAGCTCCTGTGCATCTGGGGCCAGTAAAAGTGGGTGACAAGCCTGTCATAGGTCTTGTTCATCCCCAGATGTCCTGCTAACGGCACATCGTGAGCCAAACCCAGTAGGAAGGCTCTGAACTTCTGGGGTACCAACAGCGCACGGGCTGACCCAGGTCCAGCAGCCTTAGGCTCTGAATACAGGAGATCGTTCTCCCAGTAGACCAAGTGTTTTCCGGAGTGAACACCATTGGCCTGGTCTACAGCCTGCTGCCGCATACCCACGAGAGAAGGGCACTCTCTCTGCTCCTTGCAGAATTCCTCCCTGGAGGGAACCCCTTCCTGCTGCCAGTGGGTCAGCTCAGGCAGGTCTCCCAGTTCGGCGATATGTTCCCCGGTAGGCTCCAGGGCATCCCCCTCGAGGTCTGCTTCCTCCTGGGCCGTGGGAACTTCGGGAGCCGGCTGTCTGCGCCCCCTGCGCCTTCTCTCTAAGGCCGGTTCCTGGGTCTCTCCCTCAGGCTCCAGGACTTCTTCAACACCCCTACTGGCTGCCATGGACCGCGTGGTCACGCACGCCCAGTCGGGTAGACCCACCATCCGCAGATGAGTCGTTTTCTCCACCTTTCCCCCAGGGGAGTTCTCCAAATCGTTCCCTAGCAGACAATCTACAGGCATGGAGGTCCTCACAGCGACTTGCAGAGTACCTGAGACCCCCCGCCACTCAAAGGGAACCTGAGCCATCGGACACTGGCTCTCAGAATTGTCAGCATTGACAACCCTACAGTAGGCGCGTGGTACTACCTGCTCTTGAGACACCAGGTGCTGCCTCACTGCAGTCACACTGGCTCCTGTATCTCGAAGAGCCTCCGCCTTCTTACCGTTGATGGTCACTACCTGCCCATATTTCTTAGTGTTATTGGGTAGGTAGTTCTCGGGGACCATCTCACTGTCTCCTAGCCAGACTAGGGTCATCTGAACGGGATCCCCACCCATTTGGACGGCTACTTCCTCCCCAAAATTAACAATAGCTAGTGGCTGGGGTGGAGCACCAGTGGGTGCGGGTTTTGCAAACAAGCGACACTTAGGGTCAGAGGCAACGTGACCCAGGTCGCCACACCTAAAACAGGTGATGGGCCCTCTTTGAACAGGTTTACCTGTCGGGGCCCCGGTTGATTTCGGGGGTGGAGGAGGCTGAGAACCTTTCCCTTGGTTCCCTTGGGGATTACTTTGGGGGCCTTTGTGGAACCCTTTCTGTTTTCCCCTGTCCCCCCCACTCTTCTGCTGGGGACCCTGCCCACCTTTGGCTGAGTCTCCCACTGGACCTTTGTGGACCCTGGTGCTGAGCCAGCGGTCCGCTTCCTCAGCAAGCTTCCTCGGGTTGGACAGCTTGCTATCGATCAGGTGCTGGCGTAACTCAGGAAAACAATTATCCGAAAAGTGCTCCCATGCTATTAAATCAAGCAGCCCTTGAAAATCAGTTACTTTACTGCCCTTCACCCAACCATCCAGCGCTCTGCAGAAAAAGGTCACATACTCCACATACGTACCCCCCTGAATCTTTACACACTTCCTAAACCGCTGTCGGTACATTTCAGGAGTTAACCCAAATCGATTCATCAGGGCATCTTTCATGTGCGGGTAGCGGTTGGACTCTTCAGAAGGAAGATCTAGCAGGGTATCCCGCCCCTCGGTCAGGAACCGTCCCCACAACCCTGCTCCCCAATCTCTCTCAGGGACCAGGTGGGAGGACATGGCTACCTCGTAGGCCCGGAACCACTGCCCTATGTCATCCCCCTTAAAATACTCCTTCACCACATCCTTCGGTACGTAGACCCTTGACTCTACCTGGGCTGGTGTTGTGCTGCCACCAGGAGCTGCGTCCAAGCTCTTTGCTTTCAGCTCCAATTCTTTAAGGCGTATCTCATGCTCCAGCTGGAGCCTCTTAGGCTCCATGGCCATCTGTCCTTTCAATCTGGCCATCTCCACTTCATGTGTCTTGGTTGCGGCCCTGTCCGCCAGCTCTTCTGACGACGGACCTCCCTGCACTTCGATAAGGCTATCTGGTGGATCCACCACCACTCGATTTTCTGGCTCTCTCGACTCTTTCCAGGCTCTCAATGCCTTGATGGTCTGCATTCTGGTGGTTTTGCAGCCCGTTTGGGAGACTCAAAACTTTATGCAGAGGGCTTTCAATTGATCGGCCTTGCATTTTTCAAGCCCTTCCCAGTCAACTTCGTCGAATCCAGAGATAACAGAGGGTGCTCTTACGGGGAGTGAACCAGGCATGGTTTGGAGATTGGAGATCTCTCGGCAAGAACGTAATCTGTGACTCGTTATTGGTCTGCTCTCTCTACGTGGTGATCAGAAATTTACTGTACATAAATCATAAATGCAAATCCGAAATCCTCACCGCTGGTACCAATGTTGGAACCGGAGGTCTCTGGTTGGCACAGGTATGCACTTGTGACAAGCAGGGACCCTCAGCTCCACGTCAGGGCAAGGGAACTACTCCTTCGAATAACCCCTGCTCACCCTCTAGGTAGTGTGGCGCGAGCAGACAAGGCTAATCCTCAGGGCGATAGTAAGTTAAGCATTTATGATCACACACAGTAAACCCACTGACCCACCACAAATGGACACCAGTCGTATGGTTGTATCAAAAATGCGTATACTTTATATAAAAGATAGATTCAAGCAGGATTATCACAAGACCAAATAACGTTTAGCGATTGGAGGCCACCAGATTCCAATAGGCAAGATTAGTCTTTGAATGTTCGTTGTTCAGCAAGGTACGATGACAGGGAAATAAGAACGTTGCGGACCCTGGATCCGATAAGAACTCGAGACGGAGTTCAGGTGTACCTTGCTTGTGGAAGTCCGAGGCGTTTCAGGCGCGGCTATTGGTGAGGGCAGATGCAGGACGAGGCCAACGGTTCTCCAGAGGATCTCTCCGGCTCGGGGCCCCCTCGAGGTGCGAGGCGGAGGAGCAGGACTGTTGAGGGTTGTGGCGATCTGGGGTCGATGCAGCTCACGGGGCGAGGCGCCGTTCAGGCCTGCGGGGCGTACTACTTCTTAGCACGCCGGGTCGTACTCGTGGATATGTGAGGGGCGTCACGTTCTATGGCAGACGTGTGCAACACCAGGCTTCCGGTACCACGGTGCGAGGAGGCCTTTCTTGAGGTGCGGCACGGGTCTTGGTATGCAGGAGGGCACAGCGAGACAGTCGGGTACGTTATGACGTACGGACCGTCCGAGGCTATGGAAGGCGCTCCGTGCAGATTCCAGCGGGAGCAGATGAGAGGTGCACAACGCGCTCCGTTAGCGGCGAGGTGACAGGAGAGCGGGCGGCCCGGCAATGAAGCAGAGAGCGACTCAGGGATTAGCGGGGCTCTCTACGGCGGGGCAACAAGGCTCCGAGCTGTCATGACCTGGGAGGGGGCGAAGGCACCCGAGTTACAACTCCGGCGAGGGAATAAGAACTAAGGCCCAACAGCAGACAGGCACAAGCAGATAGAACCCAATGGTCCTGGGGTTCCGTTCAGGGGGCAAGCTCTCGATCAAGCCCTTGGAGATCGTTTCAGGCACAAGTCTGCAAAGTCCTTTCTGGTCCTTTCCTCTCCGTTCTCAGCAAGGCACCACTGCAGGCCAGTCTTACAGGATTCAGACTGGTTTCCATCCTTCAGCTTCTCTTGGTCCTTCTAGTCAGGCAGAGGTTCGTCGTGGTCAAAACTGGATCTGATTTGTAAGGAGCGGAGCTCCTATATTTATACTGCAATTCTTTTGTCTTTGCAGGCCAGGGGGCCTGAGCCTAGTTCAACCCGGTTTTGGAGTACTCTGTTTACAGGAAGCTGCCGTCTTCTTTCAGGGTGCAGGGCAGGGACATCAGACGCTCCGCAGGAGGTGGAGCCAGCATTGTGGTGGTGGAGCACAGCCCTATTCAGAGGCAAGGACTACTCCGCCCACCCATCCTGGAGTAAGCACACTATTCACCACCTTGGGGGCCCAGACTGTCCCCGGGAATCTCCCAGCCCTGTCACTCACACAAACCCAGACAACAGATACACATCCTGGCAGAGGCGGGCTAAATAGTTAGGCGAGCAAAGGCTAACTTTCTAAAAGTAGCGTTTGCAAACACAGGATATTAAAATAAACCTTACTAAAGGAAGTATTTTATTATTCTGAGTTCAGGCATACTAAACTCGACGTGCTACCGTGTTCCCTGAGCCTTCCGGGACTATAGCGTGTAATAGTTCCGACAGCTCATCTTGGCCTAAGAGAACCGGCAGCCCTTCCATAGTGAAGAACGAAAAGGGCGGTAATTCACTACGAGGACATGCCACACTCTAGGCTTGTCCTATCTTACGCCTCAATGCACCCTGCCCGTAGGCCTACCATAGGGGTGACTGATATGAGGGTTAGGGAAGGTTCAGGGACTGGTAAGTGTGGGCACTTGCGCAGTCAGCGTGACAGTACCAGACCATACTCGGGGTCTGCAATGGCGGACCCGAGACATATCTTACGAAGCCGCTTCTGTGGGTGGCGCAACCAGCGCTGCAGGCCCACTAGCAGCATTTGTATCTACAAGCCCCGGCACTCCTCGTGCACTTTACTGGGGACTGATAGTAAACCAAATAAGCCAATCGTGGAAATCAATTACACATACACTTTACATTGGGAGCACTTGCACTGCGGCACGGATTGGCCGTGGCGCAGTGCCCTGAGCATCGAACACCAGCAAACCATCTGAGGCACATCAGCAAAAAGTGGAAGGGAGACTCACGCCAAGGTGCCAGGTCTAACACATACCTACATAGCATAACAGGTAGAATACAGTACAGGAACATGCCACCAGAGCCCAATATAACAATATCACAAGGCTCTATAGATCTGGCAATCACTTGTTCAAATCCACCGACTATAGCCACATTACATGCCGCCAAATCTTTTGACAGGGCGAATTGGGTATATCTCTGGGTGGCCCTGACTGTATTTGACTTAAGCCCTAAATGTATTAATTTTCTACAAAAACTGTATGACTGCTTCTCTGTATAGATGCTGGTAAATGGAAATCTATCAGAGAGTATTAACTTCACAAGAGGGATAAGATAGAACTGCCGCTACTCATCAACATGTACATCAATACTCTGGCCCAGGCCTTTAGATCGAATAAGCACGTCATTCCCTTTGTCTTGCAAGGCTTCACCAATAAGATTGCTTTACATGCTGATGGCCTAATAGTATACACACCTGATCCAAGCAGACAATTCCCCAACTAGAGGAGATCACTGATAAATTTGGAACTTGCTCAGGTTACCAGTTAAATACATCTTAAACTGAGATAATGTGCTGGGGTCTAAACTATACAGAAAGAGATGTTAAATCTGCGTTCAGATATCTCGGACTCCCTATTGTACAAAATCTGGATGAGATTCATACGAAAAACATCAGTAAAGTAACTAAAGAAATAGCAACCCTGAAGAGTAAATTGAGAAATCTCCCTCTAAGAATTTAGGGGTGAAATAATCAGATTAAAATATCTATCTTTCCGAAAATGGCATATGTCTTTAATACAGTCCCACTGAAATATTATCGAGATAGCATCACAAGCACTCAAATAATGAACATAAGCAGCTTTATCTGGGCATCCAAAGGTATTAGGATATTGTTGAAGAAGCTCAGAAGGAAACTGAATAAAGGTGGACTAGCACTTCCCGACAAACCGCTTTATTGCTGTGTATTCCACTTTCAAATCTCTAAAATGTTTCTTGCAATCCCATATAACTCAACCCCTGTCTAATTACTTTCTGGTATGGTAAAATAATCTGGGCATGAAGGCTTTTTATGTAAATTGCATCTTGTAGTGCTGCTTTAGGAACCTGCTTGGTATTGGATACTATGCTAAATCTACTCCTGTCTAGAACTCCCAGGGCATCCCAGAGTTAGGGGTTAATTAGGATGTCGATCTTAAAGCCTTAGACTGCTGGTTGGAGGCTTTCCGACTGACATCCATAGTTTGACTTTCAACCGCCTTATTACAATTACGGCAGTCAGAATTCAAACCAGCCGGTCAATTTGGTGGACTTCTATCAGTTGGAAGGGGTGCATAATCCCGTGAGGAAGGCATCTTCATCTTTGGGATTATGATCACACTTCATGAGAGCAAATCCATGACAGCCTTTCCAACATGGATTTGCTGTTGAAAGTGCCTTTGGGGCACCTAGCAGGATCCTCTTACCCCCTGGCCCTCTGGTTGGGGGCATCTTTGGTGCCCTCCTGTAAATCCCTGCACCATGTGGCAGGCACCATGATGTGCCTGCCACACGGTGCAGGGTTTTACACAGGCTCCCATTTCCCTATGGGAGCTTGTGCTACGGCAGGTTTATGGCTGCATCACAAGCTCCCATAGAGAAATGGGAGTATTGCACTGCACCATGTGCAGTTGCAATGTAATTGCGGTGTCAGGACCGTCAACTGGAGGTCCGTCTGTCCCAAGACCACAGCAGTGTCTGGCGGACGTTTGTACCCCCACATTGTACTCATGCCCTTAATGTAAGACAAACTGAGGGTCATATTATCAAGGACCAGTGTTAAAATTATCGCTGTTTTATCGGCATGAAACTGCCGATAAAACAGCAATAATGGGCTTGATAATACGCCCTTGTTAATTCCCATAGAAGCCCATGTTCTGATGTTAACATGGGCTTCTATGGGAATTAACAAGGGCGTATTATCAAGCCCATTGTCGATGTTTTATTGGCAGTTTCCTGCCGATAAAACGGCGATAAATTTTAACACCGGTCCTTGATAATATGCCCCTGAGTCTCCCCATGAAAAATGCAAGAGTAAGAATCTGGAGTCAGCTGTGTATAGTACGAGCCCTGATACCATTGGATACACTAACTGAGATCACAAAGGGCACAGTATCTAGGTTTAAATACCTTTGCCTTGCAACATGGGAGGCAGTAGAAAAGAGCAGCTGGGAATGAAGGTGGTATTATGAGGAGCGGGCTCAAAAAATGCAGCCTTCACGGAAAGAAGTCTCAATATGGTACTGGGGACTTATATGGGCACAAGAGAGGAAGATGAGGAGCGCCTACTACCTTTAGGAAGGACAGATGCCTATGCTGGAGTCACTCAAGGCATGACAAGTATATTTAGTCTTCTTTATTCCACAGTCAAATCCATCACTATAAAGGCAAAACATGTCTATACCCTTCACAGGACCTGCAGTACTCCACAATGGGTAGCAACATTTGAAATAGAACACGTATCTCACTTCAGAACTTGCGGGTGGATTGATGCAGGTGACGAGCACATGTTGTTTTTAACCTGCATATCCCTCCAAAGATTCTGGGACACCGTGAGTATTTATATGAACTGAAATTCTGACTGTGAAAATGAAGGCTAACCAGCATTAGATGCATTTTGGAACTGATCTGACCCTAAATTCCAGTATTCAAACCACTCCTAATCTGTCAGTGTCTGAGGGGAATTGAACATACCTACAAAGTCGATATTGATTTCCGAACCTGCAACAACTCTGACAACATGGATATTACATACTAGACGGGTAAATAATACAAGATATTAATTAGTGTACGATGATTATACCCAATCATGTTGAATTGGGCCAATAGAAACCTGTATTCAATCAAACTTTCAGCAAACCAAGAAGCAGATGGACTAGTGCAGGTCCTGATAGAGCATGCTCATATCTGATGCTGGCATGAAAATTGAAAACAAAAAACAAGTCTGCAAGTAATGCCACACAAGAAACAACCTTTACAACACAACCACTACATCGCACTACATTTACAACGCAGGTATTACATCCCAACATCCTTTACAACGCATGTCACTACAACGCATCCATTACATTGATTGTCACTACAACGAATGATACTACATCACATATCACTACAACGCAGGCATTACATTGCATGTCATTACAACGCATACCATTACAACACATAGTACCCCTACACTACCCAACACTTACCCTACTGTTGCACCCCCTGGAGTTAGAATCATAATTTTGTACGCCTACACTATCCAACACTTACCCTACTGTTACACCCCCTGGAGTTAGAATAGTAATTTTTACCCCTACATTATCCAACACTTACCTTAAATGCAATGTAATGGTATGCATTGTAATGGTATGCATTGTAAAAGCAAAAACTATCACCTCTGAAAATGTCGTTTTTTTTGTATATCTGAATAAGCAAGAGTGGCTGATAAAGCTATCTTAGTGCACTTAAAAGCACCATCAGCCACTATGTCTAACAGACCAATGAATTGGCTGAGATTTTGAGTAGAGGGAGCAGTGGATCTGAGGCAACCACTCAAGAAGGTGTTGTGATAAAGGAGACAATTTGGCCACACCATAACACTATCAATAACTTCCCTCAGATATTGTTTTTTATGTGTCTGATGTGGAATTTGATGGGATCTAAGCTTAATACTATGTGACTGATGTCAGAACCGTCATCTTAAGATCCTGAGTGGGAACGGTGTGTTTCAGGATGAGGAGGGGGGCTTTAAGAAATTGTTTGAAGCTCGTAGAAGTGCTATAAAGAAAGACTGGCAGGTTGGGAGAGAGTTATAGCTAGTGTCCAAGATTCATGAGGAAGCCTCAGACCAGATTCCTGGATCCCTTAAGAGTGTAAAATTGAGAGGCAGTGTGGTGTTAGATGGATCCAGGAATGTGTGGATATACCCTGGGGTATATCCAGTACAGCTAAGCGCGAAGATCTGAATGGGAATAGAAGGAGGAATGTAAGGAGTGGGAAATTCCCAAAAACTTCTAGAGGAACTGAAGGTGAATAATTTCCTTCCTACGATGCTGTGAGAAACAGTAAGTAATATGCCATGTTTGGTGGAGAGACTGTGAAATACACCGATAGCTCCATTCTTGGGTAGCTGTCCCCACACTCTGAATTACTCCTGTACAATGTGGTGTTTTTATTGTCAAATGTTACCACCTCTACTGCCAGCAATATGGTTTACCTGTAAAGTTATTTTACTTTATGCTTAGTTGTTCCTATTTGTTTTATGTGTTTTGGGGTCCAGAGTAGGCGGTGGAGACATTTGTTGTGATCTGTATTTCATTTCTATGTTTAGAGGAGTGTTAGTAAGTCTTAATATATTGGGCAGAATATTTGTGCTTCATTTTAAAGTAGATGCTGTATAGCTAAGTGGTTGGCTGCACATTGTTGGCCTTGTCTCCAAGTTCAATAAAGTTTCTTGCTGTCTGTCTTTTTAGGTCGAGCCTACTAGACTGAACATGTACTGTCTATAGCAAGGCATATTGTGGCTAAGCAGTAAGGGACTTGGAGTTCATCTCTCGCTTACCATTGGTTAACTTCCATGCCACTTTAATTGTCCTGCTTCATATTTTCTTCCCAGCTTGTCAATCTTGTGTTTGTCGATCTCATGGAAATTGACTCTTTACCATCTCTTTGCTGTGCTGGCAAAAGCCATTACTGCTTCCACTTCTTGCTTTTCAAACACTACTTTTGTGTTAAGCGTTCATGAGAAATGACACAGGTGGTGGCATCAACTTTTTTTTTAACTTTAGCCACACTGTACAGCACTGGGGATGCTGTAAAGCACTGCGAAAAACAATCAGCAAAGCCAGTAAGTCACAAAGGTGAGACATGTTGGTTTTGCCAATGCTTATTTCATTGTGGAGCTTAAAACACATTGGCCATAATGTGTCTTTTGTGTGCAGCCACGACTGGGGTCCACCATCTCTAACAACTAAAGTGGTGTTTGCAGTGTCTGCCATGTTGCACTGATGCACAAGAGTATGAATGAGCGATCCAATGGGATTGCACGGCAGACATTTTGAAATGGGTTCACTTGACAGAGCCCATCCTGACTTGATGCCTGAATTAGAGTTTGGCCATCAGTTAGTCTGCCACAAACGTGATAGATAGCCCATCTGCTATATGCGTCATAAGATATACTCTATTTTGTAGTAAGGTGTACAGCAGAGCTTTCCAAACTGTGTGTCCTGACACAGTACTGTGTCGCCTGCAAATGGTGGGTGTATCGCGGGATGACACCGGTATTAATGGGCAATTAGCACATAACTGCTGCTAATTAAGAGGCATTCCTTTGAAAGCTTTGTTCTCACTATGCCTCATCTATTGCATAACGTCTCCCAGTAAATGGTCTTTTAAAGACCTGCGAAGTACTTGGGTGCCCAGGAAGCTGGGGTGAGGTGACAGAGGGTGACAGACAGAGGGAGATAGAAGGAGGAAGACAGAAGGAGGGAGACAGAGGGAGGGAGACAGAGGGAGACAGAGAGAGAGGGAGACAGAGAGAGAGGGAGACAGAGAGAGAGGGAGACAGATGGAGGGAGACAGAGGGAGGGAGACAGAGGGACAGGGATAGAGGGAGACAGAGGGTGACAGACAGAGGGAGGAGGGTGACAGAGGGAGGGAGACAGACTGAGGGAGACAGACAGACTGAGGGAGGGAGACTGAGTTAGACAGACTGAGGGAGACAGACTGAGGGAGACAGACTGAGGGAGGGAGACAGGATCGAGAGAGGGAAACTGTGGGAGACAGAGAGTGAGGGAGACAGAGAGCGAGGGAGACAGAGGGATGGAGGGAGACAGAGGGATGGAGGGAGACAGAGGGATGGAGGGAGACAGAGGGATGGAGGGAGATGGAGGGATGGAGGGAGACAGAGGGAGAGGGTGACGGAGGGAGACGGAGACAGAGGGAGAAGGAGACGGAGGGAGAAGGAGACGGAGGGAGAAGGAGACGGAGGGAGAAGGAGACAGAGGGAGGGAGACAGAGGGAGGGAGGGAGTATGGGGTAGACAGAGGGAGAGGGAGACAGAGAGGGAGACAGATAGAGGGAAACAGACGGGGACAGACAGAGGGAGGTAGACAGAGGGTGGAGGGAGACAGAGGGAGACAGAGGGACACAGACAGAGGGAGGTGGTGACAGAGGGAGACAGACAGAGGGAGGGGTGACAGAGGGAGCGAGACAGATAGAGGGAGGTAGACAGACAGATGGAGGGAGGGAGACAGAGGCAGAGTGGGGGAGGGAGACAGAGAGAAAGAGACAGAGAGAGGGAGGGAGACAGCGACAGACCGATACAGAGACAGAGGCGGAGAAAGGGACAGGGCAGACAGATAGAGGCAGAGACGGAGAGGCAGACAGAGGGAGGGACACAGGCACATACAGGGACAGATAGAGACAGAGACAGACAGATAGATGCAGAGACAGGCACAGACAGATAGAGGCAGAGACTGAGACAGACAGAGGCAGAGAGACAGAGAGGGAGACGGAGGCAGAGGGAGATGGAGGCAGAGGGAGGCAGAGGGAGACGGAGGCAGAGGGAGACGGAGGCAGAGGGAGACGGAGCCAGAGGGAGACGGAGACAGAGGGAGGGAGACAGACAGAGGGAGACAGACAGAGGGAGACAGACAGAGGGAGACAGACAGAGGGAGACAGACAGAGGGAGGGGGACAGAGAGAGGAGGAGGGCGACAGAGGGAGCTAGGCAGATAGAGGGAGACAGAGGGAGGTAGACAGACAGAGGAAGACCTCGTGGTCTCAAATTTGCTTGAAAATGCATCATTTGCCCACTTTCTTTTCAAAATTTTCTTCTGGGGGGCACACTCTCTACACACACTCGCTACACTGCCTTACTGTGTCCCAAAATGATGCATCTCCAAAAAGTGTTTCACCAACATGAAAAGGTTGGAAAGCTGTGGTGTACAGGATATCACACTTGTTTCAGAGTACCATGTGCCATACTTGAAAGCCGACTGTCGTTGTTTAGAGTCTGCATATCCGTGATCAAACGCTCTCGAAATCTGGAATTATTTTTTTCTAACCTGATCACGAGCTGGTCGTTTTCTAGGGCTGTCTTTTGTGGGAACTTCTGTTTCCCTAAATCTTCATCAGAAAGCTGGAAAAATACAACCCACTACACTACATAAGGTTGTTTGATACTCAAGTGCTGACAAATTGTTATATTTTCACTAAAAATGTAGACTTGAACCTAGATACTCACATGACTGTTTTGCATATTGCCCACCCTGTTTGAGGGAACCATTTCATCCATCTTTCCAAGGATTGTGAGAATTAATTGTGTGGCTATTAATCCTGCCTTTTCTCATGACAGAAGCTGCCTGCTTTTGGAAGATAAGAAAAATCCAATTTAACCATGTGACACACGGCAGGATTGCCCATGCCCGCTTCCCCTCCTTTTTACGCATCTCCTATGCCTATGGTTCAAATGTCAGTTTGCTTCTTCCCTCTCTCTCGCACACACTCTTTCTCCCTTTCTCTCTGTCTCCCTCTCGCTTATCTCACAAACACACATCTTCCACACTGATTATGCCTCCCTGAAACCTGTGCACACATTTGTCCTTGTATGTTGGAGACTGGATATCCTTTCACTCTAAATATGGTTCCAACGGCTAGTTTATATAACTGACAAACATACATGTCTGATCTGAGGGCACGAGTTTGAAAAGCACATATTTTATTGTGAATAGTTGCCCCATTCTTTATTGTAAAGGCTAGCTGTATCTTAGAATGTGACATTGTTCACATATTTGGTTACTGGTTTACTAGCCTTCACACCACTGGGCACTGTGTGAAAAAAGTGCAGAGCTACTTTGTCTGAAGGACAAAAAACAGTGCACAACAGATCAAGCAGGAGTCGCCAGCTGATGATGACATTGCTGCGTGAGCTAAAAATCACTCTTCTTGATAGCTGCACAGAGGAGGTCAGACGTGTGAGTTGCGCCATTTTGGTTTCTCTATCACTCCTCTTGCCTATTCTATTGGCCTTTGGATGTGGCACAAAGCCACAAGCCTATAGCTCTACTCGTATAGGTTTGTGCTGCGCTGCTCAGACACGCCTCCTTTGCATTAAAATACCGGGGGGGGGGGGGTCGGGGCTCTGTGCACTTTGGATTCCGTGCAAGGGCCATCTTTCACCCAAAAATAGCTTTTGTGCACACATCCGCTGACCAGCCCTCATTACACAAGTGCCAACATAAACCCAATCTGGGCCATTTTAGATTAAATTGGGAGTTGTAGGTTATGGAAGATGGAGAATAGACACATTTTATCCTGGATTGTGAACACATATTTTATCCAAAATATACTCCTTGACTTGTGCCTGACGGTAAACAGAATATGTCCTAAAATTGCAGACTTGAGTTTTATCCTGGACTGAAAACCAGCCTTTCGTACTGAATTGTGAACGCACGTTTGATCATAGATTTTAAAGTCATGTTATCCTACAGCGTGACAGTGCTCGTCACGGATAGTGACACGTGGGATGCTCGTTTGCGAATGCACATTTTATTTGTAATGTAAGTAAAGCCCATATTGTTCTTGTATCAGGTAGTCACGTACGAACACACATTCAATCCTAAACACTATTATACATTTATCACGAAAGATTATCAGAAATCGGATCATACATTTCGGACACTCATTTTATCTTGCGACTTGTGACCCACCTCTGATCCTGGGTTGTGAGAGCACAAATTTATCCTGGTCTGTGAGCACGTATCATACCCTGGCTAACTGTCTGAGCCTCTGCGTGCCCCTCCTTTTCACAAAGCGCTTTGCTGGCAGCGTGTTATGCTATAATTATGTAAACTCGCGCATAGAATTTTAGATGGAGCGCACCTGGCGCAGCAGCACATTGTTGTCTGCTAATGGCAGCCGATCTCCGCCGTGTTTACTTTCTAAAGCGAGTTGAGGAGCCTTTCTGTGGGATCCGCGGTGCGGCCGCCCCCTCCTCGGTAAAGAAAGGACCGCCCGCCCGGTGTTTGCATTGTACTCTCCTGGTGCCCCGGGCTCCGCGCGCCGGCGATGTTTCATCAGAAATTCACACGTGTTATAGTAAGCGCGCGCCGCTCCCCGGTGAGGGGCGAGGGGGTGCAGCCGGCTTGCGCTCCTGAGACACTCTAACCTTTGCGCCGTGTTTGCAGCGAGCCTCCGGCTGGGGGGGGGGGGGGGGGGGGGGTTGTGAGGGAGGGAGCGGAGGGGCGATTTGAATGGTGCCTTCCGCAGCGCCTGCAACCAGCGGCCGGCCAGGAGCCCGGCTCCACAGTGACTAAACACTGCGTCCTGAGGAGAGGTGAGTAAAGGCGCGAGCTCTGAGCGTCTCGTACCTCTCTCTTTCATCTTTTCTTTCTCTTCCCCTCTCCCACACTGTCTTTTCCTCTATCTTTGTAGTTCTTCTTCTCTCTCTCCCTTACTTTCTTTCTCATTCATTCACTCTCCAGCTCTTTTTGTTGTTCCTTCTTTCCAGCTCTTCTCTCTCTCACATGCACACCATCTTTCACATGCACCTTTCTCTCACACACTCTCCGATAAAGACAATCTCTCTTTTCCTTTCTCTCGCCCTCTCTGTCCTTGGGGGTCTGCTCCCTGTCGCTCTGCCTTTCTCTTACACACACGATCCTTCTGTTTATCTCTCACACATCTGTCTCTCCAACACTCAATATCTCTTTTTGTCTGTCTTCCACTCCCATCCCTCATACCCAGCAAGCACAGGCTATCCTTCCTTCGTCCCATGTGCCTCTTATTCTCTTTCTCTTGCTGCACTTTCTCAATCATTTTCCCTTTCGCACTTTCTTAATCCTTTTCCCTTTCCCCAATCTTCTCCACCCATAACTTACTTCCTTTCTTCTCCTCCCATCCTACTTCCACACTTTTACCTTTCCCCAATATATATATATATATATATATCCTTCCTTCCTTCCTTCCTTCCTTCCTTCCTTCCTTCCTTCCTTCCTTCCTTCCTTCCTTCCTTCCTTCCTTCCTTCCTTCCTTCCTTCCTTCCCCTTTCCCCAATCTGTCCACTAACAACTCTCATTCCCTTCCTTCCTCTCTCCCTTCCCTCTTGCCCACTTTTCCCTTTCCCAATCTTCTCCACCCACAACCAGCCTTCCTTGCTTCCTCCCTCCCTCTCCTCCTATCCCACGTGTACACTTTTCCCTTTCCCCATCTTCTCCACTCACAACGTCTCCCCTCCCTCTCTTTGTACATATCTCTTATGTACCCATCTCTTTTTAATTCTTTCTTGCTCCTTCCCTCCCACTTCGCTCGCTCCTCCTCATCTCTTTTATCGCACCCACTGCGTATTTCGCCAACAACAGAGACACGTGGACAGCCAGAACGAAACTTTCTCATTGGGGTCAACAATGCAGTGTGAGAAGAGAGGGCCGGACACGCGTCACCGAGGAAGAGAGGAACGTGTGCGGTGATGACACCGGGGACCTGAAAGGTACCTACGGCACGGGCCTGTTCACCCCCTCCGCAGTGGAACTCTTTCTTGTGGCACCCGACTGACCGGCATCATTGTTGTTGTGGTGGTGGACGCCCGGCTGTGAGCTCGGGTGTCAGGCGGTACCCGCTGAGCGTGCGCGGTGCACATCTTTTGTGCTGTGTGTGCTTTAGGGATGGTGTCCTTTTCTTTCACAAGTCGCAGCACTGAGGACTTAGCCGGCCTGCAGGAAGGGTGCCCTGACAGGCGCATGAACGCTTCTAGGACTTGGAAGTCTTAAGTTTTAAACTTTCCTCACCTCCTCGCAATGGCAGCTGTGCGTTCGGAAACAGACGCACGCTTCGGCGTTCAAGAAAAGCCTCCAGCCCTAGCGGGACAACGAAAATAACATGGTGTATTTTTTTTTCCGGGCAAAATACAATAAACAAGGGATGGAGGTGGTGGAGTATTATTATTTACAACCCGGATTGAGGCACTTAGGACCGTAAACACAGGGTGGCTGTTGGTGGGACAGTCCCCTCTCTGCCTCCTTCCGCGGCACTCCTGTCTCCTCCATGCCCCCCAGGAGCAGGGCGCGCTCCATGACTGCTCCGCATTTTAACAAAGGCCGATTTATTGCCGCGAGGGCACCAGCTTTGAGAGTGGCACTCGCGGCGGCCAATCAATGGTTTCACTGAATCACACACAGTATCGACCAGCTCGCGGCCGGTCCTGGTGGCTGATCCACAGCATGGGGATCCGGCGCTCGTGCGCGCCCGTGCACCCGGCCTTGCACGGTCAGGGCCACAATATCGGTTGTGTGTGTTTGTCTGTGACGTCAGGGATCTGCACACAATCTTTGTGTTCGCGTGCAATCGCAGTTATTCTGAGTGTATTAATTTTAGTGTCTACTTCTCGACAGACTTTGCATTTAACTGCAGGCGCATTACAGGCGCGCGTCTGGTTCTGTGTGTGTATCTGTATGTGTGTGTTTGTGTGTGTGTGTTCATGTGCGTGTGATTTCAGTGTCCTGCAAAAGACACGCAGATGTCTTGCCATCGTCTGCGTGTACAGGTTTATCGTTTTATGGACCTGTATGCAGTATTTTGTGGGTTCAGCTGTAGTGTGCTACTTCCAGCATTAACTTCAAGACATACATAGTGCATCTAACTATAGAGTTCTACCCCGACAAATATGCTGTCTGATATGGTATAAGCATTTCACATACTTCCGGTACATTTGTCGAAGTCTGATGTGTTTGTATAACTGTAAGAGTTGTTACACTGCATGCATTCTTTTCAGAAGCTCAAAACGTTGTGTGTAACCTCCCACCTCTCTCCTTGGAACCCCTTTTACCCGTTGTGAGTGTATGTCTGTGTGAGTTCGAGTGATTCGAAAAACCTCTAATCTACTTGTCTGTGCTCGCGTGTCTGTAGTTTAGGAAACTTTAAAATGCGAATGCAGAATGGATGCAAAGTCAAAGGTCATTCAATTTCTGCGCTTGTCTGCTATCTCATCTATAAAGATCTGAACTAACTTCAGTTTTCCTAACATTTTGTGTGCCGTCTGTGTGGTGTGATAGAGCGTCTTTTCACGCTATTTGCGTGACACTTAGACTGGCGTAAATATCGGATCCTGCAGTGAGTCCATTCTAGTAGTTGTCATTGTATATGACCAGCCTCTGAATGCTTTAGATAATGCGGGTCAACCCCCTGGGCATGGAAGAGTACGGAACAGAGCACTGCGGGAGTACTGGCTTCTGTACTCAAAAATGCCTTTGTGGATTAGCCCTGATCGTGCGCTTGGATCCTAAACAGCGCGCGCTATGCGTGCCTGAATGCGTGAACACGTCATAACAGTGTGTGCAAGGCATGCTTGTGAAGAAGGAAGGGCCGGGGGTGCACCCTGAAGTGGCGCAGCCCCAGTACACTGCCCCCCACCCACGCGTTGCTTATGGTTGTAACTCCCTGACTCCTACGGTCGAGGAGCTGTAACTCGCACCTGTCGCTGCCGTGCATCTCCCCGGGGTCACAGTCCAGTCACACAAGCACAAAACCGGGCACCTTTTTGTAACGCAACGAAATGAGCCACCTTGCAGGGTGCTGGGCGGACATCTTCGGGGATATGCCTGTGACATTTCTATAGACTCCCGGCTCCGCCAAAATCACCCTTCCGCTTTGCGTAGAAGATGTCGGGCCAGCCATCAATTGAGGAAACGTTCACAGCGTCATTAGATTTCTTCTCTGATTTCCCTTAACCTTGATTTTACATCTATTTTTATTCTTTTTTCCAACCATTTATTTATTCCCGTCACAGCGTCCGCGATCTTGGCGCGGCTTGCTGTCTCTATTTCGAAACGATACGCAATCAGAAGGCTCGATTTATACACGTATATTTCTGGCGCGAAAATAGCTGCGTACAGCTCTTCAGATTATAAAGTAGTATCGGCGGTTGGTTGTAATGTCTAAATGCTGTCAGCTTAAGGCTTTAAGAAGATCTCTACACATTACAGATCGCTTCAAAATGACATTTTCGACATTTGAGAAAGGCTCCTGAATGTCACAGACCCGTGACCTCTAAAACCACGGTGCAGCTGCTGTCATAGAGGTGCTCGCATCCGCGCAAAGCATCAGCTCGACTGAACATAAATAAAGACTGACTGCCAAGGAAAATTGGCGCATTTCTCCTGCCTTTAAAATTGAAATCTTCCAACAGAGCACAGCATTTGGATTCAACTGGGCAAAATATGGGTTCTTCGGGGTGGACATCTTTTGCACCCCAACCGTCTCTCCGACTCCGTATTTTTTAATCCCAACTTTACAAAAATAGATAGACAAATGCACAGGTCGTGGGCCCACAGGCTGTATGTGGTACCTGGGAGAGTACACATTGATAGATGTGTGAGGGTGGCTATGTTTGCGCGTCAGTGTGTCTGGGTGCGATTCTGTGTGTTTCCTTCTATTTGCCCGCGTGTGTGTCTGTTTGCGCGTGTTGGCACGTAGGTGTGCCTGTGTGCCAGTGCGCGGATGTCTGCTAGTGTACGTGTTCACGTGTTTCTGCGTGGTACTGCGTATGTGCGTGAGCGAGTACATGCATGCTAGGCTGCTATTTAATGCAAATACGGTAGGCTAGGCTCTGTCTGGAAGGTGGGGAGGGGTGTCATTGATATTCACACTCCTTCATTCCTTCATTCAGACATTCCACCAGTAGCTCGGTGTGCTGCTCGGCCACTGATCAGGAAGGTTCCATTACAGAGGTGGAAGGGAGGGGGAGGGGGGACTGGGAGGGGGTGCTGTGCGTGTACTGGAGCCTTTCTGTACTAACAGGCACCACTCTGCTCGGGAATGCGCCCATCGTCAGCCATGATTAAAACGACAGGGCACCCCCTCATCAAATTTCCTATCTGAAAGTCCCTATGTTAAATCTCCGTCTGGTGAATATACGCACATATTTTGCTTTTCGTGTATATTCCCCTCTTTCAGCCCTGACATTCCTACAATCCTGTATTCTCCCAGCTTTTTGTTTTCCCTAATATATCCTCCTCTGTCCGTCTTCCCTCTACGGACACTCTTTAATGTCCTTCCTCTTACACCGTGCCGGGTAGTTCCCCTCTTACATTCTTATACATATTTCATTACAACTCTTATATTTACTTTACCAGTTGTATTTTCACCCCTGTGTTTCCCATTCCCAGAATTAAAACTCCACCGCAGGCTTTGCTCCGTTCGATTTCCTCGTTTATATTTGTCTTTCTTTGCTGATCGCCATTCCGACCCGAGCCCCATTCGGCCTCAGTGAGGTTACACACTGCTATATTTCCCTACGTGTATTTCCTCTGTTATCGCCCTTGTTTTTCCATCTTCGTACTTCGCCTTACACTTCCCGCGTTACACCACCACCCTTGTTTTTTCTCCCTTAGATTTCCTCTCTTACAATCGGAGTCTTTATTTCCCAATTATGTTTCCACCGTAGAACTGCACCTTGATATGTCCTTCTTTAGTTTCCACACGTAGTCTTCACCTTCACACTCAGAACCCCCCTCGGTCTCCCCCGGGCGTGTCTACATGTGTGTGTGTCTTTCTGCGAGACTGAATGTGTGTCTGTATGTGGGTTGTCTCTGTGTATGTGCCCGTGTCTGTATTTGCGTCTGTTCCTCAGCCAGTGTCTGTATGTGTGTGTCTGTACGTGCGTCTGCGTGTGTGCCTTTGTGCATGTCTGTAAGTGTCTGTACGTGTGTCTGAGTCTCTAGGTGCGAGTGTGTATGTGTGTGTGATGGTAAGTGTGGCGCGTGTTTCTGCCTCTTGAGTGTCTGTAATTGTGTCTTCCTGTGTGTCTGCTGCGTGTCTCAGTGAGATTCTGACTGAGTTCATGTGGTGTGCGGGCCTGTGCATGTGTGTCTGCCTGTGTGTGTTTGCGTGTGGAGGAGGCTGTGTAACTGCCAAGTGGTCCTTTCAGTGCACAGCCGCGGGTCCTTCCTTTGTGTTCCAAATCTGGAGCACACAGCACCCGGGGCTGCCAACGCCGACCTCCTTGTGCAATGATTTGTAATAATTTCAGCGAAAAGCCCGGCCAGCTCTCTAGGCGTCTTGGGTAATGCACAGAGCCTCGTGCCCTCTGCATCGGATCACAAACACCCCTCCGCCATTCTGCCCGTCTCTGATGGACTCGTCGCGATTTTTTTTGCAACCCTCATCTATCTATCTATCTATCTATCTATCTATCTATCTATCTATCTATCTATCTATCTATCTATCTATCTATCTATCTATCTATCTATCTATCTATCTATCTATCTATCTATCTATCTATCTATCTATCTATCTATCTATCTATCTGTCTATCTATCTGTTTGTCTATCAATCTGTCTATCAGTCTATCTATCTATCTATCTATCTATCTATCTATCTATCTATCTATCTATCTGTTTGTCTATCTGTTTGTCTATCAGTCTATCTATCTATCTATCTATCTATCTATCTATCTATCTATCTATCTATCTATCTATCTATCTATCTATCTATCTATCTATCTATCTATCTATCTGTCTGTCTGTCTGTCTGTCTGTCTGTCTGTCTGTCTGTCTGTCTATCCATCTATCTATCTATCTATCTATCTATCTATCTATCTATCTATCTATCTATCTATCTATCTATCTATCTATCTATCTATCTATCCTGTCTATCTGTCTGTCTGTCCTGTCTATCTGTCTGTCTGTCCTGTCTATCTATCTATCTATCTATCTATTTGAATTTGAATTTAAAAACATTTATTAAGCGCAACTTTTACCTAGCGGTTTCATGGCGCTTTACAGATAATAACCAGTACCAGCAGCAAGAGGAGGCTAAACAGCGAAAGCTCGAGAAAAAAGAAGAGTTTTGAGATTTTTTCGGAACTCTAAGTAGGAGGGTGAAGTACGGAGACGCACAGGGAGAGAGTTCCAGAAAGCTGGGGCAAGTACCGCAAATTTTGCTCCACCAGCTTTCTTCTTTTTAAAACGGGGGGTAGCCAAGAGTGCCATGTGGGTGGAACGGAGTTCTCTGCCCGGCAGGTAGGGCTTGATGGCTGAGCATATAAACTCAGGAGCGGTACCCATCCTGGCCTGGAAGGTGAGGCAGCCGAGTTTGAATAAGGCTCGCTCTCTCACGGGCAACCAGTGTAATGCCTGCAACAAAGGAGTGATACGATGATCTATCTATCTATCTATCTATCTATCTATCTATCTATCTATCTATCTATCTATCTATCTATCTATCTATCTATCTATCTATCTATCTATCTATCTATCTATCTATCTATCTATCTATCTTTCTGACTATCTATTTATGTCTATCTATCTTTCGCCCTCACTCTGTCTGTCTATCTGTCTGTCTGTTTCTCCGTCTGTCTGTCTGATGGCCGGTGGGTCTGTCTTATGTATACACACACCCAGGTGATGCATAGAATGCAAGCTGATTTTTATTACCATTGTTGAGTTGGGGGAGAGGCTATAACCCCTGAGAGCGGAAGCCTCCAGTGGGTCACGTGCCCCTTGCTCCTTTCAAACATTGTGCTAACTAGCTTATTACAAACTGCACATATGCGTAAATGGTTTATGCTATGGCATTTTTCATGTATGTTCACCAATGCCAGGATGCAAGGGGTTAGCACAGGAACATTTGTGTACATATTTTTACAGCAGCAGACGTGTAAAATGATTTATCCGGTTGATGACAGATTACAGATCAGGGATTTTGAAACTCTGCTGTTTCATTATAAGACATGAGTGTAGCGGCATTTTACACATATTAATAATCGGGAAAAACGCGATTGAACGGAGTGTGGTTTTCGCCAAGTATACATTACAAACTCTTAAAGAAGTCCTCCCTGTTTCTGCAAGGCTGTACCTTACAAAAAAATCACAGGCCAATCGTTTCAAGCAAATCAATTAAATATCCTTGTGTGTAGCATCTACACCTTGAAAAAAGAACGCGGTGTAAACCATCGAAGCAGAAGCACTGAGCGCAATATGGTAGCCATTGAGGGGGGTTGGGTGGGGGGGGGGGGGTGTGGGGGGGGGGAGAGTATCATGACTCACCCGAGGAACCTTCCTCCTCCAGTGAGTCATGGACACGCCCCGTACACTACAATATATAAAAATAGCATATTGCACGTGCCACATCTGCAAATGTGTATTATTATCACATGCTGTAGTCTTAATTTATAGATGCAGCTACAATGGACATAAATAAATTCATAAACTAACCACCTTGTCACCCTATTTATTATATATATATATATATATATATATATATATATATACATAAATATATATATATATATATATATATATATATATATATATATATATATATATATATATATTTATTTTTTCTCACCAAAAGAATAATTACTCGCACTCCACCAGGAATATGATTTCTTGCAGGTTTATTAATATGCCATTACAGCACCAGCTTTACCAACCAGTAGCGGAGCAACTTGGTGAAGAAATATATATATATATATATATATATATATATATATATATATATATATATATATATATATATATATATATATATATATACACACACACACACATAAACACTCACACATCCATAAATATACGAAAATTACTAATATATATGTATGCCATGGAATGAAAAACGAATTAAGCCTATTTGTCAATTTCTCACCTGCATCGAAATATATACATGTAGATGAATACATGGAGAAATATTATACGAAGAATTTACCAACTATTTTCAAATGTGCCGTTCGTCTTACTTTGTCTGTATCACACATACATCTATATTATTAGCTACATGTATTTGCTTGCGCACATACATATGGTTTGCTTAATGTAACACGTCTTCTATCTGTTAGTTTCTGATTCTCTTCAGTAAGTTCGTTTCGATTGACATATTGGGTGATAGTACGTTCACCGTGGGACTGTTTTTTGATTATTTTTGTTTTTTTTTATTTCGTTTTCGAACAGACACGAAGCACTGCGGACCCTGCAAGGACGCTCGACTTCGGATGGCTTTAAACGGATGCGGGTGCTGCGTCGACTGAAAAAAAAAAGGCGGGGAGGGCCCCCGCTGAGATTGGAAGCGCCTCCCTCAGAAATGCAGCAGTCCTCTGCATTTTTTTTTCTAAAAAAAAATAAAAAAATGTTGCAGTTGATGGATGGAGTTTCTGGGATGGAGACGCGGAGTGCGGGGGAAGAGACTAGCATTGGCAGCCCCGTGGTCCCCGCCCCCCTCGCCTCTCCCGCGCTCCCCCCGGGCTCCTCTGCAGTGCACTGGCACCGCTCGCTCTGAAGGCAACCAACCGAGCTGGGTCTGCGGCTGAGAGAGGGCGAGAGGGGCCTGGGCAGCCTGGCCAGGAGAGCCCGCAGCCACCCCCAGCCGCCTGGGCACGACGGGAGCCCGGCAACAAACCTGAGGGCCGAGCCACCTGCAGCCCAACAGCGACCTGCAACAGGAGGCCGGGCGCACATACCGCAGGAGGCATCCCTTGCAACCCGGGACCAACCGCAGACACCCCAGGACACAGCTCCTGCATCCCGCAGCTAACCACCAGCTGGAAACCAGCCACGCATACCACAAATCCAACCACCACACCAGACAGGACAGCAGCAATCAACTACAGGAAAAACCACCAGTAACTGTCAACTGCCTTGCCGCAGGCCCAAGGGCACGAGTAAGTCCACCCCTAAAAGGAGTCCTGACATCATTTCCAGGGGTCACACCCTGCGACCTATGCAAGGTGAGAGAAGAGGGAGTGAGAATGGTGGCGCGGGGCTCCTAGTCCTCTCAGGGCATGGTGTCATGCTCCAAGGAACACTGAAGGTCAAACGGCCTGCATCCAGTAGGGAGTGGAGATAGATTTGTCGAGGACCACCCGCCCACAGCAAGGGGAGCGCCGTCAGATTCCCGGAGAGGGCGGCGGAGCAGGGAGCAGGCTCAGCCATGGCGACCTTAATACGCAGCAAGATCTCCAACGTGGCCACCACGGTCTCCAACAAGTCCCAGGCCAAGGTGAGCGGCATGTTCGCCAGGATGGGCTTCCAGGCGGCCACCGACGAGGAGGCGGTGGGATTCGCGCACTGCGACGACCTGGACGTGGACCACCGGCAGGGGCTGCAGATGGACATCCTGAAGGGAGAGGGCAGCGGCGGGGACGGCGGTGCCGGAGGGGATCCCACCGCCGAGGGGGACTTCCACTACCAGAGGGACGGAACGGGTCCGCCGCCCTCCGGCTCCAAGGACGAGGGGCTGTGCTCGGAGCTGTCCTCCCAAGGGAAGCCCAAGATCACCGCCTGGGAGGCGGGCTGGAATGTCACCAATGCCATCCAGGTAGGTGCCCGCTGCATGAGCAGGGCGCTGTGCCCTCAGGGCCGAGCAGATGCGTCATCCCACCTCAGGGGCCCCGCATGCGCACTGGGGGCCAGCCGAGCACATCATCCCACCCCAGGGCCCCGCATGAGCACCGGGGGCCAGCCGAGCACATCATCCCACCCTGGCCCTGGGGCCCCGCATGAGCACCGGGCCGACCGAACACATCATCCCACCCCTGGGGCCCCGCATAAGTACCGGGGCCAGCCGAGCACATCATCCCACCCCCGGGCCCCGCATGAACACCGGGGGCCAGCCGAGCACATCATCCCATCCTCGGGGCCCCGCATGAGCACTGGGGCCAACGGAACACATCATCCCTCCCCCGGGCCCCGCATGAGCAGCGGGGCCAACTAAACACATCATCCCACCCCTGGGGCCCCGCATGAGCACCGGGGGTCGACCGAACACATTATCCCATCCCTGGGGCCCCGCTTGAGTACTGGGGCCAACAGAACACACCACCCAACATGGGGGCCCTGCATGCTCCTACTATGTCTACCATATTATCTCGCATCAGGGCCCTTGCGCCTGCTCTAGGGGCCAACGGAACACATCAGCCCACCCCTGGGGCCACGCATGAGCACCGGGGCCAACCGAACACACCGTCCCAACATGGGGGCCTTGCATGTTCCTACTAGGCTTACCAAATTACATCGCTTCAGGTGTCCTGTGCCTGCTCCTACGGCCAGCCGAACACATCAGCCCACCCCTGCATGAACTTCAGGGCCACACCACCCACAACATGGGCCCCCTGTATTTTCCTCCTAGGCCTATCATTTCTTCTCTCTCCTGCAGCCCTTGGCGAGCCTCATAGGGCCAATAGACCAAGTCTCACCCAACAAGGTCCCTGTAATTTCGTCCCAGGCCTGTCGCATTATCACTCTCCTGGGGCCCTCAAGCCTATGCCTATTTTATCAAGTGCCTTGTGGGGCCCTCTACGTGTCCCTGTATGCTCTTCATTGATCCCCCCCCCCCTTCCCCCCTCCCGAGAACCGGCATGTGCCCCCAGGGTCAACCCAACACTTCATCACCCTACATCTTGAGCCACGCACGTGCCCCCAGGTCTAACACCTCAACCCACCCTCGCCCACGGGGCACTGCAGGTGTCACGTGGCTAATCCACCACTCAAGGGGTTGAATCACCCCACCCGTGGGGCCCTTGAAGACACTATATATAGGTGCGCTCTTAGAGCCAGCACAATACTCCTCCACAATCAGGGCTTTGAACGAGACCAACTACGCCCCCACTCCCCCTTCCTGGTCCTGTCCAGATGAGATGGCAACAGGTACCATGTCATGTCCGTGCGCGTGCTCGGCGCTGTGCCCTCATGGGCACCCGCCACCACCGAGACCCCGCATTTTACCCAAGGACTGTGAGGGGAGTAGAGGCCAGCCTACACGACCCCTCACCCTGTGGCAGGCGGGTGTCACACAGATACATCCAGGCTCTATTTGTGCCCGGGGCTGCGCCCCTCCCATGTGCGGACGTCCACCCGCTCACCGAGGAGCGTTAGAGGCTACTCTGCAATGGCAAGCAGGTGGGGCAGGCTTCTTGGCCATACCTGAGCTACCGCTTCCCCTCCCCATCCCCTCTCGTGCCTCCGCCCCCCCCCCCAGACACACCCCTCCACACAAGGACTAGGATACCACGAGACCCCCCCCCCCTCTTCTAGCATCTCCGATGCCCTTGCAGGTGTTCACGATGAGTCGAGTAGATATGCCACCGTGGGTCTCTAGGCGCTAAGAACAACCGCCGTCTGACTAGAGAAGCGCAGACCAAATCGCCTCGAATATTCCTGCGCACCGTCACGTCCTCTGCACTGCACACCATAGCAGTTTTCATATTTGTCTGCCTTCAAGTGCTCGCTCACAGGTGAGCCTTGAGGCCTCATGGGGAGCAAATGAAACGGGTGGTGGCCATCACCCTGGCCCCCACCACAGGCGGACAACGCATTCTCCTAGGCGATTTTCCAACCAAATAGACAACACGCCTCGCAGTTTCCGAAATAGCTCCGCGCATCGAATAAATTCACTGGTAAAACGAAGCACTTTCAATGAGTAAATGCTTGCGTGAGATCGCATGAATCTCAACACAAAGCACTCGGTAACGGAACGAAATAATAACGTTTCGATATGGCAAAGAATTTTATAGTGACATAGATTATTGTAAATAGTTTTAATAATTAGCATTTTTTATTCTGGCTCGCGTGTGTAAGGGGACATCTCTTCATAAATACGTATGCATGTAACTGTTTCTCTATATTTACACACTTGTCTTCGTTACACACATTTTACCCTTTAGTTGCCAACATTTAAATACTAGATGTATTTGCAGTTGTATTATTAAAAACCTAAGCCTGTGTACCTGTCTGCTGTTCCCCCAATATATGCACCAATCCACACATCCGCCCAGCAGTCATTCAGGCATTCACTCCTCTCGCCCGTCTGTGTTTCCATACGTCCATCCATTCATTCAATTTAAATATCACATTGTAATATACGCGGAATGCATTTTCTGTACAGCGCCCCGCCCCTCGCCTACTCTAGAGAATTCCTTATGCCATTTAATGTCGGTACTGCAGATATATCAAAATGGCGGCGTGCAGACTCTGGATGCCAAAGTGCCGTTGGGTGATGGTCGATGGTGGTGAAAGGTGGGAGGGGTAGTGTAGGAGAAATGCTTCCTTCTCTCATCCGGCCCCTCCCCCAAGTTTCACGCATACTATGTTCATTCAATGCGCATATGATTCAAGTTACAAAATGGACGCTGGGTCTGAGGGTGACACCAAATGGTGATTTCACTCTAGACTTGCATTCTAAATGGACCTCACAGGCACCCGTTGATGAACAATGGGTTAAAAAAAAAACAAAAAAACGTTGCCACTGTCTTCCATACATAACGCCTGATTATCAATTTGAATGGTTTATATTTGTGGCGCAATCACCATGGCTTCAAATAAGGCTGATACTATTCTAAGCAGCTCAATGCAGTGTTCACATTTCAATGCAGGTAACAAAGAAGAATGTGATGAGTAAACGATGCTAAATATATAATGACAGCATTCGAGTGAATTTTTTATATAAACTTAAAACACAGAGTGCATTTTTTGTCTCCAACGACCCTGAGTAAGATCAAAGACATTTGTGCGACATCTAGACCTAATGGTAGTTTATTGTGATGCGCACGAACGAACAGCCATTTCACGGGTAGAGATCGCTTTTCAGAAATCGAAATAAATAAAATGAAACCCCGTGCACATCAGAATGCCCCACAGCCACCATTCCACGGGGTGTGACGCCACAGGAGGATTTGCCCAGACACTTGTGTATCATCAACCTTACACCATTTCACTCCTATCAATCGAAATCTTCTGAAAAATACCCGAATATCTATCTGCTGATAGAATTTTAAAACTCTGTAAAAAACGTATCATTTGAGAAACGAAATTGATCAAGACCAATAATAATGAGAACAATTAATCACGTTTCCCTTAATTAATTCATTTCTAACATTCCTGAATGTGTGGAACGTACACATCGAAATATGGTGGGACCCTGTACCCTTGCACTCACATGTCTTCAGCAACAATTTGCAATTCCTGATGTAAAAGTCTCTCTCACGTTTCTTCTTCTCTCTTTCTCTCTCTCTCTCTCTCTCTCTCTCTCTCTCTCTCTCTCTCTCTCTCTCTCTCTCTCACACTCACACACACTCACA
Organism: Lissotriton helveticus; assembly: GCF_964261635.1. NCBI lineage: Eukaryota > Metazoa > Chordata > Amphibia > Caudata > Salamandridae > Lissotriton > Lissotriton helveticus. The sequence continues at coordinate 331,650,705 of NC_136068.1, read as the reverse complement.
CCCATGGCCTTTTTGTGTCCTATTAACTTGAGGCATGTGATACAAGAACATACACACATCTCTCCTCAATCGCCCTTTGCAACATTTTACACATGGCAGAGCACACAGGACTGCTGCATTCATCTATAAACAGGGCCACTGCAATTATGTGGTAAAGGAAGACCACATTATGTTACATGGTTGTCTAAATTATACGGTAAGAAAATGCAAACTATATGGCACGATGCCGCACGTTCTGTGACTATATCATTTTGATATTTTTTTAATTTGAATACATGCAAATTACGACGGGGAAAACTATTCACCTCATTAGTACCACTGCGACCTGTTAACATTTGCAAAGTGTCCTCCAACAACACCACCACCTGTGGCACCTTTATCTTTTACACCGTTTTAGATTAGATAGAACCCTTTCTTCTGTCGATAACTGCACATTATGCGGCAGAGGGTGGAAATTGTTCCAAGTGCCATGAAGTCACAATCATTCGGAAAATACCGCTGGCCTTGTTGATCATAGAGGAGAGGGGACTCAGTGAGTGACTGACTAGCTTGGGCTGGGCGGCTTTCTGGAAGAGAATTACAATTCAGGTGCTTGCTGCTCAGTCATTCCCGCGTCTCTCCTGAGCAGCTATTAGCGTTAAAGAGGTGCTCAGTCAGTGCTGGTCTGTGCAGTAGGCGCCATGTTGGCTCCAGTCATTTCTCGTTTCTTTTTGAGGCTTCTACACACATTCCCACTTCCTGAAAACTCTGCCAGAGATCTAACATCTGTGGGTAGTTTCCAAAATGTCCAAAATCTGTGCAAAATGTCCGATGTGTCCCACGTCCGCATGGAGCCAAGATGTGTTTTACGCAGAAACATCTGCTTCCGCAGTTTCGAAGTGCCCCAGCTATTCCTCGCCTAGTGGTTTTTACAGGGCACAAGTCCTAAAAAAAGAAGTGGGGGGACTCTCCAAGGTAGGCGTGGTCACAGGAAGTGACATCACGACAGGAAGTGACATCACGACAGGAAGTGACATCACAACAGGAAGTGACATCACAGCAGGAAGTGACATCACATGTAAGGCAGATCTATCATTTGCATATAATGCAAGATTTAACAATTGAAGCTGCTTGGTACTTAAGCCTGTGACTTAAGGTCCCTGCATGGAGGAATTAGCAGCCCAAATGTGGATGAAGTTTGGCGAAGGTGACATGAACACATTTTCAAAACGCTACAGGAAAGTTTGACTGCAAGATTTAGTATACATTACAGGTTCCCAGAGAGGCTGCTTCCCACACTCGATAATGACTATTACACACAGTAGGGCTCCATATTCACGTTATTCTATTGATGAGTGTTATATGTTATCTCCCCACCTATTGTAAACTAGCGACTCTGTATTAAATAGTTTTGTCCCAGCTGCCTCTCTCTAGCTGTGGCTAGATTTATTTATTTTATTTATAAAGTTTTATATAGCGCGAACTTGATCCCGAAGGATATCAGAACGCTTTACAATTTGCAGCAAAGGTAACAAATCAGAACATTAGTCTAACATTGGGAATCTTGGCTGAAGACAATGGAGCTGCCGGGGCATTAGCTTGGGTCAATGCCTAAATTTTAGATATATTAACTGGCCATTGTATTTATTTTAGCAGATTTATTTATTTCTATTTATTTTAGGAAATGTATTTAGTTTTGGTATATTTTAGTTTGACTTATTTGCCTTAATTTACTTCAGTGCAACAAAATATAAACATTGCTTTACTTTGTATTAATACTGTTTATTTTTGTGATAGTTCCTAAAAAAAGGGCCGATTATGACTCATGCATTGTAATGGTTGTTTCCCCCTTTACAGAGACTACTTACTATAAAATCGTGGTGGGCCTAGCTCATGATGTCATTTTGTGGGGACCCCTTGAAGAAAGCGGGCAGAACCTTTGCAAAACTTTGTGCCCCCCTATCCAGTAGTGCAATTATCCAAACACTGACAGGATTGAGCCTAAATTAAAAATATACTGACATACGTAATGCCAAGTCAGACGTCATCATGGAGTCATGTTTAAATGAACAATCCAGCACCATCCTACACCTCCCCATTCCACAAAATTATACAATTCAGACCAACAACACAAACTAGAAGGGGGCGTTGCTGTCATCATTAAACATTCCATGTGGAAACAGCGACACACGGAAGAACACACAAGGGTACACCATCATACTACTTACATTTTGTAGCCTGGTGTCAATTGTTCAATGCAGGGCGTAATTTGTGCCAGTGCTTAGCGCCGGCACTTAATTGGCAGGGCCGGGTCTAGTGGGACTCTGATTCTACACGCACGAGGCGCACAGTGCATGTAAAATGTTTTCATTTAACTTACAGCACACTTGCTAGTACTAATACTTAATTAACTCCTCAAGTCTCGTGCAGCCGCATCGCATTGTGTTTAGTTTTTCACATCTCAGTTTACCCTTAATTGTTCACGATCACTTGAATAATGAAATATTCTGAGTGGGAGAGCTCTTTGGCAGCACTCTGCCAGGTTTCTCTCTCGTCACTCTCATGCTGCTGTGTTAAAGAGCCTTGGTTCTACCGCACAAAGAATTAGGGTGACCAACTGGCATTGGTGCAAATTCAGGACGGTGAGTGTAAAAATTCAGGACAAAGGGTCAAAATTCAGGACACAAATTCAGGACAGGAGGTCAAAATTCAGGACAAAACTTTAGGACAATAGGTACGTTTTACAGACACATCAGAGGTTGTGCAATAGTATATAAGTAAGCCCAGCCATTTCCAAAAGTATTCAACCATTTGCAAACCTATCCATCATGTATCCTTCCATCTATCATTTCACTCATCCATCCCTTCATCCATCCCCTCATCCATCCTTTCACTCATCCTCCATTATCCATCCACCCTTTCACCCTATCCATCTGTACACTTATCCATCCACTCTTCATCCCATCCATCCATTCACTCATCCATTCAGCCATTTACCCTTTCACCAATCCAGCCATCCTTTCACTTACTAATCCTTCCACCCATCCACTCTTTTAGTCATCCATCCATCCTCCCTTTCTCTCTCCATCGACCCTTTCACTTAGCCTTCCTTCCTTCCATCCATCCATCCACCCACCCATCCATCCATCTACTCATCCACTCATGAATCCATCCATTGCCCCTATCACTCATCCATCTATCATTTCACTCCTTCACACATCTATTCATCCTTTTGTCCATCTACTCTCCCTTTCACTCACTCATCCATACTTACACCCACCCTTTCACTCATATGTCCATTCATTCACCCTTGCACTTATCAATCCATCCATCCATCATTTCACACATCCACCTACCCCCCATCATCCACCCACCATCCACACACCCACTCATCCATCCTTTCACCCACCCACCATCCAATCCACTGATCCATCCTTTCACCCATCCACCATCCACCCACCCACTCATCCATCCATCCTTTCACCCACCCACTCATCATCCATCCATCCATCCACCCACCCACTCATCATCCATCCATCCATCCATCCATCCTTTCACCCACCCACGTATCCATCCATCCATCCCTTCACCCACTCTCCATCCATCCATCCTTTCATCCATCCATCCCTTCACCCACTCTCCATCCATCCATCCTTTCACACACCCATCATCCATCCATCCATCCATCCGTCCTTCCCCTCATCATCCATCCATCCATCCCCTCATCATCCATCCATCCTTCCCCTCATCATCCGTCCATCCTTTTCCCTCATCATCCATCCATCCTTTTCCCTCATCATCCATCCATCCTTTTCCCTCATCATCTATCCATCCATCCATCTGTCCTTCCCCCTCATCATCCATCCATCCTTCCCCTCATCATCCATCCATCCTTTCCCCTCATCATCCATCCATCCATCCATCCTTCCCCTCATCATCCATCCATCCTTTCCCCTCATCATCCATCCATCCATCCATCCTTCCCCTCATCATCCATCCATCCTTTCACCCACCCCCTCATCATCCATCCATTCCCTCATCATCAATCCATCCATCCCCTTATCATCCATCCATCCACCCTTCCCCTCATCATCCATCCTTTCACCCACCCCATCATCCATCCATCCATCCTTCCCCTCATCATCCATCCATATATCCATCCTTCCCCTCATCATCCATCCATCCATCCACCCTTCCCCTCATCATCCATCCTTTCCCGTCATCCATCCATCCTTCCCCTCATCCATCCTTCCTTTCATCCATCCTTCCCCTCACCCATCCATCCATCCTTCCCCTCATCATCCATCCTTTCCCGTCATCCATCCATCCATCCCCTCATCCATCCTTCCTGTCATCCATCCATCCTTTCCCCTCACCCATCCTTCCATCCCATCCATTTATCCTGCCCTTCATCCATCCATCCTTCCCCTTACCCATCCATCCATCCCATCCATTTATCCTGCCCCTCATCCATCCATCCTTCCCCTCCATCCATCCATCCATCCATCTCCTCATCCATCATCCTTCCCCTCACCCATCCATCCATCCCATCCATTTATCCTGCCCCTCATCCATCCATCCTTCATCCTTCCCTTCATCCATCCTTCCTTTCATCCATCCTTCCCCTCACCCATCCCATCCATCTATCCTGCCCTTCATCCATCCATCCTTCCCCTCCATCCATCCATCCTTCCCCTCATCCATTTATCCTTCCCCTCATCCATTTATCCTTCCCCTCATCCATTTATCCTTCCCCTCATCCATTTATCCTTCCTCTCATCCATCCTTCCCCTCCATCCCTCATCCTTCTCCTCATCCATCTTTCCCCTCATCCATCATCCAGCTACCCTTCCACCCATACATCCAGCTATTTACATTTTCTCTCCATCCTTCCCCTCACTCATCAATCCATCCATCCTCTCTCATTATCCATGTATTCACTCTTTCATTCATCCATTCACCCTTTCACTAATTCATCCAGCCATTCACACATCCCTTCACTTACTCACTCGCCCACCTTTCCATATTAATTTTGAGCTGAGCCCTTTTGAGAAGAGGCCCGTCAAGAACTTCACCCTCGCTGCAGGGGCCGTTCCAGGACTGGGACAGAAGCCACCCAGGGCGGAGACAGGATCCACCACAGGGGGGGACAAGAGCCATCACAGGCGGGGGTGGACTGGAGCCACAACATGCGGGACAGGAGCCATCACAGGCGGGGGTGGACTGGAGCCACCACATGGGGGACAGGAGCCATCACAGGCGGGGGTGGACTGGAGCCACAACATGGGGGGACAGGAGCAGGAGTCATCACAGGAGAGGGAAGGTGATCCACCAGGGTGGGCATGCAGTATTCTAGTATCATCTTGGGCTTCTCGCTCCCTCCTGCACAAGACAACTAGAAGACAGGCTCTATGTCCAAAATGCCATTCCCCACTGTGATATACAGTACTTACAGAAGATACTCTAAGAGAACTGATTGAACTGATTGTCCTCCATACTTTGTTCATCAGTGTGGGTGCGATTGTGCCATTTCTTTATTGTATTACATTATGCATGTTTGAAGAACCGAGGTTTGCTTACAAATTAGGGACAGTAATTAAGCTCGGTGAAGAGAAGCAGGTGCTGCCTCGGTGTAATCAGGGGTGTAATCTGGCCGAGTCTAGGATGTTTGGGGCCCTGGGTAGAAATGGAATGTGTGAGCCCCCCTCTAAATAGCAGATACAAGACGCATTCAGGGCTGTTTGCATGCGAATGGATGCCCTGCTCCTGAACCTGCAGCACCTCCCTCTGTCACCTTCACGCACCTCTTAACAGCTCATCAAGGGCTGGAGGTGTGAGGGCTGCCATCCCGCTGTGCCTCTACAGTGCTGCTGCTGCTGGGGGTCGGAGCTTTCATACAGCCTCGGAGTCAAGAAGGGAGGTGGGGGCAAGCTGTGCCCGGTTCAAATTACGGAAATGCTTTATTTACTTTGTGCGCGCCGCGCTCCCGTTTTTTTAATGGTGGACGTGGTTTTGATTTAGCAGGGTGGACGGCGTCCACCCTGAAAAACCCTCGGAAATAAGTGGGGGGATGCCGTCCACCCGCGTGGTACCCCGACTCGTGCCCTGGGTTTTTACAACAGACCAGGTTGAAGGGGGGTGATTGGGGGGGGGGGGGGGGGTGGATGGCTGTGCAGTATCTTTTTCTGTCTTACTTTGGTATGAGGCTTGCAAAACCTGCTAACACTTTGCTATGATCTCTCAGCCAACTCGAGGCATACATTATTACGGAGACATGTTTAAAAAAAAATAAAGATGTTATTTAAGTGGGATTGTCTGGCGAATGAGGACTGGATCAGTATTTACTGCAGTGACAATTGCAGTTAGTAGTGCAGTGAGCACTGTTGTACGTGCAGCAGATAAACAGCAGTGAGTGACGAATGAAGGGCAGGCAGTATTTTATTTCTAAAAAAAATGTACCAGAGCCCAATGTATGGCATAGGATGCAACTTCAGTCTGCCTCACCCACGCCCCCTGCAGGCCGTTACCGCAAAATCCCCGCGCCCTTGACCTGGACGCACTGCTATTTCTAGTGTATACTGAATTGCAAAACTTACGTTCTCTGCTGAAAATAGTCAGAGAGCGCCACCATGTGGCTGACTGTCATAACACAAGTAATGGTGTTAAGAATTAAGTGCCATTGAGGAGTACCAGTAAATAAGGCACAAATTAGGCACTGACTGGGCAACACAGAAATAGAGCTGGTGGCAGTAATAACGGAGCCCTGACTACATTTGGAAAGCTGAAAACAAGCCGCAGAAAGTCTTATATAGACTGCAGTAGTGAGGGCAACAGATAAGGAACAGTAAGTGTAGCAGGGAAGGAGAGCTGAGCGCAGTAGGGGCAGCAGTGATGGCTGAGAAGTGAGCCCTGTGGTGACTGCATTGAAGGGGCAGAGAGTGCTGCAGGGGGAACTAACGGTATAGTTAGAAATGAGCATTTAAAAAACCTTAGAAATTCACAGAAAAAAAACAAAGGTTACAGGGACGTTATAGATAAGCTGACATTTCCCTTGTACAAAACCAGAGTAATACAGCCGTTAAAGTTAGCTGAGCTAACTATAACCTGCACACCCGCAATGCATTGCTTAAGACCTCACATATTATATCACTCATGACATTGTCAGTGACATCACTGATGACATCCCTGTAACCTTCTTTTTTCCGTGAATTTCTAAGGATTCTTAAATGCTAAGTTCTAACTATAACGTCCCCGAAACCAGTAGTTTTTTCAGTGACTATATATATATATATATATATATATATATATATATATATATATATATATATATATATATATATATATATATATATATATATATATGAAAGTAACTCACCACCAGGACAAGGCTCCTGCCTTAGTAAAATGACGAAAAGCAGACCCAAATTCTGTGGCTCACTCAGAGTGCTTTATTTTTCAGCCAGCCAGCCGCCATTACGATATATATTCCATATGAGGATTCTCCAGCCCTTTGGCACTGGCCTTGGCTGTGAAAAAGCAGACAACAAACAGTGACGCCGAATTCGCAGCGATTTTAATAGTCCCACCACAGTGGTCGTGTGCCACAGATGCATTTTGGTCTTTTGAGTCCAACATTAATAAAGCCCATAGTGGAAGTCTGCTTTTATCCTACGAGTCTTTCAATCCTTTAGTAGGTTCACTGCAACCATTCGAGAGTCACACTCTACATCCCTCATGTCTCACTGGTCAGGGCCAGTGACAAAGGTCCGGAGAATGCCCAAAACGCGTATGGCTGTGAATTGGCACATTTACTCTGCTGTAACAACGAGTTTGCATGGCCTGCAGTCAGCCGATCAATAAAAGGATTGAAAAAGCACGCCACGTGTGGTGCCTTCATTTGGGAGCACCCTTTCGTATTGAATATTTTGCGGTCCGCTCTGAACGCGAGGGCGCCCTGCCGCGGACGATGTGGATCCTCAGCGCAATGGATTTCTCAGCGTGGATGGAGTGGTGTGCCCTGGTTATACATGAGAGATGCAGAGTGTGACTCTCGAATGTTCGCAGGGGGGAAAGCTAAGCCGTGTTCGAGTGCTGCTTGTATTGGATACCCCACTGAGCCTCGATTTATCAAAGCGGCCGTCCAGCTGCTAAGAAGCACCACCCCACGGATTCAGGGGGTCATGGAGTCTCAATTTCTGACTCGGAAATGAAACGTGTCTTGTGGATTTAGCGGCACATCTTTCCTCGGGGCTCATGGGGAGCTTTTATTTGGCATTAATCCAAAAGGCATCCATTTGTGGACTTTATTAACGGACTACACATCCCAGAAAACCCTTACATACAGTCTCATTGGAGCAGCTGAATATCAGAGTATGATTTGGTTTAAAAAGGGATGCGTGGCCTGACATGCTTCCTTCGACCGATGCCTCTGAGGAAGTGAAAATGAAACCCATAAGGCTGTGGTTGTGTGCCTTGGGTTAATGAACTGAGGAAAGCTGTCTGCATACCAATAAAAAGATTTAATTGGGGGAAAGCTAAGCCATGTTCGAGTGCTGCTTGTATTGGATACCCCACTGAGCCTCCATTTATCAAAGCGGCCGTCCAGCCGCTAAGCAGCACCACCCCACGGATTTAGGGGGTCATTGAGTCTCAATGTCTGACTCGAAAATGAAACGTGCCTTGTGGATTTAGCGGCACATCTTTCCTCGGGGCTCATGGGGAGCTTTTAATCGGCATTAATCCAAGAGGCATCCATTTGTGGACTTTATTACCGGACTACACATCCCAGAAAACCCTTACATACAGTCTCATTGGAGCAGCTAAATATCAGCATATGATTTGGTTTAAAGAGGGAGGCGTGGCCCGACATGCTTCTTTCGACCGATGCCTCTGAGGAAGTGAAAACGAAACACGTAAGGCTGTGGTCGTGTGCCTTGGGAAAATGAACTGAGGAAAGCTGGCTGCATACCAAAAAAAGCTTTAATTGGGGGAAAGCTAAGCTATGTTTGAGTTCTGCTTGTATTAGATACCCCACTGAGCCTCATTTATCAAAGCGGCGGTCCAGCCGCTTAGCAGCACCACCCCACGGATTCAGGGGGTCATGGAGTCTCAATATGTGTCTCGGAAATGAAACGCGCCTTGTGGATTTAGCGGCACACCTTTCCTCTGGGCTCATGGGGAGCTTTTAATCGGCATTAATCCAAGAGGCATCCATTTGTGGACTTTATTAACGGACTACACTTCCCAGAAAACCCTTACATACAGTCTCATTGGAGTAGCTGAATATCAGCATATGATTTGTTTTAAAAAGGGAGGCGTGGCCCGACATGCTTCTTTTGACCAATGCCTCTGAGGAAGTGAAAATGAAACACGTAAGGCTGTGGTCGTGTGCCTTGGTATAATAAACTGAGTAAAGCTGTCTTCATACCAATAAAACCCTTTAATTGGGGGAAAGCTAAGCCGTGTTCGAGTGCTGCTTGTATTGGTTACCCCACTGAGCCTAGATATATATATATATGTGATCAAGACAAACAATATTGTCGAAACGCGTAGCGTGTTAACTGGGCAATAAATTCTATCTGCTGCAGTATTCCTGAGTGCGTCTTTTGCCTTTCAAGCAAACTGGTTGTTGAAATTCATTTTTCGGTCGGCGTGGTCCACCGAATTTGAGACGCCACCTGACGAGGGAGGAGATCCCGGAAGGACCTCGCTTTTGTTGTTGATATATATATATATATATATATTAGGCAGCTCCTGCTCCAATTCAGAAGAAAGTCCTCAGGCACTCCTACAATGCTTCACATAAATTTTAATGGTATAAAATGATGCTTTTCGGCTTTACACCTTGCTCACGGCCACAATAAACAAAGTTTGCATTTGCCATTTTGAATGTTTTCACATTATTACCATCAACAATGGACTTTCCCCACATCTAGTGTTTAAAGCAGGGAATAATACGGCGGCCATTTTAACATTATTCAACAATTATATTTGTCATAATAAATAATGTGTTATCACTTGTATATATAATCCATCTAATGCATGTTTGCGCATAAAAAGAACCGAATCCAAAACATGTTAAAAGCCCCATAACGGTTGTACAATTAAATCCATTATTACCGCGTTACGGGTCAATAGCGGCCATTTTAGTACAGTAATGCTTATGGATCATGTTTAACTGTTAATGTCAAACAAACAAGGACCCCCTGATTTGGCGTTGTCAACTCCAGCGACAGGGACAATAGATATATTGGAATTCTTTGGTCAACATTTAATAGCTACAGAGGAAACTCATGAAAAGCAAATACTAACTTTCAAGATAGGCATTAATTAAAAAATCAAAAATTGTTTTTGTCAATAGTTCAACATTTATTAATTAAAAAATAAATACATCTAAAATCATGATATCTTGTACACAAGGAAAAAATAACAAAACACAGGTCCTGAACAATAATCTGAAAAACACTATTCGCAAAGAATACCTAACATATATGTATAGACACACAGCTAAAAATATAAAATTATATTTCATAAATCATATTAAATTAAAAAACTTTAATACTTCAAACATTTGAATGTTACTGAACATATCAAACAAAGTGGCATGACATCATATAGTCTCTCGACGCGCGTTTCGGCGTTCCAACAAACGCCTTCCTCAGGAGCCACACAAGTACACTAAAATATACATAGAAAAGAAAAAGCACATATAAGCACATATTTCAACAAATCTCTCACAGTCCTCCACTGTTACTTCCAACCTGTCTACAATTTGTCAAGTTATTGTTATTGTGTACTTTTACCATTCATTCTCGGAATCCAAGAAACAAGAATCATTAACACTTTTAATTATATTCAAACATTTAAACATCTAAGCAATATTATCCTTCTACACAAAGTTTCATGTCCTCTTTCGTGTGTAGCCATCTCTATACGACAACCCATAAACTAGATAAAACTGAGCACAGATTCATAGTTACTAAATAACTTTTTGAGCAGTTGTTAAGCGGGTTACTATAGAAGGGGTTTATTTGGATGTTAAGAATATGGCCAGCACCGAAGGGGTGTAATCTACTACTATAGTGGAGGGTATTAAGCAGGTTAATCTTCAGACATGGAGGATTAATACCTAAAACAACCACACTTCTAGGTGCTTTCCTATATTAACATCTCTTTTTAATGTGGTGATCTAGAGATGCGTTTGTTAGTTTCCTAGTAGTTAGCGTTTCTTAGAACCAATCTACTTACTAGGATCATAGATCGTTGGTGTCGATGATAGTAACACCGCTCGAGTCCCCTTGTCTGATAATCCGCTAATCTTCAAAAGGGACACGTCTAGGCTATTCTCTACGGATTCAAAAATATAAGAAAAGCATTCTAATTTCTTTACATCTCTAGATCACCACATTAAAAAGAGATGTTAATATAGGAAAGCACCTAGAAGTGTGGTTGTTTTAGGTATTAATCCTCCATGTCTGAAGATTAACCTGCTTAATACCCTCCACTATAGTAGTAGATTACACCCCTTCGGTGCTGGCCATATTCTTAACATCCAAATAAACCCCTTCTATAGTAACCCGCTTAACAACTGCTCAAAAAGTTATTTAGTAACTATGAATCTGTGCTCAGTTTTATCTAGTTTATGAGTTGTCGTATAGAGATGGCTACACACGAAAGAGGACATGAAACTTTGTGTAGAAGGATAATATTGCTTAGATGTTTAAATGTTTGAATATAATTAAAAGTGTTAATGATTCTTGTTTCTTGGATTCCGAGAATGAATGGTAAAAGTACACAATAACAATAACTTGACAAATTGTAGACAGGTTGGAAGTAACAGTGGAGGACTGTGAGAGATTTGTTGAAATATGTGCTTATATGTGCTTTTTCTTTTCTATGTATATTTTAGTGTACTTGTGTGGCTCCTGAGGAAGGCGTTTGTTGGAACGCCGAAACGCGCGTCGAGAGACTATATGATGTCATGCCACTTTGTTTGATATGTTCAGTAACATTCAAATGTTTGAAGTATTAAAGTTTTTTAATTTAATATGATTTATGAAATATAATTTTATATTTTTAGCTGTGTGTCTATACATATATGTTAGGTATTCTTTGCGAATAGTGTTTTTCAGATTATTGTTCAGGACCTGTGTTTTGTTATTTTTTCCTTGTGTACAAGATATCATGATTTTAGATGTATTTATTTTTTAATTAATAAATGTTGAACTATTGACAAAAACAATTTTTGATTTTTTAATTAATGCCTATCTTGAAAGTTAGTATTTGCTTTTCATGAGTTTCCTCTGTAGCTATTAAATGTTGACCAAAGAATTCCAATATATCATGTTTAACTGTGCAAGAGTTTGTTAATTGAATAGCATTCCTGCCCCATTACATAACTGTGGACAGGTACTTGCTCCATGTTACACTATCACCAAGCCTTGATTCGGCTGATAGCATTTGTGCAACTAACACTGTACTCGAAGAGTGCTTTAACATCAATCCTGCCCCAGGGGGCAAATGTAATCAATAAGTCACAACCCATCCTAACATGACCAATATATAAATACATTCCTACATTACACAAATATATAATCGTGAACATTATTAATCAGTTTATACTGTGTTAATATTTACATTATCCAGCCCCAGTGGGCTTGAAGGTGATATGGCTCACTAGAATAATTGGTAAGAACATGCGGGGAGCGCGTGGTGACACGCCCCTCTCCCAGGTGCACTGCGTACGAGGATGCAATATCCAACTCTATTTTTAAATCATTCAACTTCTTCTCAATTTATTCAAAAATTCATCATGGGTGCTTGTCATATTGTTATCGTGGTATTCATCGCATCCACACATTTATCGTACTGTATTTCAAAAACTTCTCGTATTTCCATGTGTCCATCCAGACTTCTTTCGGAAAATAAGATCATCATACACTGAGTGGTTCAGAGCAGCATTCTTTTATTTTACTTCAAACCCAATGCATTTCGGGCTAAAATCCAGCCCTTCGTCAGGGGTAACTGTGAATGGATAATTTATAATCATACGTTATTTACAAAAAATACCAATATCCTCTTTTATAGACTCGTTTTAAAAAAAAAATCTAAATACAAGCAATCTGATGTTCAGTACTCAACAATTAAATAAATATACAAGGTGCTCCCCGCATGTTCTTACTTAGTATTAGTGCATTCGGGCTTGCACAACCCAGGGACGCACGCAATTGGCAAAAAATGTTTAGACTAATGAAATGGAAAATAATGAAAAATATGGTGTGCAGACCACCTACCAATGTTTATGTCACTAGAATAATTAACATTTGTATGATTTAGTAGTCATTATGGCCAGTTCCTGAAAAATAATATTCGATGATAGGGAATTGTCCACATTCATCACTGCAAAGATGAAAGTAAACAGTGCCTGCACCTGTGTGAAAAAACTAAAACCATTGTGTTTTAACGCCTTAACCGCGGCGGTTTTTCCGCCACGGTGTGGGAGTTCTGAAGAGTGGGTGGGGCTGCGTCGGCCGTTGGCCGACGGCTGCACGCAAGGGGTTAAAACAACAAACTACAAAAGCCTCCGGAATCGAAACTGCTCTTATAACACCTTATCCTTTTACTTTTTTAACCATGCCGATGGATAGCCATTTCTTCACTCGAGTTCAACCCTTTCGGTAACGGTGTTTCAAAATCAATAATGTATCTTGATTCAAAATTACTTAATAACAATTTGTGATTGCCACTCCTTGAATTAGGTAGTACTGCATCAATCACCATCATTTTCAGCAGCCTTTCATTCTGAAAAAGACAATCAAAAAAATGCTGTGCCACCGGATATTGTCTATTGTTATGTCTAATGGCACGTACATGCTCCAACACTTTTTTTTTGCACAATGTATCATGTTCCCTATATAGAACTTTTTACAGGGACAAATCAGAGCATATACACAATAGCTGGTGTTATGAGTAAAACGTTTCTTAATCATGAATTCTCCGTTTGAGTTCATTATTATGAACTTAGTACAGTCAATACTATCATTACAGGCTTTACAGTTTTTGCAACATCGAAAGCCTGGACTACCACTGATTTTTGCATTGTCGCTTGCAGTAATTAGGATCTGACTCAATTTATCACGCAGCGATCTGCTTTTTTTAGAAGTGATCTGAAGATTGCTGTTTAAACTCTTCTTAAGGCTTTCATCTGTACGCAAGACATGCCAATGTCTGGTTAATATTTTGCGCACCTCTTGTGCCTGACCTGAAAAAGTGGTTATGAATCTCGTAGTCTCTGTATTTTCATCCCGTCTTACTGGATGTAATAGTTCATTCCTACTGACCTCATCTACTCTCTTGCTTGCTTGTTCGATAGTCTTTTTGCTATATCCCTCTCTCTGAAACGTTTGCACATGATCTCTTTCTCCACATTAAATGTTGTCTCTGTGCTACAGTTGCGTTTTGCATGCAGCAACTCCCCATACGGGATACTATAAATAAGGTTAGGGGGATTCGCACTGTTTGCACTTAATATACTGTTCCCTGCCGTTTTTCTCCTGATCAGTTTTGTCTCCAGTGTCCTCCCATTAATGGATACTTGTACATCCAGAAAGTCAATAGATGTTTTACTGAATGTTCAGTAAAGATTAAACTACATGTGTTGATATTCAGCTTACTTACAAAACCTCTGGCTGACTCTTCGTCCACACTCCAAATGAAAAAAATTTCATCAATAAAGCAGAGACACAGGACAGCGCTGTTCTCACATTCTAATCAATTGAGGAGTCAGCCAGAGTTTGTTTGGAGCTGGGCACTGCAATGGCACTGGCCGGACGGTTAGGTCAGAGGAACTCAGCACTGATTGTCGCATCAAGTCACACCAGATGCAGGAATTAAAGTTGAACTTTACAGCCACCTTTTCGTGAGTGCATACATCATGGAATGCTGAATGAAGAAATAGACATTGTTACAAACTACGAGAGTGGATTTCCCCTCGAACATTAAAGACATGTTCTGCATAACAGGTGTTCTATAATCAATCCGAAAGGTGGGATTGATATAAATAACTTTGTTTTAAATGGAGGATTTTAGTACATGTTAATTGGTTGAAGTACACAACTTGTAAATGCTACCTTCGCAGCTGAGGACTTAAAGGATATTCCAGTCCGGTTTTTATTTTTGTGTTATAATTTTTTATTGACATTTTGAGAATTTCATCATAAGTACAATAAAGTTAATAATAACTTACAATTTGAATGATATGAATAAATATACAAAATATATGGAAAAGAAAAAGAGAAACTGTATATATGATAAATACTATGCACCAATAAATCAGTCCGGTTTTTGCAAATACCAATCTGATGCATGCAGGGACTGCGGAATTAAATGGATGTTAGCTTCAGAAATAAAGCTCAGATGGACTGATTGAAAGGTTCATAGGAGTTCACTTTGAGCTTTATATTATCAGTGTTAACACTGGCTAACTGTAAAAACAATGTTTTATTTCTGAAAAGCTCCATGTATGTCCCGATTTGGTAATATACCTTGCTGCCTAAGGAAGTGCATTTTTTATGTTCATGGTTGTGAATGTTTAAATTGAGCACCTATATGGCACACTTTAGATTGATAAAGCCAGTTTAACTGCTGAAATGCGTCTCTCGTTGGTGTTCCAGCACCTGGGGTGAACTGACTCAATAAACAGGTTCCAAGCCCCTGACATCGAGTGCCGGTTCCCTTTCTTGTAATGAACGTTGGGAGATAGTCTTTGAATATGTCTAGCGCTGGCGGAGGCGCTATTTTTCAGGCACCACCAGCGATTAGGAAGCACGCCAGTATATGGCAACCCTTTGAACTATACATATATATATATATATATATATATATATATATTCAAATTCCTCATCTCACACACACGTCCCTTGACCCAGGAAAAAGATGATGTGGACCCAATTTGCTGGTGCTGTTTTTTATTTTGCTGTGTGCCCACGTTTCGGCCATCCAAAGGCCTTGATCACATGACGCGCGTCATCATATTTTGCTTTCATTTAAAGTGACAGTGCAACAAACTCATGACTAAATCAATGATAGACATAGAAAAGTCTGTTAAAACATTAGCACTATTGACTGCATGTAATGGTGAATTAATAGATGCAAAATACATTCACAAGCAGATTGATATAATATCAATAAATATGCATCCATAAAAATAAATATTTAAATAGTTGCAAAATATGTAAAAAACCATTAATTGCGTAAAATACACAATAAAAAGTTCTTTAAATAACAACCTTTTCAAAAGTGGAAATTACCCATCTGTACATAACCATCTTGAGCTGTTGATTGTGCTAGATGTTAAATCAATTATGCCCAAGTGGGCCTTCCTGACCCTCAAAGTCTACTCATCATCATCATAAAAGTGCAAGTGCCAATAACATAAAGTGCCACCAAAGAGTACAAATGTGTAAGAAATGCAATAAATAAATGAAGTTAAAAACAATTGCTTCTCAAGATGCACTCAACAGTGCGTCTGCCATTTGGCATCACGGTTGAGCCGGCCCCAGCCATCCAAGTTTGTTGTATTGCCTGACGCGTTTCTGTGGCCAACGTACCACTTCATCAGAGACATTTCTCCTGTACGCATTGGAGCGCTCTTATTATACTGCATGCTGATTTGTTGAAAAAGAGTCAGGCAATACAACAAACTTGGGGGGCTTATTTTGGGAATATACTTCTCTACGATGAGGCCCGTCACAGCCCTGCCACTGAGAGGTTCCATATTAGTCGTGCGGTTTGTATTCAGGGCTCTAAACTACAGACCATGCAAGGCTTTCCCACACTGAGATGTTCTGAATTAGCCTTGCATTGCTTGCCTTTAGTACAGATTTGTCTAAAACTCACCACACTTAGGGGCCCATTAGGATCACGGGCGGATCGCCAACGCCCACATGGTGGTGGTGATCCGCCCGTGATCCGACCCTGCCCACCACCCATTTCCCCCGCCATATTACTATGGCGGTGGGACCGCGGCAGACGGACAGACCGTCCGCCGCTTTTCCGCCCGGTCAACGAGTTGACCGAGGGGAAAAGGGTTTAATATGGTGGCGGTGTCTGTTAGACACCGCCAGCCATATTAACATGGGTGCCGCCACGGAAAGGCTTGCGGGACTAGACTGCGGGGGCCTGTTGCAAGCCCCCAGGTACTCGGGAGGGTGGGGGGTGCACATGGGAGGCACCTATGGTACCCCCCAGCAGTTCCATGCACAACATAGCAGGCATCCCGCAGTGCCTGCCATGTTGTGCATGGAAGTGCACAACATGCCTTCCTGGCATTGTGGCGGGCGGTGCTGAGTGCACCGCCCGCCACAATGACAGGAATGCAGGATGTGCCAACCACTGTGGCGGGCGCATCCTAATTGACCCCACGGAACCCCCGCCCTTATGGTGGGCGGTCCCGTTTCCCGATAGGGTAGCGGGCGGACAAAGTTCGCCCGCAATCCCAATGACCCCCTTAGTGTTTCCATAGTTTGTGCATGCACTGGTGTACGCTACATACGGCCTGCTGCTAAAATAGAAAGGAACATCACCCACGGTATTGGCAAGGCCTTAGGTCTGCCTTTAAACACATAAAAGTGAAACCTAAAGATGTGCTGTTCCACAAAGGTGGGGCCGCATTCAATGCAGGGCCTTTGGGCAAGAGACCTGGCTACCCTCCCTTGAGAGGGACCTGAGAAACATTGACAAAGAAATCAATGCTGCAGTTGTTGCAGTGTGTGTGTGTGTGGGGGGGGGGTAGGCAGCAGCAATGGTCTGTGAGTGCTGCAGTGACTGCAAGAGGGAGGTCAGCCATGATAGGGCAGCAACTGCTGCAGTGAGTGCAGTGAGATGCGTATCAGTGACGGAGCATTAAGTACTCTAAAATAATGCAGAGCTTATGTGTCCTTCACTGCATATGGGCTAATGCTAGTGAAAATAAGAATAACCATAGAGCAGTACCAGTGCCATCTTCGGAGATTTATACAGTAGTAACAGAAGTATTCTACAACCTTTACTGTTAATATCAGTCTTTTACTGTCAATAATAATGATTATAGTGATCCATATCTCATTATTCCTATACAATATTGTTCATATTCATCTCAATCTTATCTTATTTATTATATATATGTTTTCACCTATTCATTTAGCAGTCAAAGGATTTTAAAAAGAATCTCCATACATCAGACCAGTTCCAGTACATATATAGAATTATAGCTGGGTAACAGTGAATTATGGGGATGTTTTTCATTGAGGGGTTCTGAGTGACGTCAAAAAGACGAGAGTGAAGCTCGAGCTGTCAATGATGTCCCTCAGAACCCCGAGGCGAAAAGTATCTTCATAATTCACTGTTACCCATCTATAATGTTATGTTACGTATGGCCCCCAAAACATCTGCCCCTGCCTTCAACTAATGCACAGGGGCAGAGGCTAATGGGAGAGCTATACATGATATGCTCTCTCCTTCCTGATGCAATGGTGTAAAATAAATATCTTACCTGCTATCCTTAACCAAAACACACTACCTTCCCTACCTGCCTTACCCCTCCTGCAGCTGTGCTTTCTGGCAAAGCAGACAGATAGAGCTACACTGAAAGGCTCTCAGAGAACCCTGTCACCCGGCCTGGAAAACCATTATGACTTCACAACAGTTGATAACCAGTTTTGTTATCAAACGTTGTGATGCCATACGAAGGAGTTATGACTTTAGGAAACTGAAATAAGGTATTGAGGCACTCTATGAGAGCCATACATAATATTACAATAATCTCTTTTAGTACAGAAACATAAACTAGGAGGTGATACAGTAAGGTGTGGCCAACATAAATATTGTAAAAGAGGATGAACATTCATGGCATGCAAGCTTGTATGCCATGCCAGTGAAAATAAATGAGGTCCAATAACAAATGTTATTTAGAGCAAATGTACTAATGAACCTACATTCACACATTACTACAGTGTAAAAGTCAGTTTCGAGCTTTCGAGTTTATAATCACAGCAGAGAACAACTGAAATTAGAAAAACATATTTTATTACCTCACAGAATGCATGTAACAAGACCTTTAAACAGGGAAACAACTCCCCTAATAGTCACAAGCTCTCTTCAGTGTAATTTAGCAATTCTGCACAATTGTAACCCCTGATATCTTGTGTTTGATTAAATACCTTTGGTTAACAAAAGTGCAGATGTGCAGAGTAAAATATGGTATTTATCACTGTTGTTGAGGGAGAGCTGTAGCATGATATCTATCTATCTACCCATCTCTCTCTCTCTCTCTCTCTCTCTCTCTCTCTCTCTCTATATATATATATATATATATATATATATATATATATATATAAAAGCGGTTTACTTTCCCCCAGGTTGTAGGCGCTCCAAAAGGTGCGTGACCATTGCGGTTGAACCAAACCGCTAACCATTCAACAAAACCTCCATGAGACAATAATACACGACTTATATCAACTCAACCAAAAACATCTAAAATATAATTTGTCTAATCTAGAAAGGAATGCATTAAAAGATCTTCAGCAGGATGATTCCATAGAAATAAAACCTGCGGACAAAGGCGGGAATACAGTAATCCAGAATAAACAAGATTACGTAAAAGAAGCTAATAGACAGCTTAAAGATGCCACCTGCTATAAAATTCTAGAAACCAACCCAACAAAGGAAATTAATGAAATATTAGACAAACATCTGAAAACTTGGTTGAACCAGGGTTTAATTACTAAAGATGAAAAGAAATATCTGTCAGACGAGAATCAAACCGTAGCGACAATATCTTTTCTACCGAAAATACACAAAAGCTTACAAAGCCCACCAGGAACACCAATTGTCTCTGCAAATTGATCTATATTAGAACCAATATCTGACTATATACATTCTTCCTAGCCCCATTGGTAAAAGATCTCAATTCCTACCTACGTGATACAACAGACTTCTTACAAAAATTGGAGGGAATATCTTGCCGTCCAGAAAATAATTTAATAGCAATGGGTATTGTTTCATTGTATACGAATATAGAACATTAAAGAAACATCAAATATCAACAACACAACAACATACTGATTGAAATGATCTCTCCATGTTTACAAAACAACATCTTCACACTCAATAAAAACTTTTTTAGGCAAATCAAAGGAACAGCCTTGGGCTTTTAATTTTCTCCGAATTTTGCTTACATGGTCATGGGATGGTTCGAACAGAAAATTGCCTGGAAATCTGAAAATGATGTATGTGTAGATAAAATAATTTTATGGCTTCGATTTATCGATGATCTTTTTATTGTTTGGGATGGGTCAGAAGAAGATTTTGCTGCTTTTTTCCAAATACAAAATAACAACAAGGCTAATTTAAAATTCACATATGAAATCAGTTCTAACAAAATAACATTTCTGGATACTGAAATCTATGTGGATGGAAACATCTTACAAAGTACACTATACCAGAAATCGACAGCCACCAATACAATTCTCCATGCCAACAGTTTCCACCTAACCAATCAAAAATGGAACAAACCCCTATGGTGAATTTGTAATGTTTCGGAGAGAGTGCTCTGCAGATGGTGAATTTGAAAAACATAGTACAGCGGCTCAAGCAAGATTAAAAAAGGAGAACTATCAGACAAAAGTCATGTGAAAAAGTTTACAGAGAGTAAACATTAAAAACTGCACTGAAATCTTAAACAATTCCAAGAAAACAAAAATGGAAAATACATAAAAAATCAGACTTATAATGACATACACAGCAGAAACAAACCAACTGACAAGAATTATAAAAAAATATTGGGGTATCTTGAAACTGGACCCAACTGTATCAGGCCTGAAAGGAAACCACCCCAACATCACATATCGGAGGACTTCAAACCTTGGCAACAAACGAACACACAGCCACTTGGAAGGAAAACAAACAAGATCTTGGCCTCAAATTGAAGGATTCTGGCCATGCAAACGCTTCAAATCTTGCAAAATTGCAGAACAAAGAAAATAAGTGTAAATTAAGAAAGGAGTAAAATGGAAAATCAAGCAACATATTACTTGCAAGAGTAAGTATGTTATCTATATAGTGGAATGCCTATGTAAACTAAAATATATTGGTAGCAAGACATGCAAGATAAAAAAACGTATATTGGAACACATCAGAGCTACCACCAACAATGACCAATCCAACGTAATAACCAAACACATGGGGAAGATGCATGAGAGAAAATGGGAAACACTAAAGTTCTATGTGATTGAACACGTCCCAAATCTGGAAAGAGGGGGAAATCGGGAGAGACTACTCAGACAGATAGAATCAAAGCATATTGTAACGTTTCGGACATTAACATCCCTGGGATTGAATAAGGTGGAGGAATTATATGAACATCTCTAGAAGCTCATACAAACGCTCTGTTGAAATCTTCATGATAAATCAGATGGTATTCTAAGAACTGAAATACTCACTAGAGAGACATGAAAACTTGAAAAATAATGAAAAACAAGGAAACACCAGTAATTGAAAAATAAAAAAGAACTTTAAACATTAGGATACTACTACGAACTATCCTATAGTCAAAACAATAAATGAAGATAATGTATAAAATAAGAAAGAAATATACATAGTAAAATTAATGTGTATCTCACCAGGTTTTCAGTTTTTTTTTTGCCTAGTTAATTAAAACCATTGCAACACAGATTTCAAAGATTCTTAAAACATCATTATAAAAACACTTAAAATGATTTGTGCAGTAGAAAGTTTCTTTGAATTAGGAAGAAACTCGGCAAAGCAGGATAAAGCACGTTTTTGACAGTGCCGGTCTCTCTATTAAAAAGCTCTCATCCAGTTCAGCCATATGCCGTGTTTGCCCCATGTGCTCTGCTTACTAAACGATATCGCACTGGTGCTAGGCAGTCATGTTCAATAGGATGCCTTCTGGTCCTTTTGTCAATCTGCTAATCGGCCTGCGTCTGTAATATTTTCTGCCATTTTTTGCATTCTCGGTTCGGCCACTCTCAAGAATTTCGCAAATCTGCAGTTTAGGTGCGTATTTGATGGATTCAGGCAGGCAAGCACCGCTTGCTTTCTGGTGCCAATCCCCCTTCGCTTATATTGGTCTTTAAGAAGCAGTTGGCGTGCTTGTTGCAGTTCTTCACATAGACAAGTTACGTGAAGGATGTCACCATTGTTAGCGTTACATAGCCTGCAGGTCTCATTGCCGTCTTTCCTCAGCCATGGTGGTAAGTGCCCTGTGCATGGCAGAATCCCTAATCTGTACTTTAAAAAATTAATTTTTGTGGATTTGGGGTACCCCTGGTTGAAGTATGTTTACGGTATTAATGATTTGTAGGAGTTTAAAGTTATCCATGCATGCAATCTTTTTGAAAATAAAGCCTTATCCTCCAATAAGGATAGTGATTTGACAGTTTTCCAGACTATTTTTTTGAAGTTGCTATGCCCAAGTTGTTTGTCCCAGAGCTCTGAGAGTTTGGTAACTTCCATGGCTGACTTAAGATATTTTCTTGCCTCTGAAGCGTCCCTGCTTTGTATGTCGCTCCATAGCAGAGAGTTTAGTGTGTTTGTGGTCGCGCTTCTTAGTTTATGGCAACAAATGATGTATGCTCCATGCCTGGCTAGATCTTGTTTTTGGAAGCCGAACTCCAATCTTATTTGTGCTGGAGATGTATAAATATGGAGCGAGAACATTGTTCTGTAGGCCTTGACCTGTATGCTGTCCAGGTACTTGGAGTCCCTTCTCCGCATTGCCTCGTTGCTGTAGGTGATCGAGGGAAGCAGTTTTGACTGGATTACCTTCAGAAACGGGGTCAAAGTCAGACCCATAAGTCGGGTTGCCAGATTTTTCATTGTCAAGGCAATCAATGAGCCTCTCCTTCTTATTTCCTGCTTCTGTTGCGCAAAAGAGCCTTCTTTATCAAATGTGACTCCCAGGTCTTTATACTCGCAAGTTGGGTAAATTTTTATGCCACCAAGAAAACCAGCACTTCTGTTGTTTTTTGTTTGTGTTAATTGACATTGTGCGTGTCTTGCTGAGATTTATTTTAAAATTGTTTTCCTTGGCGTATTTCTGCATTCCAGTGAGGAGTCGTTGGAGGCCACTGTAAGTGTGACTGAGTAGCAATATATTAGCTGCATACAAAACGTTGCTCAAGGTTTTTCCTCCTATCCTTGGGGAATGAGAATTACAGTCATCGAGCGCTTTCGATAGGTCCGCCATGTAAAGATTGAACAAAGTTGGCGCAAGCACGCACCCTTGTTTCAAGCTTTTAGTACTTGGTACTTTTGAGGACAGGTGGGTGCCGCTTCCTAATTTCACCTGTACCCAGGTGTCCATGTAGAGGAGCATCAGCATATTTTGGGTCGGCTGTGGTAGGCCCCATTGCGCTAGTTTCCCCCAAAGTCGGCCTCTCTCGATGTTATCAAATACAGCGCGAAAGGCGATATAGCACAGATGTAAGGGAATCTTAGATGATTTTGCTGCATCAATAATTAATGACATGGCGAGAATGTTTGTTGATGCTCCAGTCATTTTTCTGAAGCCTGTTTGATTCAGCGGTATTATCATATTTGACTCAGCCCAAAGTGTAAGCTCCTCTAATATAGTGCCGGCAAAATATTGTCAATGAGGGCTACTAAGCGATAGAAGTTTGGTTCAGCCTTGTCTCCATTTTTATGGATTGGGACAATCGTCGAGCCCTTCCAAGATTCTGGAAGTCTGTTTAGTAATCTGATTTCCAAAAATAGAGGTTGCATGATTTCAGACCACTCTTTGTTCTTTGCTTTGTAGAGGGCAGGTAGTATGCCATTTGGGCCCGGGGCGCCTTCTTTCCTGCCTTTAGCTATCTGCTTTTTGATGAAGTCTGACTGCTGGCACCTCGATGTCTCTGAGTGGATGGTGTTTAAGCCTGAGAAGGCCTGACCCTGTGCCTCTAGCATACACATTTCCCGATTTCTCTCTGGGATCTTACTAGTCCCCGCTTGGGCTCTTGGCTGCTCTGTGACATCAAGGAAGTGTTTGAAAAGATATTTTATCCAGGTCTCTTGAGTGATGTGAGATCCTATTTCTTTTTGCTGCGGATGCATGAGGCCATTTACTGTTTCTCAGAAATGGGCACTGTTGTTGCTGTTGGTGACGTATAGAAGTTTGGCCCATGCTTCGTTTTCACCCTCTCTCCTGATGTTCCATTTAAATTGCTTTAGCGCTGCTCTTTGATGCTTCAGCACTGCTCGTAGGCTGATGTTTTTAGGAGCTTTTCCCAGTTTGCGTAGGGTTGAGTTTGCTGAACTTTTGAGGTTCCTTAGTTGTACTCTCTGTTCTTTGTTTAGATTATGTTTACTGCCCTCTATACGGAGGTTGTCTTTTGAGAGATAGTTAACTGTGAGCTTTTTTAGCAGTATTGCAGTAAAGTGAGCCCAGTAAGTGATGTGCCCGGCTGCAATCGATGCTTGGATGTAGAAAAGTTGAAGTGCAGTTTCGGCTTGAAGGTTCGTATTAACAATCGAGCATTTGATCCTCTTTTGGTTCAAAGAGTGGATCGGCCCCATTGTTGTATCTGGCCTAATTAAGGTAGGCGTGTATCTCACCAGGGAGAACAAATCAATGAAAACTGAGTGACATGTATAACTGTACAAAAGAGATTGAGCATGTAATGTATTTCTGCCTCATGACTTTTAGGTAAAATTTGAAATAATTAGTTATAAACGGTTTTAAAATCACTGCACTATTTTGCATATATACCAGCACTTTATAATATGTGCACTGAAGCACTTCGTCACTTTAAATCAATTGTTCTTTTTAAAAAAATCACATATATTCTAAAAAAAGTAATGTACTGCACTACAGATACCATAATGCTATGCGATTGAGGAAACAGGAAATACTTGAGGAAGTAACAATAAATGATGCCTGTTTGTCCTTGAGAGAAAAAATATTCTGTGATAAAGGTTCGAGGCACAAACCGAAACGTGTTGGGCATGGCTACTGACGCTTTCACTGAATAAAACAACTGAATCAAGAGATCCTGAGTGAGTGCATTTCTCGAAAAACCTTTCGGAACAGAGGAACTGTGCAGGTGTATATATATATATATATATATATATATATATATATATATATATAGTCACAAAAAAACATAGGTTTCAGGGGCGTTATAGTTAGTTGGACATTTCACTCATACAAAACCATGGAAATTACCCGTTATAGTTAGTTCAGCTAACTATAACTTACACGCCCGCAATGCACTGTTGATGACGTCACATATTACATCACTCATGACATGGTCAGTGGCATCACTCATGACATCACTGATGACATCTCAAATGACATCATTGATGACATCACTGATGACATCATCCAGTGAACGTATGTTTTCTGAAAATTAAATATGTTTTATATATGTATACCTCAAGGTTGATGGAAGAATAAATAGGTATATAAGTGTCTAAATGGATGATTTGTTTTGTAAAATTGATTGTACAACTGACTGATTAAGTGTATCTTAGTGAATACATGGGTTAGTGAATAATATTTAAATATGTAAATATCTGTATCAGTTTTTCACTTTGTGTATAAGTGGCTGCATGGGTTGGTGAGTAGCTACATAAGTGTCTATATAGGTTGTTAGTTGTTTTTTTGAGTACCAGTATGAGTGTCTGAGTGTCTGTATGGTTCAGTGGGAGGTATTACGTAGTGCATAGATGCATGAATGAGTGACTCACTGTTTGTATATGTTGAAGACAGCATGTGTGGAGGACTGTATGGGTGGATGAGTATGTGTATGGGTGTGTTAGTGAGTGAATGTTTGTCTCAATAGTGTCTTTATGAGTAACTACATATGTTTTAAACTAGTATTTGTGAGTATTGGTGTATATAAGTGAGTATATGTGAGAGTGAGAGATTGGAAGAGTTCCTGTATAAATTAGTATGTGTTTCTATAAGTGATTGCTTAAGAGAGTAAGTATGTGTACGTATCTGTAGATGTAAGTGTGGGGGTGTGTGTATAGCTGTATATGCAAGTAAATGGATGTTTGATAATTTGTTTGCATGTGTGAATATTTGTGTGGGTAACTATGGATGAGTGTCGGTGTGTAACAGTATGTATTGGTGTATGAGTACATATGATGAGTGAGTACATGTATGAGTGACTGTATAGGACTGTTGGTGAATGAGTGGATGTGTGTGTAGATCTTGGAATTACTGAATAGGTTTGTTGTAAGTGGGATTGGTATGTCCATTGTTTTGAAAATGTTGGTTTCTATTTTTGAGTGTGTGTATATCAAAGGTTATATTAGGGTGAGAGGAGGTCTGCCACTCTATCACAAGGATGATGTCATCAGTGATGTCATTTGAGATGTCATCAGTGATGTCATGAGTGATGTCACTGACCATGTCATGAGTGATGTAATATGTGACGTCATCAGCAGTGCATTGCAGGTTTTGTACGAGTGAAATGTCCAACTAACTATAACGCCTCTAAAACCTATGTTTTTTTCAGTGAATTTCTAAGGTTTTTTAAATGCTAATTTCTAACTATAACATGCCTGAAACCTATGGGTTTTTCAGTGAATTTCGAAGGTTTTTAAAATGCTAATTTCTAACTATAACACGACTGAAACCTATTGCTACCTTCTGGAATTCTCTTCCTCTTCATTTAAAACTTTGTGACAACATCCTTAGTTTCAGACATTCTCTTAAAACCTGGCTATTTTCCCATGCGTTTTGCTGAGCTCCCTATCTCTATCTTTCATTGGCGCGTTGCGTTCCTGTCTATAGCGCCATGAAGCCCCCGGGCGTACGAGCGCTCAATAAATACATATCAATATCAATATCAATATCAATATTGTGTTTAAGTTCATTTCAAAGGTTTTTTAAATGCTAGTTTCTAACTATGCCTACAGAGGTAGGACATGTGAAGAAAGATGAAAAATGCACAGAAAGAAGAAAAATAAATGCAGAAAGAAGCAACAGAAGTCCTCAAAGACGAAGAAAAGTGCAGGAAGAAGGAAGACGTGCAGAAAGAACAAACAGAGGAGCAGAAAGAGGCCTTGTTGCAAAATTATCCTGTACCCTCAACTTTTTCAGATGGGCACTGGTGGTAACTGACCATGACTAACCAGTTCTAGAGCCAGTGCTATGCTAAAAGACACTCAGAATACAGTGAAAACACCTACATACACTAGGGAACTCTATGCGTTGGGGTACCCCCGTGATTACCATGGCCTCCTCTGTAAGACCCTAGTACATAATAGGGCAGGGGGATTAAAACTACCTCTGAAAACGCACCACAGGGCGCGTTTTCAACTGCTGAAGGGGGGGCCTGAGGTGACATGTGTGCAAACACGCCCTGTGGCCGTTTTAATTTTAGGGATAAAGTCCCCTTGAATCCTGAGTGTTCCTTGGGTCCAACTAGCCCACCAGGTATCTCCAGTTAGCACCACAGAGCTGCGTAGCAGAGAGGTGTAAAAAGGGGCACGGCCTGGACCACCTCTCTGCAACGCAGCGCAGTGGCGCTTACTGGAAGCACCTGGTGGGCTAGTTAGCCCCTAGGGGCCTTCAGGATTGAAGGAGAATTATTTCCCCAACTTAAAATGCGCCACAGGGTGTGTTTGCACACGTCACCTCAGGCCCCGCCCCCGCCCTTCCCCACTGTGTAAACACGCCCTGTGGCTGTTTTGAGTTGGGAGATTAAGTCCCCTTGAATCCTGAGGGTCCCTAGGGTCAAACTAGCCCACTAGGTACCTCTAGTAAGCGCCACACAGCTGCGTTACAGAGAGGTGTAAAAAGGGGTGTGGCCTCTGAACACCTCCCTGCAACCCAGCTCTCTGGTGCATACTGGAGGTACCTGGTGGGCTAGTTGGCCCTCAGGGATCCTCGGTATTGAAGGGGAATTAATTTCCCAACTTACAACTCGCCCGGGGTCACGTTTGCACAATGGTGAAGGAAGGGGGCTGGGCCTGAGGTGACATGTCTGCAAACACGCCTTGTGGCACGTTTTAAGTTGGGGAATTAATTCCTCTTCTATCCTGAGGGTCCCTTGGGGCCAACTAGCCCACCAGGTACCTCCAGTATGCGCCAGAGAGCCGGGTTGCAGAGAGGTGTTCAGAGGCCACCCCCCTTTTTACAACACTGCAACGCAGCTCTGTGGTGCTTACTGGAGGTACCTGGTGGGCTTGGGGGGTCCTTTGATGCCCCCACCCTTTTAATTCACAAGCCCCGGGGGTGACGGTGTCCCCGAGGCAGTGGGGGGGCTGTGAGCCCCCCGCAAATATGTTTGAAAGGCACTAATATGGCAGTCCCCGGGGCCCGGGCCCCCTATCACAATATAAAAATTGCCCCTGGGACTTGGCCCACCCGGGGGCTAAATATTAACGAAGCGCGGGCGTCCGTGCTTCGTGTTTTTTTTTGCAGACGATCTGCTTGTGGGAACCCCTGAGCAGGCCTTGGGGGTCAGGGTGTTGCTACCTTGCCCCCTTTTCGTGTTTTGCACATTTGTTTTTCTCTTTTATTTTGCCTCTGTTCTATTGAAGCACAAGATGGCTGCCAACACTTCCTGGTTTGGAGTGTTGACAGCCAATTAGCATGCAGCTTGTGATCAGTAGGGTGCGCAGATCCTGCGCACCTCTACATATCGATATTAATTTTGATTTTCTCAGCAACTACTGAACGGATTTACACCATTTAACAAAAAGGGCTTTTTCTGAACCAAAGGCTACCTTTTTGCCAAATTTGGTGTAATTCTGTTCAGCAGTTCGGGCTGTAGCCGTGTCTAAAGTTTCCTATGGGAAATTGCATAGGGAAAACACATTTTGGGACCCCTCTTTTTTCTCAGCCCCCCCATAACGAATCACCCCGAAACTTTCAAGGTAAGAGCGGAACGGAGCGGGCCATGAGTTTTGAAAAATTCGTGAAGAATTCGTTAATCAGCGCCAAAGTTATTGGGAATAGAATGTTGCGATTTTCCTATGATAACTAGGTCCTATTTATAACTACTTACTGGCTACCGCCAGTAGGTTATATATATATATATATATATATATATTCCAAAGTTACAAAACTGCTTCACAATCCTTCTGCTCTCAGTAACTGCAAGACTGCTAGTAGGTATCCAAATCAAAGGGTGTTTATTCCGAAACTTTGGAATTGTTTTACTGGTTTTCTCCGCCGGTATTTTCGCCACCTCCCATGGGGCCCCGACAGCCAGAAGGAGTTACCTTGTTGGAATATATATATATATATATATATATATATATATATATATATATATATATATATATATATATATATATATACATATATATCTTTAATAATTCCCTAATAACGAGCTAGTGATTTATAAAGATCCTAAAATAGGTATATTGGTGTGTCCTCAAAAGAAATCAAGGAATAATATCATATGTGCTAATCTCACTTCAATTAAGAAAACAACTTCTCTCATCTATATGTGGCCTTTTCTCATTAGTTAAAATAGTGAGTGATAAAATAAAAAGTTATATTTCCTAAAATGATTTATATACCGAGGAAATATTACAGGTTATTTATTCATTTTTTTCAACTGCAGTGAATTGTTCAACTGCAGAACACCTCAATCAATCACCAGCAAGATCATTATCTGTTGTTTATTTTATGTATATATGTTTAAAGTACCCTACTAAAGTGTGAATGCTTTATAAAGTCCCTAAAGTAGGAATAAAGATCTAGCCTTACAGAAAATCAAGGGATTTTTTCCACATACCCTACTATCATTCAATTAAAAAACAAACTACTTCTCATCTATATATGGCCTCTTCTCATTCATTGGATGAGTACCCAATACTACATATTCTCACATTTATCTATCATCTATTGATAAAGCGCATGGTGCTACTAGAAAGTTCTTCAGAAAAATACACAGTGCTGGTAGAAAGAGTGAGCAGTACAGTGCTAATAAGTGCTAATAAAATATATAACATATACATTTACAGTAAATATTACTTTGTTAAAAATACTTTGCCATGAATTCATCAAAGTTTGCAATTTCATATACTTTTATATGTATAGGCAATTGCCAACTTTGATGAATTCATGTGTTATATTCCATGATATTTTCTTTTTTCCCAATATTGAATATATATGTTGTTTTGTTGATACAATGTTCACATGCCTTACATTCCGGCACACTTCCAAAAACCTTGTTGTGAAAGCTAACGGGAGCCCAATGGTTTCATTTGCGGTAGATGACTTTATGTTAGTATATCTCCTAATGACAGGACCTGGTCCAGACTTCCTACCGAAGAATGGGCCAGCATTCTTAAAAACACCAGCCCGGCTCGCGCAGACGACCCGGCTGTCGCTGACAGCAATTTCAGAGAGTGGATCACCACCTCCCTGGACTCCGTACTCCCACTAAGAACTAGGGAGGATAAAAACGGAAAACCTGGGTCCGCCCCGTGGTATACCACTGACCTCCAACTCCTCCGTAAAAACTGTAAAAGAGCCGAACGGCTTTGGAGGAAAGACTGGCAGCACTCCAGCAAGGAAGCATACCACAATACAGTCAGACTCTACAAAGATGCCATCAGGCACGCCAAAGCCTCCCACTATGACACGCGGATTACAGAATCTTCTAATTCAGCCAGGGAATCCTTCATAATCGTAAAGGAGCTGCTCAAAGTACCCCATTCCCCGTCCTCCAGTGTCCCCTCGGTGGACCGAAGTAATGACCTAGCCACGTACTTCAACGATAAAATCGCCCGTATACTAGTTTCCCTCCCCCCTCCCGGGCCCACAAGCCACTTGGACAATCCGACACCCCCCAGTCAAACCGAAAGTAATCCTCGTCCTCAACTTGAGACATTCAGGCCAGTAACATGTCTGGAGGTCGAGCGAACCATGACCAAAATGAGAAGTGGTTCACCACTTGATGCGGCTCCCATCAGATTCCTCAAAACCGTGGCCCCTGTCATCGTTCCCACGGTCACGGAGCTCATTAATAGCTCACTTACCCAGGGATCTGTCCCTGCCAGCTGGAAGAGCGCGGTGGTAAAAGCACTCCTTAAAAAACCACTGCTCGATCCAGCAGACATGGGAAACTATCGTCCAATTTCTCTCCTACCGGCAATCAGCAAGCTAGCTGAGAAACTAGTCAACAGACAACTGTCCCAGTTCTTTGAAACAAACAACATCTTACGGGATTCCCAAACTGGTTTCCGCCCGGGCCATGGCACAGATACTGCTCTCCTCGCCGTCATCGAGGAGGCAAGGCGCATACTGGATTCAGGAGGGTCAGTGGCAGTGATCCTCCTGGATCTCAGCGCAGCCTTCGACACAGTCAACCACCGTGTCCTCCTCCATCGGCTCGCGGCAGCAGGGATCACCGGGACGGCACTTAGTTGGACAGAATCCTTCCTCACCGGACGCACGTTCCAGGTATGGGACGGCAACTACCACTCAGCCACCCTCCCCCTCACAAGCGGGGTCCCTCAGGGATCTTCCCTGACCCGATGCTTTTTAACGCATATATGGCTCCCCTGGAAGACGTGGTGACACCATTTAACATAAAAATGGTAAGCTACGCTGATGACACTCAACTGGTCGTCTCTCTATCCCAACTAGTCGACCACCCGGAGAAACTGGCGAACTGCCTTACCCAAATACACAGCTGGATGAGTGATTCATCACTAAAATTAAATGGGTCTAAGACCGAAGTGATGCTCCTGGGAAAACAATGGGCAACTATCCCCCCAACAGTCTGGCCCGACGTATTCGGAGAAATCCCCTCCCCGAAGCGTGAAATCAAAACCCTTGGAGTATGGCTCGAACCGGAGCTCACCATGAAGACGCAAGCGGCCAAAACTGCTGGCACCTGTTTTGGGCTCATGCGCACCACCCGTAAGATCCTCCCATTACTACCACCTGCCTCTAGGAAACTTCTTATCCAGGGGCTAGTATTGTCCCGTCTTGACTACAGCAATATGGTCTACCTGGGTGCTCCAGAGGCCACCCTGACTAGACTACAGCGGACACAGAACGCTGCGGCCCGTCTGCTCACGAACCTTCCTTCGAAAGTGTCAGCAAAACCAGCCCTCAAGGCCTTGCACTGGCTCCCTGTTCGCCAAAGGGTGGAATTCAAAGCCATGTGTACAACACACAAACTTATCAACGGATCTGGCCCTACTATCCTCAGCAGCCTGGTCACCCCCTACAAAGCATCCAGATCCCTCCGTTCAGACAGTGAGCACCTGGCCAACGTCCCCAAATTCAAAAAGACCCGCACCGGATGTCGACGATTCTCGGTGCAAGCGGCCGTGAGATGGAATTCCCTCCCACGCACCCTCAGACTGGAAGCCAGCTACCTGACCTTCCGCAAAAAACTGAAAACGCACCTATTCCCGAAATAATTGTTCCTCCTCCCTCCCTCTCCTTCAGGATAAACAATCTCATTACAGCGCGGGATGCCCTTGGGTCACCAGGCGCTATACAAATCGCTAAAATAAAAATAAAATAAAAAAATGATGAGACCTTCCTATAGATGATACTTGTATGATCAGTTAATACCTCTTTCAAGGTCTCATACAAATTCAACATTTCCCAGTTTCTATTTAAAATTTGCTTCAATTCTTGATATTTGCAATTATAATCCATAATTATGCGAATGGTATTCTCTTTTCATGATTCCTTCCTACGAGTAGCAATAATTCTTCTCTTTTTTGCTTTCATGTTCTTTCTGATGCACTTTTTAGAATTTCAAGTGGGTAACCTCTTTATAGGAACCTTGCATGCATTTCTTGTATCCGTTGCTCAAAGGCTGCCTCCTCCAAGCAATTCCGCCTAGCCCTTAGCATCTCCCTGAAGGAGACACTCCAATTTAAAGTTTTGGGATGCTCATTTTTGGCATGCAAGATGCTATTACATGATGTTATTTGTTTATGTACTTTGGTGCATATTTTCATGTTTTCAACAAACACCTCAATGTCGAAGAATGTGATCTGTTACGGACGTATGATGCAAGTCAAGCTCACATTGTCGACATTCTGATACAAGGATAGAATAAAACATTCCAGGACCACGATGTCTCCCGCCCAAATCAGGAAGAGATCATCAATAACGTGGTCCATAATTTTACGTGATCTAGTCGATCCTGATTCTATCCACACAGTTTCCACTTCTCAATAACCCATAAATAAATTTACGTAGGTTGAAGCGAATGATGCTCCTATTTCTGTTTTTGCAAATAATGGGTGCCATTGAAAATAAAGACACTGTGGGTCAAGCAGACGCTGAGCATTTCCATGAGCATGTTTGAATGCTCTATGTATGTTACAAATGGATTTCTGGGGAATTGTTTGCATTCTTTTTAACCGTCCTTGTGCTGAATCGATGTGTAAAGTGAGGAAACATCTACTGCTGCCATCAGGTAGTTATCTTTCCATGGGATTTTAGAAAGTCCATAGACTCCCTTAAATAGGAGGGCAACATGAGGAAACATCCACTGCTGCCATAAGGAAGTTATCTTTCCATAGGATTTTAGAAAGTCCATGAACTCCCTTAAACAGCAATGCTGTTACTTATTGTATAAGAAAAGTGTTAATTAATCGAGAGATGTTCTCCAATAAAGAACCAATGGAGCTGATAATTGGTCGACCAGGAGGATTTTGCTGATCTTTATGTATTTTTTGCAGAAAATAGATCGTTGGGGTCATTGGATGCTCTGTGTTTAAATATTTGTGTTCTTCCACATCAACTAGACCCAGGTTCAACCAATCCATGAGTTTTTCATGGTATTCCTAAGTGATCGTTTTTATTTGCTTGTTCTTCAGTTTTTCGTAATGTTGTCTGATATTCACTTGTTTTTCCGCTCCAATCATGTATTACGGTGGTCCTGCAGGACAATATTTTCACCTTAATCAGATGCCTTTATGTTATTTGACGTTCCTCTCTTAGTTCTATATTAGCTTTTTGCTGTCCCAACATTACATTATGTTTCTTTTTCACATTTCTTTAATGAAACA
Source organism: Lissotriton helveticus (assembly GCF_964261635.1). Taxonomy (NCBI): domain Eukaryota; kingdom Metazoa; phylum Chordata; class Amphibia; order Caudata; family Salamandridae; genus Lissotriton; species Lissotriton helveticus. The sequence continues at coordinate 331,616,712 of NC_136068.1, read as the reverse complement.
GGTGATTGATTTCTTCGACACATACTTCCTGGAAAATATCTAGTTTATTTCCTGGTGGCATTTGCAGACAAAATAACGATTGGGATTTATGACCACTATTTCCTGCCTTAAAAGTTACAAGCCGAATTTCATTGCAAAAATCTGTATCTGGCACTTCCTTTATCCATTTGTTTGTTAATCCCATTGATTCTTTTTCAAGGGCTTCCAGTGATCTTCAATCTAAGACATCTCTCACAGTAATTTCTCATAATTTGATGCCATCAACATTTGCAATTGTGATGTTTTGAGGATGTGTTAGGAAATGTTTCTTTAGCTTGAGTTTGAACGCGAATTTGTGGAGATCAAGCCATATGTTTGCTAAGTTTAGTTCCACATCTGGACGTGCGCTTATTAAGTATTTTCAGGTGCCTTCCCCTGAGGATTTTGGAGGAAAGGTTAATGACCAGGATTTCCTTTACTAAGTTTGTCTTGAATTTTACTTTTTCTACTTTTCACCTCCTGGTGTTTGCCTTCCTCCTTCCTCTGTTCCTTTATATTTATATTTTCGCCTGCCTCTGGCACTTTTGGGGAATGTTCCTCTTCTTCTTTGTCTTGTACTCATTTGCATCAATCGCAAAAAAATCAGAGTTGAAGCATCTTCTAAACTATCTACAGTCTCTACAGTTCCCTTACTCTCCATATCACTATCCTTGGCCTCTCTATTTCTGAAGCTGTCATATTTCCTTACAAAGAAATACATTCTACCCCGTGTATACGTGATTCAATACCTATTGAATTTTGTCACTTTGCGTTTTTCCACCTCAGACTCATATTTGCTGATTTTCTTTTCCATTTGTTCCAACATTGTTTTGGTCACTTCATTGTCAGGGTGCTCCTCAAGTTCACATTCCAATTCTTTAATTCTATTTATTGTGTTGTCAAATTTCCTCTCAGCATGTTCATTGAGTGTTCCCATAATTTTAAAAGTACAATCATTTCTGTCATTTTGCAACTTCTTAATTAAATCCTCACTCAGGTCACTCAATGTCGAAATAATTAGAATTCTTAAGCGCCTCAGTATTTCTTTACGAGGTCATCTCCCACCATTTATTCACTTCTGTTGCCTGTGCATATTCTAAATCTTTGATAATCACAGTAGGAATTCCATTTGATGTTACTGATTTTTCCTCATTTAATAATTCATTCGCTATTTGGGCTCTTAACATCCTTCTATCCACTATGTTTCAAAAGAGCCTCCTAATTTGGAATTTTTTCTTTGTTTTGCACAACTATTAACTTGAATTTCACTATTACCATAAACAAATCAAGGAATAACTACCCCTGCTTTCCGATTTTGGATGGATTGGGTTGCCATAGACAATGGCCTCAAGTTTTCAAAAAGGCTTGTTCATGCACATTGTATATGCATGCTCACTTCTTTGGCTGTCCCTTCTTAGTGTGGTAAAGTGCACCATGGTTTCTCTGCAAGTGGAGACAGTGGGAAAGCCCCCTTCCTCCATGCCCCCTCTGCAGCATTTGAGACGTGGTGCTTATACCTCCTCTTTACCCACAGTTCCCAACTAGCCCTTCCGCTTACCAGTAGCTTAGTCTTCAGTTGTTTTTGATTAGGGCAGAGTCATCAGCGTTTAATCACCTTTCAGAGACCTGCGGTTGCTGCTCAAAATGCTGTCTTGCCTTCTCCTCCGGGTGTAAGCTTCATGCGGCGCAGCTGCCACATTTCACAAAGAAATCCCATAACACCGCTCCACCATAGGAAAGAAGTCGCACAACGATTAACGTTTTCACATAAAAAAAATAAAAAAAGCATTTAGTGTAAACAAAAAATAGAGAGGGTCGACGTGTTTCGGCTTATTGCTTTCAGCTGTACCATAGGGTCCCATGCCCAAACAGTCTTATTTAAAGTGCTCATGCCATAGTAGTCCTATATCACTATTTACAAAACACGACAGCATGTCGGTTCACAATACATGAAACATAGTAGAATATGTGTCACCATTTTGTGATAACATTTTGATTCTTGTTCCAGCAATTTTCATTTTTCATTCTTTTGTTGATTTATTCTTTCTTTCTTCTTGTTAAATACATATGCCAATCACTGTTTAACCTTAAAAATTGAGCATTGTATACAAGACACAGGTTTCATTGCATTCATTCCATTACTGGTGGATAAATTCATTTTCAGGAATGCGACTACTTTCACAATTATAAACCCAATCTCTAACATACTGTAGCTTAATCTACATACAGTAAGTATCACAAGTAGACATCATATACGAAGAGAGAAGGTAAAACGAATCTAGACAAAACTTTTGTTTTGTCTAAATGTGAGAATATTCAACTGTACAGTACTGATGTTAAAAATATGTAACGAAGGTGCTCAATAGAGAGATGGCCATTGTTAAAATAAAGAAGGATAAGAGAGAGGGTTATATTACATAAAAGGTTTTAAATCTCTAGAGATTATAAAGCATTTGTTAGGTTTTTTCACCTGCAGAGAATTATTCACCTACTGGGTATCTTATCAAATCAACAGCAAGAGTATTGTCAGCTGTTATTTATTTTATATGTATATATATATATATATCGCGTTCCAGTTCCCTCCCAAAAGAAGAACTCAGAGGCCAGAGGGAGTTCAGGGCAATCGCTCATTTATTTCACAGGCTCCCAGTGGCGGCGTATGCATTTCGGCTCCAATAGCCTCCTCAGCGCCCAAACACCGAGACAAGTCCTCCCAAATGGCTCCTTCCTACCAAAGTACTTAGCAGCATCTAAATCTCCTCCCCCTTAAGTGGTCGACTCACCCACTGTAGTTCGTGTGGAATCTCGAACCACAGGTCCCAGAATGCATTGTGGCAGGCATCTCTGGCGGGTGGTGTGGAGGAGTGAGTAAAGCTGTAGGCTGGTGCTGGCAAGTAGGAAGGTGTGGAAGGCACAATGTCTTGAAGCCGCTGAAAGTCCACGGCCGTTGCCCTTGGTCCCCCGTACCACTACAACCAGAGGTGGCACACTGTCGATCCACAGGGCAGGGGCAGTCAATGCGGACTGGAATCCCAGATAGGTGAAATACCTATTCTCCCCAATGGTGCTGTATGTCCTCTGGTGGTCACTGGAGCCTTTCGATCCCTCGAATGTTTAAACGCTGCAAGCAGCGTGGTGTCCAACTTTGCTCCAGGGCAGCTTTATGTAGCGGGGCCATCCGTTCTGCGTCGTTGGGCAGGCGCAGTAAACATCGCGTTCCAGTTCCCTCCCAAAAGAAGAACTCAGAGGCCAGAGGGAGTTCAGGGCAATCGCTCATTTATTTCACAGGCTCCCAGTGGCGGCGTATGCATTTCGGCTCCAATAGCCTCCTCAGCGCCCAAACACCGAGACAAGTCCTCCCAAATGGCTCCTTCCTACCAAAGTACTTAGCAGCATCTAAATCTCCTCCCCCTTAAGTGGTCGACTCACCCACTGTAGTTCGTGTGGAATCTCGAACCACAGGTCCCAGAATGCATTGTGGCAGGCATCTCTGGCGGGTGGTGTGGAGGAGTGAGTAAAGCTGTAGGCTGGTGCTGGCAAGTAGGAAGGTGTGGAAGGCACAATGTCTTGAAGCCGCTGAAAGTCCACGGCCGTTGCCCTTGGTCCCCCGTACCACTACAACCAGAGGTGGCACACTGTCGATCCACAGGGCAGGGGCAGTCAATGCGGACTGGAATCCCAGATAGGTGAAATACCTATTCTCCCCAATGGTGCTGTATGTCCTCTGGTGGTCACTGGAGCCTTTCGATCCCTCGAATGTTTAAACGCTGCAAGCAGCGTGGTGTCCAACTTTGCTCCAGGGCAGCTTTATGTAGCGGGGCCATCCGTTCTGCGTCGTTGGGCAGGCGCAGTAAACATCGCGTTCCAGTTCCCTCCCAAAAGAAGAACTCAGAGGCCAGAGGGAGTTCAGGGCAATCGCTCATTTATTTCACAGGCTCCCAGTGGCGGCGTATGCATTTCGGCTCCAATAGCCTCCTCAGCGCCCAAACACCGAGACAAGTCCTCCCAAATGGCTCCTTCCTACCAAAGTACTTAGCAGCATCTAAATCTCCTCCCCCTTAAGTGGTCGACTCACCCACTGTAGTTCGTGTGGAATCTCGAACCACAGGTCCCAGAATGCATTGTGGCAGGCATCTCTGGCGGGTGGTGTGGAGGAGTGAGTAAAGCGGTAGGCTGGTGCTGGCAAGTAGGAAGGTGTGGAAGGCACAATGTCTTGAAGCCGCTGAAAGTCCACGGCCGTTGCCCTTGGTCCCCCGTACCACTACAACCAGAGGTGGCACACTGTCGATCCACAGGGCAGGGGCAGTCAATGCGGACTGGAATCCCAGATAGGTGAAATACCTATTCTCCCCAATGGTGCTGTATGTCCTCTGGTGGTCACTGGAGCCTTTCGATCCCTCGAATGTTTAAACGCTGCAAGCAGCGTGGTGTCCAACTTTGCTCCAGGGCAGCTTTATGTAGCGGGGCCATCCGTTCTGCGTCGTTGGGCAGGCGCAGTAAACATCGCGTTCCAGTTCCCTCCCAAAAGAAGAACTCAGAGGCCAGAGGGAGTTCAGGGCAATCGCTCATTTATTTCACAGGCTCCCAGTGGCGGCGTATGCATTTCGGCTCCAATAGCCTCCTCAGCGCCCAAACACCGAGACAAGTCCTCCCAAATGGCTCCTTCCTACCAAAGTACTTAGCAGCATCTAAATCTCCTCCCCCTTAAGTGGTCGACTCACCCACTGTAGTTCGTGTGGAATCTCGAACCACAGGTCCCAGAATGCATTGTGGCAGGCATCTCTGGCGGGTGGTGTGGAGGAGTGAGTAAAGCTGTAGGCTGGTGCTGGCAAGTAGGAAGGTGTGGAAGGCACAATGTCTTGAAGCCGCTGAAAGTCCACGGCCGTTGCCCTTGGTCCCCCGTACCACTACAACCAGAGGTGGCACACTGTCGATCCACAGGGCAGGGGCAGTCAATGCGGACTGGAATCCCAGATAGGTGAAATACCTATTCTCCCCAATGGTGCTGTATGTCCTCTGGTGGTCACTGGAGCCTTTCGATCCCTCGAATGTTAAACGCTGCAAGCAGCGTGGTGTCCAACTTTGCTCCAGGGCAGCTTTATGTAGCGGGGCCATCCGTTCTGCGTCGTTGGGCAGGCGCAGTAAACATCGCGTTCCAGTTCCCTCCCAAAAGAAGAACTCAGAGGCCAGAGGGAGTTCAGGGCAATCGCTCATTTATTTATTTATTTATTATATACACACACACACACACACACACACACATTACTTACTCGCAGTCGACAGTAGGTAGTTATAGTTAGGACCTTGTTTCTATTCAAAAAGTGTTTTTCTTTTCCCAATAACTTTGGCACCGGTTGACGAATCTTCGAGAAATCTTCAAAAGTAGTGGCCCGCTCCGGTCAGATCCTGTCTTAAAAGTTTTAGGGTGATTCGACAGGTGGGGCCGAGAAAAAAGGGGGGTTCCATAGGAAACTTTAGACAAAGATACAGTCCAAACAATATTACACCAAATTTGCCAATAAGGTAGGTCTTGGTTCAGAAATGGCCCTTTATTTTAAAAGGTGTAAATCCATTCAGTAGTCGCTGAGAAATGCATTTTTTTTTATATCTGTGGGTGCGGTGTGTTCACGTACTCTCCTGGGTACGAGCTTCACCCTGATTGGCTGCCAACACTCCAAACCAGGAAGTGTTGGCAGCCATCTTGTGACTCAGTAGAACTGAGTCACAAGAAAACAGTAAAAAAAGATAAAAAAAACAAGAAAAGGGGACAGGATAGAAATACCCTGACCCCTAGGCCTGCTCAGGGGGTCCAACAAGGATCCCCAGGCCAGGGCCCAAAAAAGCATTTTCTTTTATTTCGGTGGAATTCGCGTTGGGGTTGAGAATCCCGCCGGAAAAAAAAATTAAGCACAAGTTCCCACACTTCATTTTAATGAGGCCCCGGGTGGGCCAGGCCCGGTTCCAGTATACTGGAGTATACTGGAGGTACCTGGTGGTCTAGTTGGTTCCCAGAAACCCTCATGATTCAAGAATACTTAATCCCTTAACTTACAATGCACCAGGGGGCACGTTTGCACAGTGGTGCAGGGAGGGGGTGGGGCCTGATATAACAAGTTAGCAATCTTGCTGTGTGGGACTTACTGGAGGTAATAAAAAGGGTAGTTGGCCCACAAGGTTGACGTTGGGGGCTAACTTCCCCTCCTGTTACCTCCAGTAAATCCCACACAGTGGGATTGCTAAAAGGTGTTTGGAGGCCACACTCACCTTTCTCCACCACTCCGAAAATGAGGCTGCTATGTTATAGTTAGAAATTAGCATTTAAAAAACCTTTGAAATACACTGAAAAAACATAGGTTTATAGATATATATACGCACTAAAAAACAAAGGATACAGGGACCTTATACTTAGGAATTGGCATTTTGAAAAAACTTTGGAAATTCACAAAAAAAACAAGGTTACAAGGACGTTATAGTGAGCAAATAGAATTCAAAAATCCTTAGAAATTCACGCAAAAAACCCAAAAGTTACAGGGACGCTATAGTTAGGCTGACATTTCACTTCTACAAAACAAGAGAAATTCAGCTGTTATCGTTGTGCTAACTAAAACTTGCGCTCCCTCAATGCACTGCTTATGACCTCACATAATATATCACTCATGACATGGTCAGTGACATCACTGATGACATCTCTGATGACATCTCAAATGACATCACTCATGACATCAATGATGACATCATTCATTGACTGTGAGTGTGTTTTGAAGTTTTATGAGTGTTAAATATATATACCAAGGTGTATTGGTGAATTAATGGGTGTTTGAATCACTGTATGGATGACTCAGTGGGTGAGTGACTGACTGTATAAGTGAGAGATTAGGTGTCTCAGTGAATGTATGGATGAGTGACTGGTTGTGTGAATGTGTGTATCTTTCTGTCAGTTGATGTCTAAGTGGGTGTATGAGTGTGTTAGTGGGTATGTGAATGGCTATATGGGTAATAGATTGGTTGTCTGACTACCTCTATGGTTGTCTGGGTGTCTATGTGTGTGGGCAAGGAGGTGTGTGACCGCCTGTATGGATGAGTGAGTGGGTGAGTCAGTGGCTGTATGGGGTACTAAGTGCGTATGTGAGATGTTGTATGGGTGAGTGAGTGTCTGTATAGCTGTGTCAGTGATTGAGTGCATGTGCCAATCTCGGTGAGTAACTGGGTGAAAGGCAGTATCGGTGAGTGATGTGTATAAGAGTGACTATATGCATGATTTAGTGAATATGAGAGTGGCTATATGGATAAGTAACTGCTTCTGTCAGTGACTGTATAGGTGAGTGAGTATGAGTTACTATTTGTATGAATAAGTAAGTTGGTGTATATGTAAGTATTTGGGTGAGTACATATCTGTGTGATCAACTGTATGGGTGAGTGTGTAGGTGTGTGAGTAGTTCTATGGGTGACTCACTCAGTGTGTGAGTCCCTGTATGGGTTTACAAGTGGATATGTCAATGGCTGTATTAGTGAGTAAGCAGGAATATGGGTGGCAGTATGGGTGAGCAAGTGGATGTGTGTGTAGATCTATGAATCAGACAGTGGGTGTGTAAGTACTGGTATGGGTCTGTGAATGGGTTTGTAAATGGTTGTGTGGGAGTGGCAGTGGGTATATAAATGGTGCAGCAGAGATGCTGTGGCTGTTGTCATCACTGATGACATGAGTGATGTCATTTGAGATGTCATGAGTGATGTCATCAGTGATGTCACTGACCATGTCATGTGCCATGTAATATGTGAGGTCATAAGCAGTGCATTGTGGGGGTACATGTTATAGTTAACTCAGCTAACTATCATGGCTTAATTTCTCTGGTTTTGTATGAGTAAAATCTGACCCTAACTATAACGTCCCTGTAACATTTGTTTATTTTTAGTGAATTTCCATGGTTTTTTAACTAGCAGTCATATTTGCAGAGTGGTTGCTAAGATACAGCTCCCTGGGGATAAAAAGCAAAGTGTGCTCGCTTGGTCAAAGCTAGCAGACTTGTTTGCTATGGGATGGTAGGAGCACTGCTCCAGCCATCCCATAGCAAACTGCAAGGTCCTGGGAGTGGGCACTCTGGGGCATTGCTGGAGCCGGCACGGGGGGGGGGCGGCAGTCCCCAGGCCCATTTACAGCTTCACAAGGGGCGCTGCATAGCCCCCTCCCATCTATACAGAGCCCAAGGGAGGTAGCGGACCCCGGTGCTGCATTTGGGGGATTGGAACACCCTACGCCTTATTGTAAAACTAGCCCTGGGGAGGTGGCAGCCTGTGGGGCTGCATGGGGGTCAGGAGTCCCCCATGCATTATTTTTGACATAGCCCCAGGGAGGTCCCCAGTGCTGTGGGGGGACCGGAGGGCCCCCCGGAATTTCAAATACTTAGCCCCGGGGAGGTGGTGGTCCCCAGTGCTGTGGAGGGCAATGTGGCCCCATGCACTTTAAAGTATAAGCCCCGGGGAGGAGGCAGTTCCCGGGACTGTAGGGGGTCACGCAGGCCCTTGCATCTCCTTTTTTTATTATTGTCCCTGGGACCTGGCCCACTCTGGGGACTAAAAGAAATGAAGCGCAGGAGCCTGTGGTTTGTTTTTCAACCTTTTCTGCTGGATTCACGGTTCCACTACAAATCTCGACAACATTTAAAAAAAAATTCTTTTGTTGGCCCTTGGGGTCCTGTGGGAACCTCTGACCAAGCCTAAGGGGTCAAGAGTTCCTACCCTGCCCCTTTTTCTTGTTGTTTTACTTTTATCTTGTGACTTGGCTCAACTGAGTCACAAGATGGCTGCCAATACTTCCTGGTTTCAAGTGTTGGCACCCAATCAGATGTCAGGCACGAGATCGCGAGGGTCTGCAGGTCCACCTTGGCCACAGATGTATTTCTGAGAAATCTTTAAATTTCTCAGGAACTACTGAATGGATTTACACCATTTCACAAAAAGAGGGCACTCTGGACCAAGAGCTGCGTTTTTGCCAAATTTGGTTTAATTCCGTTCAGCAGTTCGAGCTGTAGCAGCGTCAACAGTTTCCTACGAAAATTAACATGGAGAAAACGTGTTTTGGGACCCCCCCTTTTTCACAATCCCTTCTTGATGAATCCCCCGAAACTTTCAATACAGCAGCTGACCGCCCCACTAGTTTGGGAAATTTTGCAAAGATTCATCAAACGATGCCAAAGATATTGGCAAAATACAAAATGCTTTTCATAGCAAGGTCCTTACTATAACCACCTACTATTGTCAATCACACTTATCTTGAGATCTAAGAAGTTCACTGAACCTGGGCCGACTTCACCAATGAACTCCAAATTGACAACATTGCTATTAAGGCTTTTTATGAACTCATCTGCCAAATCCATCCTGCTATTCCAGACAATACACAAGTCATCAATATAACGGTACCAAGAGATTACCTTGCTCATATCTATACCCTCTTGCGCTTTGGACACTTGCTTCTCCCACAGCCAAGGAACAAGTTTGCGTAACTGGGGGCGAAGCAAGCGCCCATCAAAGTACCAGAGATCTGCCGGTAATAGTCATCCCCATACACAAATATGTTGTTCGTCAGACAAAATTCCGTAAATTGTAAATTCATCTTATTATGCTAAGTGAATTTCAAAGGTCTTTTATTCAAGAAATGTGCAATTGCCTCCAGTCCATGTTTGTGATTTATCTGAGTGTAGAGACTCGTAATGTCCAGTCCAATCAATTTGTATCCACACTCCCATGTCTGTTCATCAATGCGGTTAAAAAAATCCAGAGAATCTTTAATGTATGCAGGTAAATCTTTAACAAATGGAAAAATGAAGTAATCAACAAAAATGGATAGATGTTCTGTGAGTCCCCCTTGTGAGGAGACATTAGGTCTTCCTGGGGGCTTTTCACAGTCCTTATGAATTTTCAGAATGAGGTAAAATGTTGGTACCACTGGATTCAAACATCGAAGAAACAGGAATTCATCCATATTGAGCATTAATTTATCAAGCCACAATTTTAATGAGATCGTGATATCTTTGAATGCTTTCCAAATAAACTTTCTTGGTGATGATTTGATAATTGCTGTTATCTGACAATTGTCTTAATGCTTCAGAATTATAGTTTTCTCTGGTCTGAAGGACTATATTTCCTCCCTTATCTGATGATTTATATATAGTCTCAGTCTCAGCGTCCTTGCGTAAGTTCTCAATTGCATCTTGTTGTTCCTTTGTTACATTCCAATTAACACGAGTGCCTCCTCCTCGTTGTCTGAATATTTGAAGATCTTTGATTACCGCATCAGAGAATATGTCTATAGCATCATGGGGTAACTATGGTAAAAATTGGGAGGTTGGTTTAAACAAACTTTCATCCTTCTCTTGTTTAAAACCCAAATGTACAGTCCTTGCTACCTGATCCATCATAAGATTATTTGCTTCTTGGGCTGGCAAATCTGCTCCTACCGAGCATCCATTACATCACTTGTATTAGTTGGTTTCTTCTGTCTTAGGAAATTAGGTTTCATCTTGAAATATTTGTGAAGTTTTAGTTTGCTTGTCCTTCTGAAAAGGTCAATCTGCGTTTGCGTATATTCCCATTTGTTCGATGGGCAGAAAGATGGCCTCAATCTTAGGACTTCCTTTTCCTAGGTTGTTAACACTTTGAAAGTTACATTGACAATGGTTAGGTTGTCTAGTTCCACTTCTTCGTTTTCTTGTTGCGGGTAATTCTTTTCTGCACATTTGACCCTTCTGCTTCAGCCGCCCCTCCTAGTTTTTCTTTTTCTGTTTCTGGAGGTCTTGTCTTGCCCCCTCTTAGCCAAGTCTGTCTCATGATGTGAAATTCCTCCTGAAAAGGGGTCTTCATAGATGTTGATTTATTAGATCCATCGTCTGATGATTCTTCCCCTGTGACTTGTGATTCTGGTGTCTCAATCCACACCATTTCAGATGTAATCTCCTTGGCTTTCAACTCTTTACGTGGGCCATCGAATTTCCTCGCAAAGGTGATACGTGTGTTTGACAATAAACCTAGTGTGTCGTTATACCGAAAACCCGAATTTGGTACTACATGCGGCTAGTAATCATCCACCTGGGTTGGTCAGAAGTATCCCCTATGGGGAATTCCTAAGATTGAAGCATAACAGTATGCAGAACTCTGACTTTAGAATAGCCGCTCAGGCCAGCTTAAAGAGATTTGTCAACAGAGGCTATAACAGGGATTTCCTAGAGACAACTCTTAATAGGGTGGAAAATATATATAGAGAAACCCTCCTTGAGGATAAGAACAAGAAGGTCTAAACCAACAAGGGAGACAGTAAGTTCAGGCTGATAACCACCTACTCGACTGAAGCCAATTATATAAGAAAAATCATGAGAAAGCATTGGAATATTCTAAAATCTGATGATGTGATAGGTCCTGACATACCGCCTGTTTCAATGATAACGTAAAGGAAAGCAAGATCTTTGAGAGATAATCTAGTACAGAGTCACTTCCATACTATTCCCAGCACAATGAGTACACTAAGGGAGCTTAGGTGCTTTTATCCTTGCGGTAAGTGCAAGACTTGTGCTGGTAGCAAAAGAACGCTGACATATAAGGTGACGGGACTCAAGAAACCTAGAACCATAAAGAAGTTCATTACATTCAACACCACTTATGTAGTGTATGGCCTGGTTTGTCCCTGTGGACTGAGGTACATAGAAAGCACGATCAATTCTATCAAGATGCGGGTGCTAGAACATATGAGGGCGATTGCCAAAAATGATGCGACCTATCCGGTGGCGAGGCATGACGCTGAGAAACATGTCAGTAACAGGGAGATTCTAAGGTATTATGGGTTAGATACAATTCCACCAAATATGAGGGGTGGGGATAGGATCAGGAAGTTACGCAGACTCGAATACAGATACATTATTGATCTGGGAACAAAGACCCCGATGGGGATGAATATAGGAGAGGAGCTGTCAATACATCTGGGAGACTAATCTGGAAGGAAAAACTAACAATCAATGATTCATTATGTTTTGTGCAAGATATATAACATGCTATGTAATATCTATGATTCTAAAGGTTTTGTGGTTACTTATGCATCAATGGGAAAGGGGAGGATAGGCCGATAGAAGGCAAAATCTTTGACGGAAAACTGTAAATTGGAACAAAAAAAGCCGATATACGGCTTGATAATGGTGCCAAGTCAGTCCAATGTCGGTTTTATATTAAATAATTAATATCCTTTTATGCTCGATATGAGCGAGGGTATTGCCGTAATGCTTAGGATGTTCTTAAGTACTAGGACTGATAGCACATTGAACTGTATTGAACATGTTCCAAGATGCGGAAGCTGAAACGTTGTAGTGGAAATATATTTTTGTTCTTTGGTGAATCTATCTGTTTGAGTCACTTCTTTCTTCAATATATATATATATATATATATATATTTATATATTTATATATATATATATGTATATATATATGTATATATATATATTACCTACTGGCGGTCGCCAGTAGGTATATATAGTTAGGATTGTTTTCCATAGGGAAATCGCAACATTCTATTGGGAATAACTTTGGCACCGGTTGAGAAATCTGCCTGTAATTTTCCTTAACTTTGCCTCGCTGCGCTCCGCTCCTTCCCTGAAAGTTTCGGGGGGATTCGTCAAGCGGGGGCCGAGATAAAAGGGGGGTCCCAAAATGTGTTTTCCCCATGTTAATTTCCATAGGGCGGTTGGACTCACTTTTAGCCCGAACAGCTGAATGGTTTTCCACCAAACTTGGCAAAACTGTAGGGACTGGTAGCCCGATGTGCCTTTGCTATGTCTCAAGATATGTGCTCCAGTGGATTTTGAGTAATTTAGGTTCAAAAAAATATATATATCTATGGCAGCTTACCCGTGAGCTTACCCGTACGCTTACGGTACGCTTACCGTACGCGTACCGTACGTGCACGTACGCGTACCGTACGCGTACCTCTAGTGCACGAGCTTCATTCTGATTGGCTGCCAATGTCTGTCAACACTCCAAAACAGAAACTGTTGGCAGCCATCTTGTGCCTCGGTAGACTGAGGCACAGTTAAGCAGAAAAACAAACGTGTAGAACTCAGAAAGGGGGTAGGGTAGAAGCATCCTGAACCCCTAGGCCTGCTCAGGGGGTCCCAAAAGGACCCCTAAGGCCCAAAAAAACAAAAAAAAAATTCGGGAAGTCGCGGGGTACGCTTACGGTGCGCGTACCGTACGCGCACGGTACGCGTACGGTGCGCGTACCTCATTTTTTTAAAGAAAAAAAAGATTTGGGGGCCTTGTAGAAACACCCTGACCCCCCTAGGGCTGTTCAGGTGGTCCCACAAGGATATTAACATATATAAACATTATCCGCTAATAGAATTAGCATTTAAAAAACCTTGCGAGTTCACTGAAAAAACCAAAGGTTTCAGGCCTTATATAGTTAGGAATTAGCATTTAAAAAACCTTTGAAATCCACTGAAAAAAACCATAGGTTTCACACCAGTTATAGTTAGGAATTAGCATTTAAAAAACCTATGAAATTCACTGAAAAAACCATAGGTTTCACACCAGTTATAGTTAGGAATTAGCATTTAAAAAACGGTTACATTCACTGAAAAAACCATAGGTTTGACACCAGTTATAGTTAGCTGAACATTTTACTCATACACACACACAACCCACACACATACCCCCCCCCCCACACACACCCCACACCCCCCACACACACACCCCACACATACCTCACACACCCACACCTCCACCCACACACAAACACCCCACACACCCATACCCACACACACACCTTACACACCCATACCGCCACCTACACCCACACACCCCACACACCCCCACCCACACACACCTCAACCCCCCCACACACACACACACCTCACAGACACACCCCACACATCCCCCACACACACCTCACCCCCCACACACACACACCTCTGACACCCCCCCCACACACACACACACCACACACACACCTCACACACACACACACACCCACACACACACTCCTCACACACACACACCCACACCCCCCCCACACACACATACCCACACACACACCCCACACACACACCCACACATCCTACACACACACACACCCCACACCCACCCCCCCACACACACACACCACACACACACACACACTCATTATTATTATTTTTTTTGAGGGGGTGCGCGCCCTGGTACACGTATCGGTACACGTACCGGTACGCGTACCCTGGAGAAAAAAAGAAAGACCGAGTTTTTAAAAAATGTAGCATTTTTATATAAATTGGAGGTACCCCGCGACTTTTTTAAAAAAAAAGTCTTTTTTTTTTGCCTTGGGGGTCCTTGTGGGACCCCCTGAGCAGGCCTAGGGGGTCTGGGTGCTTCTACTCTGGCCCCTTTGCGAGTTTCACACCTTTGTTTCACTGCTTTCTTGTGCCTTGGTTCTAACAAGGCACAAGATGGCTGCCAACACTTCCTGGTTTTGAGTGTTGACAGACAGTGGCAGCCTATCAGCATACCTTCCCGAGAAAGCTGCATGGTCATTGGCTGTCAACACTTCTAACCAGGAGGTGTTGGCATCCATCTTGTACTAGTGTTGACAGACAGTGACAGCCAATCAGCATGCCTTCCCGAGAAAGCTGCATGCTCATTGGCTGTCAACACTTCTAACCAGGAAGTGTTGGCATCCATCTTGGGTCTTAGTAGACTGAGGCACAAGAAAGCAGAAAAACAAACGTGTAGAACACAAAAAGGGGGCAGGGTAGAAACACCCTGACCCCTTACGGCTGCTCAGGTGGTCCCACTAGGATATTAATATATTTAAACGTTATCCGCTAATAGAATTAGCATTAAAAAAACCTTTGAAATTCACTGAAAAAACCATAGGTGTCAGGCCTTATATAGTTAGGAATTAGCATTTAAAAAACCTTTGAAATTCACTGAAAAAAACATAGGTTTCAGGCCTTATATAGTTAGGAATTAGCATTTAAAAAACCTTGCGAATTCACTGAAAAAACCATAGGTTTCAGGCCTTATATAGTTAGGAATTAGCATTTAAAAAACCTTTGAAATTCACTGAAAAAACCATAGGTTTCAGGCCTTATATAGTTAGGAATTAGCATTTAAAAAAAACTTGCAAATTCACTGAAAAAAACATAGGTTTCAGGCCTTATATAGTTAGGAATTGGCATTTAAAAAACCTTGCAAATTCACTGAAAAAACCATAGGTTTCAGGCCTTATATAGTTAGGAATTAGCATTTAAAAAACCTTTGAAATTCACTGAAAAAACCATAGGTTTCAGGAGTTATATAGTTAATAATTAGCTTTTACAAAACCTTTGAAATTCACTCAAAAAACTATACGTTTTAGTGGTGTTATAGTTAGCTGGACATTTCACTCATACAAAACCATTGAAATTGCTCCTATATAGTTAGTTGTACTAACTATATTTCACGCACCCGCAATCCACTGCTGATGATGTCACATATTAGATCATTCATGACATGGTCAGTGACATCACTGATGACATCGCAAATGACATCACTGATGACATCACTGATAACATCATCCACGTGACAATCACATACACCTTTTCATACACTATTACAATTTTTCATCACTCTTTGTAAAATACAGAGTATCATATTTAAATCCATTGTCACAGCAATACAAGTATCTAAAAATCCACTCAGTGATTCATAGATGTATACACACATCTAATCACTTACCTATGGATTCACTCATACATGCTGTCAATGAACAATAGAACACTATCAAAAATACTTATACATCTATATCGACATTAAACAACAGCACGCATCCTATTCACATATGAAGTCATCCTATTCACTTATGCAAACAATGGATCATACTTACATATTTACTTAGCAAAACACTTATACAAACACCACTTAGTGAATTATAAAATCATTATTACAAGTATACAGTTATCCATACAGTCACTCACACAATCATTGTGTCTTATGTATACTTATTTATATACAACAACTGACACATACACTGCCTTTTATTTTTCTAGTGTGTTGGACCTGTACCTTTGAGAAATATATTTGCTCATCACCACACCTATAAAGAGATTCCCTCACCCAAACTGTTAGAACATGTAGTTTTAACTTCATATATCTACTGAATCAACTATTCACACATCTTTGGACAGTCACACACCCCCCACCAAACCACACACACTTTCACACTCCCATACAAATACTCAGTTAACTAATCAATAACTAATATAGACTTTCACATAGCTAGTAACCAACTGTAGAATCAGTTTACACAACAACTCACAAAGTGATACAGATATTCACACAGTTTAGTCACTATCCACTATATTTAGTGAGACATTATACATTGGTCAAGTAAACAGTCAATTGCACTGCTACTAAATCCTCCATCCAAATATTTATTTATATATATCCACTCATTCTACAATGCAAATTGCTATATATATAAAGCATATTTAAATAACGAAGCAAACCACTTTCACTGGATGATGTCATCAGTGATGTCATCGGTGATGTCATTTGAGATATCATCAGTGATGTCACTGACCATGTCATGAATGATCTAATATGTGACATCATCAGCAGTGGATTGCGGGTGCGCGAAATATAGTTAGTACAACTAACTATATAGGAGCAATTTTAATGGTTTTGTATGAGTAAAATGCCCAGCTAACTATAACACCACTAAAACCTATAGTTTTTTGAGTGAATTTCAAAGGTTTTGTAAAAGCTAATTCCTAACTATATAACTCCTGAAACCTATGGTTTTTTCAGTGAATATATATATATTACCTACTGGCGGTCGCCAGTAGGTATATATAGTTAGGATTTTTTCTCTATGGGATTTTTGAAAATTCTATGTCTAATAACTTTGGCGTTTATGGACAGAATTGGCTGAAATTTTCAGGAAAATGGAACATTATGTTTCTGAGCAGCCCCTGAAAATTTGGGGGGGTTTCGTCAAGGGGGGGCCGAGAAAAAAGGGGGGTCCCAAAACGTGTTTTTAACATTGAGTTTTCCATAGGGCGGTTGGCCTCACTTTTAGCCCGAACGGCTGAATGGATTTGCACGAAACTTGGCAAAATTGTAGGGACTGGTAGCCCGATGTGCCTTTGCTAGGTCTCAATATATGTGCTTCAGTGGATTTTGAGAAATTAACGTTCAAAAAAAGATATATATCTGTAACAGCGGACCGGGCAGCGCTCCGGTTCGCGGACTTTTCGCGTTACGGAGCTTTGTGAAGCGAAGCTGATTGGTTCTCCGGCGTCTGTGAACATTCCAAACAGTCCGTAGCGGCCGCCATCTTGTCTCTCGGTAGGATCGAGAGACAAGAGGAGGCCAAAGCGAAGGGGCAAATGACCATAAGGGGGCATAGTAGATCCTCCCTGACCCTCTAGGTTTGATGTGGAGGTTTTAAAAGGGCCCCGCGGGGAAAAAAAAAAAATAATAATAATAATCGAACGGCTGAATGGATTTGCATGAAACTTGGCAAAATTGTAGGGACTGGTAGCCCGATGTGCCTTTGCTAGGTCTCAATATATGTGCTTCAGTGGATTTTGAGAAATTAACGTTCAAAAAAAGATATATATCTGTAACAGCGCTCCGCTTCGCGGAGATAAAATTATCTCTGTATTACCTAGCTGTTGCTAACACCAGTTAGCGACCGCTAGTAGGAGATAGCGACCATCTTGGGCCCCACTTTGCATGTGAGTGATATTTATCACTAATGACATGCAAAGTGGGCATGCCAAGATGTTAGCGACTGGAAACAGTCGCTAACATCGCTATCTCCTATTACCAACTTTTGGAAATATTCGCGATAAGCGCGAATATCTCCAAAAGCTACCACCTGCCCTGAGCAGTTCTTAGCCATGTTATCCAATGGGAGGCGGATAACATGGCTAAGAGCATTAGCTCGGTAATGCATGAATATCGCTGAGTTTTCAGCGATATTAATGCATTGCGGTCGTTTTTTATCGTATTTGCAATAAACCTTGATAATAGCAAGGTTTATCTGCGATAATTTCTGACGATGCTTAGCGGTAAAAAATTTGTTGCTAAGCATCGTTAGGGATAAATATCGCTTAACTTTGGTAATAGGCCCCAACGTCTGTTAACGTTCGATTCGAAGGAAATCAGGAAGTGTTGAAAAACATTGTCTGCGCCATCTTGCCTTTTTTCAAATGCCACACTTTTGTCGTGCACGGCAGTCATTTTAGATGCCTTGACCAGACCCACTCTCTGCACGCTGTCGATTCTTAGCATGGCTCCCCACCCTCGCAAGCATCTCCCCCAGGCAGTGGTCACCCCCGCTCTCTGTCTTATGCATGGGTAATAAACCTCCCCCCATCTGCGCTGCTCTTCCCTGAGAATCACACCCTGTGCCCGCCCGACACCTCCCTTTCGCCCTATTCACTACCGCACCCTCTGACACTTCTTTTCCTCTGTGTCCGATTGTCCAGGCCGGTCCTAGGGTATCAGCTAGCTCTGCAGATGTAGTTTATGGCCCCAGCTGTAAAGAATCACCCCTCTTCAAAGGAGTTATAGTAGATCAAGGCCCACACTCGATGAGATCCGTCACAGCCGACGCGTTCCTATTATCTGAAAACCATCCTGTATTGTGATTGGGGAGGGGACCGAGCCTGAAGCGGAAGATTCCAGGGATGACTCTTTGTACATCAAAGTTTTTACAATTATGTGTCACATTAAAAATATATAGCACTCCAACAAAGTAGTAAGATTATAAAACTTTAATAACTTATAAATATATACAAGAAAACAAAAACAGTAATAACATATAAAATTTTTTAGGGAAAAACAACGAAGTAGCGGTCGGCTGTGCGAATAGTCCCAACGCAGCACAACGTCCAGATTTCTGGACGGCACCCAGGTCATGTTGCCTGGGTGCCGCACTGATTTCGGCATCCGGCGTGGGGCGTCGCGGGGGGTGGGTCATCAGTAGCAAACTGTTGTGCGAATAGTTCCAAGGCAGCAGAACGATGGCACCAAGGTGATGTCCAGTAAGTTGCCGCACTGGTTTTGGTATCCTACAATGCTGCTCTGAATAACGGCGTGGGGCGCCCCGGGGGGGGGGGAGGCGGCGTGAACGGGCCTCTCCAGGTGGAGTCTCGTCTGTTGTAGTGGGGCGCCCCTTTACCGTTTCAGTTGCCATTCCGTCCGCTGTTGGTCCACTGTGTCAAAAGCCGCAATTCAGCTGAGTTGCGCCCACTCTTGCGGTGCAGCGATAGGCGGCTGTCACAGCACTCTCAAAATGGCGGCAGGCTGTTTCCTTTTTGGGCCTGGTCCACTGAAATGGCCCTGGGACACCTTGGAAATCGGACGCTTGTCTGCTAGGTCTTGGACCCCATTCTCGAAAGCGTCCCCTCCGCCTTGAGGATTCATCAAAAGTTTTGGGGGCCCCCGACTCCTGCAGGCTTCTGGTGGGGAGCGGCTGCCATGATTGCTTGCGGAATGACCACGACGGAGCCACGAGATGGTGGTGCTTTCATGGTGACGCCAGCTTCAGTCTGAAACATCCAGAAACAAGGTGGGGCTTTCATCGTTTGGGGAAAAAAAAAGTTTTCATCCAATGAAAAGTGTTATTTTTAGGTCATATGATCAAGCCTTCCATCATTAGGAAACCAAAAGTAAAATGAACCAATGAAAAGTTTTATAAACAAGTCACATGACCTGTTATGCGGCATAGGGTATAAAATGCGGAGAAAATACGTTGGCACGTGAGGCAGCGTCAGTAGCGGACCGATGTGCGAATAGGCCGAAGGCAACACAACGCGCCAAGATCCGGATGGCACCGAGGTGGTGTCCAGCAAGTTGCAGCACTGGTGTGGCCATCCTACAATGCTGAAAGTCGGCGTGGGGCGCCCCGTTGGCCTGTGAGATGGCGTCAGTAGCGGACCGATGTGCGAATGGGGCCAAAGGCAGCGCAACAATATTTTCTGAATAGAAGACACCACAAGGCGCTGAGATGCCAAGATCCGGATGGCACCGAGGTGGTGTCTAGCAAGTTGTGGCACTGGTGTGGCCATCCTACAATGGTAAAAGTCGGCGTGGGGTGCCCTGTTGGCCTGTGAGATGGTGTCAGTAGCGGACCGATGTGCGAATGGGGCCAAAGGCAGCGCAACAATATTTTCTGACTAGAAGACACCACAAGGCGCTGAGATGCCAAGATCCGGATGGCACCGAGGTGATGTCTAGCAAGTTGCTGTACTGGTGTGGCCATCCTGCAATGCTGAAACTCGGCGTGGGGCGCCCCATTAGCCTGTGAGATGGCGTCAGTAGCGGACCGATGTGCGAATGGGGCCAAAGGCAGCGCAACAATATTTTCTGAAGAGAAGACACCACAAGGTGCTGAGATTCGGTTACCACCGAGGTGATGTCTAGCAAGTTGCCGCACTGGTGTGGCCATCCTACAATACTGCTCCGAATAACGGCGTGGGGTGCCCGAAGGGGGGGGGGGAGGCGGCGTGAACGGGCCTTCCTAGGTGGAGGCTCGTCTGCTGTAGTGGGGCGCCCCTTTACCGTTTCAGTTGCCATTCAGCTGAGTTTCGGCTGCTCTTGATGCTACAGCGACAGGCGGCTGCAACAGGACTCTCAAAATGGCGGCCTGTTCTTTGGATTTGGGCCTGGTCCACTAAAATGGCCCTGGGACACCTTAGAACTCGGACGCTCGATTTTTTTTTCCTTTCCTGTACATGCAAAAAAAGGTAAATGCCCGGTACGTTACACGCTTCATCTGCCACGATGTACTCTCCAGAGGAACCGAAAAAAAATATAGTTATGGTAACTATACCATGCATCGTCATATGGAGAGGTGGCACCAATTAATTATAGTGCTGCATAAAAGAGAGATTTGGAGGAGAACCCCCGACCTGCCAGTACATTCATCAAAGAAGTGGCACTGACAGCATCAGAGGCAAGGGAAACGGTCCCAAATATTTAGAAGAACTTTGGAAAGATTAAAATGACATGTTTAGATTGTGGCAAATTAATTTGATGTGGACAGATGAGTGTTACTCTAATAAATACAGCATATGAACATCATCATAGTCGATGGTTGCTAGAGACATTTTGACTATATCCTGGACCTGCCCGTCGTCGCCCAAAATGGCGCCGGAATAAATGGGACTCGTAACTCCTTGTTGTGTACTGGTTGCAGAACCTTGAAATCACGAGATACGTATGCAGTTTTGAAGCACATGGCGGGCGGGGACGAGAATTGATTGAATATTTCGACATCCCTATTGATATTAAGTTCTGATGTGTTATTGATTACTTTACTATTGAAAGTTCGAATTAACGTCACCCATGGTACTTGCCCGCAAATGTATATCTAGATAATTTTATTGTAACTGGCCCTGTCGTATTTTAATTATAAAATGTACGTCCACCAATTCCGCAACTGTTAGACACCTTAGTTCTTGCAACCTAATGGCCCGCCCGTTACGTTCCTCTACAGTGTAAATGTCTACTCATCATATACGATTACAGTTTGCTCCGTGGCCGGCCCACGTGGTTATAGGCTCGTATTTGTATAATGAAATTTTCACAATAAAGGTTTTTAAAAGAAAACATGGTAGTAGTATATACATTGGTAAAGTTTTTAATAATAGTCACTGTTTTAGAATCATTAAAAGGCAAGTGAAATAAAGCAGACCAATTACATGAAGGGTAAAAGGTATAATACGCAGGAACGCAGTAAAGATAAATGGTCAAGGGCTGTTGTGTTTTCTACTCCTGCAACATAAAGTGATCGATAAGAATCTCATATTCAGGCGTATCGGCGACTAAGACAGCAGGTCGACCCTCTTTTGCTCAACGGCTCCGTCATGGGACGAAGAAACGCTCTTTTTCTCGAAAAAAGAATATATTTTACTTGCAGGACAGTTGTAAATTTTCCGGGAAAGAACATTAGCCTGGAACATTATAACATATATTTAAGAAAAAATAATGTTCGGAAGTAATAAAAAGCGTAATTTTTAGGTCATATGACCAAGCCTTCCATCATTAGAATAGGAAAAGTAAAATGAACCAATGAAAAGTTTTATTAACAAGTCACATGACTTGTTATGCTTACGTTACGCGCTGCGCGTCGCGCCCCGGAGGACTTCCGGATGCGCTAACGCGGCGCGTCATATGACGCATTACGCGACAACGCAGGTCCAGAATATAGTCAAAATGTCTCCACCAACCAGCGGTCGGAACACAACCCCTTTCAGCAGGCTAAATAGTTCTGTTAAATGACAACAGAAGGGACAGGCAACAAGAACCATCAGTCAAAGAGGGGAGGGCTAGTTCTTCTCTACCGGGTTACATTGGGGCGCTACCGGAACTGATCGAATTGGTAGTCTACAGTGTTTCTGGATGTTTCAGACTGAAGCTGGGGTTAGCATGAGAGCACCACCATTTCGTAGCTCCGTCGTGGCCATTCCGCAACCAATCATGGCAGCCGCTCTTTATCGTTATTATGGGCGGGGTGGGTGGCGGAGGCGAGCTGTTTTGCAGCCATCATTGTGTGGAGTTCAGTTCATCTCACTAGTTTCGTATTTGTCATGAGGGGTTGTTCCTAATGTTTCTATTTTAGCGAGGTCAAAAAGAGATCCCATTAGTGGCCTACTGATTTTGCTCGATTCCTTTTGTTTTTTTACACGATTTTTCGTTATCTGCAAAGACTAAACAGAGTATTGCGACTCTGTGTTTGTTTGTAAATAGAGAATGAACCAAAGAGAACCAATTCTAAAACAGTAAATGCTTGGATAACAATCAATCAAATGGAGAGAGAAGCAGGCACGACGTATTACAACGGGGGCAAAGGCCTGCGTTAACTACCTTTCACTATCTGCAAAGAGAGAGTACTCCTAATAGAAATGAGGGGGGGGCAGCATTCAAAGCAGATCAGTGTGCATAAACACGAAAATGTTTTTACTTACCACGTACTTGACATTCGACAGCTTATGATATTTGCTATTAAAAAAACATTGAAATTCACTGAAAAAACCATAGGTTATAGACCATATATAGTTAGGAATTAGCATTTACAAAACCTTGAAAATTCACTGAAAAAACCATAGGTTATAGACCATATATAGTTAGGAATTAGCATTTACAAAACCTTGAAAATTCACTGAAAAAACCATAGGTTATAGACCATATATCGTTAGGAATTAGCATTTACAAAACCTTATTTTACTCACACAAAACCATTCAAATTCCATATATAGTTAGTTGCACTAACTATATATCGCGCACCCGCAATCCACTGCTGATGATGTCACATATTACATCATTCATGACATGGTCAGTGACATCACTGATGACATCACTGATGACATCTCAAATGACATCACTGATGACATCACTGATGATATCTCATTTGACATCAATGGTCACATCAATGATGATATCATTAATGTGACAATACAATGCATCTCCTCACACTTTAATATAACCTCTGTTACACCCAGTGTTAAATACACGATTTTTCGTTATCTGCAAAGACTAAACAGAGTATTGCGACTCTGTGTTTGTTTGTAAATAGAGAATGAACCAAAGAGAACCAATTCTAAAACAGTAAATGCTTGGATAACAATCAATCAAATGGAGAGAGAAGCAGGCACGACGTATTACAACGGGGGCAAAGGCCTGCGTTAACTACCTTTCACTATCTGCAAAGAGAGAGTACTCCTAATAGAAATGAGGGGGGGGCAGCATTCAAAGCAGATCAGTGTGCATAAACACGAAAATGTTTTTACTTACCACGTACTTGACATTCGACAGCTTATGATATTTGCTATTAAAAAAACATTGAAATTCACTGAAAAAACCATAGGTTATAGACCATATATAGTTAGGAATTAGCATTTACAAAACCTTGAAAATTCACTGAAAAAACCATAGGTTATAGACCATATATAGTTAGGAATTAGCATTTACAAAACCTTGAAAATTCACTGAAAAAACCATAGGTTATAGACCATATATCGTTAGGAATTAGCATTTACAAAACCTTATTTTACTCACACAAAACCATTCAAATTCCATATATAGTTAGTTGCACTAACTATATATCGCGCACCCGCAATCCACTGCTGATGATGTCACATATTACATCATTCATGACATGGTCAGTGACATCACTGATGACATCACTGATGACATCTCAAATGACATCACTGATGACATCACTGATGATATCTCATTTGACATCAATGGTCACATCAATGATGATATCATTAATGTGACAATACAATGCATCTCCTCACACTTTAATATAACCTCTGTTACACCCAGTGTTAAATACAGAGTATAATTTTTGAAACCATTGACACACCAATACTAGTTACTACATACGCACTCACTGATTCCTACGTCTACACACACATTCACTCATTCACCCATACAATCATTCATACATACAATCACTCATCTTTACAACACTATCATATGCACTCATACACCTATACAGACACTCACACTCTGCCACTCATCCATGGAGTTACTCACACACCTAGTCAGTCCTGTAAAGAATCAATCACACTTCCATTTTCTAATCTATACAGTTAAACATAGAGTACCTTACATTTTCAAACATATACTAACACATACTTACTCTCTTATACAATCATTGATACAAGTACACATTGATCTGCACAGAGTCACACATCTCCCAGCCAGCCACACATACACTCAGTCTCCCATACAAATACTTGGACAATCAATCAATAACCCATATAGTTACTCATATAGCTACTGATCAACACATGCAGCAGTTTACAGAACAACAGACATAATAATGCACAAATTAAGACAGTTTAGTCACTAACCCATGCACTCAGTGAGACACATTTAATCACTCACTCATACAGTCAGTCACCCACCTACTAAATGCTTCATCCAGACACTTATACATCTACTCATTCTTCAATATGTAAAACATATTTAAACTTTACAGAAACACACAGTCACTGGATGATGTCATCAGTGATGTCATCAGTGATGTCATTTGAGATGTCATCAGTGATGTCATCAGTGATGTCACTGACCATGTCATGAATGATGAAATATGTGACATCATCAGCAGTGGATTGCGGGTGCGCGATATATAGTTAGTGCAACTAACTATATATGGAATTTCAATGGTTTTGTGTGAGTAAAATAAGGTTTTGTAAATGCTAATTCCTAACGATATATGGTCTATAACCTATGGTTTTTTCAGTGAATTTTCAAGGTTTTGTAAATGCTAATTCCTAACTATATATGGTCTATAACCTATGGTTTTTTCAGTGAATATATATATATATATATATATATAAATTCACTGAAAAAACCATAGGTTAGAGACCATATATAGTTAGCTGGACATTTTATTGACATAAAACCAATGAAATTCCATATATAGTTAGTTGCACTAACTATATATCGCGCACCCGCAATCCACTGCTGATGATGTCACATATTACATCATTCATGACATGGTCAGTGACATCACTGATGACATCACTGATGACATCTCAAATGACATCACTGGTGACATCACTGATGACATCTCAAATGACATCACTGATGACATCATCTAGTGTCTGTGTGTTTTTGTAAAGTTTAAATATGTTTTACATATTGAAGAATGAGTGGATGTATGGAAGACTGAGTGTGTGTGTGGCTGGCTGGGAGGTGTGTGACTCTGTGCATATCAATGTGTACTTGTATCAGTGAATGTATAAGAGAGTAAGTATGTGTTAGTATATGTGTGAAAAGTATGGTGTTCTGTGTTTAACTGTATAGATGAGGAAATCGAAGTGTGATTGATTCTTCACAGGACTGACTAGGTGTATGAGTGCATATGATAGTGTTGTAATAATGAGTGACTGTATGTATGAGTGATTGTATGGGTGAATGAGTGAATGTGTGTGTAGACGTAGGAATCAGTGAGTGCGTATGTAGTAACTGGTATTGGTGTGTCATGATGTCATCAGTGATGTCATTTGAGATGTCATCAGTGATGTCATTTGAGATGTCATCAGTGATGTCATCAGTGATGTCACTGAAGTATGGTGTTCTGTGTTTAACTGTATAGATGAGGAAATGGAAGTGTGATTGATTCTTTACAGGACTGACTAGGTGTGTGAGTAACTGCATGGATGAGTGGCAGTGTGTGAGTGTCTGCATAGGTGTATGAGTGCATATGATAGTGTTGTAATAATGAGTGACTGTATGTATGAGTGATTGTATGGGTGAATGAGTGAATGTGTGTGTAGACGTAGGAATCAGTGAGTGCGTATGTAGTAACTGGTATTGGTGTGTCATGATGTCATCAGTGATGTCATCAGTGATGTCACTGACCATGTCATGAATGATGTAATATGTGACATCATCAGCAGTGGATTGCGGGTGCGCGATATATAGTTAGTGCAACTAACTATATATGGAATTTCATTGGTTTTATGTCAATAAAATGTCCAGCTAACTATATATGGTCTCTAACCTATGGTTTTTTCAGTGAATTTTCAAGGTTTTGTAAATGCAAATTCCTAACTATATATGGTCTATAACCTATGTTTTTTTCAGTGAATTTCATTGGTTTTTTAAAAGCTAATATCTATAGCTGTAAAATATATTCTTTATTACGTGACGTATCACGTAGCCACGTGAGACGCCTCATGACGCGTCGCATAACCGTGACGTATCGGCTCTGCAGCGCAAACAAAACCCGTAACGTAAGCGTGCCGGAGCACGCTTACAGATATATATATTTTTTTTAACCTTAATTAGACAAAATCCACACGTGCACATATCTTGAGGCCTTGCAACGGCACATCAAACAAACAGTCCCTACAATTTTGCCAAGTTTGCTGGAAATCTATTCCCTTAATTTTTTTTTACTGTTTCTCTTGGTTTTCCCCTTGTTACGCTTACCGGGACGCTACCCGGTACGCGAACCGGACGCTCCAAAAACACAAGATGGCGGACTCCCGTTACGCTGCCGGTTAGCTGCCCGGTTCGCGTACCGGGAAGCGCCTCTACCGCGAAAAATCGCGGGGGACTTTAATATCCCCCTCATCAATCCTAGGGGGTCAGGAGGGGTTTACCTTGCCCCCTTTCCTTCATTTCCCCCTTCTTTTTTCACCACATCTTGTCTCTCGAACCTACCGAGAGACAAGATGGCGGCCGCTCCGGACTGTTTACAATGTTGACAGCTACGCTGCCGGTTAGCTGCCCTGTTTTTTTTTTTTTTTGCCCCGCGGGGCACTTTAATATCCCCCTCATCAATCCTAGGGGGTCAGGAGTGGTCTACCTTGCCCCCTTTCCTTCATTTCCCCCTTCGTTTTTCACCACATCTTGTCTCTCGATCGTACCGAGAGACAAGATGGCGGCCGCTCCGGACTGTTTAGAATGTTGACAGACACCGGAGAGCCAATCAGCTTCGCTTCGCGAAGTTCCGTTACGCGTCAGGTACGCGAACCGGGGCGCTAACCGGAGCGCTGTCACAGATATATATATATTTTTAAATGTTAATTTCTCAAAATCCACTGGAGCACATATATTGAGACATAGCAAAGGCACGTCGGGCAAACCATATCTACAATTTTGCCAAGTTTCATGTAAATCTATTCAGCCGTTCGAGCTAAAAGTGAGTCCAACCGCCCTATGGAAAAATGAATGGGAAAAACGCGTTTTGGGACCCCCCCCTTTTTTCTCGGCCCCCCCTTGACGAAACCCCCCCAGATTTTCAGGGCCTGCTCAGAAACAAAATGTGCCATTTTCCTGAAAATTGCAGCCAATTCCGTCCACAAAAGCCAAAGTTATTAGACATAGAATTTTCAGAAATCCCATAGAGAAAAAATCCTAACTATATATACCCACTGGCTATCGCCAGTAGGTAATATACATATATAAACATATATAATCTGCATATCTATATAAATATAAATGCATGCATACATATACATATATGCATACATATGCATGTTATTTACATGAAAGTTTTAAAAACACTAATAAAAGCAAAGCTAAAAAGCCACCTCATTACAAACAGAATGGCTTTAACTTAAACGAGGGCGAGATCTATTGCATTTTCAATGCTTGTTTACTTTGGTTCTATCAAGAAGGCATTCAGATGTGTCACACATTTGCCATAAATTCTGAATGTTAGCACTCTAGTTGCTCATTAGATCACTGTAGTAAATCTAGTGCTCACCAGGGAAGTCTGCTGCTAATCATGGTTTGCAGCCATTTTCCCGCATTTTTTATCCCGCAGACTTTCAGTCCGCATACCATTATCCCGCAAGGTCATTGACCTCGCATACCATTATCCCGCATTTTTTCAAAACGCATGTGCATTTATCGCGCATGCCTTTACAAAGAATTATGTTTTAAAGGCATGTATGGTAAATGCATTTGCGTTGTGAAAACCACGATGACGAGAGAGGTAAGTGGGTTTGTGTTAATTTTTTCGTGGGTTAGTGATTGTGTAGTGTAGTGTAGTGTTGTGTAGTGTAGTGTTGTGTTAGTGTAGTGTAGAGTTGTGGTGGTTGTTTAGTGTAGGGTCATGCTGGGGGTAGTGTTTTAGGGTTTAGGGTTGTGTTGTAGTGTTTGCATAGTGTAGGGTCATGCTGGGGGTAGTGTTTTAGGGTTTAGGGTAGTGTTGTAGTGTTTGCGTAGTGTAGGGTCATGCTGGGGTTAGTGTTTTAGGGTTTAGGGTTGTGTTGTAGTGTTTGCGTAGTGTAGGGTCATGCTGGGGCTAGTGTTTTAGGGTTTAGGGTAGTGTTGTAGTGTTTGCGTAGTGTAGGGTCATGCTGGGCGTAGTGTTTTAGGGTTTAGGATAGTGTTGTAGTGTTTGCGTAGTGTAGGGTCATGCTGGGGGTAGTGTTTTAGGGCTTTGGGTAGTGTTGTAGTGTTTGCGTAGTGTAGGGTCATGCTGGGGGTAGTGTTTTAGGGTTTTGGGTAGTGTTGTAGTGTTTGCGTAGTGTAGGGTCATGCTGGGGTGTAGTGTTTTAGGGTTTTGGGTAGTGTTGTAGTGTTTGCGTAGTGTAGGGTCATGCTGGGGTGTAGTGTTTTAGGGTTTTGGGTAGTGTTGTAGTGTTTGCGTAGTGTAGGGTCATGCTGGGGGTAGTGTTTTAGGGTTTTGGGTAGTGTTGTAGTGTTTGCGTAGTGTAGGGTCATGCTGGGGGTAGTGTTTTAGGGTTTTGGGTAGTGTTGTAGTGTTTGCGTAGTGTAGGGTCATGCTGGGGGGTAGTGTTTTAGGGTTTTGGGTAGTGTTGTAGTGTTTGCGTAGTGTAGGGTCATGCTGGGGGGTAGTGTTTTAGGGTTTTGGGTAGTATTGTAGTGTTTGCGTAGTGTAGGGTCATGCTGGGGGTAGTGTTTTAGGGTTTTGGGTAGTGTTGTAGTGTTTGCGTAGTGTAGGGTCATGCTGGGGGTAGTGTTTTAGGGTTTAGGGTAGTGTTGTAGAGTTTGCGTAGTGTAGGGTCATGCTGGGGTTAGTGTTTTAGGGTTTAGGGTAGTGTTGTAGTGTTTGCGTAGTGTAGGGTCATGCTGGGGGTAGTGTTTTAGGGTTTAGGGTAGTGTTGTAGTGTTTGCGTAGTGTAGGGTCATGCTGGGGGTAGTGTTTTAGTGTTTAGGGTAGTGTTGTAGTGTTTGCGTAGTGTAGGGTCATGCTGGGGGTAGTGTTTTAGGGTTTAGGGTAGTGTTGTAGTGTTTGCGTAGTGTAGGGTCATGCTGGGGTGTAGTGTTTTAGGGTTTTGGGTAGTGTTGTAGTGTTTGCGTAGTGTAGGGTCATGCTGGGGGTAGTGTTTTAGGGTTTAGGGTAGTGTTGTAGTGTTTGCGTAGTGTAGGGTCATGCTGGGGTGTAGTGTTTTAGGGTTTTGGGTAGTGTTGTAGTGTTTGCGTAGTGTAGGGTCCTGCTGGGGGTAGTGTTTTAGGGTTTAGGGTAGTGTTGTAGTGTTTGCGTAGTGCAGGGTCATGCTGGGGGTAGTGTTTTAGGGTTTAGGGTTGTGTTGTAGTGTTTGCGTAGTGTAGGGTCATGCTGGGGGTAGTGTTTTAGGGTTTAGGGTTGTGTTGTAGTGTTTGTGTAGTGTAGGGTCATGCTGGGGGTAGTGTTTTAGGGTTTAGGGTAGTGTTGTAGTGTTTGCGTAGTGTAGGGTCATGCTGGGGTGTAGTGTTTTAGGGTTTTGGGTAGTGTTGCAGTGTTTGCGTAGTGTAGGGTCATGCTGGGGGTAGTGTTTTAGGGTTTAGGGTAGTGTTGTAGTGTTTGTGTAGTGTAGGGTCATGCTGGGGGTAGTGTTTTAGGGTTTAGGGTAGTGTTGTACTGTTTGTGTAGTGTAGGGTCATGCTGGGGGTAGTGTTTTAGGGTTTAGGGTAGTTTAGTTGTTTAGTGTATGCTAAAGGCATATTCGTTCTAAAAGTTTTCGTTATTTTAATTTGCGGCCTAATAGTACATGCAGGATTTTTTTTGCGGACTGATGGTATGCGGGATTTCGTCATATATTCGCTAATCATACTTTCTATGGCAAAATGAACCCCCTCATTTTGTTCCTTTTTAAATTAAATGTTTTAAGAGTTACCACTTTATTCCAATCAAGATGGCTTCAGGTGTGCCATACCTTTGTAATAAGTAGGACTGTTAGCACTCTAGTAGTTCTTTAGAACACTGGGACATTCTGTCATTGGGCTATAGTTGGGCTACATCTGGCTGATATTTGGGCTACATTTGTTTTTTTTTGTCTCTGGTGGCCATCTTTGGGCTACATTGGGCTACATTGGGCTACATTGGGCTACATTTGGGCTCCAACATATATATAGCCCAATGTAGCCCAATATATATTTTTCAAAGTTAATTTTCGTAAAAACCACTGGAGCCTATATCTTGAGACATAGCAAAGGCACATCGGGCTACCAGTCCCTACAATTTTGCCAAGTTTGGTGTAAATCCATTCAGCCGTTCAGGCTAAAAGTGAGGCCAACCGCCCTATGGAAAATTGCATGGGAAAAACACGTTTTGGGACCCACCTTTTTTCTCGGCCCCCCCTTGACGAAACCCCCCCAAATTTTCAAGGGCTGCTCAGAAACAAAATGTTCCATTTTCCTGAAAATTTCAGCCAATTCTGTCGTCAAACGCTAAAGTTATTCGACATAGAATTTTCAAAAATCCCATAGGAAAAAAATCCTAACTATATATACCTACTGGCTATCGCCAGTAGGTAATATATATATATATATATATATATATATATTCCAAAACTCCCCCTCACGAAGGAAAGACGAGTCGCACACTTGACTTTGCTGTTTGCAGGTATTTATTTCTTTGTTGAACAGCATGTGGCTTTTTCCTTATGCATTTCATTCGTTCCACGAACTTCCTCAGAGGCGAGCCAACACTCAACACGCCGCCAGCAACCACTACCAAAATGCCTTTTAATCAATTACTTTTTCCGGTCCCCAGATGGACTTTTTATACATATTGCATTATGGGGCTTGTGGTGCTTAAGTGACATGTCCATTTTAAAACCCTCCAATGGGCGGTGTCCTTTAAACATGCTGCTACGGGTTTCACTCTCCATAGTTCATCAATATTATTTTCGCAAAAAGTCAATTATTATCCTACCCATTTTCAAGGCTGGATACATAGCCCTTACCAAAGAAAGTCCTTGGTGGCACCTCGTTGCTCTTCGTGTTTCCACGGACCCACAATTCGGTTCACTTCGTGCAACGTCGTGGCGCTCTTTGGGTGGTGCGTTTACTCTACGGCGGAACCAAGCCGTTACATATATTCCAAAACTCCCACTCACGAAGGAAAGACGAGTCGCACACTTGACTTTGCTGTTTGCAGGTATTTATTTCTTTGTTGAACAGCATGTGGCTTTTTCCTTATGCATTTCGTTCGTTCCACGAACTTCCTCAGAGGCGAGCCAACACTCAACACGCCGCCAGCAACCACTACCAAAATGCCTTTTAATCAATTACTTTTTCCGGTCCCCAGATGGACTTTTTATACATATTGCATTATGGGGCTTGTGGTGCTTAAGTGACATGTCCATTTTAAAACCCTCCAATGGGCGGTGTCCTTTAAACATGCTGCTACGGGTTTCACTCTCCATAGTTCATCAATATTATTTTCGCAAAAAGTCAATTATTATCCTACCCATTTTCAAGGCTGGATACATAGCCCTTACCAAAGACAGTCCTTGGTGGCACCTCGTTGCTCTTCGTGTTTCCACGGACCCACAATTCGGTTCACTTCGTGCAACGTCGTGGCGCTCTCTGGGTGGTGCGTTTACTCTACTGTAGAATCAGTTTACACAACAACTGACAAAGTGATACAGATATTCAGACAGTTTAGTCACTATCCACTATATTTAGTGAGACATTATAAATTGGTCAAGTAAACAGTCAATTACACTGCTACTAAATCCTCCATCCAAATATTTATTTATATATATCCACTCATTCTACAATGCAAATTGCTATATATATAATGCATATTTAAAGAACGAAGCAAACCACATTCACTGGATGATATCATCAGTGATGTCATCAGTGATGTCATTTAAGATGTCATCAGTGATGTCACTGACCATGACATGAATGATCTAATATGTGACATCATCAGCAGTGGATTGCGGGTGCGCGAAATATAGTTAGTACAACTAACTATATAGGAGCAATTTCAATGGTTTTGTATGAGTAAAATGTCCAGCTAACTATAACACCACTAAAACTTATAGTTTTTTGAGTGAATTTCAAAGGTTTTGTAAAAGCTAATGACCTAACTATATAACTCCTGAAACCTATGGTTTTTTCAGTGAATATATATATATATATATATATACAAATTTTCCTCGCCATCTCCAGCGCAGAAATCAAGCCCACCAGTCGGACATCAGAGGAACCACTTTAATCAGCAGGTACAGCATTACCGGTTTCGACCCTCACAGGTCTTAATCATATGCATTTCTGATAGAGCAGGTGATTAGGGTTCAAATAGTTTTTAATTTCACCAAAAGTGAAGAAGGACTTGCGGGCAAGTTTCAAATCCAATTTGTTGTTTTGTTTGTAACTTACACTTTATTATTTCGCGCAGTTTACAACAACCTCCGGATATTTCACGACCTTTCTCCTCCGTTTTTTAGCTTTAGTGCTCATAATTCACAGTTATTGGAGGTCTCTCCTTCGGTTGAGTTGTTAAGCACTTTCGGACTACATGTCCCATCATTCATAACATGCGCTGATAGTTGCCCCACAAGAGTCATTTCTTCATTTGTTTGACATCATTGTTTTTTGTTGATTCGGCTTCGGTATACTTCCCTGCGCACACTGTTCTGCCAGATGCCCACTGTTACGATAAACAGTGTGGCGTCCTGCTGGTTTTCTGTCCCCCGGGGTCCGACTGTCCACAAGAAAGGCAGGATTAATGGCCCGTAGACCTCCTAAGGCTTGGTGGTAGCGCCTCTCGCATACCCCAGTGGTATATATATACAGACAAAACACCTAGGAATTAAAACAAGCCCAAACAGCAACATAACACTAACATAAGACAATTCCACATTAACAGCACAGCACATACAACACACAAGACAAACCTCACAACTTACATACAGTATAACTATGCAATAGCAGTACACTAAGACATGCAAAGAGCACAACTGAACAACAGCAATCTCTGTGTCACAAAATGCAAACACATTCACACAACTAACCAGAACACCAAAGTACAATATCATATATCATCACAGCAGCACAGAAATCACAGGGAAACAACCTTGACAACACAACTTTTACAACACACTACCATTTCAACGAAACTTTTACAACGCATGCAATTACAACACAACCATTACAACGCATGACACTACAACGCACACCACTACAACGCATGTCATTCCAACTCAGTCATTACAACGCATACCATTACAACGCATAACATTACCATCCAACACTTACCCTACTGTTGCACCCCCTGGAGTTAGAATAGTAATTTTTACCCCTACACTATCCAACACTTACCCTACTGTTGCACCCCCTGGAGTTAGAATAGTAATTTTACCCCCACACTATCCAACACTTACCTTACTGTTGCACCCCCTGGAGTTACAATAGTAATTTTTACCCCTACACTATCCAATACTTACCAAACAGGCAATGTAATGTTATGCGTTGTAATGGTATGCGTTGTAAAGGTATTATGCGTTGTAATGGAATGCGTTATAAATGTAGTTTTTAAAATTTCGTTGTAATGGCATGCGTTGTAATGGAATGCGTTGTAATTGATGTTGCATTGTAAAAATGCGTTGTAAAGGTATGTGTTGTAAAAGTGTGCGTTGTAACGTCATACATCCAAATCACACATTATCACAAAACACCACAATATAATAATACAAAAACACTGCATACCAATATAGTAACACAGAAAAACAATACAATTACACAATATTAGTAAATATGTATTTTCCAGGGTAGTAATGTACAGTACTATTATAGTCACCTTCATGATTGTTATCATATTAAGATGATGCTCCTACGGGGAGATCTCAAATGTTAAAAGAAACATTTTCTTAAAACCATTGTATGGCATATGAAGTGGCCAATGTAATTGTAATTATGTGTGATTTTACATATAGAGTCTATCCGGGTTTATTAATGGGCATTCTAGTATTTGAAATCTATATTAGTCACACAACTAATATTAGGAATAGGGAGTGTCCAAAAGTGAATATGCTCTTAACACGACCTGTAACTGACAATCTCCGGAAATCAGTATCGTATTAAGGATTTTTGGGACCCCAGACAAGACACATTTGGGGCTGCTTTTTTGGAATAACTTTGAACTTTATTGTCCATTTTCTGCTCTTTCAAGCATATGAGACATCACACAATATTGAACTGCAGAACTTTCGTTTTTTCAGAAACCAGGTCAAAGAAAAACAGCTAAAATATGTTTTTGCTAAAGTCTCAAAGTCCTTAAAATGTCACTTGGTAGAGAGAGCCAACCTCTGAGGCAGAGGTATGCAGACAGAAGAGGTTGAGAAATAGGTTTAATATCCAGAGTAAAATCACTTACCTAGGGACCCTCTTGGAAGATGGTGGCCCTGGGAAACTGTCAACTTTGCTAATGCCTTAAAACGTCTCTAGCAGGATCAAAAGCAACATTTCCAGTTGGCAAGAAAGAAAGATGGTGAGGTAAATGCAGTGGCAGGCTTCAATATGTAGATATGTCAAAATGTTGGACTTGTCCCAGCAACATGGAAAGCATTTCAGGGTTTCGCATCCTGGTAGTATTTTCCCAGTTATTTGCCTTAAGTAGCTATAAAAATGTGGCTTGAGAGTTAGAAAGCTGTAAAGAATGACCTCTTGATTTGCATACTGGGCTAATATGCTGAATTAGTGAACTTTGATCCCAATATGCAGATCAGTTCATTGAACAAAAAAGTATAAATCTATTATATTCAAATACTAAATTATCTCTTCAAGCCACACCGTCTACCTCATAGCCCATCATGGCTAATCTCCATGAAACACACCACTTACCTTCACTCCACACTCCTGCTATACTTCCTTCATCAAAACCCATCTATTCCACTCTAGACCTAGCTATACCCGCTATCCCTTCTTCCTTACTCCAACCCTAGTTGCCACACTATTCCTGTATTTTAAAGCTTTATCTTGAACTGTGGTATGTTGATTTGTGCCTATGCTTTTTGTTTATAAATACAATACATGCAGACATACATTGTATACATATAACTGATCTATTACTGTTTATTGGCACTTAACCCCATGTCTGCTCTGCTTTTTTCCAGGGAATGTTTGTCCTCGGGCTCCCCTATGCCATCCTCCATGGGGGATATCTTGGACTGTTTTTAATTATATTTGCTGCAGTGGTTTGCTGTTACACCGGAAAAATTCTGATTAACTGCCTCTATGAAGAAAATGAAGATGGGGAAACAGTGCGAGTCAGGGACTCCTATGTGGATATTGCCAATGCTTGCTGTTCCCCCAGGTTCCCGAAACTTGGGGGTCGGATTGTAAATGTGGCCCAGATAATTGAACTTGTAATGACGTGCATCCTGTATGTGGTAGTCAGTGGCAACCTGATGTACAACAGCTTCCCGAACCTGCCCATCTCGCAGAAGTCTTGGTCCATCATCGCTACGGCAGCCCTTCTGCCGTGCGCCTTCCTGAAGAACCTCAAGGCAGTTTCGAAGTTCAGCTTGCTCTGCACCCTGGCCCACTTTGTCATCAACATCTTGGTGATTGCTTACTGCCTCTCCAGGGCACGCGACTGGGCCTGGGATAAAGTCAAGTTCTACATCGATGTCAAGAAGTTTCCTATTTCCATTGGCATCATCGTTTTCAGCTACACGTCCCAAATTTTTCTGCCATCCCTTGAGGGTAACATGAGCCAGCCAAAGGAGTTCACATGCATGATGAACTGGACCCACATTGCAGCCTGTATCCTCAAAGGTCTCTTCGCACTAGTCGCCTACTTAACCTGGGCAGATGAAACAAAGGAGGTCATCACAGACAACTTGCCCTCCACCATAAGGGCTGTGGTGAACCTTTTCCTGGTTGCCAAAGCCCTACTCTCCTACCCTTTGCCATTCTTCGCAGCTGTGGAAGTATTGGAGCGGTCCCTCTTCCAGGAAGTAGGAAGATCAGTTTTTCCGAACTGCTACGGTGGTGATGGAAGGTTGAAATCCTGGGGACTAGGCCTCAGATGTGCCCTGGTGGTTCTTACCTTATTGATGGCCATTTATGTCCCTCATTTTGCTCTTCTTATGGGCCTCACTGGCAGCCTCACAGGAGCTGGCCTCTGTTTCTTGCTCCCAAGCCTTTTCCACCTCAAACTTATGTGGCGGAAGCTCATGTGGCATCATGTCTTTTTTGATGTCTCCATCTTTGTTATAGGTGGCATCTGCAGTGTTTCTGGCTTCATCCATTCGATTGAGGGCCTAATAGAGGCCTTTAGTATCAACACAGAAGAATGATCAGGAATGAAAGACCAATGGAAAGAGAGAAAAGGAAAAGAAGAGGGTTACATAAAGGCACACAAATGCATTCTACATCTAAATGGACTCTAATATACGTGATTGGTCATGATAATCTGACAGTCATCCAATGTGGAAATTTCTAAACATGTGCTTTCTGGGTAAAAACAGATCCTGTGGAGGTGATGATAGCTCTTATTAGACCATTAGAGATTTGGGTGCTGTGAGTCCCCAGTTAAGGTAACTTAGAAAATTGAATCTCAAAGGCCACTTTTAAAGGCATGTTGGCTTGTTTTATCGAATGTACACCAAAATCTTAGCAGGTTTTTGTAGCAGAACACTATCTTTAAAATATCGTCCTGCAAACAAGTTGCTAGCTTATGGGCTACCACAATAACAATATAACAAGAATATAAAGGTATGTATAGATTTATTATTCTTAACTCCATTTATTTACCTTTATTTTTCATAGATAGATACATATTTTCCAGTGATGATTGTAGAGACGAATTGCGTTCTCTCCCACAACGAATCAAAGATTTTATTTCGCTAATTCCACATGTTAACAAATAAAATCTTTTCATTTCTGTGGGAGTGCAGATAATGTATTTCGATGAGAATGGCTGGGAAGATTATAGACTGGGATTTGCAATCTGTCCAGCATGCACTGGTTCTGCCAGGGCAGCAGCCGGCAAGCAGAGAAAGGGATGGGTATATGTATATATGTATATATTCGTATTACCTGGATGTGGAGTTAAAAATGCAAAATCTATACTTACCTATATAGGCTGTCCTTCACGATATTGTAGTGGTCAATATTTTGGCTACAGTATTTTTGTAGGATTATATTTTTACTCTTGATACTCAGACATACAACTGTTTAGCATATATTGTAAAGCGATACAAAGATTTACTCCATCTTTGCTGGTCACCCACAGGGGTGTGGGAAAATTAAAGGCAGTGAGTGTCCACAAGCTGTGCTTTCCTGATTAATGTTTTAATGGATATTGAGGCATATTATCAAGACAGGCGATAAAATTATCGCCGTTTTAGTGGCAGAAAACTGCCGCTAAAACGGCGATAATGGGCTTGCTAATATGCTCTATGGCATTGCAATTGAAACCCATGTTAAATGTGAAGGACATCTAACATGGGCTTCAATTGGAATTCCATAGAGCATATTATCAAGCCCATTATCGCCGTTTTAGTGGCAGTTTTCTGCCGCTAAAACGGCGATAATTTTATCGCCTGTCTTGATAATATGCCCTATTATTAGGTCATGATATCCTAACAAATACCGAACCAACAACCTCCAAATTTGGTATCTGTTCGAGTTTACTTTATATCGCATGAAGTCCTGAAATATTACACAGATTTGTAAACCATTGAATATTAATTGTGCCGATCTAATAACATGTATGATCACATCCACAGGTGCTAAATCATGGAACACACAAATCATTTTAGTTTATTTTACAATCGCTTTTGATTTCTACTATTTTAATAAAAGGGGACTAGGGGGCATATTATCAAGACAGGCGATAAAATTATCGCCGTTTTAGCGGCAGAAAACTGCCGCTAAAACGGCGATAATGGGCTTGATAATATGCTCTATGGAATTCCAATTGAAGCCCATGTTAAATGTGAAGGACATCTAACATGGGCTTCAATTGGAATTCCATAGAGCATATTATCAAGCCCATTATCGCCTGTCTTGATAATATGCCCCTAGGTATTGCTCACAGACCCTGCAGTACAAGGAAACAAACGTTACAAGACAGAATACCCATTTTACTAGTTTTTGGATAACGAGTAAAAATTACTAGGGTGCCAGTTGCCTTTGGATTAAGTTTCTAGTTTCAGAACCTTTTTTTAAACAGTTACATTTAATATTGTGGGTAATACCATTTGAAGTATGTACATTTGTTTTTCCCTAATCAATTTCTTTTTCTTCTTAGAATGCAGTAGGTTGCTGAGGAAAATGCCACTCTCATAAGTGCGTTAATGTGCATGAGGCATAACCATGTATGGTAAATTTAAAGAAGTAAAAACAAAAAAAATCCACACACCATTTAAATGGGAAAGAATAAAAGCTATGTTGGGAAGAAAAATCCCTTCATCTTGGAAGTCAATTTCAAGCAAGCACTCGTTATCAGTTTCATTTCTAAGGAAAAAAAGCACTTTTAAAAAATACGTTTAATTCCATTTACATTTTTAAGGCAGGCAGGATTTGTTGGCTTGAAAATGGTCCAGCAAAGAGAAAACCTCATTCTGTGGAATCTAGCTGACCTGTGGAGATGTTTCCAATGTACGTGTGGTGTAAACGTGGTAAATAAGATGAGATGTATATTGCAAATCGTATCTTTAAAATATATTGTGGTACATAAATATATCAAACAATAAAGAGAAAAAAGGTGTATGGCTGATTTTGTTTATTGCAGAAAACTCCTCGACATTAACACTAGTGACTCCTGTGCCAAGTACTTCCTAAAAATGTTATATATATATAAGATCCGAAACGGGTTCTTGATGGCTGAAGAGGGTTGAGAGGGCCCTTCGTGGAAGAAGGGGGATACGTCCTCCCGAGTAAAACACTTTTAACCAAACAAAGTATCCCACCTAAGAACACAGGGTGTTCCTAACCAAACCAGAGCGATAGAGGATAGGGGGGTAAATGACCCCAGGTGTGTGCAATAGCTCAGCGTGATAAGCCATGAGATGTGAAGAAAAGCTAGGCAAATAGCCAGGGAGGACCCTTGAGGAAAGTGTGACTACAGGGCACCCCAGTACCAAGATACACAATACCCAACAAGTGTGGACAATACAGCACTAAAGACTATACTCGGGCAAGTATTATTACTGCCTGGTATCTTATTTTGTTGGCACTATTTAGCCGTGTATCAATTGCAAATAAAATCCAGGGAGGTACCACTCCGCAACTCTGATGAAAGCCCAAGACTTTTTTGGACCTTTAAGTAAGGCTGAAACATGTCGGTTCAAAACAGGGTCATAGGACCATAATATAGCCTTATAGCCTGCAGTAGCGGGCTATACTGGCTATTAAAGGCCCGCTGCAGCGTTAAAAGCCAAAGGCGAGGGACTTTAACAAGGCAGCGGGTCTTTAATAGACAGTAAAGCCCAGCTACGAAGGGCTATTAGGCTATTAGAACATTCCGCCACTAGAGGGCAGAATGCTCTAACAAATTAAACAAAGGCTTTAGGAAGCAAGGGGATTGAAATTTCCTCAGGCTCTCTGAAGCCTTTGTTCACAGCCAGAGCTGTGAACAAAGAAGCATTGGAATGTTGGAGCTCTGGGCTTATATCAGCCATTATAAGCCCAGAGCTACTCCATTGTTTTCAATAGAGCTTCCAACATTCCAATGTTCTAATAGTCCACATCACCCGCGATAGTGTGTTTTTTACTCTCCCCACCTCCTCCACTAATAAAAGGATACCTTGGCGAATGTGAGGGATTTTAATCTCTAGCCAAGCCCCCTGTTCACCTTTCTCAGAAGTGCTCCCTGGAAAATGTTTGAGCCCACCCTGACCTTTAGGAGTCAGGGTGAACCAATGATGAAGCATGGCACTACTAGACTGTGTGAGGGTTATATATAAAAAAAAGATTGCCCGCACTAGCCACACGGAGCTACTGCACACATCCGGGATAATTTACCGCCTATCCTCTGTCCCTGTGGTTTGGTTAGGAACACACTTGCGTTCTTAGCTGGGATACTTTGTTTGGTTAAAGCTGCCTAAAAATGACCAAGGCTTTTTGAAACTAAATGTCTGAGGGGTCTGGTAAAGCATGGTTTTTGTAACTTTTTTTAAATCAAGACTTTTTATTAGATTTTGTAGCAAAAGGCGGTGCCTTAAAAAAAATAATAATAATCAGCAATTGTCACAGCAGTAGAATGAACGGAGTAGCAGGCCATTCCGCCTAGTAGTGTGGCCAAAATCTACCACTTTCATCAACACAAAAAACAAGCATTACAAAAACAACAACTACACTGCAAAGTTAGCGCTGTTTCAAACCGCAAATCGAAGAAAAAAAAAAGAAGGAATATGCACAACTCACCCAACCTATCCCCCACTCTGAATGACATCAAGAATATAAACTCTGATTTTGTCTCCAGAGACTACTCCAGATGAGGACATCATTCCAGTTATGCCTAGCGGTAACCCGCCCAGCACTCCAAATTTTGTAATATTTCTTAGGGCATCCCCAGGCAATGTAAATAGGATGTTCCAGGCATAGCAGCCACCCAAACCCTCAGTTCAAGCCTCCAATGAGGGAGCCTGAGCCTCCTTCTAGGCCTTCGCAATGTCTTGTTTATTATATAGCTAGGCTTTTACCCACAAAAGTACTCACCGGTGTCTATTCCATCTGAAATGTGTAGTAAGGTGGATCTCGGAGTCCATAGCAGGGTCAGTCACAATACTCCCTCCAAACAGTCAAAGAACCGGCAAGAACCACACAGCCCCAAACTGTATGCACAAAGTCTACCATTGCAGCTTGGCACTTTTGACGGATGGCAGAATCATTTGTCCCCTCCTCTACAACCTCTCCCTAGTGTAATAAATCTTGTGTAAATAGCGCAGCTCAATGAAGTGCTACTTGGAATCGTTGGCCGCCTCATGAGGAGAGGCCAACGCCTCTCTCCAGTCGTCCTCCTCCAGGGGACCCAGGTTACATAGCCAAGCCCCCTGGAGGGCCAGAAAAGTGTCTGGGGCATTGACCATCAGAGAGCGGTAAATTACTGAGATTTTTAAATTGCAAGTTGTTGGGCAGAAGTATTTTGATTTCTAAGGAGATACATTCTGGGATGTCCTCCATGTGTGTGACATATGGTGTGAGTGCATGGCAAAGCTGCAGATATTTGTAACATTGAGTCTGATGGACTTTGAAAGTAGTCATGGAGAACAGTAAAAGACTTAATCGAATTCTCAATGAGAACGTCCCCCAACCTTGAGATTCCTATTAACTCCCAGCATCTGAAACCCTGCACCTCATCCACCTGGCATAGGGCAGGGCCTTACCACAATGGGATCTCCCTGGTGAACCGCCCCCTCACCTCATGGATCCTTCGCCACCCTCCAAGTCAGGAGGAAAACCCTGGTCACCTGGGACGGTCCAAAGGGATTGACTCCCCATTAAATAAATGCAATAGGGTCAGGAAGCTCAACCACCCACCCCTCGAATGCGTAAGTGGTGTCACAAAAGCCCTGAACCAACAATCGCTCAGGACAGTTAACTGAGCAGCTCTATAATAGGAATGAACGTCTGGAGTGGCGATACCGCCATAATATGTGGTTTTTTAGCACTTGGAGAGAGTGATTATAGACAGACCAACATTCCATATAAAACTCTCAAAATGGAATCGATATGAGAGAAGATGGATGTTGGTAAATGTAACAGGACATTTTGGAGCTGGTACAAAAGCAGAGGAAGGGCCACCATCTTAAAGATGGGAAATCTGCTGAGGAGAGAAAGGTGCAACAACTCCCAGTGCTTCAAATCAGAGAGCAGTCTGTGTAAATGGGGTTGGATATTCTGGGCCAATGGCCGGGCCTCTTCCGCAGTAATGTACTCCCTCAAGTATTGCACTTTATTGATCAATTAATTAAAATGGTTACAATATGCTATCATTACAGTTTACTATAAATGAAAAAAGTAAAAAGTATTAAAACTCTCAGGGTTTTCTAAAAAGCTAAGCATGAGATACAACCTTAAAAACTATTACTAAAGTTCTGGTGCGTCAAACTTTTGGGAGATGTTTAATCATAGCCACTCTTGTTTGGTGGCCAACGGAGAACTTCTTGTGTCTTTAATGTTTTGTGTCAGTGCAGCCAAAGTGCATCAATGAATTTCCCTAGTCGGGCCATGATTGCACTGTGTTAGCATAGAAGCACAAATCTGACTCTTCCCTGCATTGACCAAGGCTGTGAGACCTGCAAATGAGAAGTACCAGGCGGCGCCACTCACTGGCTAACTTTGGGCACCAACACAACAGATGGAGCCAAGATTCTCGATAGTAACTGCAGAGACGATAGGTGACTAAATTGTCTTGCAGAGCCCACAAAGGATTAAAGTCCACAATGGGCAGTGCAATAAGTCTCATATAAGTGATTCTTTTATGGGCCGGAGCTGACAGAGCTTGCTCAAAATAGGGCTGCAGTTTTCCCAGGATATAAGAGGCACCCAGTGTGAAGAGGTTGGGTTGATGGTGTAGGCTTTTCAAGTCCCTTTCAAAGGATATTCTCTTGACCTGTATGTTCACCGTCTTTTTCCAGGCTGCAACCAGGGTATCCTGATTGTGCTGATTTTGGACTTCTATTTCGAGTTAAATTATAGCTACTGCCAACTTGACCTGCCAAGGAGAGCCTTCCTCTTCAAAGATTGTTTTGATTTGCGCCTTCAGTGAAGATGGAGTTACACGCCACGTGCTAATATTGCATTTTAATATGTTCGCTGAGGCAATGATATCCGGACCAGTGAGTCCCAGCTCCAGCCTTACTCTGGCTCTCCTGGCCTGTCGCGGGAGAGCCAAAACCTTCTTGTAGGCATACATTTGGAGGTTCATGAGGAGCTTATTGTAGGCAGCAGGAAAAGCCAGATGACCATAGTTAAAAGATGGAATAAGTTTAGCTCTTAGAACTTTCAAAATAGGTTCTGCTGTCGGACTGTGAAGACGCTGGTTTAGACATCTCAGACTGTAAATAATGCTGCCCACCTTACTTCTTAGGTGGTTCAGGTGGACTGTTGGTTTTGCCCCTTCCAATAGCCTGATGCCCAAATAGTTGTAGCTTGTGCATGTTTTGAGTTGTAGTTCACCTAGGTGCCATTTGCTGTTTTCTTTCAATGGTACTTCCCACAAATTAGTATCCTGGTCTTCTCCTGGTTCACCAATAGGTTGTTCTCTTGATTATACCTGTATAAGGCGTTTAAGGCTTTCTGTAGGTCTGTCCGCATATGATCTGTTATTACAAT
The DNA here is from genome assembly GCF_964261635.1 of Lissotriton helveticus. Taxonomy (NCBI): domain Eukaryota; kingdom Metazoa; phylum Chordata; class Amphibia; order Caudata; family Salamandridae; genus Lissotriton; species Lissotriton helveticus. The sequence goes on along the minus strand of NC_136068.1, from coordinate 331,572,690 downwards.
GTCATCAGCGTACTGAAGGATTTGGAGACGTACTTTTTCCAGCCTTGGTGTTAATAAACTTGCCCCTTCCAGGGCTTTTCCCAGATCGGCTGTATAGAGATTAAAAAGTAAAGGGGCAAGGACACAACCTTGTTTCAGACCGTTATTAGTTGGTACCTTAGCTGTTACGGTTGTTTGGCTGGTCTTGATGCGGACCCAAGTCTCCTGATATAATACAATTATTACCTTTAGCAACTGTTGGGGAATTCCCCAGGAGTCCAGTTTTTCCCACAGTTTTTCTCCATCATCCCAGTCAAAAGCTGAACTGTAGTCCACAAAACAACAAAGGAGGGGTAATTGTGATGGCTGGTTTGCTTGATGTAACAGGTGACCCAGTGCTATGATATTATCTATGGTTGAACTTTCAGGCCTAAAAGCGGATTGAAAAAAAGGAAGGATTTTACTTTCTTTTGCCCAGGCTTCTAGGTCTTTCAGCAATATTCTTGCATATACTTTCGCTTCAATATCTAATGGGGCAATAAGCCGGTAGTTTTCTGGTTTCGTGCTGTCCCCTTTTTTGTAGATGGGAAAAGTATAGAACATTTCCATGACGATGGAACGGTGGATGTGGCGAAAGTATACTTAAAGAGTGGTGTGAGCTGTGCTGCCCAAAATGCATGAGAGGCTTTAAACACTGATGTGGGGAACCCATTAGATCCTGGAGCGCCATCTGTCCTCATTTCTTTTATCAGAATGGTTACCTCGGCCTCTGTGATATTAGGTGTTTTATCATCATTGCTTGATTCTGGAGAGGGTTGTTGCAGACAAGTGTGGGACGTGTTCTGATGGGTTGAGTGTAGCTGTTTTGCATGTTTGACCCACTCAGTAGCTGCCACCCCATTCCCTTTTGTCTGTCCAGTGTTACTCAGTTGGTTAATGTGTTTCCAGAGCTGGATGTGACCCCGTTCTTTAAGAAGGGTAAGTATTTTCACCCATTCTGGCTCAATTTTCTTAGCTCATGTCTCCCAAACTTTCTTTCTGTGCTCGGGGCAAAGAACTGTTGTTACCTGTGTTTGAGTGCCTTTGGTTCCTTTTCTTCTGGCCTTCAAGACCTTTAAGAGGCTGCGTTTGGTTTGTTCAGGTCCCCATGGTTTTTGTTTGCAGCGAGGGACAGTAAGTGTGGGTAACCTGGGCTTGAATGGTTCCAGGTCGCACCCCTAGAGCATGTTTTAATTCCACTAAAACTGCACACGTCTGTAGGGTTCAACTCTTTCTGTGTTATCCACTCCAAAGGTTTTTGGCCAAGGTCTGTGGACCATTTTATTCTTCACAGGACTTCATGGTGCTCCTCTCCAATAGAGCCCCCTATTGCTTCCAATTGCGGTGCAGATTTCCCATTTAGCTAAAAAATGACCCTCAGAGGTCTGTGGTTGCTCTCACCCCTGTTAAGCACTTCAAAGTTGTTAAAGTGAGGGACCAGGTGGGCTGAAATGAAGATGTAATCGATTGTAGACTTGTCCCTGAAGGTGGGTAGAGGGAGCCAACAAGGTTCCGGGGCTGTCTTGATGTTGTGTGCGGAAACCAAGTTTTGAGTGTGAAAAAGTTGCTGAAAGAGGGTATCTTCGGTGTGTGTTAGGGAGTGGATTTTCAAGTTTCCTAACTCACAAGTGGTCAGATCCCCAACAATGGTAGGGAAGTGTGAGACGTATTTGTTTGAAAGAAGGTCCATTTTTGTTGTTAGTATTTTTAAAGCGTGTTTTGTTTTTGGGCAGCTGGGGTAACATAGCAATTGCTTAGCAGAAGACAAATTGATTTGTTGATACTTTTTAGACCGCTAGTGAGTACTGCTTGCAGATCAGGAGTGTTGGTTGCAATTAAGGTAGTCTCTATTCTACAAGCATGATTAATAAAGATTGAAAGACCACCAGATGCTCTTCCGAAGATGTTGCGTTTTATGGGGGGAACATCCTTTTAGACGCGGATTTTACTCCGCAGTACTTTTAGAACGCGTCCTTTACAACGCAAGTCATAACCACGACTTGCGCTGGAGGGCGCTAGAGGATAAAGAATAGTACATTTACTATTCCAACACCTTCCCTAGTATCCAAGGGGACTGGTGTTGGAATAGTAAATTATATTATTTACTATCCGCGCCCCCAACGCAAGTCGTGGTTACGACTTGCGTTGTAAAAGACGCGTTGTAAAAGCACGCGTTGTGACGGTATGCGTCGTACCGTCATACATCCGTTTTATGGTTGCGGAATGTGTTCATAGAAACCTGGGAGAATTAGGGATTCCGTTGCCCAAGTCTCTTGTAGGCACAGGATGTTATTTTCTCTAAGATAACTGGTCACTGAAGGGAAACCAAAGAGTCTTTTTAACCTGGCTACATTCCAGGATATAATGGACAGCTGTTAGTTAGTTTTCGCGGTCCTGGTGCTGGTCTGTTGATAGGCGGCCTTTGTGAAGTTAGTGGTGCCGTTGGAGCGGTTGATCTTCGGGACAAGTCTGAGTTCCATGACCAGAGATGTTCGTCGGCCCACTGATGTAAACGGACCTGTGGTCTAAGGTGCTTCATATCTTATAAGCATTATAAGATATTGGCTTTGCAGCTGGACTGTTCCCTAGTTGATTGCTCGCTGTCCCCCTTAAAACAGAGTAGACTTTGTTCTTTTGGTGGGGTGCTGATAGCACATGTGGAGTTTTCTCTGGTATGGGAAATGCAGTGCCAATTCCCCAGTCTGCCGTTATCGATTGTTCTTCTGGTGTGAGCCCCACCCGGGTGTGACGGCTCAGCCAGATCGAGGTTGATTCGACGTGGGAATCACTGGGAAGGCTCAAGAACTTGACCCAGGCAAGGTCGTCCGATAGTGTTTTTGCCAGAGTGGGGATATGCTTAAATAAGCTAAGTATATTGCCCCTGTTTAGGATGTCTTGTTGGCCTCTGATGTGATATCTGAGCGTGAGAATTACCTTGTGGGTTGTTTTACTGAATTTGGTCCCATCTGAGCAGAGTTGCAGCTTGGTCCGGCATCTCCTCGACGGGTCTCTAAATTGCAAGTGGGGCTTTGAAATGGCAGGATTGTTGCATCATGGATCTTCTGGGGGTCCGGGAGGAAGCCCCTGAGAGATGTGTGCCCTGCTAATAGTAGCTTGTTCCTTGAGCAAGCATGGTTAGCTATTATGCTCTAGCTTCGTGGTGTTTAATAGGGGAGCTGATTGAGTTTCGGTTGCCGGACCTCGTAGGCTGTGCAAGTCACCCGTTAGGATAGTTGGAGGTGATGACCTGTCAGTCGTTTGTTTAGCGATGGTTGCCATTGACGCTATGAGTGTTAAAGTGCTTGAGGCTTACTTTTTGGCAAAGATTGGGTAGAGCCGTATTTTGTCATTGTTTGCTTGAGTGTGTTTGATTGTAAGTTATCAACGAGAGGGCAACTTTCTTTGAGGCTTTTGCCTTTTTCTCTTGTTTCTTTAGTTTTTTCTTGGCCCTTCTTGAGAGAGGCTCATCTTTAATTTTCTGAGTGAGATCCGAGTATGAAGTACGAAGGCAGGAAGTTGGTCTCAATGTTCTGGTGGTAGGGTTGATGGGTTTGTGTGGTTCTGGATCGACAGGCTTTGTTGGAGACATGCCCAAGTTGGTTTCAATCAGATTCATTTGCGAATCAGCACACTTTGCTGTAAGTAAAATACCACTGTTGTTTGGCGAGCTGGTGGGGCCTCCTGATTGTGCCTTTAGTGAAACTACCAAATCTGTTAAAATTGTAGGAAGTGTTGCCCATTTGCTGATGAGGACTGCACACGAGCAGGTGCAGGGCCGGATAATCTTATTATCGCAAAGCTTATTCTCTATGTGATCCACCTTGTTACTAGACATTGTGCAATGGTGGATAAGAGATCGCTTTGCAGCTCCATTTTATCCAATTGCAAGAGTAGTGCCCTTGCCGTTGGGTGAATTGTTTCACTGTTGGAGTTGTTCCTGAGTCATTGATAAAGCTACTATTTTAAAAACTTTGAATAGTTGGAGAGGGCTGGGTTTCCCTGGCCGATTTAAAAAGCTTTGGAGTGAGCTCCAGTGCTCTTAACTTAACTGAAGTTCACCTGTAAGAGCTCACTTTCACCATGATGTCTCTCCAAGAGAGTGACAGTATTGCACACTCACGCTATGTTATGCCTCGTTGCATGGCCCAGCATGAAACCTGATTGGTCTGCGTGGACCAAGGTCGATATAACCTTGATCAGCATATTAGCAGTGCCTTGGCCCATACCTTGACCCTGATGTTTAAGAGCGAAACCGACAACATGCCAGTGGCTGACGTTGTTTTAGAATAACTATGATATCTGCACTCCTAAGGGTCAGGGGCAGCGGTTGTCCCCTCAGTTTCCGCCTCAGCGACTCCTGGAAAACTCTCAACAGGTGTGGGATTGTATGCGACCAGGTGGTCTTATAGAATTCAGCCGGGAGACTGTTTCGACCCGGCAACCTCCCTAGTCGGACCTGCATCAAAGCCACACCAAGCTCCTCTGCCGTAATGTCAAACTCCAAGGATTTCCTGTTGTGTGCCGAGAGAGGTCGGGCAGGGGGTCACAGACAAACAATTCCACGTCTGAGGGGCTTTTCATATCCTGGGAAATGTATAGCGCACTGTAATAGTCCGCAAGGGCACCAGCAATCAGCTGCTCACCAATCACATGCTTCCCCTGAGCTTGAAGACACATTGGATGGGGTCTTGCGAGAATGTAGCAGCGCAGAGCCAGTGAAGAGTTTTGCTGGATTTGTCTCTCCATTGGTAAATGTGACTCAGAGCAGCTGTCCAGGCTGAGTGCTCCTTCTCCTTTCAGGGTTTGTTGTACAACAGTTCTGGTGTGCAGTAAGTCTCGAAGGACTGCCGGGTCCGGGTAGGCCAGGTATTGAGCCTATACCTCAAGAAGTCCCACCTCCAGCTCCTCCAACTTGGTGTCAGTCTGACCTCAGTAGACCGCATGATAGCTTTTAATGAAACCCCTCATTGTGGCCTTCCATGCCTCCCATAAGATCCCTTGGGGCCATAACTGAACCTATGTTATGGTGAAGATACTCGCGGGTGGCGTCATGAAGGTTTAAACATTTTTTTTTAGAGGATTGAAACTGGCAGCACCTCACCCACCATTCTCAATACCCTGGAGGAAATGGATGGTGCTTTGAGACTCATCCACCAGGGGATGCCCACAACTCGCTGGAAATATCATTTTGGCATGCAAGTTGAGCTAGCAGTTTATCGGTCTTTTTGTTTCTTCTCACTAACGTGATAATTGGGGTTCCACCTCTGCTTGTAGCAAGGGAAGCTGGAGCATTGGCATCAGTATGAGGTTATTGTACTTGGGGGCAGTGGTTAATTTGTAAAAATGTTAGTACCAGGGTCTGAAGTATTTCTCAAGAGGCATCTGTGGTTAGTACTACTAAATGTACCTGGCAGCACTGCCAAATACAAATCATCACACAAAACAAGGGTGACATTTTGACTATTACAGGTCACCTTACAGTGTAAATATGGTCTGGACCCATGCTTTAAAAAAAACAAAAAAACTATATTGAATTCGTTATTCGGGAGTTCTGCTCAAATATAGCGCCACCATGTGGTAGACTATCATAAATAGGTGCCAGCGATAAGCACAGTTAACCCAGGCACAAATTAAGCACTGCCTGGGGGAAGCAACCAAGGATCTGCAAATTCTGGAGGACATGGGTCCTTCTCCTTTTGCCCCTTGTATACGCCCTTGACCTTCTGACGCCCAGCAAGATGAAAGAGGAAAAGTGAGACCTACTTACAGCCCAGTGCTACAATAATTGACACTCTAGCAAAAGGGCCATTTTGCCACTGTTTTGTAAGTTGGTTATTTTCCTGAATTTATAGAAACTCTGGTCAGAAATGCTGGTGGTTGTCAATGATGTGTGCCTAGTCTTGCTCTGCATCGGTATCAGCCCAGCACACATGTATATATGCACACATTCTATTATTTGTGAATATGTTTTAGGCACAGGCTCATATTTTATTGACAATGTTAGACCTGCCTCTTGTGTTATCCTCAGCATAAAGGGTCTTGTCCTTCTCTGGGCAGTTTAGGTATCATAAATCAAACATTCAAGGGATTCATGTATACACAACTCAACCAGAAAAATAAAGAACAAATGCAGTCTGATTCTGGGGGGTGTGGTTGGTATGCACTATCGCATTTTCATGAGTGAGTGTAAGGAATAAAACTTGCAATTACACCTCACGAAAGGAAACAGAAAATAAACCAAAAGAGAAAACACACACATTTATAGAGTTCCATGTTTTTTCTCTTTAGCTAAGGTTACCATTAGAACCTTGTCACTGAGCTGGCATTTCACACTTTTACTTTGGTGTACTGTGGCAAGATTTGTCAAGCTCAATGCAGGGGTGGCCTAGTCCACCTTCACCAAATATAGCAATCACCTAGAGGTACCTCGTATCTCTGAGTTTTTTTATTTGATTTTTTTTTTGTTTATTTGAAATTTGCAAACATGTTCCCAAGGCCATACGTAGCGTAGGAAACGCAAATGAAATTTCAGTACTTGATTGAGAATTAGAGAACAACGCAGGTCATGTGCTAATAAATCGAAAAAAATCGAGAACGTTCCAATTGTCTAAGGGAGTTAAGTCCCTCTTTGAAGCGGTCTATTCTTTAAAGCTTTCTTGAAAGAAATCAAGATGGCTACGAATCTTAAATGAGGATCTAGTAAGTTCCAGAGTTTTCCTTTGTTGTTTTTCTACCACAATTTTTTTTCTTATATTTATGAGGGCAGAACAAATTTGTATTGCTGGAACTGAGTTTCCAGCTGGGGTTCTACATTATCATTTTATGGATGTTGAATAGCCATTCGGAAATTTTAGAAGTATTAGAGTTAAATCTCAACCTTATATGAAGTCAATAATCAGACGCTTCTAGAATAGACAATAAACATCTGCAGCACTGGTCATTACATCCTTTCTAGCCACAAATGTAATGGCATGTACATTTCCCTCATCTTAAATGAAGGCATCTCAAGTTTTGTGCAGATCTATCAAAGAGTGGGGCTGATTTAAAGTGAGTCAAAAAAGCTTTTATTTACTAATAACGTTGGTGCTATTAGATTGAGCCACATGGAACAAGAGATACCACAACTGGGTTGGAAGGCACCCAGTCAAATTTCATAAAGAACTGTTTAATGGCAGCAAAATTATTAACAAACGAAAAACATTTTGACCCCGATCTTTAACCTTGTCGTAGGCCAGCCTATGTCAAGTGAAGTCACATCAGGTTTATTGTATTAATCCCACAGATTACAATAAAAACAGCATTTCGCATTCATCATAAAAAATGTTAGATGATAGTCAAGCCTATGCATCCAGAGGCGCTCTGCACGTGGCCAAAACCACACAAAGCAGCTTTTGGTGGCATGAAGGTTAGACGATGGATGTGGGCATAAGATCTTACCTTGGGACTAGTGGCCGCTGCAGACAGCTGAAGGCTGTTTTGGGTGCAAAGGATGCATCTGCTGTGCATTACCAAAGGCTGTGCACATTTCTTTTGAGAGAGACAGACGCTCGATGCATGTCCTGGCAGGATGTACGTTGTTACAACGCATGCTTTTACCACGCATGCTGTTACAACGCAAGTTTTACAACGCAAGCCATTACAACGCATTGCTTTAGGGGGTGCTGGATAGTGAATAGTTTAGTTTACTATTCCAACTCCAGTCCCCGTGGATAGTAGGGAAGGTGTTGGATAGTATTCCCTATCCTAGAGCTCCCCCCAGTGCAATGCATTGTAATGGTTTTCGTTGTAAAACCTGCGTTGTAAAGGCACTGCGTGGTAAAAGTTGCGTGGTAAAGGATGTTTCCCGTCCTGGCACAGCATACAAATATCCCATTTGTATTGTTTCAATAAAATAAAAAATTACATAATAAAGGCTGAAGTGGAACAATATAGTGCAAGAAAAACACCAATGAAGAAGAAAAAGTGAGAATAAAGCATGTTTCTCAGCATATGCACAGCAATACAACACAAGCAGAAATACAAACACAGGACAAAACGTCCAGAGTACACCTGTACACACCAGTTGGCCAGACCAGCAAGTGGAGGATAAACAGCGAATGCCAAAAAATGAAAAGTAAAGTACAACAACCAGGAAAGACAAAAGGTACCCCCAAAAGGAGAAACCAAGCAGGAATCTCCAACACACAGAGCAAAAGGAAGGGTGAAAACATGCGTTGCTAGGAGTACTAACAACAACTATAAAGCTAAAATACTCCCAACAAAGAAACTAAACAGGAAACATATACACACACACAATGAAGAAGGGTGAAAATACACCGTCTAGAAGTACCTACAATAATGAAATTTGAGGAAAGGACCTCAAATTCCAGACCATCCACACACAGTACATTAGCACAAAATTAGAATAGAACCTGACAGAAATTAATAAAATTCACAGCAAAAGATCCCAACACAGGAACTTTGTAAACCAAATACTGCAAAAATAAAAATCTCATGTAAATGTAAGTGACAAATCCACACATCAAATTGCAGAAGAGGAAGGTCACATAGCTAGAAAACTATAAATAACTACCTCAACTAGAGGACATTTCTTAAAGAAAATTGTAAGTAAAGTACTGTTAAAACAAAAGGAATCATGCAGGGAAAATGCAAGTGACGAGTCCACGCACATGGAATTGCACAGGTGTAAAGTCACATAGCCAAAGGCTATTATAAAGCATATACGCCAAACAGGAAAAATTCCCTTAATTAAACTTGTAACAAAATACTGTAATGTAAATATCATGCAAGTTAAAGTAGGTGACATGGAAAGTCACATAGCCAAAAGACTATCATCAATAATACCTAATACAGAGAACATTCTCATACGGAACTTTGTAAATAAATAAATGAAAATTATATTATCATGCAGCAGGTGATAAATCCATGCAATAAGGTTTGCTCAAAAGGTGGAAAGTGATAAAATGCCCCAGCACTGCAAAAATAAGAAAAAGGTGATAGAGCAGTCAACCCAGAGTATAAACACAATATGCATCACCAAGAAGACAGTGGAAAAAACACCATAGTGAAAAGAAAGCCCAGTAGATTAATTGGGCCAATAGGATACAATGAAAATGCATGAGTTTCCTTATGCTAAGTTCCATTAACAGTAGACACCTCACGCAATGCTTGCATTTCCACAATGAAATAGGAGATCCTGGTGAAGATAATCATAACCAAGGGGCATATTATCAAGGGGGATTATCTCCGCTTTTTTGGCTTTAAAAGCCAAGAAAGCGGAGATAAAACTATCTCCCTATTACCTAGCTGTCGCTAACACCAGTTAGCGACAGCTAGTAGGAGATAGCGACCATCTTGGGCCCCACTTTGCATGTCAGTGATATTTATCACTAATGACATGCAAAGTGGGCGTGCAGTCGCTAACATCGCTATCTCCTATTACCAACTTTTGGAGATATTCGCGCTAACACCTGCCCTGAGCAGTTCTTAGCCATGTTATCCAATGGGAGGTGGATAACATGGCTAAGAGCATTAGCTCGGTAATGCATGAATATCGCTGACTTTTCAGCGGTATTCATGCATTGCGGACGTTTTTTATCGCATTTGCGATAAACCTTGGTAATACCAAGGTTTATCTGCGATAAAAATCGCCGCAGCTCAGCGGTAAAATTTCGTCTCTAACCAAGCAATAGCGATAATTATCGCTATTGCTTGGTAATATGCCCCCAAGATCGTTTGGCAGAACAGTACCTGTAACGAAGCATAAGGATCCGCTGCACGGATCCAATGTCCTAGAGTAGAAAAAAACGCGGATGCTCATAGAGGCCCAGCAGGGAGGCAGTGCGCTGATAAATATCCAGCAGGGAGGCAGTAAAGGAAAACTCCTACGATGATTCAAAACTTTATTGAGGCACTTGAAAACAACGTGGATGGCAGAGCGCGTAAAGTGTTGAAAGTCGCTTCTGAAATGAAGGAACGCGACAAACACAAGATGGCAGCACGTTCGGTCGCTGAGCCAGATAGATGACTCACGGCATGTGATAGCATGAAATCGCATCGAAGCAGTAAACAAAGGATATGCAGGAACCATGGAGATGGCGAAGAAGCGACATGAGCAGGCAAGGCTGCATGCGCTACGAGTTAGCTCGAGACAAATTTGAAATCACAGGGAGCAGTTAAATTGCCATAAAGCCTAGCAGGGAGGCAGTGGCGCATTTAAAAATGGAATATACGCAGAGGCAAAGCGCAGAAGATGAAATTGGAAAAGTACTCACGGCAAAGGTACAAAACACCGGCAGGAGTGATCACCATTTTAAATAAAAGTATTTGAACACGGAGTGTGAAAACTCGGAAGTGCCTGTGAGTGGAGTAGATAACAGAGTCGTAGAAGCCGGCTCGATCTCTCAAAGAAACGTAGAGGAACTTGCAGGGCTTATGATGAGACGTTTGACATAACCAAGGCCCAGGCTGTGTATGATGCAGCTCTTGTACAATTGAAGTAGGAACTGGCACAATAGGGTTGAAGCAGAACAAAACACTTCCAAGGCAGCAGGAAGGGTAGAATCAAAGTTCAATGGGAGCTGGCACGTAAAACTGAGTATAGACAGGCAAACAGTAAGCTGACTTAGAAGAGCAAGAACAGGTACACAGCTGAAAGCAAACAGCTTACTAGAAGTGCAGAAACTGGCACACAGCAGAAGGCTCACAGCTGACTTAGAAGAGCAGGAGCTGGTACATAGCTGGCTTAGAAGAGCAGTAACTGGTACACCGCTGATTTAGAAGAGCAGGAACTGGCACGTTAAGCTTGGGGCAACCAGTAGATAGGTCACTGGTGGGGCTCAGGGGTGCCAATATGCCTATTGAACAAAAGCTTGAAGTTTCAAGAGGTTCTTGTAGTTACCTTGAAGATTCTTCAGAATTAAAATTTGTAACCCAAGGATGGTACTTGTAGATTCTTTCCAGATCATCGGCAAATGTAATGAAGGTAAATTAGTCCAGTAGCCGAGATGTAGATCAATGAAGAAGGTTTATTTATAATGTTCTTAGGAGTTAGCCTCACCCTCTATGGGTGCAGGAGTTACTGCAGACTCAAGTATTGCCAGTGGTGTCACTTGCCACTTCGAGGTAAGTTGTTCAAGGGGGAGGCGGAAGAAAGGTGAGGTGAAGTATGACACGATCCAACCACACAACCCAGTAGTTTCTCAAAGGCACCATTAGGGCTCAATTTGCCGTAGGAGATGAAGGAAAAAAATTAGGAGAGTATTGTTTCTGCACATATTTGTGCTGATCATTTGAGGTGGCAGTGCTCACTGCTTTGACTGGAAGAATTCGTCAGGGACAACAAACTCTGTATTACAGCATGGGACCCTGTTTTTGGTGATGCAGGAGAAGCCAGCTGGGTGGCCAATCATGAGCCCATTCTTATGTCCTGGTAGGATTGAGAGTTAGGAATGCAGGGCCTCATTTATGAGTTTTTTGCTGTAGAGCAGCCCCTCAGGCATTCCTGCTATGCTGCCTTATGGCAAAAGAAATGGTAAGAAATGTGCTGCAGCGCAGTCCTGTCCTTTTACCCTACGCCAGTACACAATGGGCTGCTGTGTGCCAACACAGGCACCTTTGCACCATGGTGCAAGGGAGTCTGCGTTGCATGAATTATTATTTTTGTGCAGGAAGGGAAACCATCCTGCACAAAAACAATCACAAGAGGCTGTTTCCTCTTTCTAAGCATGCTGCAGAATGCAGCACACATAGAAAAAGGACAAAACGAGGAGAAATAAAGATATTTCTCAATGTTGTGTCTCTTCTACACCTCCCGTGAGGAGGCTTACGTTTTTGGCGCTGCCTCAGAGTTACGATTTTTCATAAATCTGGGGCTGTGTTAAAAAGCCATAGATGTTGCTTGGAATGCCCCCAGCAACACCCATTGAATGTCTCTTTAACGCAGAAAACTGCGCTAAGTGGAACAATATTCACGAGTCAGCCTTAAGCCCAAAATAGTGTCTTATTGGTGCCTTGGAAATATGGAGCATGCTCCAGCACCACGAAACGTCACAAAAAGTGACTCTCCGGCAGAGTAAGGCACCTCATAAAGGAGGCCCTCAGTATCTAGATTTCTATGCCCAAATAATTTGAAATGGTACGATTACTGTAATGGTGAAGATTATTTTATATTTGCTTCTCATGTTTCTCAATTCAGCTGCGATGATGTTGTCTAAGAGTATGAGTACTGATAGAGCGCGCGAGGTCACCCAGCCAATGATTTCGCCGTTTCCGGCTTCAGGGCCCATATACTTTCAATTCACACTATTCATTGACAGGGCGACTTCACGGGCTGCTACCAATTTGTGTGTGTTCCCTACTGTTATTACTCAGTGTACCCGACTTACCATCCACCGACACGGGTACCTATGACCTCAACGGATCAGGAGCCTAGCTGTAAAAGGAAAGGCAGCAAATGCAAATTCAAATGGCATTCAATACTGTTGTAAAATGACCACGGACAACTGGAAGTTTTAAAATGTTTATCTAAAGTTCGTTTTCATCAAGCATCAAACTTACAAGAATAAGGCAATCAATAACCAAGATAATGAAAAGTACATAACTATAGAGAAATAAAGTCAGGGTAATCATTTAAATGCAAATATGAGATGCAAACAGGAAACGCTATGTATTTAAGGCAAAAATCCTTTAGACAATTTAAGTAAGGCCGTTCTAGACCATATCAGAAAATGACAAACTGCAATGCAAAATATGATTTCTAAAAGGTAGGGTAACATGGGAACACGTTATGAAAATATGCAAATTACTTTACGTTTCAATAGTTGCGGCAAAAGCATGGAAAAATCAACATGTGCAAGGTGTCTCTTTATTGAAGCAAAAGACAGAAAAGTAGAAAGGTGCAAGTTTAAAGAACTTAGAGCAGTATTTACCTAGATTGGTGTGGAAACCAAACCCTGGCCACGGGTCAGTTAAGGACAGGAAACCCTCAAGGAAGGATACCCCTCAAAGGACAGCAGGTGCAGAATGAACACCCAGGACAGGACAGGATAACCTCGGATTAGGAATCAGGACAGGACCTCAGGACAGGACAGCAAACCCTCAGGACAGGACCGCTCAGGACAGGACCGCACCCGCAGTTTGGAAGCAACGCCTGCGCTCCACCCTCTCTGCAGCTATCGATCAAGACCCCGATTGGGTCAGCGAACTCCCAGCAAAGTGCTTCGCCAGCACTTAAGGTTCAGTAGAACCTTAGTCTATGGTCAATTTTCGGACAGAGTGCTCCGCAGCACTCTGTATCTTTAGTCACCTATTGAGTACGATGGGTCAGTGACAGGTCAGCTAACCAGACAAGTCGGACAAATTCCCTAGGTGAACCCAGGGTAGAAATACTGTTTTGGGACAGGGTACCACCCCCCAAATGTTGCAAAGTGTCAGAATCCCCAATTTCGATTGGTCCAAAGGTAGGATTTGGGTAACACACCAATCATAACACACTATTTGGATGCTTCATTTACATATCTGGGTACCTCCTAGCGAGATTGGGGTTCCCATGAGAAACTGCAGAGAAATACAATAGAGATATAACATTGTTTCGGAATATGGACATGTGACTCCGTCCTGCTGAGGTTGCAGGTCAGTTCTCAGGAGCATCTTGCCCATCACTGCCAACTGGCGGTGTTCCATCAGCCAAGGTTGTCGGTGCCCCAGAAAGTCGCACATGCGTAGAAGGGACCTCCAAGATGGCTTTTAGTGCAGTCAGACCCCCATTCCCCGCGGTACATGAAAAGTAAGCGAAAACAAATTAATACATAGAAATAACATTATGAAAACACATCACAGGGTTTATACTTTCAACTTATTACTAGGAAATATACTTATGCAGTCTAAATGTTAGCTACATATCAACAGACACAAGAGCAGTGGCACGAGCAGTACCACATGATTGGCAAAGCTATGTATTACGCATGCGCATAAATTTCCCTCCAACTCTGCAGACACGTCAGGACACGTGAGTGTGACTGACGCATGCGCAGTAACTAAATACAAGCGGCGGACATTTTAAATGACTCGAGTAAGTCGTTTTAGTAAAACACATTTGCAAGCTTCTGGAAACCTCGTTTAAACATAAAATAACGTTAGTAAGACAAACGAATTATTACCTTGTTACACACAGACGAGGTTCATGAATACAGCAAGTCGCAAAATATCGAAGCTTTGCTTCATCAATCCCCTCTTTGATGATATTTACTATCATCACAAAATAAATGGAACCAGAGGCCAACTTCCTTTCACACTTTATACAGTTCTATCTCTTCCAGCAATCGCTCCAGCTTTTCTCTTTCAGTTTTGGTAGGGTGAGAATTCTTCACCTTTTTATAGATCTGATTATTCACTTCTTCTAATTCGAGCTCATCCACACTTCGTTTCACCCCTCTTGCATTCACTTCATGCTTTTTGGTGTGCTTACGACATTTGCAACAGACAAATATGAAAAATAGGATGAGACCTATAATTCCAATTGGCATCAGTACCTTGAACAATAAGCCTTTACCTACGCCAGCAAGCCAATGACCTACATTTGAGAGACCATCTACCAGTCTCTTCCAGGCACTATCAACCTCGAGTGGTTTGAGTTCCTTTGCCAAATTAGTAATGTTTTTCACATATCTTTTGAGCTGTACACTTTTATCCAGAATATAAGTGCAACAATGTTGCGCCTTCAACATCCGGCAGACTCCGCCCTCTTTCGCTAATAAGGTGTCAAGGGCAAGTCGATTCTGCAAAACCATTGATCTGATCGCAACCATTTCAGTATTGACCAGCAGAAATCCATGAGCGGTGTCAGTAGACAACACATCCACTATAGTTGACAATTTGCAAATTCTGTGAGTGTTCAGAACCACTCCCACTCCAGGTATCAGTGCACTGAAAATACTACCCATAATTTCACCTATACTTTCTCTTTTACTACGCACTAAGCCATTAGTATTTTCACTGCTTCCAGCAACTCCATTCACATGGTATATTTTCGGGAAGACAATGCCAAAATAGCAGCTTCCATACCAGTGATCCGGCAATTTGAAATAAGCCTTGTCCCCACAAATATAATAAATTCCAGGAAACACAGGCTCTGACCCATTTTTGAAACCCCAACCTCCAATTACCTTGTAATTATGTTCGCATTCACTGGAACCAATGAAAATGTTATTATAATAGCTAGTCTTCTCGCGGTGAAGACATAGCTTGCCTTTATTTTCAAAATCCAGCAACAGAGCAGGACCCGCCCCACCAGTTGAGGTGCCTTCCATGTTCTCTGCCCATCTTGGCTTTTTCTGACTTTCGTCATTAGCCTTCTTTTGTATTTTAATTCTCCTTTTCTCTGCCATGTTCAGGAACATTTTTTCCTGCTCACGCAAAGAACAAGTCAAGTTATCTCTGTGTGCGTCCGCTATGTCAATGTTACCTATAGTCAGAAAGTAGTCTCCCATATATCGTATTACGTCACTTTTGGTATGTACAGGATTCAAGTTCCCACGTATAGGAAGCTCAGAAAAGATCACGTCATTGTTAGAGTAATAGTACTGTAACGGTCCTCTTTTGTAAAATAAACTAGCTAAAACACTACAGGAGATTCCATATGTCAACGGCAAGTGATGGTATGTCACGCCTTCAGCTAAAGAGGTAGGTAGCTTCATGCAGACATAGCAATCTTCAATTTCCATAGTCTCTACATAGTGTATTAACAAGTTTGCGAAAACATTTAAGTGTGTCCTGTTCTTAACTCCATGAAAATGTAGTCCTCCCTCATCTGATACTTCTAAGTCTTGTTTTGTTTGTCTCAGTGCTCTCTCATGTCTTGCTACACTCTGTGTTGTCAGCTCCTCACTGTCAGTATTTACAATTTCAGTAGGGACAATATTAGTATCTTTGCTTACAGCAAAGGGAATGAAAATTGTTAGTCCTATCCAAACTAATATCAGGACAACTACACTACAGACACATACCTTGCAGCAAGTTTTGCAACCGCTGCGACTAGGTCTACCATTCACGTTTGAATCAGACATTTTGGCTTCAGAAGAAGTTTCTCGACCCCTCTTTGTGACTTTACACGAGTATCTTACTTTGTGCAAATTCACGGTGGCTCGTCTTCTTCTTCGTCAGAGTACTCAGGGACGGGCTCTCCGTCGCTTACGTCAGTTATATCGAGATCTTCAAGTTCTTCCAACACAAGTGTCCATTCAGGTGACTTGTACTTCTTGTTTTGTCTTTTTATTCGATCACTCCTTCTTTTGGAAGTACTTTCTTGTTGCTCTGCTATGCGAGTACTTCTCCTTTCTTCTGCACGTTTTTCTTCCACCGTCTTTATCCTTAGTCTTAATTTCTTTACGAATCTAGGCTCAAGATGCTTTCTTTTCTTAAGTCTTTTAGTTGGTACTTGGACTTCGTTTCCTTCTCTTGCCCTTTTGTTCTCATTAACTGTTGGCAATTCTGTTTCAGTTTCTTCTTCTTCTACCTGACTAATTCCAGGACTCACACCTATTTCTTCTGCCTGGGTACTAATCTGGCCTTGTTCAGGTAAATTATGTGTTTGCTCTTCAAGGGTCTCTGACTCTGTTTCCTGAACACGTTCTTCTAATTCTATCTGATCCTGTTCAAGCACTTCGATCTCTGGACTTTCTTCTGCTCGAACTATTACACTATGTCTAGTCTGTCCCTTCCCGACATCTGGAGTTAGTGGAGGAGTATCAAACACTTGCTCTGTATCCTTCACCTGTTCAGTATCGGGCACTGGCTCTGTAGCATTCACTTGTTCTGTATCAATCACGTGCTCTGTCCCTGTCTGACCTTCTCCTTCCTCAGTTTTGATGTGAATCTCAAGATTCTGAGGTTCTTCGCCTGTGCCTTGCTTTTCCTCTCTAGTCCACTCTCTACCTTCCCAAAGTCTTTCACTTGTTCGAATGGGGTCTTCAGTGAGATCAATCAATGGAATCCACTCTTCTGGCCATATGCTCGGCAGCTCGTCTTCAGCTACTTCTGGCTCCGCTTCTTGGACCCCTTCAGCAGGCTGGGCTCTTGGCAGTTCGTTATCAACTATTCTTGGGCCAACGTCTGCTGATTCTGCAGCTCGACTGGTACTGGGCTGTACGTCGTCAGCTACTTCTGGTCTGGCTCCTGCAGAATCTTCTGCTGGACGCCCTTCTTCTTCAGGCACTTCGTCTGGTAATACCTTCTGGGTGTGGCTGGCGTGTACCCAGCGTGGAACCCCTGCACACTTTACTGCTGTGGTAGTTACCAGGATCACCTGACGTTTCTCTCCCCACCTTGGCTCCAGGCAGCTCTTCCGAGTATGCTTCTTTATCTTGACCCAATCTCCCGGGACCAGTTTATGGAGAGGAGTCGTTGGATTGAGGATGGCGTCTTCTCCGATCTGGCGAGAGATAGAACGCACTTGGTCACCCAATCTCTTGCAGTATTCAAGCACCAAATCATCAGTAATACTCAACAGTTTGCTTCCTGGCACCCATGCTTGTCTCATCACTCTTCCCATAATGATTTCATGAGAACTTAGGCCTGTCTTGCGGTCAGGAACACTTCTGAGTCCCATCAGGACCAGGGGCAGGGCCTTTACCCAGGTCATCTTAGATGCATCACATAGTTTTGCTAGTCTGTTTTTGATAGTTCCATTTACTTGTTCCACTATTCCAGAAGCCTCTGGACGGTATGCACAGTGAAGCTTTTGTGATATTCCAAAGGCCTTACAGAGTTCGGCGATCACCTCATTCTGAAAATGTTTGCCTTGATCTGATTCAATAGTGACTGGAACCCCGAACCTAGGTATCAGTTCTTTCAATAAACACTTAGCTACTGTTTTGGCGTCATTTTGGGGAGTAGGGAAAGCTTCCACCCACTTTGAAAATAAACAGACCATGACAAGGACATATCGCTTCCCTTCACAACGGGGCATGGTGATGAAATCAACCCGTATTCTCACAAAGGGATCCCCCAGACCTCCCAATTTTTCCCAGTTCCACCACAGTCTTCTTCCCTGGGTTCATCTTTTGACATGTCAGGCACCTCTGGCAGAGGGACTCTGCTACTTTCCTGAACTTTTTACTGTACCAAGTCTGTTGGAACACTAGAATCATGGCGTCCCTACCAATGTGTGATCCCTCATGTATCAACCTCGCCATTGTGCTAAGCAGGTGTCTAGGTAACACAGGCATACCAGTTGGACCTATGATGACACCATCCACACGTCTTGGTCTACACCCATCTTCCTTCCACTTCTCTCTTTCTTGCCAAGGTGCCGCCTGCTGCCACTCTTTCACTTTATCCCATGTAGGCACTTCTTCAAACACCTGAAGTTGGCAGCTGGTTCCTGGCCCCCCTCGTTTTGGATTAACGATATAACGATCTCTAGCGCACCACTGGGCCACTCGATCAGCAAAATCATTTCCCAGTGATACAGTGTCCATGCTTTTCTTATGAGCAACACACTTTACCACTGCCAGTTCCTTTGGTAACTGGATTGCCTCTAAAAGGTCTTGAACAACTTTTCCATTTCGAATAGGGGTACCTGATGAAGTCAGGAACTCCCTTTGTAGCCACAACTGGCCAAAGTCATGCACAACCCCATAACAGTACTGGCTGTCAGTATACACTGTTATGCGTAGGTTCTTCCCAATTTGGCAAGCTTTTATCATAGCAATCAATTTGGCTACTTGTGCAGACTTTATGTGATATAGATAACCTGCTTCTTCAATTTTCTCTAAGGAGACTACCGCATAGGCAGCACTCAAGCCTCCTTGTTCATGCCTTAGACATGAACCATCCACAAATAATTCCTTGTCATGCTCAGGCAATGGTGCTTCTTTTATATCTGGGCGTGGCTTGGTATTGAATTCTGGTAAATCAATGCAATCATGCTCATCATCCACTCCACTTTCCATATCCGTTGGGTCGGGGAGTAAAGTGGCAGGGTTCAAAATACTGCACCTAACAATGTTTACATTTGCAGCACCCACAAGAATCCTCTCGTATTTAGTCAGCCGACTAGGGGTGAGATACTGAGTCTTTGTTCTGGTCAGTAAAATTACCACTCCATGTGGGACATACACAGTTACAGGATGTCCCATGACAATGGACTCACTCTGCTCTAAACTTGCGCAGGTAGCAGCTACTGCTTTCAGACAACCTGGTAATCCAGCAGCCACTGGATCCAGGGTGGCAGATAAATATGCCACAGGCCTTCTCGTTGTGCCATGATCTTGTGTCAGGACTGACAACGCGCAATTATCGCGAGTGTCACAGAAAAGGGCAAATTCCTTAGTATAGTCTGGCATTCCCAACGCAGGTGCTGTGCACAGGCAATTTCGCAGTTTGGTGAAGGCTGTTAAGCTTTCATCATCCCATTCTACAATATCTGGTGTTCCTCTCTTGGTCATTTTTATCAAGGGCCTAGCTAGGACTGCAAATCCCAGAATCCACTGCCTGCAGTATCCTATCACACCCAGGAACATTCTGATCTCTTTCTGAGTACGGGGTAACTGCATTTTTTGTATTATTCTCACTCTTTCTGATGTCACTTTCCTGACCCCTTTCTCTATCTGGTGCCCCAGATATTTCACTGATTTTGCACAGAACTGTAATTTGTCAGGGGCCACTTTATGTCCCTTCTCACTCAGGTGATTCAGGAGGGCAATGGTGTCAATCACACAATCCCTATGACTTTTAGACGCCACCAAGAGGTCGTCTATGTATTGCACTAGGACAGAGTTCCCAGGTAAAACCAAAGTTTCCAAACATTTTTTCAAGATCTGATTAAAGATAGAGGGGCTCTCTGTGTACCCTTGGGGGACCCGGTTCCAGACATACACGTGACCATTGAAGGCAAATGAGAAAAGAAATTTGCTATCTGGATGCAAGGGAATGGAAAAGAATGCATGACATAGGTCTATCACAGTGAACCACTCAGCATCCCAGGGAATCTGATACAGAATCACTGCTGGGTTCGGGACAATAGGACAGCAGGGGACTACTATCTTGTTGACTTTTCGTAGGTCCTGCACTACTCTGTACTTGCCACTAGGCTTCTTGATACCCATAATCGGTGAGTTACATGGGCTATTCATTACTTCCTGTATGATGTTTCCTTCTAACAATTTCTGTATTTCCAGAGTGACACCTGCTCTCACTTCTGCATTCATCCTGTCGGGTTTAGTATTGGGGTATACTGCATTGTCCTTGATTGCTATCTGTATTGGGTCCACGTTCTTCATTAACCCTACATCTTTCCCAGTAAAGTCCCATACTTCTGGCTTTACTGCTTCCTGGAGTTCTTTGGGCAAATCCTGCATGGTCATTCGTTTAATTTCTGAGTCAGGTCTAATTAACATTAATTTATAAATGCCGTCTTCATCTGGGGTCTGAATTTCAACACCCTTTGGTGTGCAAAAGATGGTACAGTTCATTTTGCACAGCAAATCACGTCCCAGTAAGTTTACTGGACTGGTGTCGCAAACGACAAATCTATGCATTTCCTTAAAGTTTCCAATTGAGATCTCCATGGGCTTGGTAACAGGAGTACTAATCAATTGATTAGATACACCTACTACTTGGATGGCTTCTCCCGAGAGGGGTAGGTTTGGAACGTCCACTGTTCTCACAGTAGAACGGGTAGCGCCAGTGTCCAACAGAAAAGTGACATCATTTCCGTCAACCTTTCCTTCAATGTATGGTCCGGACTGGTCTACCGGCAAGGAGGCGCCAAGTACGCACTCCTCGTCCTCCCCTCTCAGGCCCCGTCAGTACTGGTCATCACAAAGGAAGGTATCGTTTAATAAATACTGCGAAGTTGCTGCATTTCTGTTCTCATTGCTTTCCCAGACTTCTATCTCATCACCCTCTGCGCTTCTTCCCCTATGTACTTGCTTAGGAGCTCGGGGCACCTGAACCGTTTTTACCTGTGGTTGAGTCTTTCTTGGTCTTTCTTTCTGCGTCTGTGGAGTTAAATCAGGTGTTTTGGGGTTATCGTCAGGCAAATAAGGACACTCGTTACGCCAGTGTCCAATTTCTCCGCACTGGTGACAGGGAAATTTCTTCATAGCCTCCTCCCTGCTCATTTTGGGCCGGGGCTTACCTCCTCCCCCACCCCCAGGACTTTGGTTCTGAGTGCTTTTGACCATGTTACTCAACTGTTTTTCCTGCTGTTCTGCGAGCTTCACTTGAGCCCACATGACCTTCTCCTTGAGAGCCTTTTTCTTTTCTGCCATCTCGTCCTCGCAGTACTTTGCGTACCGCAGGACCTCGTCTATCTTTTTGGAGTGCCAACAAATTTTGTTATCTTTTATCCACTGACAAATTTCAGGCCTTAAACCGTTTACAAACCTGTAAATGAAATGCGTCATATCCTTCATCTCGATATTATCTATACCACTGTAAGTTTTAAACACCTGCAACAGCCTTTCATAAAAGGAGTGCACTGTCTCGTCTCTCTCCTGCATTGTTCTATCTATCCTGGTCCAATCAGTTTCCTTTGCTGGCACCTTATTTTTCAAATGCAGCATTACTTGTTCGTATTTTTTCATCACTTCATTCGACGGCTCCCCTGTGCTAGAGTCCCTCGGGTACTCCTCACTAGGCCAGCCTATGGCAATTTTACACTCGGTCCATAGATCTACCGGGACCACAATGTCGAAAAATCCATCCAGGTCTTTCCACAGGCATTTTTGCACCTTTACGAACCTTTCCACTTGCCGGTACCAGTCAACTGGCTTTTCACGTAATTTCGGGAAATCGTTAGTAAAGGACACAATATCCTGTCTGGACCATGGAACGTGCACATACCTCCCACCTGGCACTTCACGCATGGGGCATAACGTTTCGGGCTTATCTACTTCTCTCAAAGGGTACTCAGGGGTGGCTTGTCTGGATCGAGCCTCATCTTTCTTTCGTGCCCACCTGCTTTTCCATTTTTCCACATCTCCCCATTTTTGCAAAACTGCAAGCAACTCTTTAATCTGCAACTTTTTCCCTGACACATTCAAATTCTCTATGTCCTTGTCTGAGAATTCAGCTCTGTAAGGTTTTTGTAAGGGCTTGGATCTTGAAATATCTACCCCCATACTAGCTGCGGTGTCTGTCAGCTTCTCGTGGAGCACTCTGGTACTCCTGGTAAGGCTTTTACACATAAACAGCAACTCTTCCTCAGAGTAAGTATTTAATCTGTCTAATCCCACATTTCCTGCCATTAATTCCTCTATTTCTACCCTCAGCTTGTAGAGGTCTAAAGGTTTCGTTTGCGGAGCCTGTTTTTCTAATTCACGACTCCAATTTTCAATTTCTTCCGGAGTTACCAAGGAAACACTCCTAGTACCTGACGTTGATTCTAATTTAATTTCTTTCGCATTAAAAGGATTATGCCTCTTCTGTACTCCCTTACCGGTCTGTTTATTTGGCAGGTCCAAAAACACAACTTCGGACTCGCACTCACTGGACTGATCATCTATCAGTAGGGGCTCTTGCCTCGGTGGGGCCATGATTGGGTTCATAACTGGAGGGTTTGGACTTCCTTGACTATTCCCATACAACGGAACCACTGGTCCGATTGTTACCGGAATAGTCAAAGCCTCAGGACTGGCATTTAACTGGGAGATCTTCTGAATTATTTCTGTCCTCTGTCTAGCTATGGCCTCTTGCTCCCTCTCATCTAGTACTCTTCCTAAGGTTTGGTCAGGTATTATCTGTGGGGTCAGGTGAGGGGTAAAACTCGGGCAGTAGGGTGCGTTTCACTCGGTCCCCCGCCATAATTTGGTGTTGGGAACAAAGTTCCTGTGCCAAATGACCTGCGCTCCTCCCCATATGGAGGCTGCAAAAAGGGCATTCCTGATCTTAATGGCTTTTCTTCGTTTTCATAAAGAGGTCTGGGGAAGAAGGCTCTTTCACGGGAATATTTTTCCTCCGGGCTCACGGGCATACTAGAATATATATTTCGTACCTCCGCGGGCCCGGGATTCTCAAAATAGAGCAGTACCTGGCCACCTCCCCCCCTACTTAGGGATCTGTCCTCCTCCTTAATAGATGGACGCTGGGGATTCTCTCCTACACTGGAAGGTCGGGCTCCCTCGTTATAAGGGGGCGGACTTCGCGTAAAGATGTCATCTAATAATTCATCGTCTGACTCCCCAAGCGCTCCCCAATGCTTACTCTTTTCTGTCTTTTTCTCTCCCGCAGAAGGGTTACCCGCTGGCATCATGAGAAACAGACCCTCAACAATCATGCTCTGTCTCCACTGTTTCATCCTCTTATCCCTGGTCTCTTGTTTCAGCCTTGGGTACCACTTGGTCAGACCTTTGTCCATCCGGGGTTTCTCTCTTTCAAAAACCTCAATCTCCCATTCCTCTAATGCCTCATACTGCGTTAGTCTCGGTCTGGGATGCAATTCATTCATTCGGGTTCTCAAATTAAATAAAATCCTACCATTGAAAGTACCGTCTAACGGAAAAGCCAATATTCCGTCATCTTTTGTGTACTTTACCCAATTTTCCAACCACACACAGGTATTGTACCCCCGGTCAAACATCATGAACGAGGCGGGAGTATTCGGTGGCGGGACAATAACGCCCTCTCTGGACTTAATTGGTTTGTCGTTTTGAAATAATTCTTTGCCCTATTTACAAGGGACATTTTTCTCTTAGTTCCGTACATAATATTGTATCTATTGGCTTTCCACTGATCCCTTTCAAACCCCTGGTTTCTTGGATCTGGTCTAGTCTCTGGACAATACGAGTGCCACATACGATTTCTATGCTTAACTCTGTTTACAAAGTCACCTCCAATCAGAACGCGTCTTGCAATTCCGTGCGACCAATGAGGTGCGCGTGTTCAAATAGTTTCGACCAATGGGTGCGCGGCCCCTTCGTGAGACTGTCCTCACGCTCTGGAGCTTCACCCCTCCTTTACAATTTCAGCCCCGCTACCCGCCCGCTGCTTCTGCCAATCCCAGCGCGGCACGGAGTGACGTCAGAAACGCTTCGCGGCTGACTCTCTCCCTTCACAAGGTAACGGAAACTTTCTTTCTTTCTAAAGTGCTAGTGCTTGGTTATTTAACAACGAATACACATTCGCCACAGTGCTCAAGTGTCTAGACAGAAAGATTTCTTTTACTGCAAGTAAACTACTTCCATTTACTTTTCACGCGCTGCGGGCAGATCTCTTCCGCCTACCCTTCACTCTAGCATCGGTGAACCTGTTATTCCCCTAAACTCATCCACTTCTCCGGGATATATCCGAGTCTAAGGTTTCCCAGCGGACACCTCTGCTTTCACCCTAGCTCCGAGGAACCTGCTACTCTTCCGATGTGACCCTTACTAGGTTACGCCACTATGGGAATTTTGCCAATGAACCTCGTTACTGACTTTTATTCACACATATATTCAGAAAACCCTAGTTAGTGCTTCCCGGTTATCCTAACCTGCACCTAACTTTCCTTAAGCCTGTGACCTCAGGACAATGGATTCTATTCACCACTTGCCCTTTCAATTCCCCGGGGAGTTCGGACAACACTGACTGACACGGTTTACAAACGCATGGATTAATACATATAACAAGATAAGAACAAGAATAACAATGAAAAAACAGTTCATGAATTTCAGCAGCGTATTCACAAGAGAGTGATCGGGTCTCTCGGAACAGCCGCTCTTATAGCAGCATTAATATACTAGCAGCTACCGACTTAACTAGTCTAACTAGTCCTACCTAACCTTTAGCTAGTCCCTAACCATCCTCTGATCTACCAGAAAACTGATAGAGCGCGCGAGGTCACCCAGCCAATGATTTCGCCGTTTCCGGCTTCAGGGCCCATATACTTTCAATTCACACTATTCATTGACAGGGCGACTTCACGGGCTGCTACCAATTTGTGTGTGTTCCCTACTGTTATTACTCAGTGTACCCGACTTACCATCCACCGACACGGGTACCTATGACCTCAACGGATCAGGAGCCTAGCTGTAAAAGGAAAGGCAGCAAATGCAAATTCAAATGGCATTCAATACTGTTGTAAAATGACCACGGACAACTGAAAGTTTTAAAATGTTTATCTAAAGTTCGTTTTCATCAAGCATCAAACTTACAAGAATAAGGCAATCAATAACCAAGATAATGAAAAGTACATAACTATAGAGAAATAAAGTCAGGGTAATCATTTAAATGCAAATATGAGATGCAAACAGGAAACGCTATGTATTTAAGGCAAAAATCCTTTAGACAATTTAAGTAAGGCCGTTCTAGACCATATCAGAAAATGACAAACTGCAATGCAAAATATGATTTCTAAAAGGTAGGGTAACATGGGAACACGTTATGAAAATATGCAAATGACTTTACGTTTCAATAGTTGCGGCAAAAGCATGGAAAAATCAACATGTGCAAGGTGTCTCTTTATTGAAGCAAAAGACAGAAAAGTAGAAAGGTGCAAGTTTAAAGAACTTAGAGCAGTATTTACCTAGATTGGTGTGGAAACCAAACCCTGGCCACGGGTCAGTTAAGGACAGGAAACCCTCAAGGAAGGATACCCCTCAAAGGACAGCAGGTGCAGAATGGACACCCAGGACAGGACAGGATACCCTCGGATTAGGAATCAGGACAGGACCTCAGGACAGGACAGCAAACCCTCAGGACAGGACCGCTCAGGACAGGACCGCACCCGCAGTTTGGAGGCAACGCCTGCGCTCCACCCTCTCTGCAGCTATCGATCAAGACCCCGATTGGGTCAGCGAACTCCCAGCAAAGTGCTTTGCCAGCACTTAAGGTTCAGTAGAACCTTAGTCTATGGTCAATTTTCGGACAGAGTGCTCCGCAGCACTCTGTATCTTTAGTCACCTATTGAGTACGATGGGTCAGTGACAGGTCAGCTAAACCAGACAAGTCGGACAAATTCCCTAGGTGAACCCAGGGTAGATATACTGTTTTGGGACAGGGTACCACCCCCCAAATGTTGCAAAGTGTCAGAATCCCCAATTTCGATTGGTCCAAAGGTAGGATTTGGGTAACACACCAATCATAACACACTATTTGGATGCTTCATTTACATATCTGGGTACCGCCTAGCGAGATTGGGGTTCCCATGAGAAACTGCAGAGAAATACAATAGAGATATAACATTGTTTCGGAATATGGACATGTGACTCCGTCCTGCTGAGGTTGCAGGTCAGTTCTCAGGAGCATCTTGCCCATCACTGCCAACTGGCGGTGTTCCATCAGCCAAGGTTGTCGGTGCCCCAGAAAGTCGCACATGCGTAGAAGGGACCTCCAAGATGGCTTTTAGTGCAGTCAGACCCCCATTCCCCGCGGTACATGAAAAGTAAGCGAAAACAAATTAATACATAGAAATAACATTATGAAAACACATCACAGGGTTTATACTTTCAACTTATTACTAGGAAATATACTTATGCAGTCTAAATGTTAGCTACATATCAACAGACACAAGAGCAGTGGCACGAGCAGTACCACATGATTGGCAAAGCTATGTATTACGCATGCGCATAAATTTCCCTCCAACTCTGCAGACACGTCAGGACACGTGAGTGTGACTGACGCATGCGCAGTAACTAAATACAAGCGGCGGACATTTTAAATGACTCGAGTAAGTCATTTTAGTAAAACACATTTGAAAGCTTCTGGAAACCTCGTTTAAACATAAAATAACGTTAGTAAGACATACGAATTATTACCTTGTTACACACAGACGAGGTTCATGAATACAGCAAGTCGCAAAATATGCGAAGCTTTGCTTCATCAGTACATGGGGCCTTTGAATTTTGTAGAATAACTAAGTAAAATCGGCTTTCAGTGTGGGAACCCCTACCCACCTCACGTCACCTTCCTGTGAGCAAATCACATTATGGCCCTTGTCTGTAGCGTCTTACAATAAATTATGATTTCAAATAATGACAATACAAGTTATTTTGTGTGCTAGTAATGAGCCTCAGTTTGATTTTCTATATTTAATTTGTTATATATATTTCACAATTAATGTAATCACTATTTGAAACTTTATCATTCTAGTACTGCTTGTGACAAATGTAAGTTGTATCTTTTTTTTAAATATGAATAAATAAAATGTAATCTAGTATGTAGATTGACTTGAAGGAATCACTGTGTGGCTACAGGGGTCAAGACGCATGACACTGGGCCGAAGGCCGGCCCGTGCACAGTAAGGGTTGGATGCATGGAAGTTTGGTGGCTAAGCTGCATGGAGCACAATAAAAGACTGAATAAAGTGGGGTAAGGTTGGCCACAATGAAGTCTGGGAACAGAAGAATATGAAAACACAGAAAGTGGATGTTGTAGTACATCATAAAAAAGAAACACAAGTTCGCTGAAAAAATTGGTTAAGGATAATTTGTTGTTTCTTGTGCTTATAAAATATTAACATATGTTTAAACAAGTATTTGCAACGCCAGTTGGTCTGATCTTGACAAGCTGGTGAAATGCTTATTTCTTTAAGTGTTTTGCAAGCAATTGCCAACAAAAATAAAAAGAAGGAAAGAAAACTAGCTACCGCCTAAATGTGACAGCCAAATGTTTGGAACAAAAACTTTAAAATAAATAATAAACATTGCATGTAATTTTAATGCAACCGTTCTGATGCTTCCTAGCATGCATTTGCTCTTAGAATAGGGATTGAAACCTTTCTTTGTTTTAATGTACACTGATGGAAAATATTAGTCTTAAAGAAAATGTATTATTGGCAAACAGCTGTAACCCGAAGACTTAGTTTAAACGGACAAAAAAGAATAATATATTGAAATAAAAAAGCTTTTTAAATGAAAGTAATCAGGAGAAAAAGAGCTGTCACTCACAGTGCAAGAGAGCCAATGGATGAAGTGGGCTGACCCACTGTTCCATGCTGTATGCTTTTTTGGGTAGAAGTAAAATGTTAATGATGGTTGAAGAAACCAATGAGTGAAGAGGAATGGCCCTTAGGTCCTCTATGTATGCATACATGGGAATATGTGTCTTTTATTTATACTTATTTCATTACAAGAGGCTGGTGAGACAGAAAAAAACTGTCTCTAGGTCAAACCTAAAAAAAGGCTAAACAAATCTCTGAAAATAATCAAAGCTACAGTGATGTTATGGTTAATAAACAACACATAAACAACACTGAAATATGCCAGTTATCATTTTATTTATATTTATTTATAAAGTTTTATCTATACTAATATAATAAAGAGAGAGCCTAAACCTTTGAGGCGGGTAATCTCAGGAACCACACCACCAATCACAACACCCAATACAGCGTTGGAAAGGGCAGTTGCAGCAGAAGGACATAGGCTATGCAGACGCCCACCATATACATTTAAAAGGTAAAAGAACCGTGCCAGCAAAGTAGTCCCTTGTGGGCGTGTCTGCGTTGTGCTGTGGGCGTGTGCTGGGGCGTGACAAACGCTGGGGGCATGTGGTACGTTCCGCCCTTCATGCCATGTCTCATATCGTGTGCTGTGGGCGTGTGCTGGAGGCATGGGCGTGTGCGGGGCGCTGAATTACGGGAAAAAAAGCGAGCGTTGAGGCTATTATTTCATTGTTTTTTCTTCCCAGGTTCTGTACATTCCAGCTCCGGGTGTCCACCCTGCTCCCTTTAAATACCCCTGCACCCCATAATCATAACCCACCCTTACTCCTTAAAATACCCCAACACCCTTAAACACTAACCCATCTTAACCCTATTAATATACTCTGTACCCCAAAACCCAAACCTATCCCTAAACCCTAAAAATACCCCTGTACCCCAAAACCCAAACCTAGCCCTGAACCCTATAAATACCCCTGTACCTCAAAACCCAAACCTACCCCTGATCCCTAAAAATACCGCTGTACCCCAAAACCCAAACCTAGCCCTGAAACCTAAAAATACCCCTGTACCCCAAAACCCAAACCTACTCCTGAACCCTAAAATACCCTAGTACCCCAAAACCCAAACCTAGCCCTGAACCCTTAAAATACCCCTGTACCCCAAAACCCAAACCTACCCCTGAACCCTGAAAATGCCCCTGTACCCCAAAACCCAAACCTAGCCCTGAACCATAAAAATAACCCTGTACCCCAAAACCCAAACCTATCCCTGAACCCTAAAATACCCCTGTACCCCAAAACCCAAACCTAGCCCCGAACCCTATAAATACCCCTGTACCCCAAAACCCAAACCTAGCCCTGAACCCTTAAAATACACCTGTACCCCAAAACCCAAACCTACCCCTGAACCCAAAAATACCCCTATACCCCAAAACACAAACCTAGCCCTGAACCCTAAAAAAATACCCCTGTACCCCAAAACCCATACCTATCCCTAAACCCTAAAACTACCCCTGTGCTCCATAACCCAAAACTATATCTGAACCCTTAAAATACCCAAACACCCCAAAACATATACCTCAGTACCCCAAAACATATACCCCTATACCCTTACTTACCTTATCCAAACATAAAAAAACCATGCTTTTACCATTCATGCATTTACAGCGAATTTCGTTGTAAATGTATGCGTGGTAAAAGCATATAAAACATAATGCCATGCGTTATAATGGCATTGCGGAGTCATGGTACTTTCGCTATGAAAGTATGCGGAGTGATGGTATGCGAAGAGAAAGTTGCGGAATAATGGGTGTTTACCCTCCCCGGTAAGTACATTGGTGGCACGGCGGCCCACATCTCCAGCAACATACTCATATTTTTTCACCACCGATTTGAAAAATGCACAGGTCTCTCTCATTGATGGCCAGCACCGACATACACTTTTAGACACACCTCCCGCCACAAGTAAATGTACATGTACAGGAATTTATATAGCGCAAATCACCAAGCGGTTTCTAAGCGCTTGCTTAGGGAACCCGTCCTGGTATTCCCCTGTGAGATAACCCCGGCAGGGTATCCGCAAGGTGAAAGCCAGGCATCCCGCCGCGAGGGGCCGTTGTGGAGATTAAGCAAGCTATTGCCCAGAGTCACAGAGTGTGAACCTGTGAATCGAGTAGGCACCGGAGCGAGAATTGTCGAGTCCATGGACATTTTAGGACTCAAGACCCCGCCGAGCCGGGAATTGAACCCTGGTCCCGGGCTGACCTCTGCTTCCAGGTCTGCCTCCTCTAACCAGTGAGCCACACTTCTCCAAGTTCTAGAATTGCAAACTTTAGAGCTGGGGAGCTACGTTCGAATCTCGGCATCAGCTCAACATCCTATGATTCCAGGCAAATCGCTTTGTCTCCCCGTGCCTACCACAAATGAATGTGTTCTTCTGTAATGTAAATTGTGCTCATGCCATGTTGTCGAGTTCGCGCTATATAATATTGCAAGTAAAAATAAAGTAGGGAAACTCGAGTTCCCACACTACTGAACGCGCACTCTTAAGTGCATCAGCAGTGCACTGTGAATCGGAGCGTTTCACAGGCCTGTCACAGATAAGAAATGCTATCAAAACGAAATCCTACAAAACAATATACTACTGGCCGGCAGCAATTCATACCCGGACAACGTTGGGACGGGCTGCTAGTATTAGATACAGGAAAAGTGAAGGTGGGGCTAAGTGCGAAGGTGAAGAGAAGACTTTCACAGTTATCAATCTTAAGAGAGGAAAACATGCCTTTTAAGGTTTATTTATGAATGCTAGCAATCCCCAGCTCCCTTCCCAGATTGATCTAGGCTTGCAATACAATAACCAGGAGGACGTGCTTGAGCCACACATCTGTTACAAAATATGACACAGATCCTAGCAGCCCCCCCCACCCCCAACGGCTGGTAATGCCACTACCCTGGCCTTTCTCTTTTTTTGTTGCTCTCTCTCTAACGCACACACTGCTTAATTTGAGCCAGTGCTCTCCGGTTCAAAGCACCAGCACTTAATTTCTTTCGGGGCTCTTCACCTAATTGTCAACACCATACACAGAACAGTCTACCACATGGTGGCGCTGCTCATCTAATTTAGAGATGAGCATTACAACAGTTGTTTAGGAATACAATATACATTAAAATAGCTAATTATCTGCCTCCTCTGCCATTCCTTTAGCTTTGGGGACCTGGAAAAATCTGAACTGTTGCATTTACATGCGAGAGAGACGGTAAGTGGTTGTTTTGGCCGCAATGACAAGGGTGATGGGTAGTGCAAGCTGCAGAGGCATCCTGGTCAGAACCCTGGCACTTAATATTTTAAAAACTAAGCACTGCACACACACTTTATCTTTCTCACATGCTCTCCTTTCTTCCATATCTGTCCTGCTTTTTGATGCTCAAAAACATGAAAGAGATTGAAACATCACTCAAACAGAGCTGGAGCTTGCTGAAGTAGCATTAATACATTGCAAGTTCTATTGTCCTTTCATTGCCTTCAGCCTCAAAGTGTACCTCATAGAACTCTCTACCTCATGGTATACATTTATAGCAAGCAATTATAAATGAATGGTACTCTGAGGTGTCAAGTAATAGCCTTCTCATTTACAGTAGACGATGTACATATCTATGTAATCAAACCCCCGAAACATTTTTGAATTCCTTGCCTTGTTGCTCATTCTCATTCTCATTTGCAATGTGTTTCTCTATATCAGATAAAATAATGCTACGCTAACCTTGCCCTTCTAAAGTAGGTTTGCAGTGCAGCAATGTAAGAGGGTGGATGTTATTGTTCTCACTACATGTGCAAGAATGACCAGGTATGACTAAACAGGCAAAATACAGAAGTCAAAGAGGGGAAACAGTGTTTACAACGCTGGTAATACCACGTAGGTAGATAACAATGCAAACGTTACATCGTCCGTGTTGTTACCACGAATGGCATTGCATCCCAAGTCGTTTCAACGACTTGCGCTAGATGGCGCAAAACACCAGGGAATGTGTTGGATTTTAAATCCAACACATTCCCTGCTGTTGCGCTAACTGGAGTTTTACAGATTTCCTTTTAATCTTTCTTTATTTACCCTCTACAGGATGCAATAACAGTGGTTTGAATGAGTGTGCAGAGGTTTTACCTACAATTCACCCTGGACATCACTCTGCAAGAAAGGAGAATAGGAATTTGGAGGCGGTAGAAATGTGGCCCATCCAACTACGGTTTTGGTCTTCAAAGAATCATTTTACAAGAAATTATGGTCATTGTGAAGTTATATACATCTTCACTGTAATAAATGTACATCATCATGATTCAGAGAAGCTTTAACTAAGCACCACTTATGCTTTAACTAAGCATAAGTGGTGCTTGTGTGGTATGCCAGGCTACAGGAATGTCTGGTTTATGGTGGGGAATGGTACTTATGTGTATTGTGTGTGTGTCTGCGGTTGTAAGTCTGTTTCCTGACAGGCACATAGTTGGGTTTGCTGTTGGAGTAGTGATTATGATTAGGGCTCCCGGTTTTATGGTATTTATTATTTTGCCATTTCCGTCTGTATTTATCCATATTTATTTTTTGGGCATTTTTTCTGTATTCATCCACATTTATTTTTGCCACAAGCAAAAGACGACGCTACAGCTAGTATTTTTCCACATTTATTTAAATTGACAATGCACACATGCGCTCGGTTGTTATTGATCAACAGAATACATTCATCTAAAAACTTTGCCATTGTGGTACAAGCACATGTGCATTTCAAGAGACTTTGAGGAAATTGAGGCTCTTTCTGGTTTGTTAATGAAATGAGACCACCGAAAACCCGTTCAATATTTGCTGATGATACTGGAATGGCCAAAACATTCAAACAAAGATTACACAGTGTTGGCCATTTGTGCTTCTGAGAATGCCAGTGTGTCTGTGCACTGATGTCTTTTTTCGGGATAGGGTGTGTTAGACCTGTCAGCCCTTTGGGTGGTCCCTCCTATTAGTTATTTATTTTTTTGTCCCCTTTTTGCCTTCAAATTCCTTTAATTTTTATGTCCACTTGACTTTTTGGGTATTGTCCTAGGGGATGGGTGCTTCCTTGTCCCTATAATGTTTTTAGGCCTAGGTGACCCTTATAGTGGTGGAAATGTAGTCACACAAAATGGTGGCTAGTAACTGCCACAACTGATTACCTCAGGGAATGGACCCATAGGACAACATAGAAAGACTCCAGAACTTTCTAGCTAGTACTGGTAGACTGAGGCAAGCCTATATAAGGCCAGTTTAGGGCGGCCATTTTAGAGTGACATTGGAGGGCTAGCTGGAGTGCAGGCTAGGACATCAGGGAGGTGGAACACTGAGAGGATTGACTTCGCTCTAGGGGATGCGCCCTCTTTGCTGTTATCGCCCCTGGCCTTAGATCTGACCCTGCTTAGGCATTCTATAACTGAATACTGCCCAAGTATATCTCCAGAATAGGGGAAACTGACACTTCCACTGAACCATAACAAGTGACTGTCGGGGCCGGTGTCGAGTCAAGGGCACTGCCCTTTTCCGTCCCTCAGTAGGAAGAGCAGTTTACCGTCTCTGAGAGACCCCAGAAAAGAAGGAACGGTGAGCCACTGTCACCCTCTTCCCCCCCCCGTTTCCGCTACAAGACCCTCATCTGATAAGGACTGTCTCCTCACCTACGCTGTAGAGCGCTGACCAGTAGCCACTTTCCCCTCTTTCCAGGGACGAGATTTCCAGGGACCTGGTGAGCGGTGAGGACCCCCTGTTCTGTGGCATCAGGGTTCGAGGTGCCCGGGTGGGGGACACGTCCCGTCTCCAGATCGGGGGGGGGGGGAGACCTGGAATGGTAGCGCCGTCGGAGCTGCTGCTGAACGTGAGATCGATAATAGGGAAGCAGTCGCCTAGCCGAGGTGTCTGACTCCCGCACAGGCCCAGCAGAGATCTCGTCAGAGTTCAAGGGGGGCGGCGCTGCGACACCAACACTTGCTTCCCACACAGGCCCAGAAGCGTGGCTCTTCAGGGAAGACAGGGAAGTGCCTCGGGGAGTGAATGGCCTGAGGAGGAGTCAACCGATACGTGGAGCGGCAGCGTCTGATTCCCGCGAAGGCCCAGAGAGTGAGTCGGCCTGACCGGAGAGAGAACAGTCGATAGTGGAAGAGTAGCTAGAGGTGCGGTGACGTCTCCAGCTGCTTGTGTCGGCCGGGGCTGAGTAAACAACGGAACTGCCATAAGTAAGCCGGGCTCTGGGGGCTGGTGAGGGACTTGGAACTGGGAGTTGACGCCACAGGTCCTAGTGGCTGGACTCACCCTTATAAGCCCCAGTGGAACTTTTGTACTGGCCAAGGGAGCCCGTCCTAACGAAGACGGAAATATTGTCAGTAGAGATTTTCTAGACCTAGAACTAACGCTGGTTCGACAGAGAAGGGAAACAGGGGCCAGTGTTTTGTGAGGTCCCGAAACAAATGTATGAATCTGACTGAAACTCTTAACTGCCTTATCTTAACAGAGGGGAATAAAACGGGCAGTGCTGTGCAAGCACTTAACTCAACTTATTTGAATGTGATAACCAAACTGTGCTATTGCAAGTTTTCGCTAGCAAGATGTGATGTAACATGTTTTCTTTTTCCTTTGGATAACTATCTAAGCAACCAAGAAACTGCTTGTAATTTCGAGTAATAAGTGTAATTGTTGAATTCATTGACTGAAGGGTGAGTTGTATTACTGAAACTTTCTTGTTGCAGAAGAATTGATGGGGGAAGTGCTTGATGTACGACCCCATGAGATGATTAACGAAGCAAGATAACTTAAAGAGCTTTTATAAAACAAATCGTATTTTTCCAATCTGGTGAAGAGTCGTTCTTTTACTAGTGGTTGGACGCTGAATTACTGTTCATGGTGTGATGCAAACTATACACAATAAGCTTCTGAGATCAGTCCTTGCTACTCAGTGTCAGGCTACCCTAGGTGGACTGGTAACCTCAGGTCCAACATAATTGGTAACCAGTGGTGGGATTAGAGTTTGTGTTTGCATCCACTTAATAGTAACGCAGTGTGTACCACAGGCCTACACCTGGAGTTTTCTCCAAGCGGACTCCCTAATTAAACTTTTGATTTTCCAAATTTACTCCTGGTGGTGGGTGGAGGTAGCCCTTACTTAACGCCTTCCTTGAATTCTTCCAAGTAGTTGTTTAAGTCCCTACTGACAAAGTGGGAATTTGAGTTGGAGGAGTTGGAGACTTACACTGTGGCCCAACTCAGGGAATTTTGTCAAAGCAAGGGAGTGTTTTTCAAGCGTAGTGCTAAAAAGGGGGAACTCCAGACCAGCTTGAGAGCGTGGGTGGCAGCTCACCCAGATGGGAAGGAGGAGGAGGAGGCCGACCGGGACACTGTCATCGGGGTAGATGTATTGTACCGACCTGAGGGGGAGAACCTACTGACAGGTCCCAGAACACTCTCAAGGGAGGGCAGCAGTGTCTCTGTGAGGAGCTTAACCGAAGCTGAACTAATGGACCGGAGAGAGGAAAGACAGTTAAAATGGGAGTTGGCAAAATTAGAGAAGGAGAGGGAGGAGAAGAGGCTAGCTCATGAGTTGAGTCTCAGAGAGTTAGACTTTAAGGCCCTGCAAGTAGGGACTCCCAGTACTCCTAATGGTGGCAGCGAATCCAGAGATACCACCAGGGAGTCCAGACCTTATTTGCCAAAGGACGTAGTCGCCAGCTACTGCGCAGAGGACGACATTGCAAAGTGGCTGGCTGCCTATGAGGTCTCCTTAAGAGCCCATGGGATACTGGAGAAACACTGGGGGGTGGCTTGTATTCCTGCAGGAAGGGATACACTATTGGCCCTAGAGCAGGGAGAGCAGACCCACTACCCCACCATGAAAGTGGCGCTGATAAAAAAGTTTGGGCTGACTCCAGAAAAATACAGACAGAAATTTAGGAGCAGCCATAAACTAAGCACACAGAATTGGGTGGATTTTCTGGACAACGCAAAGAAGGCATTCGAGGGTTGGGTACAAGGCAGCAAAGTGGCGGACTACGAGGGGTTGTATGATCTTATCCTCAAGGAGCACCTACTCGAGAAATGTTTTCCCGAGCTGCGACAACACCTGGTGGACAGCAAGCTGACCAGCCCCCGGAAGCTTGCTGAGGAGGCGGACATCTGGGCTAGTACCCGGGTGTCCTCAAAGGGGACTGGAGGGGATTCCCAAAGGACTGGACAGGGCGCTCCCCAGAAGAAAGAGGGGAGAGATAAAAAGAGGGAGTTCTCAAGAGGCGCCCAAAACAGTTTCCAGGGAAAGGGAGCAGGATTCGTTCCCAAGGCTAACCCGCCCAGAAACCCTCATCCTGGCCAAAGTCAGCAGCCAAGGGTTGTCCACTGCTTTGAGTGTGGTGGCGTTGGGCACTATAAGGGAGATGTCAAGTGCCAAAGAGACCACCCCCTCCCACTGGAGGAAAAGCCCTGGGAGTAGCTAGTGTAGTGCTCGGGGAGGAGTTGCCCTTAGATAAGGGGGGGGGTGGGCGGGTGTCACCTTAGTGTCCCTGGGAAATCGGAAGATGGTTCCTAAGATCCAGGTGCCCTCAAATACTACTAAGTATGGGCAATGGGTCACCATCAATGGCCAGAGAGGGGAAGCTCTGAGAGATACAGGAGCCAGTATGACTATGGTAAAAAGTCATCTGGTGTCCCCAGAGCAGGTGATTCCACATGTACTCCACCCCGCCGCGATGGCTGATGGCAGAATGGGCCACTATCCAGTGGCCGAGGTTCCATTTGAGTGGGAAGGGGTTGCAGGTTCACTTCGAGTTGCCGTAAGCCCTGCCGTGCCAGTTGATTGTCTGTTGGGGAATGATATGGAGCACAATGCTTGGAAGGAGGTGGAATACCGGACTCATTCTGAGATGATGGGTACACCTGACTGGGCCTGTGCTAGCACAAGGTCCGCGACTACCCGGAGTGGGAGTTCGCTTGGGCTGGAGCCTGGAACAAAGGCACAGCCAGCTGCCAAAAAGGGAAAGAACCAAGGACAGGAGAAGCCTACCTCGGCATCCACGCCCCGTGAGACAGATAGGCCACCTGCGGTGGTGGACCAGGAGTCAGCGTAGGGGGATGTTGTCTCCCTGGTGAACCTACCTATCCCTGCTGAGTGGCATGTGGAGGGAGGGCCTACCAGGGAGGAGTTTTGTAAGGGCCAGAAGGAGTGCTCTACCCTTGAGGGACTGAGGCGACAGGCCGAAGCCCAGGCAGCAGGGAATGTTACTGGGAATTACCATATTTACTGGGAGGATGGACTCCTCTACAGTGAACCTAAGGCACCAGTGCACGGTTCATCACGGGCCTTGGTTGTCCCCCAACATTACCGAGCCTTTCTTTTAGAACTGGCTCATGAGGTACCCTTGGCAGGACACGTAGGTCAGGACAAGACCTTTGCCCGGCTTGTCCCCCACTTTTATTGGCCTCAGATGAAGGTGGCGTCCGACACTTACTGCCGGACATGTGTGTCTTGCCAAGCCAGTGGGAAAACAGGGGTGAAGCTGAAAGCTCCCCTGGATCCACTTCCTGCGGTTAGCACCCCCTTTGAAAGGGTGGGCATCGACATTGTGGGGCCATTGGATCCACCAACGTCAGCTGGTCACAGGTTTATCCTGGTTCTGGTGGATCACGCCAGACGGTACCCAGAGGCCATTCTTCTGAGGACCATTACTGCACCTGCAGTGGCAATGGCCCTCATGGGGATCTTTACCCGAGTGGGTTTCCTCAAGGAAGTTGTGTCCGACAGGGGGATTAACTTCATGTCAGCTTACATGCGGGCTATGTGGAAGGAGTGTGGGGTTACCTACCGGTTCACCACTCCTTACCACCCACAGACCAATGGTCCGGTGGAAAGGTTCAACAAAACTTTGAAAGGCATGATCAGAAGTCTGCCTGAAAGCCTGTGGAGGAAATGGGACGTCCTCCTACCCTGTTTGTTGTTTTCCTACAGGGAAGTTCCACAGAAGGGAGTGGGCTTTAGCCCCTTCGAGCTTCTGTATGGGCACCCTGTGCGTGGACCTCTCAGCCTGGTGAAAGACGGATGGGAAAAGACTCCCAGGAAGCTTCCCCAGGATGTGGTGAGCTATATGCTGGCCTTCCGGAGCCAAATGGCTAAGTTGTGGAAGCAAGCTTCTGACAACTTGGAAGCCAGCCAAGCAGTGATGAAGGAGTGGTATGACCCCAATGCTCACCCGGTAGAATTGGAGCCTGGCCAGAAAGTGTGGGTGATGGAACCTGGAGAGCTAAGTGCCCTCCAGGATCGCTGGACAGGCCCCTTTGAGGTGAGGGAGAAAAAGGGTAAGGCCACTTACTTGGTGGATCTTAATACCCCTCGACAGCCCCTACGGGTGCTACATGCCAATCGTCTCAAACCCCACCATGAGAGGCCCGAGGTCATCTTAATGATGGTGACTGATGGAGCAGAGGAAGCGGAAAGTGAGCCTCTCCCTGATCCCTTTTCGTCTCAGGAAAAGGATGGGTCGGTGGAGGGAGTGATTCTCTCACCATCCCTGACTCCTGAACAGCAGAGGGACTGCCGCCAGGTCCTGGAGCAGTACTCATCGCTGTTCTCCCTTGTCCCGGGAAGAACCCACCTGTGTACCCATGATGTGGACACAGGAGACAGCCCACCTGTGAAGTCTAAGATCTACCGGCTGTCAGACAAGGTGAAGGCCAGCATCCACAGTGAAGTTACTAAGATGTTGGAGCTAGGAGTAATTGAACCTTCAAGTAGCCCCTGGTCTAGTCCGGTAGTTCTGGTACCAAAAGCTGCCCCACCGGGCACCACTCCAGAACTAAGGTTCTGTGTGGATTACCGGGGACTGAATTCAGTGACCAAAACTGATGCTCATCCGATCCCTAGGGCGGATGAACTCATTGACCGGCTGGGAGCTGCCCAATACTTGAGTACCTTTGACCTCACTTCAGGGTACTGGCAGATCTCCCTTACAGATGGAGCAAAGGAAAGGTCAGCCTTCTCCACGCCTGAGGGCCACTACCAGTTCTGTGTAATGCCCTTTGGGCTCAAGAACGCCCCTGCCACCTTTCAGCGGCTGGTGAACGAGGTCCTCTCTGGAATGGAGGCTTTCTCTGCTGCTTATCTGGATGACATTGCAGTCTTCAGTAGCAGTTGGGAGGATCATTTGTGTCATCTACAAGCTGTTCTCCAGGCCCTGAAACAGGCTGGCTTGACAATCAAGGCCAGTAAATGTCAGATCGGGCAGGGGTCGGTTGTGTACCTAGGCCACTTGGTGGGCAGGGGAACGGTGCAGCCCCTCCAGGCGAAGATAGAGGCAATCATGGCCTGGGAGCCCCCCTAGACCCAAACCAAGGTCCGAGCTTTCCTGGGCCTCACAGGATACTACCGTCGCTTTGTGAATGGGTATGGCACTATCGTGGCCCCTTTAACTGAACTCATTTCCAAGAAGCAACCCCGATGGGTAGTCTGGACGGAGGCTTGTCAGCAAGCCTTTGATAAGTTGAAACAAGCAATGTGTGAGGCCCCAGTCATAAGGGCCTCTCATTTCTCCAAGGAATTCATTGTCCAAACAGACGCATCAGAGCATGGCATTGGGGCAGTGTTATCGCAACTCAATGAAGAGGGTCTGGATCAACCTGTTGTCTTCTTGTCTAGGAGACTGCTTCCCCGGGAACAAAAGTGGAGTGCAATTGAGCGGGAAGCCTTTGCGGTGGTATGGGCTCTGAAAAAGTTGCGGCCATACCTGTTTGGCTCAGACTTCCTGGTTCAAACAGAACACCGACCCCTTCGTTGGCTGATGCAAATGAAGGGAGAAAATCCCAAGTTATTGAGATGGTCTCTCCCTACAGGGAATGGACTTCCGGGTGGAACATCGGCCTGGAGTGGACCACGCCAATGCAGACGGTCTTTCTAGGTATTTCCGCCTTAGTGACGAGGACTCCCAAGGGGTTGGGTACCTCTCCCCACTTTCAGCTGGGGGGGACGCGTGTTAGACCTGTGAGCCCTTTGGGTGGTCCCTCCTATTAGTTATTTATTTTTTGTGTCCCCTTTTTGCCTTCAAATTCCTTTCATTTTTATGTCCACTTGACTTTTTGGGTGTTGTCCTAGGGGATGGGTGCTTCCTTGTCCCTATAATTTTTTTAGGCCTAGGTGACCCTTATAGTGGTGGAAATGTAGTCACACAAAATGGTGGCTAGTAACTGCCACAACTGATTACCTCAGGGAATGGACCCATAGGACAACATAGGAAGACTCCAGAACATTCTAGCTAGTACTGGTAGACTGAGGCCAGCCTATATAAGGCCAGTTTAGGGCGGCCATTTTAGAGTGACATTGGAGGGCTAGCTGGAGTGCAGGCTAGGACATCAGGGAGGTGGAACACTGAAAGGATTGACTTCGCTCTAGGGGATGCGCCCTCTTTGCTGTTATCGCCCCTGGCCTTAGATCTGACCCTGCTTAGGCATTCTGTAACTGAATACTGCCCAAGTATATCTCAAGAATAGGGGAAACTGACACTTCCACTGAACCATAACAAGTGACTGTCGGGCCGGTGTCGAGTCAAGAGCACTGCCCTTTTCCGTCCCTCAGTAGGAAGAGCAGTTTACTGTCTCTGAGAGACCCCAGAAAAGAAGGAACGGTGAGCCACTGTCACCCTTTCCCCTCCCCCCGTTTCCACTACAAGACCCACATCTGATAAGGACTGTCTCCTCTCCTACTCTGTAGAGCGCTGACCAGTAGCCACTTTCCCCTCCTTCCAGGGACGAGATTTCCAGGGTCCTGGTGAGAGGTGAGGACCCCCTGTTCTGTGGCATCAGGGTTCGAGGTGCCCGGGTGGGGGACACGTCCCTTCTCCAGATCGGGGGGGGGGAAGACCTGGAATGGTAGCGCCATCGGAGCTGCTGCTGAACGTGAGATCGATATTAGGGAAGCAGTAGCCTAGCCGAGGCGTCTGACTCCTGCGCAGGCCCAGCAGAGATCTCGTCAGAGTTCAAGGGGGGGCGGCGCTGCGACACCGACACTTGCTTCCCGCGCAGGCCCAGAAGCGCGGCTCTTCAGGGAAGACAGGGAAGGGCCTCGGGAGTGAATGGCCTGAGGAGGAGTCAACCGATACGTGGAGCGGTAGCGTCTGATTCCCGCGCAAGCCCAGAGAGTGAGTCGGCCTAGCCGGAGAGAGAACGGTCGATAGTGGAAGAGTAGCTAGAGGCGCGGTGACGTTTCCAGCTGCTTGTGTGCGGCCGGGGCTGAGTAAACAACGGAACTGCCATAAGTAAGCCGGGCTCTGGGGGCTGGTGAGGGACTTGGAACTGGGAGTTGACGCCACAGGTCCTAGTGGCTGGACTCCCCTTATAAGCCCCAGTGGAACTTTTGTACTTGACAAGGGAGCCCGTCCTAACGAAGACGGAAATATTGTCAGTAGAGATTTTCTAGACCTAGAACTAACGCTGGTTCGACAGAGAAGTGAAACAGGGGCCAGTGTTTGGTGAGGTCCCGAAACAAATGTATGAATCTCACTGAAACTCATAAAGGCCTTATCTTAACAGAGGGGAATAAAACGGGCAGTGCTGTGCAAGCACTTAACTCAACTTAATTGAATGTGATAACCAAACTGTGCTATTGCAAGTTTTCGCTAACTGGATGTGATGTAACATGTTTTCTTTTTCCTTTGGATAACTATCTAAGCAACCAAGAAACTGCTTGTAATTTCGAGTAATAAGTGTAATTGTTGAATTCATTGACTGAAGGGTGAGTTGTATTACTGAAACTTCCTTGTTGCAGAAGAATTGATGGGGGAAGTGCTTGATGTACGACCCCATAAGATGATTAACGAAGCAAGATAACTTAAAGAGCTTTTATAAAACAAATCGTATTTTTCCAATCTGGTGTAGAGTGGTTCTTTTACTAGTGGTTGGATGCTGAAATACTGTTCATGGTGTGATGCAAACTATACACAATAAGCTTCTGAGATCAGTCCTTGCTACTCAGTGTCAGGCTACCCTAGGTGGACTGGTAACCCCAGGTCCAACAGGGTGCATTAAATATTTCTTGAATTATTCTTCAACAACATTTATTAGGTGATCAGAAGCTCCAATCACCATGAATACATCTTTGTAATCATTGAAATCCTGACTAAACTGATCCTACTTGAATGGGTCCAGGATTGTAACCCATTTCCAAAAAGCACTGTAACTCATTTGCCCGGTTATGTTACGAGCTAGGACAGCATCCCACTTGCTTTTCAGTGCATC
This sequence comes from Lissotriton helveticus, assembly GCF_964261635.1. Lineage (NCBI taxonomy): Eukaryota > Metazoa > Chordata > Amphibia > Caudata > Salamandridae > Lissotriton > Lissotriton helveticus. Next base: position 331,530,541 of record NC_136068.1, on the reverse strand, counting down.
TTCAAAAGTAATCATCTCTTTTATTAGGGCATTTGTTTTTTTTTGTGGTAACATTTGCAATAGACTAGCGATCATTGGGTCATGCATATACTCTTGCTCCAATGCCAAAGCCATATCAACTTCTATGGCTGAATAGATTTGGTGGGCATGTGTTTCTTCTGACTTGAGCTTCCTCTGAATGTTGATGATACCAGTGAGAGTTTTAACAATGAAATGCAACTTGACATAGAACGACTGGTGGTTTGCACTGTTGGGGTCGAGTAGTTTACGTAGGTGGTCAATTTTGGATCTGCAGTGGCTTCTTCATTGTTTACAAAAGCAAGGAAGTAGTGCCATATTTACAAAAGTCTTACTGCTCCCTCATACCAGCTGAACCATCGAATCACAAGAACCCCCCTTGGATATCTCATTCTCCCATCTACTTTTCCTTGCGAATAAATGCGTTTTAAGTTTCGTGCACACTTAAATACAGCTCCAGCCTTTATAACAAAATCATACATATCCCGGTTCTCAGGCTGAGACAGAGCATAGCAAACAGCCCATGTGTAAGATGACATGGATCTTTTATATGGATGGAATTAATCCTCTGAGCAGCGCGCAAATCAGTTACTGCCTTTGTCATATAGGATACAGAATCAGAACATATTGCAACAAGATCATGCCATGATTTTCCCAACTTTTGAAGCAAATTGTATACAATTAAGGCAATTTTAGCAGAATTACACTCATCAGATACAGTGATGTCAACTAAGGCTGAGCGGTGACCCTTTTCTTCATCATCACAGTAATATGTGACCAATGCTCCAATGGCTGGGTCACCATGCACCTCTGTGGTTTCATCAATTGTTAATGAGATAGTGACATTTGCTACATCTTGACCTATGTTTCCAAGCTGTGCTTCAAACACTTCGGGGAGATATTTGTCATACATTTGGTTGGATTTGCACATTGTCCTTGCTGCAGGGCACAGCTGCCTAATCAGCTCTCCATTTGGACCATCAGTCCGGTAAAGTGGAACACCACCTTCACACAGAGCTTTCACAAACTTGTGCGGGATATCCGCAGCCTCTTCAATATTTTGGCTTGCACGAGGTGTGCATTGCTCCAAGGTCATTTGCTCCATACAGGCCTTCTTTAAGACTGGAGAAGAAAGTCTTTCATCGGTTTTGCTGCTCTGGTGGGCTTTGATATTATCCACTGCTCTGTTTTCAATGTCAACAGTTTGACATGACTTGCAGGTGAACATTTTCATCCCTTTTAGGGATACAGCTTTAAATTCTGCACACTCCTGTACGTAATCATCAATGTCCTTGCGTTTGCGGCCCATCTCAATAAATGTAAGGATTCAACAATTAAGCAGCCATTGGTTTGATGTTTAAAATACTGTATGTGACTAGGACACAACACTCAGCCATTATCTCCACTGCGGAATTGGGTAGGTAGGAATTTTACCCCGAAGACATTCAAATCCATCAATGTTTCTTGTTGATCTTAGCTTGTACATTTTCTGTTGCAAATAATTTCTTCTTTATCAAAATATGTCCACGCCTTTCAAGATAGCCAATAATTAGTTTTCAGGTTTTCGAGGAGCAGAGAGAAGCCAGCTCAGTACAATTGCAGATGCCAATAATATGTTCATATATACCAATGGTTTATTTGTTGATATATTCACACACTCACTCAATAAGTTGATTTATAGAGCTCAGCTAATCACCCAAGATGGTGTCTAGGCACTTGCAGGGTCTGAGAGAATCATTTAAACAGCCAGGTCTTAAGATCATTTTAAAATTACAGAATAGATGGGGCGGTCTGGAGCTGGAGAAGGAGGTTGTTCCACGTCTTCGCTGTGAGATAGAAGTATCCTGCGCTCATGCTTCTGCTGATGCGGGGAGTGTGGGCGAGCGAGATGGAGGCGATGGTGATGTGCTATGTAATCTGCCCTCTGCAATCTTTTTTGATATTGGTAATCTATCTGTCATATCACACAAATAAATGATGCAAAAGGACATCATGGCCAAACTATGAAAAAGACCAACTTTTGAAATTGGCCCCTTGGGGCAGAAATACTCACAGTAGTGGTTGCCTTATTGTTCCGGATTTTCTCTGAGATAAAAAAGCTTTATTTAAGGTTCGAAGTTCTACTTTTTCCAGTGGGGAGAAAGAGTTGGACAAATGGTGTTTTTTTAAATTGCTTTATTATGTGCTTTTGCTCTGAAGAGTTACCCTCACCGTAGGTGTACTCCATACTGACTTAAAACAAGGCGTTTTTTCGACCTGATAAGGATGAAAGGCCGAGTGGGCCCACCGGATTCAAAACTGGCGACCTCTCTTTTAAACAGTGTGCTAATAATTACATGGAAGTGCAAAGCTAAACAGGGCACCTCAAGGAAGAATTGCACCCTAAACTTAACAGGCTTACCTTAATAGGTGTTAAACAGGAAGTGACATCAGGATCTTGGAGCAGCAGGCGAGTCAGGAGAGTGCAACACACTGAAAGCAAGACACACCAAGGCGTTAAATGGCGGCATTAGCTATTGGTGTTCGCCTGCATTCTGAGTACAGTGAAAGTTTAAACCTTGGACTACAAGCAGACAATGAACCATAGCGCTTACATTTACTACCATGAACAGAAAGTGTTTTTCTTACTCTTTCTGTGTTTTTCAAGGCAAGTAAAGTTACTTTCTTGTATGTCATGCTTCCCTTGATGGAAATGTATTTACAAATGTTTTCTTCTACGACAACTTGCAGTACATGATTTTTAGACTGTACCTGTCTAGCTCCAAAAAATAAATTACGTTGTCCTAGCTAAAAAGAATAGAATACTATCTGAAACCAAAATTAAAACACACCTTACTAGTTGCAAGATGTAATTGGCTTCTAATAGAATTTACTCCATAGTAGTTCTCGAGATGTACACATAATGTAAATAGGTCAGTGGGTTACTGCTTTTGTCTGAGAGACCCTATTTTTACTTGCAGTTAATAAGTAAAAATACTAACAGACCAGTGAGCTATTAACTGTCACGTAAGAGCTGCATGCAAATTGCAGGGTATAAATTACAGCGTTATGGTTTTTCTCCCAGTCTTTGATTATCCTAATGTTGCAAAAAAGGGTTCATTTGGGTAGAAATCAATTCTGATTATTAAAGAGACTCCCCAACCATGGTATTATGTTTTAAATTCTGAGTTTGTTTTTCCAGACCAATCATTATTAAACTATGCTGCCTACTAGTATGGTTGTCATGTGACTCCTACACCTTGTAGTCCTTTGTCTTATGTAACATTGCGTATCCAGTGATTTACATACCCAAGATGCTGCAAACACAAATGATCCCCAGGAATGGAACCCAGACAATAACAGCACATGCACCTGCATAAGTGGACTGGCGTCCATACCTTACTCAGACACACTGACACAGGTCGGGAGAGCGGTGGCGGGGGGCTGAGGTGCCTCAGACAGCCCTCCGAGTGGGCGCAGCATCCTCCAGGCACCTCATGAAAGCAACTTCCCAGGCTGCACATGGGAGGCCGGACATGTAGGCGAAGCGAGGCTGTCTGGAGGCGACAAGGCCACCCAGTATTTTAAAACTCCCCACTCCGTAGTGAGAGCCTCAAAACACATCCCCTCATCCCTCACTAGGCAGCAGGGTGGAGCCAGCCCAGCACAACCTTACGGCTGGCTGCAGCAGGAAGGCATTTAAAGTAGCAGGGAGGCTTTTCACGGGTGAAGGGGATCACTGAAGGGAAAACAGCTGAGGGAGACGCACTGCATCCCAGAGGGACCAAATCATGGCTCTCGAGTCGGTCCGACCCCCATCCCAGCCCCACCCCCCAGTTCGTTACCCTCCTTCTCACTATGCAATCAATCATGAAACTTCGTGACGGCGGGCCCTTTCCCTCCACCCCCGCTATAAACCATTAAGCAACCTCTTGCTTTTCTCTTCTTGAGATACCGTGATAACACAACATTGCAGGCTCCTTTAATGATACTAGTGGATTGAGACTATGGGACACAAGGCACCCTATGTACTGTAAAGGAGGCATTCAACACACAGTAATTAAAAAGAACGACAACAACCCCCACCTCCCCCCAACCCACATGAGGACGGAGGATACAATCCCCTGGTGTTGTCAGGGCATACGGGTGGGGCAGGGGAAATTCACTTACCTTACAAGTAGGAATGGTGGCGGGCTGGCACAGAGCTAACACGAGCGGCAATGCCCTGGAGATGCCGAACTCAAGAGAAGGGCTGGTGCAGCAGCAAAAGCTGATGGTAGCAACAGGAAGGCGTCTTCAAACCTGGTGGTCAGTAGTGCAGGGAAAGAGGAAATACAGTCAGGTGAGCCCTCAAAATAAAGGGGAAAAGTATGAGGGCGAGGCCGGAGGTGTTGGCACGCCCACACACTGACGCTTGGATCCGACGGGGATTTGCTCAGGGGAACGGCCGTCACTGAAAGACCCTGAGCCAACAGGTCCACATGAGGGCACTAAAAGACCGATTGGAAGGGATTTAAATGAATTTCCAGGGGCGTGGAAAGGAAACTGCATGCAGCGGAAGCGCAGCAACATTTGCTAGTGTTTTACCGTTTCTAAATATAAATGCAGACAAAGGAAATATAGATTTCCGTCTGTATTTATATGCAATAATCCATAAAAACTGATAACCGGGAGCCCTAATTATGATTGTCCAAGTGAACGAAAATGTATGCCTGCAACTTGCATGGTGTACTCACTCTGAGTTGGAAGTCTGTTACAATGCCGCCGAGCTTGTGGAGCACTCCATTGTGCCTTCCCCAGGTCACCCTCACTTGGGAGAGAAACTCTCTATTGGACTTGGGTCCATGCCATGCTTCCAGTAGCCTGTTCTTTGCCCTCTAAGATGGCCTTACTTCTGAAATGATGGTGATGTATTTGTATGGTAAACCTTGGAGTCTAGCATCTTATATGATGAGGCAAAACACATTACCATAGTACTCTCTGACACTGAAGGGAACGACTTTGAGCGTGGATGTGTTGCTTGTGACAGGGCAGCAAGCAAAACCTCGTAGGGAAGTCAGTCAATGGCTCAAGTGTAATGTAATGTAATGCAAAGGGCATTTCTACAGCACTACTGTTACTCTGAAGAGTGTCCTGGTGCTCTGCACAGACAGTGGAAAACCAGGGGCGAAAAGGAACAGAAGCAGCTGTTAGAAAAAAGCCATGTTTCTTAGCTTATTTTGGAACAGAGGGCTGGAAGTGTTGCATCTTAATTTCAAAGGGAGGTTATTCCATAAAGACGGTCCCAAGAATTACCTCCCCCCATTCTGAATGTACAGATCAAAGGAATTTTGGTCAAAGAGAGATTTGCTGAGGGCAGACTACTGGGAGGGATATAGAAACAGATTAGGCTCTCTGGTACCCTGAGCCTGTCCCATGAAATGCTTTATGGATTAGCAATAAGATCTTAAAATAAATCCTCTTCCTATTGGGAAGCCAGTGCAATTCTCTGAGAAACAAAGATATATGCGTTTTCAGAGGTTGGCTGAATACTGTTCATGCGGAATTCTGAACTACCTGCAACCTACTAATCAAATAGTCAGGCAGGCCCATATAAAGGGCATTGTCAGTCCAGTCTTGATGTAATTAGAGCCTGAGTTGATACATTGCTCCTTAATGCATGCCCGGTGGATGGAAGAAAACTGTGAATGACACCAACTACAGACTAATGGAGGAGGTCTGACTGAAACTCTTATAAATAACTTTGTTATACACATACTTTTAATGAAATCTAAAGATCTTGGCTACTACAGAACTAACAAAAGTCAATCAATCATTGGCTGAAAGTCTCTTGCAAGAAAGATAGAAACAAGGCAAGAAAGAAAAAAAGAGAAATAAATACAGAAGGAAAGAAGAAAATAAAATAAAGAGGGAAAGGGATGTGAGAGAAGAAATACAGAAGGAAGGTAAGAGTGGAGGAAAGAAAGATGTAAAGGAGAGAAGGATATATATAATTTTTATTGCATGATTACTTAAAATCTTACAATTCAAAAATCACCAGTACTTAATCTTTAAAACGTATCTACACAAAATTCATAAAATACATAAAATACGCAAATTAAATTCATCAGTATTACAATTTATTATTACAAATATTAAAATAACAGTTATTTACAAGTATAAATTCTTTCCTTTTGTGCAATATCCCATATGCAAATGTTGCTCTAGCTATCAGCAACTTCCATTTCTAATATGCTCTAATCATTATCTTCCAACTTCTTTTTACAAGGATATATACATTTAGTAAAGTTTGAATTCATTACGATATCTATTGGCTTAAAACAAGCCAACAGAGCTTGTCTGCCTGATCATATCCATCTTTCATTAAAACAGGGTTTTTAATACCTCTTTCTTTCAACCTTCAATGATGTACATATGCAAATCAAGTGTATAATAGTTTCTTCCCATAGGTTACATAATCTTCAGGGGTTGGCTTAGTTGGTCTCAACCAGGGCTTACCGTGCATTAGACCCAGCAGGTTGCAAAATCTTGTGGTCATAAATACGTTCTTTGTTTAAATTGTCCATGGGATTTCTAGATATGCTGAGACTCTTTCCTCTTGAGGCGAAAAGCCAGGAGGTAAAGAGCACGTTTGTTTTAAAAGTGTGTTTGGCTGACTGTCGATTTAGGACTGGAAGCCTTTTTAAAATTGTAAATTTTAATGTACCTGTGCACGAGTTGACTCCCGGTGCCCACAGACCTCTGCTGGTCCCCGCAGTCGATTCACGGGCTGACACGGGGCCGTTATCGAAGGAACACACGCCATCTTGGGGGTGGTGGAAGGGGAGCGTTCCAGCTGCCTGGCCCCTACCTCCCTCTGGCGAGCATATAAAAATCACCACCGAACCTGCGCAGCGCTGAATGCTGAGACTCTTTCCTCTTGAGGCGAAAAGCCGGGAGGTAAAGAGCACGTTTGTTTTAAAAGTGTGTTTGGCTGACTGTCGATTTAGGACTGGAAGCCTTTTTAAAATTGTAAATTTTAATGTACCTGTGCACGAGTTGACTCCCGGTGCCCACAGACCTCTGCTGGTCCCCGCAGTCGATTCACGGGCTGACACGGGGCCGTTACCGAAGGAACACACGCCATCTTGGGGGTGGTGGAAGGGGAGCGTTCCAGCTGCCTGGCCCCTACCTCCCTCTGGCGAGCATATAAAAATCACCACCGAACCTGCGCAGCGCTGAATGCTGAGACTCTTTCCTCTTCAGGCGAAAAGCCGGGAGGTAAAGAGCACGTTTGTTTTAAAAGTGTGTTTGGCTGACTGTCGATTTAGGACTGGAAGCCTTTTTAAAAATGGTACATTTTAAGGTACCTGTGCACGAGTTGACTCCCGGTGCCCACAGACCTCTGCTGGTCCCCGCAGCCGATTCACGGGCTGACACGGGCCGTTACCGAAGGAACACACGCCATTTTGGGGGTGGTGGAAGGGGAGCGTTCCAGCTGCCTGGCCCCTCCCTCCCTCTGGCGAGCATATAAAAATCACCACCGAACCTGCGCAGCGCTGAATGCTGAGACTCTTTCCTCTTGAGGCGAAAAGCCGGGAGGTAAAGAGCACGTTTTTTTAAAAAGTGTGTTTGGCTGACTGTCGATTTAGGACTGGAAGCCTTTTTAAAATTGTAAATTTTAATGTACCTGTGCACGAGTTGACTCCCGGTGCCCACAGACCTTTGCTGGTCCCCGCAGCCGATTCATGGGCTGACACGGGGCCGTTACCGAAGGAACACACGCCATCTTGGGGGTGGTGGAAGGGGAGCTTTCCAGCTGCCTGGCCCCTCCCTCCCTCTGGCGAGCATATAAAAATCACCACCGAACCTGCGCAGCGCTGAATGCTGAGACTCTTTCCTCTTGAGGCGAAAAGCCGTGAGGTAAAGAGCACGTTTGTTTTAAAAGTGTGTTTGGCTGACTGTCGATTTAGGACTGGAAGCCTTTTTAAAATTGTAAATTTTAATGTACCTGTGCACGAGTTGACTCCTGATGCCCACAGACCTCTGCTGGTCCCCGCAGCCGATTCACGGGCTGACACGGGCTGACACGGGGCCGTTACCGAAGGAACACACGCCATCTTGGGGGTGGTGGAAGGGGAGCGTTCCAGCTGCCTGGCCCCTCCCTCCCTCTTCCACTTCCGCTACAAATGCCTGACCTCCACCGGAGGCGCAGCGGGCGCGCCGGAAGCGCACCGAAGGCGCGCCAAAGGCAAGCCCGTCTGTGCCCGTCCGTGACCGATCGGGACCAGGGGCAGGTACCCCTGGGGGTCTCAAGTTTCTGAAGCACTATAGTTCCTCAAGCTCAGAAACCTCTGCCCTCCGACTGACAAGACTTGCCGGCACAGTATAATTATTAACAATGGAGACAAAAAGTGCGCACACTGCCCTTTCACTGTCAACAGACAACTGGGATCTAGGCATAAGGGTAGAATATTAAATCTTGCCCTGCTAAACTGCCGGTCTTTGGGGAAACACAAGCTGGAAACATATGAATACCTGACGGATCATCAGGTGGACGCACTATTCCTCACGGAAACGTAGCTTAACGCCGCGTCAGCACCAGATGTACTGGCTGCTCTCCCACCGGGATATGATATTAAAAGTATTGACAGGAAGAAGGGGAAGGGGGGGGGGATTGCGGTGATACATAAACAAGAGCTGGTATGCACTTTAGAAGAGAGGGACATTGGAAAGAGTGAGACTGGTTTCTTTTCCCTAGCAGTGCCCCTTGGATACTGTCTCAAGAGATTTTTAATATATCGCCCACCGGGACCTGGAGCCAGTTTTCTCACGCAACTGATGGACACTCTCACGCTTTCTGCTCTCACACATGAGAGACTCCTCCTCCTAGGGGACTTAAACTATCACTTTGATGACCCCCTGAACAATGAAGCTCAGGAAATCAGACAGGAGCTAGAAGGCATACAGATGTGGTTAAAATCAGATATGCCCACTCACTGTCAGGGTCATCTTTTGGACCCTATCTATGCCAATTGGGATACTGTGACCGTAGCACCCCCAACGCCTGTCATTTGGTCTGACCATTTCCTAGTCTCATTTCGGGTAGCGGTCCCGGATAGTGGACTTCAGAATGGGACAACCACCTATAACAAACGCAGGAAATGGGCTAAGTTTTGCCCAGAGGAATGTAACAAAATAATAGAATCCGAAGGCCCGCTCGAGGGCGAGGAAATTGAATCTGCCTGCGAAACACTAGACCTACGAATCCAAAAGGCGCTAGATCACACAGCGCCATGGACTCGGAATGCGCCACTAAGGAAATCCAAATCTGGACCCGGTTCGATACTGAACTACGAGGACAAAAAGCCACATGCAAAAATCTAGAGAGGAAATGGCGGAGGTTCTATTCGGAGACAGACAGAGCCGAATACAAGAAAGGCTTAAAAGACCATCATGCCCTGATCCGGAGAACGAAGAGAACCTACTACTGCACCAGAATTAAGAATGCGAACAACTCCATGAAGGAAATGTTCCTAGTATATAGAGAACTATCTGATCTCGCCCCACTGACAGCCCCGATAGCTGGATCAGTCAGAGCCTGTAATCAAATAGCAGCGTTTTTTGCCAGTAAAGTAGACAAAATCTATGTGGCGTTTCCGGAGGCAGCTAGAGTAGGGGATGGGAGAGTGGAAACTCCCCCAACTACACAGAACAGCAACTGCCTCTCGGCATTTCTAGTGCCCTCACGGGAAACAATATGCCAGATAGCAGGCAGCATTAAATCAGGATCACCAAATGACCCAGTCCCCCCAAAAAAACTTTATGGCAGTTTAACTACTCTGGAGCCATACATCAGTCACTTACTTGCTCTCTCATTTGCATCAGGACAAGTACCTGTTGCATGGAAGAGAGCAATAGTTCTCCCTTTGAGGAAAAAGCCCAACATTAGCCTTGCAAATCTGGAAAACTTGCGACCTATTTCCCTTCTCCCCTATTTTGCCAAAATCGCAGAGAAAGCAGTGAATAAACAACTTGCTGCATTCGCTGAGACCAACGGACTGCTCCACCCCTCTCAGTCGGGTTTCCGCGCTCTACACTCCACGGAGTCGGCCCTGCTGGCCTCAACGGAAGCCTTAGGTAGATATGCGGATGAAGGCCAGACAGCGGCACTGATCCTTTTGGATCTTAGTGCCGCTTTCGACACTGTAGCGCATCACACACTGCTGCAGTGTCTTAAAGAGGGAGGAGTGAGAGGCAAGGCATGGGAATGGTTGGAATCATTCCTTACGGGCCGCAGTTTCCAGGTCGCACAAGGACAGTTTAGGTCCAATGAAATAATACTCAAGCAGAGAGTCCCACAAGGCTCCAGTCTCAGCCCCACCTTATTTAATCTGTATGTTGCCCCTGTTGGAGCAATCACAGACAAATTTGGGGTTGAGACAGTGTCGTATGCAGATGACACGCAATTGATTGTGACGCTTACGCAACCAGAAGAGCAATTTTAAGAGCTGCATGCAGGAACTGGCCAATTGGATGGCGGACAACTGCCTCCGTCTTAACGGAAATAAGACAGAGGTACTGATCGTAGGCAAATCTCCATCAGTGTGGACCTCAGCCTGGTGGCCGGATGAGCTGGGTGAACTGCCCACACCCAGCAATCTAGTGAAAAACCTAGGAGTTTGGCTGGATAAAAATGTATCCTTTGACCACCAGACCAAACAAGTGGCAGGCACTTGCTTTGGTACACTACGGGTCCTTAGGAAAACCCTGGACCTTATGCCTACGCCGGTGCGCCAGACCCTAGTCCATGCACTGATAACATCCAGGCTGGACTACGGAAACGTACTATATCTAGGAGTAAGCGAAAAATGCGTCACTAGACTGCAACGTATACAAAATGCGGCGGCCCGCCTGATCCTTCAACTACCCAGAATGGCATCATCACAAAAAGCTCTGAGAACGCTTCACTGGCTCCCTATTAGGGAACGGGTGACGTTTAAGGCCCTCTGTATAGGACATCGGATTCTTCATGGGAGAGGTCCTAGGTACCTGCAGAACTATCTTAAGCGGTATGAGCCAACACGCCAATTAAGATCATGGGGCACGGGGCTGGTGCAGGTCCCGAAGGTAAAAAGAGCAAGAATGGGTGGAAAATCCTTTAGAGCTTCGACTGCTAGGCTGTGGAACAAGCTGCCAGAAAAGCTGCGCTTGGAAAATTCGGAGCTTATATTCCGTAAAGAACTTAAAACAATCCTGTTCTCCAAACCTCAATGTTCCAAATAGGCTCCTCTCGCCACAATTAGAATCACACGCTAAATGGAAACAACAGCAGGAACTAGCGCGGGGACACACCTGCTGGTGTAACCAAGCGATTTATAAAATATAAAATAATAATAATATGGTTGCAATTTGAGGGTAGTGTATTCGTTCACTATCATCCAGGCATGTGATCTTTTGATGAATAACTCTTTATCCTTTAGAAGTGATAGATGTTTTGTTAATCTATTAATTGTTTTTTTAAAAGAAAATGGTGTTATTGACATCTCCCAAATCTCATCTGCAGATAGTTCTTCTAGTGTTATTTGAAGGTATGTTTAAAAATGAGAAGTTTAGTTCTGTTGTATTTCTTGCCAAAGTAGACAGCTCATTGGATTAAGAGTATTAGTTTTGATTTGTTTCCATACCTTTACATTCTGGCCCATCCTCACAACTTGCTGATTGCAAAAGCCAAATTCCATTCGGATTTGGGCCGCTGATGCATTAACCAGCAGTCGAAGCAGAATTTTAAATGTTTTAGTTATAGCATTATTTAAAAGTACAGAATCCATAGCACAAAGAACTTCTCTTCCATAAGTGAGACTGGGCATTAATTTTGCTTTTATAATCTTTACAAGTGGGAGGTACGTTGGGCTACCCAGAGAACTATTTAATGAGCGAAAGGCCATAATCAAACACTTACTTCTTTTTTTCAGCTCTGTTTTGTGTTGGAAAAATTAGCCCTTCTCATCAAAAAGTAAGCCCAAGTATTTGTAGTGTTTCACTTGTTCAAGTTGCCGACTATGTAAGTACCATTTATGTTTACTGTGGTTCAATGCCCTATTGCAGACTGCCATTACTTTTGTTTTTGTTTCATTTATTACCATCTTGGTTTTAGTTGAATATATTGATATTTTATTTATAAGTCGCTGCAGACCTATCTTTGTTTGGCTGAGTATGATAATGTCGTCAGCATACAATACATTTGAAATTTTTTTGTTAGCTAAATTCGGTGAGTGAGCCAACTCATTATCCAGTTCTATCATAAGGTCAGATAAAAATAGATTATTTAAGTACGGTATTAATATGCATCCTTGCTTTAAACCTTGAGATGTATCTATTCTTTTTGATAACCATGAGCCGTAACCTAATCGAACCGTTGTCCAAGTCTTGGTTTATAATAATTGAATTGCTTTTAAAAGGCCAGCAATAATACCGTAATTTTCCAATTTCCTCCATAATATGTCAATCTACACAGTCAAACGCTGATTTAAAATCAACAAAACATCGATATAGCGGTGGTTTTTTCACTTTCTATTTTGCTGTTAACATTCCAAGTATTAGTATGTTCGTTGTCGTGCCTTGTCCTTGTATAAAACCTGATTGGTTTGGTGGAATTAAATGCTTTTCCAATGCCCATTCTGTTAGTTCTTACAGAAGAACTGATGCCAAGACTTTAGCTTCAATGTCTTGCATTGTTATTAGTCTATAACTAGTAGGATTTGATCACTCACCGCTCTTATAAATAGGCGAGATTATGGAACCCCTCCATGAGGAAGGGATGGATGATGTTTGCACCGCTTGATTAAATACTAATGTTAAATATTTGGCCCATAATAAAGCATTTTCTTTATAAAAGGCCGCTGGAATCCCATTTGAACCGGAAGCACCTTCAGATCTCTGTTTCTTTATAAATTTGGATACTTGACTTTCTGTAAAAGAAATGTCAGTGTTCTTTTAATCCTCTGACTTTCTCAAATTATTCATGCCGGGACTCCAGTCCGTGCTTGTATTTGAATTGGAGTTTAGGTGTGAATGAAGGAAGTTGACCCAATCTGACTCAGAGACGACAGAGGATGTAGTTGCTCTACTAGATCTGTTCAGGTTGCTAATTAATGACCAAAACTCCTGTGCATTATTCTTTTTACTGGTATATAATGCCTTAGTCCCTAGTGCTTGGTTTTCTTGCATTTTCTCATTCCAAATTTGTTTTCTTAATTCTGCATTTATTTTCTTTAATTTATCACCAGAAATTCGATTCCCTGGGTGTTTCTTAACCAATCTCAGGATTTTATTGAGCTCTTTTTTTAATAGATGACGTTCCGAAGACAGTTTGACCAGCGCCATTGATTTTATGCTCTTCCACTCCTTATTACCAATTTTTTGTTTCTGACTTAAGAATAACTTATTTGTAAAGAGGGACCATTTTTCAATAGTATTCAAACCTTCTCCATCAAACCAAATTTCAACCATTACTTTTGATGTAGCTGTGATCGATTCTTTGGTGCTTTCAGTCATATAAGTTTCTTATAGTTTACCGTATTTATATCTCCCAGCAGAGTCACATGTTCTCCACGCCTTACACAGTTTAATTTTAGCTCTATTATTTGTTGATAAGGGTCACTTCCATTTGCTTCATCGATCTGGTAGGTTGAAATCTTTTTAAATAAGTCTAATGAATCTATTGTGTAGTCTATTCGCGACTTGTTACCCAAGGCTTGATAAGTCCAGGCAGGTGGTCTATCTTATGGGAAATGTCCTTTTAGCACCCTTAAACCAAAGGATTCTAGATCTTTTACAAAATTCTTCCCAATTTTCCTTTTCCTCTCTTTCCTAGTGTTCGATGTGTGGCACGGACTTGGAATTGCCCATAAGTAGTTATGTTCTTGTATTTCGTCATCTCTCACATAAGACCATAACATGTTCATATTAAAGTCACCCGTGATGATGACCTCAGGTTGCGTGTCTTTTTCCAGTTGCTGTAGTATTATAGTTGACAAACTACTAACCGTTGCTTTTCTTGAGCTGCCATCCGGGTGTATATATACATTTATTAATAGGAGTGTTTTATTTGCCCGTATATCTTAGTTTTACAATCAAACAGTCGGTTATATTTTGTATTTCCTCCTCACTTTCCATTTTTACTTCTGTTGAAATAAAGGTAGCAAGGCCCCCACAAGATCCGCGGAATTTGCTTGTTTTCATGGAGGACTTATAATAACCCTTGAAGCCTTCTAATTTAAAAGGTTTGTTTACCAAGGTCATTAGTAGGCAGATTATTTGAAAATCTTTTGACCTTTGGGTCAGTTGATCATTCTGTAATTTACATTGAATTCCTTTTGTATTCCAGGAGCATACTCGTATTGTATCACTTAGATTTGTTACATTCTTCTTGGGATCATCATTTGTAAGTCATCAATCCTTACTTGCTCCATGCAATGCTGTCGTTAACCAGCCTAGTTGTATCTCCTCCATTGGTTCTCTTTTGTTTGCAGTAACGAATTTTAATGTTTGTCCCATATTGGATTTTTTAGTATTGAGTATGCCTGGGTATTCTCCGATCCCGTCCAATATTTTGTTGAGTTTTTTGAGGATTTTAACGGTGAACAACCTTTACAACGAAAGTATTACAACGCACTACCATTACAACGTGGTCATTACAACGCAAACCATTACAACGCATTGCGTTGGGGGGCGCTCTAGGATAGGGAATAAGTTTAATTTACTATCCAACACCTTCCCTAGTGTCCACGGGGACTGGTGTTGGAATAGTAAATAAAACTTTTCACTATCCAGCACCCCAAAGCGCTATGCGTTGTAATGTATTGCGATGTAAAAACCCCGTTGTAAAGGCAGGCGTTTGTAATAGCCTGCGTTGTAACGTCATACATCCGATTTTAACGTGCTTAGGTAAGAAGGTCGGAGCAGTCTTGTAACTTTTAATCTCCAAGCCAAAAAAAGGTAATATTCTTGTATAATAAGATCTACAGAGGAGGGTGAGGTCCAAGTTACCAGGGTTGATTCTTGATTGCTGCTATCAATTGCTAAAAATTCAATTGATACGATATCAGTGCTTCTAATTCTTTCTAGCGCCGGTATTGCTCTACACAATCTCAAGATGTTACCACGATTCAGGATGTCGTTGTTTCCTCTCGATTCATATTCAGGTTTAACAATCAGTTGGACTCCTCCCTCCTTTTGAACTTGTTTTTTTATTTTGGCTTTTTGCAGTGGATTACAATAATTTAGGTGCTCCTGCTCTTTTGGCTCACCTAAATGTTTCATTGCTTCCTGGGACCATGAAGGTTGTTTTACTGATTGATTAACCTAGGATATTTTGTTTGATGTATTAGGAATTTTTGTTCTTTCTGTTACTGACTCTTGTGCTGTCTTATTTTCCTTCTGATTTGTTATGCTACCTATAATATCTTCAGTTAATGTGGATTGATCACATTTTATTTTTGTCTTTTCGTTGTGAGATAGTTCTCTTCTCACTTTTGTATTAGTGTCCTTAACTTTTGTGCTGTCCGTATGATGTTTACTTTCTAAGTCATCCAGTTTTTTTTTTTATCTACTTGGTCTTTGATGGTTTTATTCATTGAGTCTGGCAATTTTTTATTAAACATACTATAAAGGGGTTTTGTTACTTCTTTAACTTTATCTACTTGTTTCAAAGTGATGTTCATAGGTCCTTTTGAAATCAGCAGCCTGTTCCATGATTTTAATAACTAAATATAATTTAATTTTTGAAGCTTTTGTGACTTTGTTCCTTGCTTTCCATTTTTTTCTCTGTCTTTTTGATAATTGGTATTCCTGTGGTGTTTCAAATTGTATTGTTTTTGAGGCAAATTAAATTCTTCCTGCATGGGCTTCATTTTTTTCGTCACTGGTACTTTCATCTTTTAGTTTTTAGTTGATCATAATTTTTTCAGTTGCGCTCCCATTTCTATTTCCGGGGGTAAATATATTTCCTCTTAGGTCTTCAATTATTGTATTTGATACTTCCGAAATGGTGGCCTGTTTATTGATCAGTGGAGCACAACTACAATCTTTGTATGACGGTATTGGTTGTGACTGAGCTCTTATTACCAGCTTATTTAGCATTGTCTATCTTGTGATCAATTCCTGCTACTGAGGTTGCCATGATGCTAAGAAGGTCTACCTGCACCTCCATTTTATTTGACTGAGAGGTCGGGGCTTCTTCTATTAGTTGTGAGGTTCTAAAGAGCAGATCCCATATTGATCCTGAGTGCCAGTTACCCAAACAAAGTACATCCTGAGTTTGGCTGATTACAGAAGAATGTTGTTTATTTGATTGTTCGTCTTTATTTCCTAATTCGATAAATTCTAGCTTTTTATTACGCTCATCCTTTTGATAAGGTGTACTCCATCGCTGTAGATTATCCGATTTCATAATGTACTCGTCCATATTATTTTGAGATGTTAGTCTGCTTGATATTCTCCTGAACCGAGTTTTGCTCTACATCCTTTGACGTTGACATAGTGTTAATTTGAATGGGATTTATAAATTCATATTGGCCTTTGTTATTACTTTTCGGCTATCATCCCCTTTTAAATTGTCTTGTTGACATTGGTTTGGCTACACTGGATTCGTTGGGTCGCCTGTTATAGTACGTTTTTTTACGTTTACCTGCACTTCAATTGGTAGTGGTGCCCTTGTTATGAAGAGGTGCTCGAAATCTCCATGCTGTGTTCTCGTATCGATTGGGTCATCTTGTTGCATGTGACCTGTTAGGGGAATTGTTAACATTTAGAGCAGATCAGTAGACCCCATTGATTATAAGGTTCCTCATTCATTTTTGTAATCAGCTCCTTTCCATACTGGTCAACCTCCAGAACATCCAGAACATCCTGCTTTTGGGATATTGCACTTGATTTATTCACTAGTTTGATTGGAGTTTGAAGACCTCTTGAGTCAGTTTGTAATGATAGCTTTGCTCCTGCTGGGTCCTTCGTAAACTCAAACTTTGTCGGGAGCTTTCTTGTTTTACCAAATGTATGTATCATAGCTGTATCCCCTGCTTGTTTTATTTTTATTTTGTTTAGAATTGCTGTCAATTATATTTTTTTTTGGTGGGCAAGGTGCAGTCAAAAAGCGATGAAGGAGCATAGCTGCAGCAGTGGGGAACGGGGGATTCCTTCCTGAACAATCCACGCTACGGGCGGCAGACTGATGTGATCCTACTGCCGCCAATGACACTGTTGACCCACTCGCTGCCCTCGCTGCTCTCGCTGCTCTCTCTGCTGCTAAAGAACCACTGCCGGATTGCAGCACAAAATGCGGCACAAGCTATCAAGATTTTCAAGAATGTGTTGTATTGTATTCCAAGTTGTATCCCAGCAACAAAGAGCCGAGACCGGAAGACTCCGCTCTGCACGCCTGCTCCTTGAGGCTTTGAGAAAGGAGCACAGGGAAAGTTTGTGGGACTGTAAATGGGTGCTTGCTGACCCCTTGGGGATTTTACACTGTGCGCTGGCGGTGCCAGAGTGGGCCGGGGAGGCCAAGCGGGGTCAAGCGGTGAGCCCAGGTGCGTACAGGCTGGTTGATTGAAGCCGCCCACACCAGCTCGCTGACCACGGCTGCCGTGCCTCACTGCCACCACGCCTCCACGACTCGCTGCCTCCACCCCCTTACTGTGATTCGAGAGACATCAGCAGCAGGGCGGCTCTAGGCTCATGGCGGCCCTGGGCAGGGATTATAGGTAGGGGGCCCTGGAAGAGGGGGCCCGGGTGGGGCGGAGCCCCCCGGAGCTCCGGGGCCCCCTACCTGGTCATCTAACTCCTTTTCTGGATGTTTTATTAAAACACCTTCCTGAGTCAGGAAGGTGTTTTAATAAAACAACCAGAAAATACGTTAGTTGACCATTACCTGCGGCTGCTGGTGGCCCCTGGGGTTTGGTGGCCCTGTGCAGGTGCACAGCTTGCACATGCCTAAGGCCGGCCCTGTCAGCAGTCACGGCTTCACCGCCCACCACAGCGGTGCGAGATGGAAAGATGTGGCGGGTGAAGAGGGGTGCTGCAACACGCTTGCAACAAGTTTTCTCCGGTCTGGAAATCCGGCTGGAAAGCCTCCTGGCCTCGCTGGCTTCCTCACTGGCTTCCTTACTTCCTCGCTGTCAGTGCTGTACTGTAAGCAGGAACAGAACAATCAGAATACCAGGACCAGATTCCGGAGAGAAGGAAAGAAAGATGTAAAGGAGAAAAAGAAAAAAGAAAGAAAGGTATAAAGGTCGGAAGGAAAGAGATAAGGAAAGAAACAGAAGGAATAAAAGAAAGAAAAGAAAGAAGGGATGAAAGATGTAAAGGAGAGAAGTAAAGAGATAGGGAAAGAAAGAAACAGAAGAAAGAAAAGAAATAAAAGGAAAAAGGAATGAAAGAAGGCAGGAATGAAAGAAAGACAGAGAGGAGGAAAGAAGAAAGAAAACATAAAGAAAGACTGTAAGAATGAAAGAATGAAAAAAGGTGAATGAAAGAGAGTGAAAGAGAGAAATAGACAGAATGACAGAGTAAAGAGTTAAGGAAAGAAATGAAAAAAGAATAAAAGAAGGCAAGAAAGAAAAAACAAACAAACAGAAAAAGAAAGAAAAATAAGAAAAGAGATGAAGAGAGAAATAGAAATAAAGGAAAAAGAAAAAGAAAGAAAAAGAATGAAAGTAGGCAAGAATTAAAGAAGGTAAGAATAAAAGAAGGAAAAAGAAAGAAAGAAGGCAGGAGAAAGAAAGAAGGAAAGAGAAAGAAAAATCGACGGAACTAAGGAAGGAAAGAAATGAAGGATCAAAATTGAGAAAGAAAGAAAGAAAAAAAGAATAAAGAGGACATACTTAATACAGAACAGTTTCAAATGGACACAATCTTGTGTGCTGTGAATTGGCAGCAGTCAGAAGAGCAAAACACTCCAAAGGAATTTACAAAGCTTTGGCAGGAGAATGGGATCTGATAAAGATAGAGAGTGCACCAGGAGCATTCTGCTATCACACCAGGCTCTAAACACGAATGCAACAGTAAAGTAATTATATAGTAAAAACAAAAATACTGGTACTAAAGAAACTAGCTTGGGTGCAGATATGCTCCTTGTGAGCGAGCAAAATTCAGTCACTCAAAGTGAAGTTAACTGGTGGCTTAAATAGGCTGAACCAACAGGCACATGCTATATGCTGTAGTGGGTAAAGCAAAATATGAATGACACAGCAACAAACCAAAGCCTTATGAGGGGTGGCTGAAAGCCCCTATATGTAAGTGGATTATACATATTTTTGTAAAAGTGAAAGTTCTTGGCAAACTCCAGATCTTATATACTTATTTTAGTAACATGAAAAATTATTGCCTACCGTCAAGACCTAACTAATAATGTGGGAACTGCCTTTTATTTCCAAGCAGGAAGTTTGCCTCCTGGGAGATGTATTACAAGTTTCTTGATGGAATTCCTACCAGGAGGACAAGTTCATTTCCGGTCCAGATAAATCATTACCAGTCACACATCTGCCTGGGATGTCTACCACCACAGCTGTACTGTTTCCTTCTATCTGTAAATCAGTTATGTTTGGGAATAATATGTGGCCGGTCTATGACTCCCCTAGATTTTCAGCATTCAAGTACTCCCAAGACTGGAACTTTTATTCTTCCACTGGGAATGCAGCACCCTCTTTTGGTTGGTTATATGGTTGCATTGTATGTGGCCTGAAAGTGTATAAAGAAAGACACAAACACCTGTTATGCTTATTTCAAATGTGTTATTGATAGTTTAATTATGACAGTGTTTTTTATCAATGTTGAATTGCTTTATTGACATTAATGCTTATATTTGCATATTGTTATGAATTAGAATGAAAGGATGGTGGGTTTATCAAGTGAATTATGTGACTTTTAATGTGGAAAAACTTTGACAGAGCCAATAGACTTGCCTTATATTGTGTACGTGTACTGATGACCCTTTCACAAAGCCAATTGGCTTGTCTTACATGTTGTTGGATACTGTGATTTAGGAGGTCAAACGTGATTGCAAAATGTCACCCAAGGTATTCCAATCCGTCCAATGTTTATATTTTGTTATTATTGCATAGTATTTAGTAGTGTGTGTAATAAATTTACTTTTCCTTTTTCAAAGGAAAGGCACTCACTGGGCAATCATTTATTCAGTGTTATTTTTTCGTGATAGTGATTATTAGCCCACAACACCTTTGACTGCTTTGGTTGGCTAACCTTGGTGGACCTATTACTTGTGCAGATCTCACATCCTGCACAACTAATATTGAAATTTCTTACATGTCATGGCAACAGTTTCTGCTCCATCAACAGCTACAAGCTTCCTGCAGTGGCTGGGTTATCTGTTCCTGTGAGTTTTGCTGACCATGATTCGTATAATGTGGATACAACAATAATGCCTGTCAATTTGTCACTTGAATTCACTTATGATTTCATCATTGTATACACCATGAATACATTTCTTATGATATTTTTGTCACCGAACTTGGAAATATTTGTTTTTAAATTAAATGTCATTTTTAGCGTAATGTGTGAAATATGTGTTATTGACATAGTTCAAGTAGGTCCTCATTAATGATAGTCTTATGTTTGGTGTGATATTCATCTCACCTGATAAATATTGATACAATAGGGTTTGCTATTTATCTGGTGTTACACATAGCACATATTAGGAGTTTTTCCAATAAAATAGGGAAAAAAATGTGCTTACTGCACAAAAATACACATCCCGGTATTGACTGTCATTTTTCCCCACTGAATACCAGGAGATGTGATACACCTACAATTATCCAGAGCATCCACTTTTTATCATTCATTGTAAAATCCTCACAACTCATAACTCCAAGAGGTGTTGTAACATGAGTTACTGCACACATTGAAATGTAAGCGGCCTCAAATAATGACAGCCTTATGGGTTGTTGCAAATTTGGTTTTCACTTAATATTCTATGGAGTAAGCCTTGAAATGTCCAGAACGTGTAAGACATACTCCAATAAACAACTGTGGCATTTATCCTTGTGGAATTCCAGCCAATTGATTCAATGCACATTGGTCATCATTGTGGCTCTATAGCCAGTTGGTTCATTTGCATTTCACAATGGTCATCAGCAAGTTCCTGCACACAAAAGGATAGCCTGATTGGGGTTCCTGCAGCACAAGAAGACAGAAACATATCTCCTGAATTACAGCTAGTAATTTAAGTTTAGCACCTTAAATCTACTAGGCCTATGCATTATGAAGGGTTTTCTTGAATTGTGGAAACCATGAAAACAACCTTTATGTTTTAAGTATATTGGAACGAGTTCGGACAAAGCTGGTAAAATCACAGTTTCTCCCTTTGGGCACTCCATAACAATCTCAGGTAGTCAATCTTTTTCAGCCAAAACGATGTCATAGCCAAAAGTTAGGTTCTCCCAAAAGAGACCTTTAATTTTTCTGGTTTTGTCCCTCTCTATTTGGAGTGTTATCTCATGTAACCAATGTGGGACACTTACCCTTGTATCAGCTGTTTCCACCATGATGTGTTCATTCAACTCCGCTGTCACCAGAAACTCCATCAGGTTCTGGCAAGCTATTGTTACTTCTTTTCTTCTGCCCCGGCTAGCATCGTCCGAGCCCATTCCCCATTCAGAAGTTGAGTCCCCAGAATTCTGGGCATGTCTAACTTTAAGAACTGCTACCTTCTTCTTTTTAAATTGAGGTTTTGATTTTAGTTTGTCTTCTTTTTTGACATTATAGTCCAAAATACGCTGTGTGTCTCTGGACTTTGTCCGTTCTTCGTGTCTGTGTTGTGACCGTCCTTCCCTCTCTGAGTTTTTTGATGAACCCTGAAAGGAATGAGAGGAACATGTATCAGTATGCTAATGCCTGTCAGTTTTTTTTAATATTATCACGATTCCTAGGGTTGTATCTCCTTTTGGAGTGCTCCTGTTGAGGAGACCCACACCTTGATTGTGATCTATTCTCTCTATTCTTTTGTTTTTTACTATCCAACTTCTTCTTGGAAGAATCAGGTGGTTGCTTGGTGTTATCCTTTTCAGGACTACCCATAAGTTGAGGTTCTGCTGCTCTAGCTCCTAAATTATCCCTACCTAATTCGGCATATGTATCTTTGATAGTTTTAGGTAATTCATGCTCCTGTTGTAAAGGAGTGAAATCCCTCAGGCGTTGACGTATTGCCACTGCTGCTGCCTCCCCTTTTATGTTTGCTAATCCCCAATTCCCAAGAGGTACAATCCTCTATCTGGGGAGCTATCCCCATTTGCAAGCATATTGTTAGCATTCTGAGTTTTTCTTGTGGGCTTGTATATGGAAACACTGCTTCTAACTGTGTTATTTTTTGAGCTATCCAGAATGGCATTTGCTCACGTTTGATGAGCATTTTACCCATAACTGCGTGTAGCATTAGTGGAGTTATTTTAGTAGCAAACCCCTGAATTTGTCCTGCTTGTGTTGCCCTTGTTGGTTGAAGTGTGAGTGTTCTCATTATGAACTGTGTCAGGTTTCTGTAAAATTTTAATATTTCTTTGTGTAACGGACCTAAGTCTGCTACAGGCATTGTGTCAATGTCTTGATGTGGTGTGTAAGCCGCTAAGACCGGCCAAGTCGCTCCATCTCTGCCGAGCAGACCGAGACTTACTTTGTATTTTGTGTATAGAAGGGCACCTTTTAAACAGGTTATGTGCTCCTGGTAGGTGAGCGGAACCACAATGTCCTCATATGGACAGTATTCCTCTGGTGTTTCATCTTCAGTGTAAGAATGAAATGTGTTTGTGTGTGCATCTGCTTGAGGGAATTTAACCCATGAATAGAATACCTCAGTTCTATATGATTCATGTGCCTCAATCATGAATGTTACTGTCCCACCCCTAGCTGTGACTCCATAGTCTGCTAGTTTTAAAGTAAGGGCAGTTCTGACATTTTCCAAAATGTTTATTTTGCCTCCTTGCTCTCCTTCCTCCACTGCATTTGCACGTAGTGCTGGCTCAGCGAGATCTTCATCAGCCATTGTTGAAAACGTTTCAAGGAAACTGAGATAAGGTTTTATGCACAATAGGAACTATTTGTCCTTCAAGCTTGAATAAACCTACAGTCAATACATAGGATATGCCTACTCAACTTTGGCAGATTCTTCCCTTCCTACTCCAGACATCTCTCGGTAAATGTGAGTAGGGGTCTCTGAGAAAGCACAACTGAACTACTCAGATTTGACCGTTAAATAAGAACTTAATCAACTTTGGAGGTGTCATGTCATGTGCTTCCTATAAATCTTTATAGGATTTGCGAGTTTAGACAACATAAACTGTGGGATTGGTGTCCAGACTGATTCCAGACACCCCCACTGGGTGTGTTTGCATGTATACCAGCTAGCTCACTGTAAACTCCTCTTACCAAGGAGAACTAGTTCTTGGCAACTATCAAACATGACAGCCCTGTCCCATCAGGGATCATGGAAACAGTACTGTACTTTTCACTCAGTCACTCGTGCTCACTTTGTCTCCGAGAGATACACAGTATAAAGGTTGGGGGCGTTTTCAAATAAGCATTTATTGAACCAGCATCATTCTAGTGTAAAATAGGTGTGCTGAAACAACCATAGGACAGAAACAGACATAAATTATTATAAGCACCAATAGAGTAAATAGATGGCAGATTCCTACCATAGTGCTAAAACAATGAATACAGGCAGGTATGTAAATACATGACAGTAATAATGCATACTCCTACGATGTAACCCTAACTAGATGTACCTAAGTGTACCTAGCATGTATGTAGGTGTAGAGCCAACAATCCCCCTAGACTGAAGCCAACCCATTATCTGAAGTGAGAGACTGTGGGACTCCGTCTTGGTCTCGAGATGGACACCCCGAGAGGGATGTCAGACCACTGCGAGCTGGAGTGTCTGCGTGCAGGAACCTCAGTGTCTTGTGTCAGTGTGTCAGCATGGAAGTCTTTCACCTCTCTCTGCCCTGGTAAAGATGTGGTGTATATATACCCAAAAGGTACTCTCAGGAGATTCTACCTTGCTGTGTCATGTCGGTCGAGGATACCGGAAGAGATGACCCTTATACATAGTTATTATGCAGAAAATGGTAATCACGCTGTGATTCTGAGAATCTTCATGCATACTTAATGACATTTGTGCAGCGCTTAACTAGGTAAAAGGTCAATACAATAACCCATTGTGTAGAGTAATGGCACGGTAAATGTAAGTGAAGGGTTAGGGGACCACTCAAGCCTATATTAGGGTACCCTATGAAACATAACAGCATGCATAAAAAGAACTGTAGTCCCAAAAATAATTAGTAGAATGAAAAATGCAAATGAGGACATTATATTCATCAGCAATTAGATTCAAAGTATTACAGTGGTTTGTTTTATCTGACAACACTCCATCCTACTCTGCCTAGACCCTTCTCTAGTTTACTTTAGCATTGTTAGTAATTCTGCTCAGCCAAGGAAGATTACTAAAAGGCACACACAAATACATATGTTTTAGTAATAGCCAAACTGAAAGCGGGTATGCCCTCCAGAAGTCCTTCATTCTAGATCCCTCATATACTCCCCACTCTCCAAAATGTGCAGCTGGCTTTCCTGGTCTATATTTGGACACCCAGGCAAGCTGTAAGAGGCAGATACATACTGCAGTCTTCTCTGGCTTCAGTCCAGAAGCATTCCTTTTAGCTTCAGATCTTCTGGCCACATTTTCCCTTAAAGACAAGGCTTCTAATGAGCTTTTGTCCATTTCCTCTAATTATAAATGGATACCTCTCAGATATTTTAATTGGATCAGATCAAATTTCAATGATCTCACCTTAAGGTTTCAGCAAATCAGATTACAGGGGATGTGAATTCCAACTTCTGTACAGATTTGAGAAGTATCAGTCCCTCCATGATTGATGAAAGCATGCTACATGATATAATAAAGTTCACTTTGAAGACATCACTTAATTGTGTCATTTTTATCTGACCCAGAGTTTAACTTTAACTGACAGGTGCACACTGATAACGTCAGGATGCTTCTAGCACTGAAAATATTCCCAGCTTGTACTCTGCTTCAAGGCACTGACAGGCATTCAGGTCTCCAACATCCTTGGGCTGCGACAAAAGCCCCATCAAGTTCTCTGTAGCCCAGAAGAATGGAAGGATGCTGCACAATGTGCCACTCTTTAGCATTTTTCCAAGCAAAGCCATGCACACAAGGAAATACAATTACTGAATTAATTCTCATTCGAATAAATCAATGTTGATATTTTAATCATACAGTTCAGCAGGTTAGCAAAAGACCACCTCACTCACACATCAGCACAAGGTTTATGCTTAGGGCCCGATTACAAGTATAGGGGCTATTTATCGCACCTGGTAAATAACGATACCAATGGGTTTCTGGGGAATTACATGTACATGTTGGTGTTTAACGCATTAAAATCCGCATGGTACGAGACATACCGTATGCTTCTCCCTGTTAATTTTCTGCGAGTTTGACCTGCCGGAATTTAAAGAATGTAGATAATGCATCCGATAATTGTCGGATGCAAATACTTTCAAACTCGTAATTCGGACACTTTAGTAAACAGGACTTTAGGCCTGGGTCGGAATTTAACGAGCAACTTTTAATCATAGTCTATGTGTAAAAAGCGTGCTGACAGTGCACGCCTTGGGTTTCTCTCATACATAGACAGCATAGCCCAAAGCAGTGCAAGCTTCGCCCCGTCTCTGACTGAAATGGAACCCTGAACGTTAATGCACATCTATCATGTAAGAGCAGTTTAGGATATCTGACGTATTAGCATAGTGATCACTCATGGTGTGAATTTGCTGTTAAGTTGATAAGATGCCTCACTGTGTTAAAATTTGCAAAAGAGTATGCATAACCTACAAGTCACAAGTTGAGATTCTACCAGCAATTCATTGATTTAGTATTCAAGATGGCGATGGAAAATGAGGAAGTGTCTCAATCCTCTATGTCCTGACCTCAAGAGTAGGACGAAGGAATCCTTGGACCAATCGAACTGGGGATTGTAAACATTGTCAGATTGACTCTGGTTTGAAACATGACTTTTGATTTGGTATTCATGTTAACATTTGATCTTCACCTGTGCATTACCAAAACTGCTGCAGCTGACGCCACTTGAAACATCTGGAAAAATGGGATGCTGAATAAAAGCAGGAGATAAGCTGAATAGCTGGGTGATGGAGAAGAAAGCAGTGCTACAGAACAAAGGTATACCGCACACCGAGACTTTTTTTAGTTGTTGGTAGTGAAAGGGCATTGGGTTTGATGGAGCCTGGATCCACCTGTACTGTCCCAGTCCAATGGCGGTCTTCCGATGGTTATTTAGCAGCATAAAAGCATAGAGGGGAGTAAATGGTTGCAATTCAATGGAGATACAGTGTAACACATTTCCGGTTCACAAGAACCCAGGTCGACAATCAATTGAAGGTTAGTCAAGTTTATTACACGTTCAAAAATAGTTGGACATACACAAATCTTAGCATGAGAGTATACAAATACACGGGAAACAGAAGAAAACCAAACCTTCTAAAAAGGTTTACTTGGTGTAGCATAAAAAGAACTATAAGCTCTAGATAGCAAGCAGGAATAGGGTGTCTGTCCCTCTCAACAATGCATAACATTCTCAAAGTCTTAGCATGCAAATATCCCATGAAGCTTTTCTCACACCTACTCCGCAATGGTAAACATCCTTCACAACGTGGTCAAAACACCGCGGTGCCATTACGACGCATCTTTTACAACGCAAGTCGTTACCACGAGTTGCGCTGGAGGGCTCTCTAGACTAAGGAATAGTAGATTTACTATTCCAACACCTTCCCTACTGTACGTAGGCTGGAGTTGGAATAGTAAATCTTACTATTCCTAAAGCCAGCACCCTACAGCGCAAGTCGTGGTAAAGACTTGAGTTGTAAAAGATGCGTTGTGATGTACCGCGATAATTTTGATCGCGTTGTAACATCATACATCCCTCCGAAATGGGCTCAGCCACAAACTTTTCCATTACGTAGACTGCCTTCATGGCTATATCCTTGTACGTCCCTCCATAGCAGTTTATCCTTTGTCTTCTCTCCTTCTCCCATGTAAAAACAACTCCCTCCAATTTCAGAAGCAAGGACATTTCAAATGTGCTGCCAATTCAGGCCTACAACTCAGGATAAAATAATGAATTCACCATGCTGTGTACATTAGAAATTACATAACCATCACAATCAAGAAGAATATTTCTTTAACTACATTAACGCGTGTCTTGCACTCTACATCATTAGCCTGGAAAGCGTTTAACACAATTAATACATCATTGAATCACATTCACTAATGAGGCCTATAAAGGAGTTGCATTGGTTACATTTTCCTGCACAAGTTGTATGCATTAATTATGAAGCTCTACATTAGAATGTACTACTTTCGTAAGAACATGTTACTTGATTCACATTTCTTCTAACTTCTAATTTTTCTCATAACATTGTATAATATGTGAGTGTGTTCGACAAGCAATGAAAAGCACTCCTAACAGATACCACACATAGGATACACATTTTCCACTCGATCAGGTTAGTATTTGGGATGAATTTTTTGATAATTGCACATATGTAACTGCTTACTTTTTTGTTTTTGTTTTTTTGTTTATAAAACCTTTATTGATTGAAAAAAGCAAGGTACATCAATGCAAGGACAACGAGCAAATGAATTCCATATGGTATTACATGTGAGCATGTTCACATGCTTAAAGTAACTGCTTACTATTGTAGATCTATGGACTAGCTATTGGCTCCTGGATGAACAAATAGCTGTTTTTTTGCAAGAGAAGATAATATTTTTATTTGCTGTCACTTATGGGTGATTCTATACTATTTGTAAGAGGTGATAAGTCCTATTTACTTCTGTCCGGAAAGGTATCAAGTAGGGTTTGATATATTGATGCGGCATATTACATCAGGATACAATGACACATCCTACAATATGATGAGAACTCTTATAATACTACTGAAAATCTTGTACTATATTGATAACATCTCTTATAGTAATGTAAGTGGATAATTAAAGAGTCAAACATTTAAAGAGATTAAATACTAGGGGCCAGATGTAGGTGGCCATTTACCAACCGGTAACGGCCGATTTCGGCCGTTACCGACCGGTAAATGGGTATTTGGGATGTAGGGGGCCAATTTTACCGATTCGGTAAATTTACCGAATCGGTAAATTTACCGAATCGGTAAAATACAGAATCGGTATTTTTACCGATTCTGTAACTTCGGAATGTAGGTGGGACTCTTCTGAGCCCCAAAGGCCTTTCAGATTCGGTATTTTACCACCCAATCCAATTGGGTGGTAAAATACCGAATCCAGGTGTGCATGCACATGTGTGCATGCACACCTATGCCATGTGACAGACAGACATGCCCTTAGGGCATGTCTGTGTGCCACATGGCACACATGCCTGTATTTGGGGTGCTAAAGGGTATCAAAGTGACACCCCCTGCACCCTTGCTTGAATCGGTATTTACGGAATCGGTAAATACCGATTCGGTAATGCCCATTGATTCCTATGGGCTTCAATGCCCATAGGAATCAATGGGCATTACCGAATCGGTATTTACCGATTCCGTAAATACCGATTTTTACACATTCGGTAATTCAATTACCGAATTTACCTAAATCTCCCTCCTTCTATTTTACCGATTCATAAATACCGAATCGGTAAAATTCGGTATTTATGAGTCGGTAAAATAGAATTACCTACATCTGGCCCCTTATTCCTGTTTTACAGCGCTCTGATACCCGCAGCGCTTTATAAAACTTTTCAAATAAATACATAATAAAACTCATCTCTATTCTGAGCAGGTGCTAAATCTGCCAGCGTAGATGATCTTTAGGAATATTTGGATACATTTTGCACACTCTTAGGGGTAAGACAAGAAATCATATGTTTTTCACAGTGTAGATGTGAGAACTATGAAGTGGATGAAAAAGTTACATACCCGTGGTTATCAATTTCATGAGTACGTGTAATAAAAGAGAAAGATAAGATTTGCTTGATTTTACATGATGTTGATACCAGCAATACATAGAATGGCAACATAAAAAAAGTTAAATGAGTGCATGGAGATACTTCCACCAACCTTATTACTGTTTTTTTAAATCACTGTATATAGAGTGAGCAATGTTAGATGTTAATGCATTTTAAAAAAAATCTGAGATTGCAATTTGTGACAAAATGTATTTTACTTTTAGACCCTGCTGGGATCTTGAAACCCCACCGATGATCACAGGGTGTATCAGGAGTTGGTCCTGAAGAAGGTAGCCTTGAATGTGAATTCGGGCCACTGAAACGTGCATCATCATTCCTAGCTGTGCCCACTAGCCATGACCACTAGTACTCATGAATGTTATGCATAAAAATATTGGTTAGGATAATATAATAGGCCAAAGGCTTTTTTTATTGTGTTAATCGGGGAATGTTTGTGGATGCGGAAAGGTTTTCCTTGGGTCTGTTGTTTAGTTGTGTTTGACGAATAATGGTTTGAAAATGGATTTTGTATGAATTTTAAAGCTGGTTGTTTACCTTAATGGATTTTGCTACTGAAAATTGCATCGTTTAAAACGTACTGATTGGCTACAATTTGGTGTTTTATCACAAAGTGCACCAAGGTACATTGTTGAATCAACCATATGATTACATTGTTTTTGTTTTTAATGGTAAGTTGTTAGACATTCCTGTCCTCTGCCAATCTTAAAGCAATAGTTTTCGTTATCTCGGTCATTATGAACACAGCACTTAACAAAAACCACCTAATGAAATGTGACCTCTTCACATCGTCCCCCTTCTTGCTCGCTGTGCTTTTACTGAACAGTAAACTCTGGGGCATATTACCAAGCAATAGCGATAATTATCGCTATTGCTTGGTTAGAGACAAAAAATTACCGCTAGGCTGCGGCGATTTTTATCGCAGATAAACCTTGGTCGCAAATGCGATAAAAAACGGCCGCAATGCATGAATATCGCTGAAAAGTCAGCGATATTCATGCATTACCGAGCTAATGCTCTTAGCCATGTTATCCACCTCCCATTGGATAACATGGCTAAGAACTGCTCAGGGCAGGTGTTAGCTTTTGGATATACTTGCGCTTAGCGCGAATATCTCCAAAAGTTGGTAATAGGAGATAGCGATGTTAGCGACTGTTTCCAGTCGCTAACATCTTGGCACGCCCACTTTGCATGTCATTAGTGATAAATATCACTGACATGCAAAGTGGGGCCCAAGATGGTCGCTATCTCCTACTAGCTGTCGCTAACTAGTGTTAGCGACAGCTAGGTAATAGGGAGATAATTTTATCTCCGCTTTCTTGGCTTTTAAAGCCAAAAAAGCGGAGATAAATCCCCTTGATAATATGCCTCGCTATATTTAAAATGAGAGCTATTCACTAAAGTAATTATCGCCACAATACAAACTTTGAGAGGTATCGCATTTGCACGAAATAAGACCTGCCAGCAGTGGCGGTTTCTTCATGAGGGTGAAGGAGCGTTGTCCTCACCTGCCCACTGCAAGCTGTGCATAGCAAACGTCAAAAAGAAACTGGTAATGAAACGATTTCATTACCTTTTTATTTTTTACAGATGCGTGCCGCAGCCTGCCCACGAACCCAGAGAAATGTGGGGCGTGTCCTCAGCTGCTGATTGGCAGCATGCTGGACTGGAGCAGTGGCTGGCCAGACACTCCAAAGTGCACATATAAATTTGTCTGGCTGTCTTGCGATGGCCAGCCTGAGATGCGCACTTTGAAGATCTCCAACCTGAGCTGTCTTAGAGGGTGCAGAGCAAGCACAGACCTCCAGGGCCTCCAGCCAACCTGCTCTATCCAATCCTAGAGCTTCTCTCATGCTGGTTAATAGCATGAGTGCAGCGTGTGGATTGGTTAGGGGAGCTCTTCTACTTATGCCACAGATTGCACAAGAACACAGAAGAGGACGTGCAGTATTTAATTGTATCTGATTTATTTCATATATTAGTGTAATGTGTGCCAGTGTAGCGATGTAGCTTGTGTTTCTGATGCTTGTTGATTTATTTTGGGCCTGTGGAGGGAGGGGTTGTTTTATTTTGGTTTTTGGAAAGCTGTGGGGCACTTCTCCCACCCCAACACTTTCAAAGGTTACCAGGGCTCGAGCCTGACAGTTTGCAACAGCTTGTTCCAGAAAGGCTACTACCTCTCTGCCATCGGTTAGCCTATAATTTCTAACACTATAGCTAGCCCTTAAGGCTTTCTAGAATAAGTTAGGTTATTGCGCCCCCTGCGGCACAATGCTGGAAATAATTACTGTAAACAATGTTCAGTAGTAGTAATGTTTCAGTCCTGCATATACCGAAATAATTGCATGCTTTTCTTTTCGAGGGTTAGTTAAAATAGATTGTCTCATAGTGGCTCGCAGGAGACCGTGTTTTCCATAACTGGGGCTCCTTCAACTATGAAACTGTGACCCTGGGGTAGGTTTTGATTTCATTAGCAGGGACCGCATCAGGAAGAGCTGCACTGGCTCAGACCAGATCTGAGCACCTGTTTTTTCAGTTTGCGGTGTGTAGTTCATAGATATAAATAGGAATTTCTCCAAAATATTACTTGAAATGCAGACAGTACAAGTCGGAAACAGTGAGAAGGAATTTTCCGTCTCTCTTTCTGAATTGTGTTTTCGAAAGTTCATGCTGTGACTGAAAGAAGTACCGAGCAATATGACTTTAGACACCGCGGGGCATATTTAAAAGGAAGTGGCAAAGTGCGGCATTAGACTCTTTGGCTTAATGCCGCGCTCCGACACTTCTGAAACACAGAGCAGCACTGTATTTACAAGAATACAGTGTAGCCTTGCGTTTCCCCCATGTGCTAGCGATAATTTAGGTGCCTAAGGCCAACGCAGACACCTTTGCACAATAGTACAAGGGGGCCTGCATTGAGGGGAATGAATTTTTATGTGCAGGAAGGTGCAGGAAGGGGATCCCCTTCCTGCACATAAACAATTTGAAATGGTGTTTTGAAACTTCAATGTGTGCTGCTTACAGCGGCAGACATAGAAGTTGCTAAATGTCATTTTTTTTAAATGATTGTTTATGTGCAGAAAGGGACACCTTCTGCACATAAACAATCAATGACATTTTGCTATTTTTGCACAACGCAGCACACATGGAAACAGCAAAAACTAGGAGAAATTTAACATTTCTCCTCATTGCGCTAGGGTAAAACCAAGTTTGCCCTGGTCTTCATTTTGGCACTGCCCCATATTTACCTCACCCTCGTAAATATTGGTAGTATGACAATGGAACGCCCACCACAACACCCATTAACCGCCCCTTTCACGCTAAGTATAGTGTGGAAGGGTGCCTTATGCACAAGGCAGCATTAAGCCACGTTAAGTGGCTTAACACAGCCTTGTGAATAAGGCAAAGCCCCTATCACCACCACAGCTTCGAGAAAGTGAGGTTGTGGCAGTGATAGGGGATCGTAAATATGCTCCCTCAAATGCAAAAAGAAAAAAAAGCACAGGTGCTGGGCTCTGCGCTGATACAGTGCACCGGTTCATTGCACAGCCACAGCCACAGAAAAGAATGAGAAGTGAATATTAATACTTTATTGAGTCAGCCTGACGAAAACAGGCCTACGGTACACAATACATAATCAAGCACACATTAAGCATTTGATAGCTTATTAAAAATAATTAAAAGCTAATATTTAAAAAAAAATGTTTAAAAGAAGTCCCACTTCCAGAAGAGACAGCTCGCACTTAAAAGACAGCCAGTAATGAAGTGAGGGTGCATGGCCATGCAGCGGTCTAGAAAAGTGCCAACAGTTATGACGTGTGTTGGCGGCAATCCGTCCGAAGTGCCATCTTTCTATTATAAAGAAAATACAATTAAAATACATTATAAAAATCATGCAAGAACTAAGGGACTTAATTCCACTGAAATGCAAGTGCTTCTAGTTGCAGAGGTCAAGGAAAATGTTAAAGTGCTCTGATTATACAGCAATCCCCATTTCCTGGTATAAACAGTCAAGGCCTAAGTGCCGTCGAGTTAATGATAAAAAAACACAATTGAAACGCTTTATAAAAATAATTCAAGAACTAATGTTTAGAGACTCAATGCTACTAGAATGCAAGTGCTTCTAGTTGCAGGGGTCAGGGAAAATTATTAATGTACTGATAGAGTGCTCCTAGCAATACAAAAATCCCCACTTCATGGTATAAACAGACAACAACAACTACGTAACGGACTTTAGACAGTGCAATGACATAAGCAGGAAAAGCAAACTTTTGTCAAGAACCACGCATGCCACAGTTGACAGCGTCTAGTGAACTATTTGCTCTCCAATCATCTAAATCTTTGAAGATTGTTTCAGAGTTTTTACGCATGCATAAAGTCAGAGCATCCTTACAGTGTCTTACACCATGAGAAATGAAGAGTGGGTGGAGGTGGTCTCTTTCAGCCTTCAGGGAAAAGGAACAGAACAACCTAAAGTGCATTACAGAGTCTTTCCCGCCAAGCTCGCGACAGCAGGTCGATTAACTACTTTCTCCTTTTTTCAAAGTACAAGTGTATAGTTTCACCGGCAGGGTTCCTTATCTAAATCTGATATATAAAGATCTGTTAAGAGCTGGGTAGAGCACATCCAGGTATGGTTCAAAAGTAGGAATGAATTTAAGTATCTGGAGCTGGGCTACCTTTTTTCATTTCAGATAGTTGAGGATATAAAGCCAATACTTCTCCGCTTTTCACGGTCATTCTTTCTGGATTGAAGCAGCATCTTGGGCAGCCGTTGGCTATCAAAATAGTAGGACCTCCCCGAGACGGCCCAGAGGGACGCCCGGAGTACCGACGGTCAGAGCGGTGCTCTGTTTACCTGTGCCGCAGCCAGGTGAGGTGGAGTTTTTCTCTCCTGCCAATTAGCTAGGAGAATGACTATACCTAGGATACCCAGGTGATATCTTTTTAATTATTTATTTTACTCACCATTTAACGAGCAGTAGGGACATCGGTCCTGATGAAAACAGCGGACACCTATTAGGGTCCATTAGTCTGCAGAAACATGTTGACCTGGTATTGTACATAGTAGCTATTTGTTTAAACTACTATATCACACTGGTTTTATTGATTTGGAAGCAGAGAGGTACCGATTAAAATTACTTTTCCTCTTTTCTCTCCAATTTTAGTCCGTTTTGGCACTTCATTTCCTTATTTTTTCACTTACATTCACGCACTGTTTAACAGTTGTCACCATTTGCCCATATACCTTCTAATTCACTGGGACACACACATTGATCAATTAAAGAAAAATGTCTTTGAAGTGGTTACAACATCTACCCTTCTTGGTGTGAAGGATCCCAGATGATGATAAGGGCGGTCTCGGTCGATAACTGATGGGTATTTTTCGCATATAGAAAGTATCCTGTTGACCTTCTGTCACACTTTTTTTTCGCATATATTTTTTTAAAATATGTGTTTCTATTCAAACATTCTTCTTATGTCAGATACATAGTTAGTCGACTGTCTGTTTTCTCCTGACCCACAGCTAGTTTGCATTTTGCTGAATTTGTCTTGTTTGGGGGTTGTAGCTGTGTTAGGTCGGTAAATATCCCCTTGGACCCTCCCATCACCGTTTTGTTTATATCAAAATAGTTGCCACCTGATTAGACCAGTGTAATTTTAATTTTATTAGCTTAGCTTGCACCCTGGAGAATAAAAGTGAGATAAGTAGCTTCTCCTGTGTGCCTCAGTTGTGTGTGCTCAGCATGAGAATCTCCGCTGTTAATACAAAGCAGTAATCCAAGGTGTTACGTGTATCGTAGTCCAGTGGAGAGGGTAATGACCCTAGTCTTGGTCGGTTTTCACTGTTCTCGTAGCTGAGCGATATCTCCAGAAACCTGTCCCCCTGGTGGGAAGTGGATCATTCTCTGAAATGAGTTTAGTTAGTAAAAAATAATGATTATCTCCTCAGGTTTATAGAGTTCCATGGTATATAATTGTTTAAACCTTGTTGGTGTGCAGAAAGGGGGTAGATTGTTCTCTGTTCTTTCTCCAGGAGAAGGTTCTGGGGTCACCTAGTTGTGGATTTAGTTGTTATATTACCACCCACTGGAACTCATTGGCCATGTGGCTTGTTTTTAGAAAAGGGTCAGTCATTTTAGTGGTATTCCATTTGCATCTGATGTTTCTGCGTTGTTCACAAATTCTTGTATTGATCTTTCTGCTTGTTTATCCAAGTTGAATTTTACCTTGTTCTCATTGTTTGTTACTTGTAAATAAGCCCCATAATGTTTAAAATTGTGTTCTTCCATAAGGATTGTTCATGAAGTTATCTAATTAATTGAATATTTGATGTAGCATTATACTTTTGAGCCAACACATTAAAATACTTTTTTCTAGATGTCTTTGAGAATAAAATGTAGAAGTTTTATTTGAGAAAAGCAAGAGGACTCCATTACCCATAATACTTTGTTAAAGGTTTGTGTATACCCAGCATGGAGTTTTGTACTGAATATTTTTACTATGGTAAAAAATATTGTGTTTATATATTTAAAAAATTGCTTTACAGTGAAAATCTAACGGCTGCAGTTTTCTTTTTGGGAGACTAATAATCTGTAGATACAACTCTTGCCACTGCCTTTCTTGAGAGGTGAAGCAGTTTTTTCTTTGTTCTTCAACCACCTTTATAGGTATTGCCTGAGAAAAACAGATTATAACTCGGTAGAGGAAGAGTGATAGCCACCTACCAGTTCTCCTTTTCTCTAACAAGGGTATATTTCTTTTGGGTTTTGTGAGACTTTGAGTGTATAGTTCTCGGGGTTGGGAGAAAATAACTTGGCCTCCGAACCCCCTTATGGGGAAGGCAACAATGACTTCATCCCAATTGATTTATATATAACACACGAGGAGGTGACTGCAGCCATTAATGCCGGTAAAGGAGGCAAGGTTCTGGGCCCGATGGGGTCCCAATGGATTTATTCAAGTTTACACCATTTTTAGGGTCCCCGTTGTTAACTAGGGTCCTTGAAGCTTGCTCTGCAAGGGGTTTTATTAGGACGAGGTCGGTCTCCGTCATCATCCCGATCTATAAAAAGGGTGATCGGAATCATCCAGCCTGCTACCGTCCAGTATCTCTTTTTATATGCTTTGGTGAAGGTGGCAGGCAGGATTGTCTTGAATAGACTACAAACATTGGCCGAAGACAACATACTGAGCCCCGTACAATACGGCTTTAGACGGGGACTTGGGACCAATGAACAGGTTTTAAACTTAAGCTTAGTAATGGAGAAGTACGTACAAGCCAAGGCTGAGAAATTATACCTGGCCTTCGTAGACCTTATGGCCTCCTTCGACTGTGTCATCCATACCAGAATGTGGCAAATTTTGACGGAGTTAAAGAGTTAAATGCCGACCCGGCACTGGTACAATTTTTAAGACAACTATTCTCGGGGGCCAGTGCCAAGGTGAGGTTCGGGCTAAAGGGAGACTGCACAGTACCATCCCGTGTAGAGAGGGGAGTGAGACTAAGTTGTGTCCTGGCCCGGTTCCTCTTCTCTTTATATACCAACACTTTAGAGGAGGAACTGGTGGCCGGTACGAGTGACCCCCTTCAAATTAACAATACACCAATAGTCTCCCTTCTCTACGCAGATGACGCGGTGCTTATGGCCAGAATGCAAATTGGCTTACAGTGAGCCCTCGCCACGTACCTCAGCTTTATGGACAGCAGAGGACTAAAATTAGATGTAAAAAAAACCTTTGTAATGTCATGCAGAACGGGGAAGAGTAAATGTAGTAGTTTATTAGAGGGGAAAGATTAGATAGATTCTACCATACGTTTACCTATCTAGGCGTAGTATTCAACCACAACCGTTCCTGGGGAGCGGCAAATAAGGGTTGATGCCTACTTTTCAGCAAATCAGTTATTGTTGTCATTAATTTTACAAAGAATTGAGGAAAAAGGCCCCCGGAGATTCTCCTGAAAATGTATCAAGCAAAGTGCATTAGCATTGCAATGTTTGGGTCAGGGATCTGGGGTTTTCAGGATGACACGACAATTCAAGTAACTGAAAATATATTTTTAAGAATCATTTTAATGGTCCCACAGAGTACCCCGGTATATAATTGCCATAGTGAATTTGGGATCTCATATATTTCGGACTTGATCAGCATGCAGCCTCTTTTATTATGGCACCTAGTCTGGACATCCACCAGCACAGGTTTGAATAGAGATATTATAGGGGATATAATAAAATTAGAAAATGTCTCCAGTGTAAGCTGGAAGAATTATATTAGAATTTTTTTATCAGATATCAATCGTAATGACTTTTCCTGAAAATATGAATTCTATTTCTAGGAAAGATTTTAAACTATTATGTATGCCACACTTAGTGTCCCTAAGAGCTGCACAGGAAATGAACAAACACATGGTGGTTCAGCACCAACTAACTCTAGTAACCTATCGTATACAGCCATATCTGGTCTGGTGTTTAGGAGGGTTTGACAGATATGTTCTTACTAGGTTTAGGTTTGATTCCTTCCATCGACTGGTTAGCTTTCTAGTTGTAAATGATTGGACTGTCCATGTGATCATTTATCAAATCAACCTACCATACAAGTTAATCTTTTCTGTAAATTGTACTGTAATGAAAGAAGCAGATGGATTTTGCCATTTTTAAAACAGGGAGGTTGGAGGCAGTGCCATACTGGAAAATGTGTACTGTGCGTCCATCATGCCGAGATTCTTGAAAAGTATAATAAGGAAAAGAAAGAGCATAACTGTGTGACAATGGGTATACCACTTCTCAGAAAGATAGATAATAACAATGATATCATGGAAATGTTTTAAAAATACAATCTCCCTAGGTGATTTCGTCGAATGCATTTTTAACAATAATGAATGTTTAAAACTGTGACTTTTATGAATTTAACATGCTTTGAAATCGAATAAAGTTTATTCTGATTCTGAGTATATTATTCGGAATAGTCAAGTCAAGTCAAGTCATAAAATTTGTATAGCGCACTACATACCCAGAGGGTGTCAAGGCGCTTAGGAGGAGGAGGAGGATTATTTGTCAAATATCCACGTTTTAAGCTGTTTTCTGAACGCTAGGTGGTTCTGGGTGAGGCGGAGGTAAGCGGGGAGTGAGTTCCATGTTTTAGCAGCCAGGTAAGAAAAGGATCTGCCTCCCATGGTGGTCTTGTTGATGCGAGGTACAGTGGCGAGGGCTTGGTCGGAAGAGCGTAGTTGGCGGGAGGGGGTGTAGAAGGACAGTCGAGAGTTGAGGCAGTCTGGTCCGATGTCGTAAAGTGATTTGTGTGCGTGGGTGAGCAGTCGGAAAGTGATCCTCTTATTGACGGGTAGCCAGTGGAGGTCTTTAAGGTGACCAGAGATGTGTTCGTTGCGTGGGATGTCTAGTATGAGCCTGGCTGAGGCGTTTTGGATTCGTTGGAGTTTCTTCTGGAGTTTAGCGGTGGTACCTGCGTTGTGCTACCTTGCCATCTAATACATTCAAAAACGGTCTTGGGTCCAGTCAGGCTCATTTGTAAAACCTTAAGCTTAACCCTGGGTAGCTATAGCTTTGAGCAGCAAAGCTTAAACAAAGGAACTGATGTAAAGCATTTGACAATACCAAACAATGAAATAGGAAAGCCACATGACATAAAAGAAATCCAACACTAATTTATAAAAATAGATGACGTTTTAGAGTCTAAGATGAGCAAAATCCACCAAAGGGTTCTGAAAATATAGATTTTAATGAAAAACTTAAATCTCAGTTTAACCACAAAACAAGCATTGGTAACTGTACACTTTTGGAAAGTTTGTAAGAGTTGAGTTTTACTACACCATCCCGACTTGGGCAACTAAATCCTACAGGGAGAAGGTCTGCAGGACCAATAAGGAGTATTTGGACATTACCAGGCCACCAAAGCATTTTCCAGTTCAGTACCAAACTTTATACCACATCTTCCGTAGACTTCAATGAAGTGGTCCTGATGCTGCGGTTGTAGGAGATGGAAGATTCTCACGGTTGCTGCGGGTGCTGTGCGATCGATAAGGGTGCCTTTGCGGTTATTCCTCAGTCCTTGAAATTAGGTTCATGGCGCCTGGGGAGCAATATTTATGGCCATAAAGTGCCCTGGGTGGATAATGCATTCACCAGCCAGTGAGCTTCCTGGTCTCCTCCCTATTGGTGATGACTTTCAGGCTATGTATGGCATCTAGCAATCCCAGAGGGCACTGTTCTCCCCATTCTATGGATGTCTGAACCTTTCTTCGAATGTTAGCAGCTTAGGAGCCCACCCTAGATGTGTGGCTACAAGTGGGCTATACGCCCACTGAAAAAAACTGTTTGGTCACTGGTCTCCACTTTCTGTTTCAGTTGCCAGCCAGTCTCTTACAAAGAAACAGTGGTCCTAGACCTATAGATTATAGTGTTAGATCAAATCCAGAATGAATCAATGTTCAAATCAAAAAGCAACAATAATCAGTCTGCTATCTGTAACTCAAAGACTATATTATCTTTGAAAAGAACCTTACACCACGGTTAAAGAAAATATATTCCTGTTTAATATTTCTCTGTATTCATTTTTTCATTATTTTTGTCGACAAAAACGTAGGTTGCCCCAAGACAGGAGCGTGCAAAAGAAAAGATGTGATCCAGAAAGTGAAAACAAGTGAAGAGGAGAAAGGAATTACACAGTAGTGATTAAGAAATGGTTTACATAAATTTTTTTTTTTTTTTAATTTTTATTTTGCAGTATACCAGTTGAAACAGAAAGGGGGTGAGAAACAGTAAGAGGGGAATCAGAAGGGAAGAAAAAAGACAGGCGACATACCGCCACAAAACCCCACACAGGAGGCGCAAAACATAGGGAGGGGCTCATCCATAGAAGAAGGGCGACAGTGCTCCATAGTCCATAGGTAGTCAACAAAGGGTCGACAGGCAATGGGGGAACTTCCACCCACTGCAGAGTCTAGTCCAGAACAGGTACCTGTAGTTCAAAAGAACCGCCCAAACTTCGCTCACAACCCAGTAGCCCTCCCTAGGCATAGCTAGTCGCAACAAAGGAGAGAAAAGAAGGAAGAACATAAGACAATTACCCCAACTATCCCCCACCCACGTCCCTCCCCAACATCACCCACCCCCCAGTGGCGGCGACCAGCAAGCACACAAAGCAATACAG
This sequence comes from Lissotriton helveticus, assembly GCF_964261635.1. Classification (NCBI taxonomy): domain Eukaryota; kingdom Metazoa; phylum Chordata; class Amphibia; order Caudata; family Salamandridae; genus Lissotriton; species Lissotriton helveticus. The sequence goes on along the minus strand of NC_136068.1, from coordinate 331,490,312 downwards.
ACAGTCTCGAGATTAAATTTGGAAGAGATGGAGAGATCGCAGCGTTGATGGGCATACAGCTGAAGGTAAGCCTCGGGACAGAAACCTCACAAGCGGGCCCCAATTGTACATAAAGTTCTTAAAGTTCCCCAGGAAGATGTCAGAGAGGCGTTCCATACTCAACAAACGCCACAGTCGGGCATGCCACAAGGAAATAGCCGGGGTAGAGGAAGACTTCCATGCCGCCGCTAGAGTCATCTTGGCCGCACCCAAACACAACCACATAACACGCTTATCCGCCCTAGTCTGATGTTCAAGCAGCGAGTCCCTAAGCCCTAACAGGACAAAGGCCATGGAGTTCGGAATCGGGTAACCCAAGATGTCCTTTATGTGAGATAGAATCTCAGCCCAAAACGGCTTAATGGAGGGGCAGTCCCACCATATATGAGTAAAGTCTCCCAACATCCCACATCCCCGCCAACACCTGTCAGAAGTAGCCGGAAACATGCGGTGCAATTTGGAGGGATATAGGTACCAATCAAAGATGAGTTTCATGTGCGCCTCTCTGAGGTCAGTAGAGTGATTGTGCGCAGTCACATCTCTCCATAAGGCCTGCCATTCGGTATTAGAAATGTCCCTCCCCAGTGTGGATTCCCAATGATCCTGGTATCGCGGTCGTGGTGAAACGGCAGAGTCTAATAACAATTTGTACAGGAATGAGATCGTACCCCTCATGGTAGAAGTGTGAAGAAGGAAGGATTCAAATTTCGACAGGGGTCTGGTAGCTGCGTCCACCACGGCAGGCGACGTCGCCCAATGCAGGAGCTGGAGATGTCTAAAGCGTTCCGCAGGGAGGACTCCATAGTCCCTCATACAGTTGTGGAAAGTGAGGGGATCGGCGCCATGGAACAAGTGGGTGAGGGCTCTACAGCCCCCCATCCTCCAAGCATCAAAGGGACCTTCCGTCAGGGCCGGGAGAAAAGCTGGGTTGAAGTGAATCGGGGTGAATGGGGACGGGAATGTGGTCCAACGATCGTCACCGCTCACCGTGTCCCATACCTTCAGCACCGTGCCCGTGGGGGTGCTAACGTAAGCATTCTTGGGGCGATCCGCCTTGGGCTTCCAGGCCAGATCCCAGATGGAGCAGCCCGCAATGCTCCGATCCATGTGGAGCCAGTGTTTTTCCGACTTCTGTTGGGACCACTCCACAATGACCCTCAGTTGGGCGGCTTTGTAGTACAAATGCATGTCCGGAAAGCCAACCCCCCCTTCCAAGCGTGGACGCCGCAAGACTGAAAACGGAAGCCGTGCCCGGCCCCCCTGCCAAACATATCGCAGCATCACGGTCTTCAACCGGCGGAAATAGTCCAGCCCTATCGGAATAGGCAAGGCCTGAAATAAATACAGCAGTTTGGGCAGGAGCACCATTTTAAGAGCGTGTATCCTGCCCAACCACGAGATGAATTTAGGTTTCCAGCGCTCCAGGTCAATTTTAACGGAAGATAACATCGGAGGGAAGTTAGCGTGGAACAGGGCGTTCACGGTGGGAGTCAACCGCACGCCTAGGTAGAGCAAGGACTCCGACGCCCAAGCGAGCGGGGTGAGCAGCTTGGTCAGTTGCACATCCCCCGCCGAGAGGGTCAGGTTTAGTACGTAGGATTTATCGAAATTAACCTTGAAGCCTGCCACTTCCTCGTAGGCAGAGAGTACCGAGTGGACATGCGGTAGCGACGTCGCCGGCTCTCCGATAGACAACAGGACATCGTCCGCAAAGAGCGAGATTTTGTGCTGCTCGCCTGTAAAGGGAATCCCAAGAATCTTCTCATTGTCTCGCACCGCCAATGCCAATGGCTCAATACTAAGAGCAAAGAGAAGGGGTGAGAGGGGACATCCCTGGCGCGTCCCTCGGGAGTGACGAAAGCTCGTGGATCTATGGCCGTTGACCAGCACACGAGACGTAGGGCCACTGTAGTTAGCCTCGACCATCCTCACGAAAGAAGGCGAGAAACCGAAGGCTACGAGTGTCTGGTGTAAAAACCCCCAGTCGACGCGGTCGAAAGCCTTCTCAGCGTCGAGCCCAACTAGCACCGCGGGTATGCGAAACCGCTCCGCCTTTTCAATGAGGTGTACGACGCGGCGCAGGTTATCATGGGTCTGTCTGCCCTTGATAAATCCCGATTGATCAGGATGGATCAGAGCAGGCATCAGGTCCCGCAGCCTACCCGCCAGAATAGAAGAATACAACTTGGCGTCCAGGTTGAGAAGCGCAATCGGGCGGTAGGACGTACAAAGGGTAGGATCCTTCCCCGGCTTAGGAATAATACTGATCAGTGCCTCAGCCATGGAGTCCGTAGTTCTACCATCAAGCGCCATCGCGTTGAAGAGGGAGACCAAGTAGTCGCATATTTCAGAAGCAAACGTCTTGTAGAAGAGGGCCGTGTAGCCGTCAGGCCCGGGGGCCTTGTGCAGCTTCAGACCTTTAATGGCGTCCAAGACCTCCTCCCGGGTGATGGGGGAGGATAGTAAGTCGTTCCAGTCCTTAGAGACTTGTGGTAGAGACAGGCCCTCCAGAAATGTGGATTGCGCGCCGGGATCAAGGGCGTCGCTCGAGTAGAGCGCTGCATAAAAGCGCCCGAATATGGTCGCCTTGTCCGCATCCCTATGCTGAACAGAGCCCGCCTGATCGCGAATTCCCCCAATATAATCCTTCTCACGTTTGTCCCGGAGTTGCCGGGCAAGATGGCGACCGATCTTGTTGCCCTGGGAATAGGAGGTACGCCTAAGTCGCAGAAGGGTAAATTCCGCCCTATTATTATAATGGGCCCTCAGTTTCCCCCGCACCGCCGTCAGGGGGCGTAGGGTCACCCTGGAGGGATTCGCTTTGTGGGCCTGTTCTAGGGCAACCAGTTCCACTTCCAAAGCCTCCCTCTCCTCGTGCCTCAGTTTATTCAAGTTTGCGTTGAGGGCGAGGCACGTGCCCCGTAGAGAGGCCTTGCACGCGTCCCACGTGGTGTACACCGACGTGTCTGCGGGTGGGTTGAGGAGGAAGAAGTCACCAATCGCCTTGCGCAGGGCCTTACACGATCCCTCATCTCGCACCAGGGCTGCTGGGAAATACCACTTGCGCCAGCCATCCCCCCCAGTGGCCCAGTGTAGTCCCAGAACCACCAGGCTATGATCCGAAAGTGAAAGCGGGAAGATACTAGCTAACTGCACGTCCCCCCGCAGGGCCTGACTGATCAAGATATAATCAATGCGGGAGTACGATTGATGTACGTTGGAAAAAAAGGTGTAATCCCTGGTCTGCGTGTGGAGGAAGCGCCAACTGTCAAACAGCCCCATGTCCCCCAACTGCCGTTTAGTTCCGTCTGAGAAAACGCCAGTGTCAGCCCTGCGGCCCCCAGAGCTATCCAGACCCCTGTCCCATATCATATTGAAGTCGCCTAGTAAGAGTAAGTGACCCTCCACAAAGTCCCCCATTTTGTCCAATAGATCCTGCACAAAGCCATTCTGTCCTGCATTAGGAGCATACAATACAGCAAAAGTACATAGGCGACCACGCAACAGTCCTTTCACCAGCAGCCAACGGCCTTCCCTATCCACCCTCACACCCATGGGTTGAAAATGCAGGGAAGCTCGGAAGAGTAGGGCCACCCCTCTATGCTTCGTGGCCGCAGAGGCCCTGTAAATAAGGGGGAACTGCCTGTGACGAAGCCTTAGTTCATCTTTCCTAGCTAGGTGGGTCTCCTGGAGGGCCACCACATCTAAATGGTGATCTATGATGTACTTCCATAGTTTCTGCCGCTTCTGCGGGGAGTTAAGGCCCTTAACATTCCAAGTTCCTAAGCTGACAGGCATAAGTGACAACACAGAATCCACGCCATGCTCACAGCCAGACAGCTCCGATGCCCGCACCGGTCCCACACACGCACCCCGAACCAAGCCCAGACAAAGGAAACAGACATAGGGGCTTTAGGAAGGGATCTCAGCCACCCCCACCTCAGGAGGCCCACCCGATCGCTCCGCAAGACCTGCACAATATCCATGTTCCCAAGGCACGTAGGGGTCAAAGAAGGCACATAGTGAAACAATATGCGAAATAAAGAAGACAATGGCAAGAAAGGCCCTCCCAACACGCACTCAACACACAAGTCCGCCGCCACTCCCCGAACTCCCATCCCCAACTCAAGTCGCCCTGTCATGACAACTAAAGACAGAGCGCCAACAAAGCCACCCGCCACCCCCCCAAGAACAAAGAATAACAAAATGTAATTCAAGGCACTGAACCTGAACCCCGCAGTCTTCAGTTCCAGTAGGTCACGGTTCAAAAGTCCCCCACTGGACTGGGGTCGGGGCAGGGGTATCCACCTGGGGACCCCCAGGGCCACAGTCCGGGGTGTCTTCTCCAAAAGTACTTTTATACCCCGAGGACCTCAGGCCAAGAGCCCCTCCGACGTTACTCCATAAGTTCGGGGTCACGCTGCTCCAGAGCTCGCCTGGGAACCCGTCATGGTGGCGGAGGCCACCGAGGCCACCGCGGCCCCTCTCTCCTGCACACTAGTCGCCGAGTCCGGACGCCGCCGCTCCGGGGATGGGCCCACCCTATGCCATGAGGAAGAGCGACGCCTCCTCCGGAAGGAAGAGCCACGCGCCTCCTGTGACGGTTCCGTTTCTTCAATGCCCAGAAGATCCATCGCCTCTCGCAGGGAACTGATCTGTCGCAGCCGATTCTCCCACCGAAAGATGATCCGAAAGGGATGGCCCCAGGAGTAGGATATCTCGCGCCCCCGGAGAAAGGCGGTCACAGGCCGGAAGTCTCTACGTTTCTGCAAGGTCGACGCCGCCAGGTCTTGGTAAAGCTGGGGGTGATGGCCCCTAAATTGCAGCGAGGTAGTGATTCTTGCTTTCCTCAAGATCTTTTCCTTCAACTGAAAGTCATTCACGCAAACGAGGATATCCGGAGGCGGCCCCCCGCCCCTCCTGGGCAGCCCCACTCTATGCACTCTGTCCATCTGGACGTCACGCACCTCTTCATCTTCCAAGATTTAGAGAAACAAGGCCAGGACGTATCCACGCAGGTCCCCTGCCTCCCCGTCCCAAGGCACTGCTTTAATACGAATGTTATTTCTTCTGGAGCGGTTCTCCAAATCCTCTGCGTGGGATTGCAAATCCAGATTTTGCTCCGTAAGGCGTATGATGTCCTGTTGGAGAAGGTGCACATCATTCGCCATGCTAAGGTCATGGTCCTCCAGCGTCGCTACCCGTTCGCCAATCCCATCTACGTCCCTCCGTACCTCCCGGAGATCCGAGGCCAACTGTGTACGGAGTTCGGAAATGTCGTCCTTGATAGTCGCGAAGAGCTCCTTCATGAAGGCTTTAGTTGCCGGCGCCTCATCATCCGACTGTCTGGAGGAGCTGCTGGTTCCCGGCGACGCCGGTTGCTGCGATGATTTGGGGATTACGTCCTTCCCCGCCTTCCCCCCTTTGCGTTGCGAGCCGGACATGGCTGTGAGTCGCGTCCACGCACCTCCACTCAGGCTCTGGATAGCCGCCGCTGGGAGGCGAGACTCGGGTCAATGACTCACCCTATCAGGACAGTTCTTCGACGGCGCTATCCGCACTCTCCAGAGGACAGTCAGGGATACTCTGACGATAGTGCGGTCTCTCTCCCATCAGGCCACCACCGCTCACTGATGCTCCAAGCGTGCAAGGGTTCTCCCAGCCCCCGGGGCAGAAGGCGGGCGGAAGGCTCACACCCCAAAGTCGGCGATCAGACACGGGGCCCGCTGGGACCCAGTACAGCACGTGTCCACACCAACAGTCAAGACCCGGGAGAAGCCAGTCCGGTCCGCCACCGTCAGAGCTCCTCCAAAGTGGCGCCAAACGTTCAGTCGCCAGAGGGGCCCACCACCCAGGCGGCGGGCAGAGCTAATAAGCTGAGCTGCAAGTCCACCGCTCCACCCTGGCGCCAACGCAAAGCTGAAAGGCGCAGCCACGCCGGCGGAGCCTCCTTCGGAAAAGTACACCACAAGCGCAATGCCAGGCCACTCCACAGCGTCCCCCAGCAGAGCCAAATGTACCCAATGTTGACCAAAGCTTCGTCACCACCGCGATCCGGCCGCCAGACTCGTGCGACCCTCCTCGCGTTATGCGGGCGTGGGCACGACCACACGGCAGCTCCCCAGTCGCATTCACTCTCCAGGGCCGAGTCCGGAAGTCCCCAGCGTGGCGCGCGTGCCTGGGCGAATATTCGGCCTCGCTACCTCGCTGCTCTTTCTGTCCTCCCCCGCCAGTGGACACACCAGGCTGCCGCCCTCCGAGCAGGGGGGTCTACCTGCTCTTCCCTCGCCGGGTCCGTGCGGCAGCGCTCAGAGCCGCTCCGTGGTCTAGGGGCCGCCTCCCGACCTGGTGTCCGGCCCCTCCGGCAGCCCCAAGCAGCGTCCAGCCACCGACGCGGCCCGCCGAGCTCCCTTCTCAGCGCCGGTCAGCAAGCGCTCCTCCGCCGGTAAGAGCCGGCTCTTGCCTCACCCGCTCAGCGCGGTACAGTCAGCGCCGAAGCTGCGCCAGGGCCCGGGTCCGCTCCGCCTCCTCCGGCCTCCAAGTCACGCGAGGCCGCCGCCTCACAGGCCGCAGCTCTGCTCCTTACTAACGGCTCCTGTCGGCCACCCTCCGCCGAGGCGACGACACCGGGGCACTCCGCAAGCAATCGGCAGCCTCCGCCGAGCAGGCAGCACAGGCAAGGCGCCTTGGGACCCCGCAATAAGTTGCTATGCAGGATCGGCGTCGGAGAGGCTCGAGAAAGCGTCCTACTCCGACGCCATCTTGGCCACGCCCCCGGTTTACATAATTTTACAATCAATACTGGACACAAAGTTCACCGTATTGAACACCTGGCCAACAACATAGTTTATATAATTGTGATCAGCACCATTTGTAGTACATAAACATAGATGTTCTCAGTCTTGCACTGTCTACAATATTGGCAAATGAATGGTCCTAGGTGTATATATTGAAAATGTCGACGTTTCGACTCGACTTATTCCCAACCGGTGATTTGGACCTGGGGATGGCGAGTCTTCATCAGGACAAGGGGTAAACGAAAAACAGTATATTTTAATCCAGGTAAGCCTCTTAATAAAACATTTTTTTTGAAGTTCACTTGATTGAATCTTGTAAACAATCCCATAGAGTGTTACTAGTGACATATAATAATGACGAATCATTGTCATTTTATAGTGTTCGTTGAATTCCGGAGTGGAAGTTCACAAAATTACCGACTTGGGGGCATTGATTTTTACAGCAATAAGGTAATTGACACCGCCCTGTAGGGTAATACAGTAATAACTATGAGCCAGTATATGCAGGGTACACTTATGCTACTCTAATTAATTTTAGGTACCGCCCACCATGTCAAATATGAATTAGTGTCAATCGGACATGGACCAAGATATGAATCGAAGGTAAAACCTTAAATCTGTAACAATTGTTGCTATCGGCGAATTTGTACATCAATTTATCTAGATACATTCTGGATTCCATTTTGTCTCTATAGGACTCCGTTTGAGACGTGGTAAATTCTGATCATCCTACATCGTTTTCTCTATCACGAAGGGTAAGAGAAACTGCCAACCCCCATGTGGGGGACAGGCTTAAAAAAAATTTTTCACCACGGAAAGTAATTCCACAATTCCTCTTTTTTAGGGTTATTCAATATCCCTTGGTTGCCTCGTTTACCCCTTGTCCTGATGAAGACTCGCCATCCCCAGGTCCAAATCACCGGTTGGGAATAAGTCGAGTCGAAACGTCGACATTTTCAATATATACACCTAGGACCATTCATTTGCCAATATTGTAGACAGTGCAAGACTGAGAACATCTATGTTTATGTACTACAAATGGTGCTGATCACAATTATATAAACTATGTTGTTGGCCAGGTGTTCAATACGGTGAACTTTGTGTCCAGTATTGATTGTAAAATTATGTAAACCATTTCTTAATCACTACTGTGTAATTCCTTTCTCCTCTTCACTTGTTTTCACTTTCTGGATCACATCTTTTCTTTTGCACGCTCCTGTCTTGGGGCAACCTACGTTTGTATCGACAAAAATAATGAAAAAATGAATACAGAGAAATATTAAACAGGAATATATTTTCTTTAACCGTGGTGTAAGGTTCTTTTCAAAGATAATATAGTCTTTGAGTTACAGATAGCAGACTGATTATTGTTGCTTTTTGATTTGAACATTGATTCATTCTGGATTTGATCTAACACTATAATCTATAGGTCTAGGACCACTGTTTGTTTATAATTACATTTGTCCAGGTCCTTACCTTATGGGCCACCCCATTCATGTAATGGTTAGTCTCTTACAAAGGGCTGTCCCTCAAGAGTGTATTCGCCATTTGCCTAGCAGCCTAGGAAGGGCGGTGCAGTGGGTGCGGGCCGCCCCGGGTGTCATCACTGAGGGTGGTGACAAAATGGTGGAGAGCATATGGTAAGGAAGGGGAGGGGGTGTTTCTTTCTGCTGAAGTCTGTCTCTGCAGTTTGCACTCGGGGGGAGGTGACAAGAAATGTTCTGCAAAGGGGACCTCCTGACCTTGCTCTGCCACTGCATTTGCCTACCAAAGGGGGCTTCACGTTTGAAGCTCGCCTTTTGGGCTAACACCCTGAGTGGCTTCCTGCAAAGGGGAGGTAACACCTCACCCTGTGGCAGGCTGCTAATGTTCCTATGCCTGGGAGTAGTTTACACAACTCCCAAGGAGGCACAGAGTCGAAAGTTGGTCAGTGACTATGTGAGGCGACTGGAAACACTTGGATATGGAGTAGCACCTTTGTAAAAGTTGCATATCTATAATAGTGACATTGAATTTGATTTGGAAATCAATTCGGGTTTAATGCCACAATTAGTTTGATACCTTACTGTGCCCATCTCAGTAGTCTCATTCAGAAGTTAGCCGGGCTGAGTGGTCAGCAGATAACTCTGCATTATCCAATTGGGCTATTAACGCTCCCACAGCAAAAAGACAAACTGGAAGTGTTGCTATCAAGACATGTATTTAAATTCATGTCCTACTTAATAGTATACTGCTCCCAGCCTTAGGGCTCGATAGGCCTTCCTTAGTAAGACTTACATATATTGTTAACCCCTTGGCTGCGGCGGTAATTCTGCCGCAGCGTTAGGGGGAAGGAGAGGCCGCGCGGTGCCGCCATGCCTGTGACGGAACCACTCCGTCACGAGCCTCGGGCGCGCTGTGCTTGTGACAGAGTGGTTCTATCACGGCCCCGCCCGCTCAATAGAACGTGCCGCGCAGGCCCGAGATCAGTGCCACGCAGGCGCGGCGGCTGGGCCGTGACGGAACCACTCCGTCACCAGCACAGCGCATCCGTGGCTGGTGACGGAGTGGTTCCGTCACCAGCATCGATGAGGTTAAGGGAAGTGGGGGCTTTGCAATTGTTTTTAATGGCAAACGTGAAATAACAGTGTTATCACTTCCCTTCCAGTCCGTAGTGGCAGTCTGAGAGCCATTTTGTACCTTGTCACATATAGGGTGGCACAATCTGTGCTGCTGCTCTGGGTGGACACTCTGCATTACATGCCCTTGTTGGCATTTACTAGGGACCTATAAGTAAGTCATTCTCTGCAGTTGGGGGTAGCCAATTCAACATACACTTGTAGTGGTTAGAACACTGGCACTGAGGTCTACTTGGCAGGCCTCAGTGCCCCCTCGGAGTTGAAAAACCAGCAGCATCAGTCCAAGAATGTAGGGATGAGCATGCAGAAAGAGGCATATCCTTTCAGGTCTCAGTGGAGCCGCCATGTGTGACCCCCAATAATGGGGTGACCATACCAATCATCTTTTAGCGAATCACCTAATGCAAATCAGCACTACACCTCCCAGAATGCACTAGGCTGTCAAAAAGAACCCAGAATGGGAGCAGCACTTCTTGGTGACAAGCACACACCCTCCTCGCCTATTTAAGTCCTGAACATTGAAGGAGGATGATCTGTTCCTTTGCACTTCATTCCCCACCTTTCCCATATGGTTTCAGCTCCAGAGCAGCTGTTGGAACGAGAATCAGTTGGTTGCCATTTTGTTCCTGTACTGCTTTGTATGGAACACTACTGCATCTATCATGGACTTGTAGCATTGTGGGTAGTCTTAGAATGTAAAATGTAACACGGCCCTAGCAGTGTGATGGAGTGATGTGAGCGGGATAGGAAAGTTATCAATAGTTCTTGGAAGTCTTTATAATCCTGGTTGCTATTTTATGACAATTTTTTTGTTTTCATTGCTTTCCGGTCTTCAAGAATGACTTACATGAAGCACTGATTGTTTATTTGCTTATCACGTCTAATAATTATAGATTTTAATTCAGTATTATTTACGCTTTTTACGTTTTTATCTGATTTATTTTAAGGCTAGCGTTAAAGAACAAGGGAATGTAACTATACTGCGAGGAATAGCTATTCTACTGGAAGTTGGCTATTCCGAAGTCGATTTAAAACTGAAATCGATTACAATCGTTTGGTAATGGAAATGCTGCGAAAGGCATTCTTGAGTGGAGGGCTCCCTCCAATGGCCATTTCTATGAACTTCCTCATAATATGGTACATCATACACTGTTAATGTAAATGAGTTCACAGCCCTCTCTCTCTACATGAGACAAATACTACCGCATGGATACTCACAAATATTTGCCCAGGGGCCACAAAGTACTGTTTGTGGTGTGACCAAGGGCCGCACTGATGCCAGCAGGGTGGCGGTAGGAGGTCTGGGTGGGTCAGAGATTGTGTAAGGTGGTCTAAAAAAATTTCAATAGCCCAGCAAGTATTTCTTTGCAGGTTAATAAACGCTTGCCTGATATTTATAATTTTTTTCTGGCTATTAGTGCTCAGCCACCAAACACCATCTCGTGTTGATGTTCACCAGGGGGGCAGCATGTAAATTACAAAAGGCCTGCAAGCGGCCCATGGGCCGTACTTTGAGTATCACTGTACTAAAGGAACAAAATGCTGGGAAAGGATAGTTTTAATGCATTCCCCGGGGACACAGAATTTTGGGTTGAGAAGTTATATATATTGGAGTTATGGAAGATTCTTTAATTGCCTCTCTCTCCCCTCTGCATGGTGGGGTATTACGTAGCCTGTAGTGAAGCAAACGTTTTACTTAATCATTAAAAAAAGTATCTATGCGAGGCAAAGGTGATGGGGTGAGTCAGTCAGACAATGGGCACCGTCTTCAAACTAGAATGGAAATTGGCAGATTTCTGGAAATGCCTGTCTGCTTCTGGCTACTTGGAGTAGGGAGAAGTGATGTATTTCTGAAGGTGAAGCCTCATCTGGGTGTGCAATCAGAAACCCTCATGGCCGGACTGGGAATGCAAACAGACCCTGGCAATTGAGTCGGGCCGGCCACAGAGGGGTGGGTGGGGCTGGGGGATGGTGTGCGTGGAAAAGTCTGCAGCTGCTTTTGTTACATGGATCTGATATTGCCTATGATAAAAAACCGGGCCCAGTAACAAAACAACCTTTCTTTTGTATTAAGAAAGCAAACTCTTGCTTAGGGAATTTTTTTCTCAATGCAAAATTTTGAACATGCAAAGTGTGCATGAGGGTTTGGCTGGCCCAAGAGGTCTGCCAAACATTCATGTGCACTTGGAGTGGGCAAACCATTCCTCCCCCTGCTCCTGTCTCATCATAGCAGCCCAGCCCGCCAGCAAACCTGCCGCAGCAGGAAAACCTAAAATGATAATAACCTTGAGGTATCATTTTATGGTTCCTTTATGTCACTGCTGAAAAGCAGTGGGGTGATGCTCCTCCGCCTTAGCGGAGGAGCCACTGCTATCAGAAAGTTGAAAAGTCACCTACATGGCTGCAAGAGGGGAAACGAGGCAGCGCTGACCTTATAGTTACCTACATGGAGAGGCATATGAGGTTGATTGAGGCCCAGAGGTTTTCATGGAGAGGCTGTGATCGAGCTCCAGGATCCTGGAAATGTCTTCCCTGTGAAGGCCTCATCCACATCTATGTTGGAGAGTGTTAGGAATTGATCCTGAACTTAATTCTTCTCGGAGACTTAGTACAGAGAAGGACTAGAGGCCTGAGGCAATTATGTCAATCGAATGCTCAAAATGTAAAAAATCTCAAATTGCTGAGAGAATCCCAGCAACATCTGGAGAAGTGCCAACATTGCAACTTCGGTTTGGAAACTGCTGAGATTAGAATGGGGGTTTGAAAAATGAGTCCAAGGACAAATGTGAAATATGGGTTTCATTATCATAAGGATCATTTGCAAACCACTCATGCAGTATAATGCTCAAACTATGTAGCGCATTCTCTGGCAGTAACATTTTCATATATTTATGCAATAAATGTATTTTGGTAAAATCTGCAAATTATTTAAATTATGTACAAAGCTTTGTGGTAAATGCAGTAAATCAATAATTATGTGGTAAATGCTGAAACCACAGAAAAGCATAAATCCATTGACCTTCTCAATTGTGTATTGTTTTATCAACAATTTATTCATAAAAGGTAATCCAAGCCAAAGTATTCTCAGTCATTCAGTGCCAATTGTTAGCTGCACTTTGAGGAGATAGCTTTTTCAAGATAGCTCCTCCAAAATAATCATGTAATGTAAACAAATACATATTGAGTACCGTGTAGTATGGTTCTATGTTACCTTCTCTAGGTTATGGATAAATTTACAAACCACTCAGTCTTCAGTCTTAGCATCTCATTTTTAAAAATGTTTTAATAACTTTGGCAGTATTTAAGGAATCTGCATGAAACCTTTTATAACCACTATATTCTCATTACGTTGATCATGGGAAGTTCATCTTGATCTCTCAAGCAGGGCCCAAAGCAAAGTGGGATTGCAAAAGAGACATTTTCACATATTAACTTCCACAGGGTTATTTACTCCTTCATACAAACACAAGAGCTGAACTGAATTACACAAAACGTGGCATGAAAGTAGAACTTTACTGAAGGAAGTGCCTTTGCTTGGTTTGGTGTCAATCTTTTCAGTAGGTTTTCACTTTTCTGGATGAAAAAATTATTGGCAGCCTGTAATTTTAACAGGAAGGAAGGTGGGCGAGAGGGGTAACACATGCACACATACACTCACTAACAGATATACATGCATTTTTACTTACATGCATGCACACACCAAACCAAAAAAAAACATATCAAACTTACCTCAACAGCAGCTCGCTCACAGGGAAGCCTCGGAGGTCCCAGGAGGGTTGGGACTGCTGCCTGCCCTCAGACAATTTGCCTACAATACGACCTGTTCAACCCAGAAGCAAAGAATGTATTATGCATTCATGGTATTGCATCACTTGGGTTGCTTTAGTCAGCTTTTGATACATTGTTAGGCTGGTCATTTTCAGGCTTGTAACATATTGTAAATATTGTTCATTTTATTATCACATCCCCATCCCTCCACGAGCACTACTTTGAGCACTTTATTCGCCTGTTTTCACTTTGGAGCAACCATTGAAATAGTGAACTTGTGATCAATTCATAATATAAACTTTTTTTGATAATCAAGTTAACCTGGTCATTATTCCATCTAATTTTGTTTTTCACCTCGAAAAGTTTACCGGTCAGTTGGATCACTTGTTGTACTTACTATTATTGCCCCAGGTCCAGCAGGGTACTGTGTATACTCTATTATTATCTAACAATCAGTCTAAACAGGCATCCACTTGGGAGGGTTTAATTTAGTATATTAGTTCACCATGTGCATATTAAATTACCCACAAAACTTTGTCAGAAAATTAGACACTAGCCGACACTGAAGAATACAACATTAGACTCATACACGGACAAGCCGAGACTGGCTTTCTAACCTCATCTTCAGCTGTTGACTTTACACTCACAGATAAGGTCAACAAATTAGAAAGACTTGGAAAAGAAACTCATACGTATGTGAAAAAACATGGTCACTTGCTCACAAAATATTTACACGCTAATATAATCCTGGTGGGATTACAGGTTAGGAATGAACTAGCAATCTCCATTGACATTCCTAAATTTAAAGATCATTTTAGCTTTGTGGTGAACAATTGCTCCCGGCACTGGATGGTTCTTGGGGTTGAGACAGCCCTCAAACAAGTGGAGAAACTGATGAAAGAAATTGCTGATCTAAGACGTGAGATCATTGAAGACACTGCCCTGACTAACGCTAATGAATCTCTTAAATGCCTCGAAAAAACCATACGTGAATTCAACACAAACACCCAATCACAGAAGCTAGACAAACTGGCCAAAGACATCAGGTTCTATGACAAAAAAGTGACATATTCAACAACAAATGGAGGAGTACCCCCTGGAGGCGTAACAGAGAAAGGCTCTGTACCTAGAGCTTAAGGCTCAGTGAAGCACAGTGTGCCCAACCTTTTTGCAGGACAAAGCATGTACTTTTAGAAGACCCCTCACTCCCCAACCTGGTTGGTGACATGCTTCATCATCGGGGTCCCACCCCGAAGGCCGAGTGCCAACAGGGTGTGCTTCGACACCTGACTACAGTGGAGCGGGTATATTTTCTTTTTTATATGTGCAATAGTTCTAAAGGTGATAAGTGGTTTAAAAAAGGGCCCATACTACTCACTGCAAGACTTTATTCCTGAGTGATTGAACCCCCATAAAAAAGATGTGACACCTATGTCTAATTAGGTAGACTCCGGTGTCTAAGACGTGTAGTGTTTAAAAATGGCGATGTGTGCTATGTGATTTTAAAATTTAGGTCTACATGTTTCATCCAGCTTGCGATTGTGGGTTTTCGTCGGACAAGTGTGGGTGACCTGGGTGGTACGCACACGATAAGGTGCGCCCTGCCCTCGATCACGTGAAAATTGTTTGGAACCACAAACTTGTGGACCTTTGCAAAATATAGTCTTCTCCCCAATCTGGAAGAAAAACCTGTAGAGGGAAAAAAAGGGGGGGGGTTGGGATCACGTAGACAAGGAAACAAACATTTGTTGTACATTTAACATATATTGTGCTTATAGAGGTGGTTAGCAGAATTAGCTGTTCAGCTGCAGACCCATGCTAGTTGCTAGTATAGCACCAGGACACACCTAAATGCGGTGGGGAGGTGCAATTGTGTTCTTAGCAGGCTGTGCATAGGTGGTTGTTTCCCCAGGGCCCCTCATGCTAAGGGCCTGGCATGGCGCCTGGGTTTTTTTTGTTAGAGGAAAGTGCGGGCAAATTGATTGTGCGGTAAACAATTGGGCCGCAGTAGTCAAAATGCTGTGGGATTTAAACATGTCTCACATACACCCAGGGCGCTACATCTATGAATCCAAGTGGTAGGAATTCCATTCCAAAGATGTAGCCCTGTGAAGCCCAGATTTATGTAAAACATTAGGCTTACTGAGAGAGCGGTGTAAGCCGCTACATGGGCGTCCGGGTTCCAAGAGCTGTGCTCACGTCACCTGGATAGAAAAACACACAAGCGGGTACATACCGAAATGAGCGACGTTGCGTCATCTCCCGTGTTTTGGTCAAGTCCCGTGGGAACATTGAAGTACGACTTACTTGTGGCTTCTGCTCATCGGACTGGAAACCTACTTGGTTCCTGTTCGGTACGCCCCGTGGAAGTCCCTAGCTGCCTGTGTCAGCGTCGGAGTTTATCTGTACCTCAGGGCTTCCTGGAAGGGGTGGGGTGGGCGTGCCCTTTGTCACGTGGGACAAGGAACCAATCACCGGAGTGTCTCGCGTAAGCGAGGCTTGGGAGAGGTTACCACGGTAACCAAACACCGATCGAGTGTCCGTGAGCATTAAAGTTTTCGCATGTTGATGGACACAGACCGCCCCGTTTTTGAAGGGAGCAGAAAGCGGTAGATATGAATGCATTATCTATACGCTACCAAATTAACTATAAACTGGTAAAAAAACGAGTAAAAAACACAAGTAAAAAACACATCTTAAGGAACGCACAGTGGTGAACAGAGGGAGAAAAAGACTGATAGAGTCAAATGGGAGGGCAGAACCTTTTGGCCTAATGATGCCTGTATGATTCCCACCCATCATATAGGTGTGTCTAACACGTGTATTTACGGGTGTGACCGCACTCAAATCGAGTTTCATGTTTCTATTGGCACTGGAGGGGATGTACAGGAAATGGGTTTAGGAAGTGGTTACTTCCCCTTCTGAGTAATGGGTGGCCCGTGAAGGTCTGTACTTCATGGCCTGCTGGTTCGAAAGGGTCAATGTTGTCAGCTACCACTAGCCTTTTTCTTAGGTGTTAATACATTTGTGATGTTAATACACAAGGATGCCCACTGACATCCCATGACTGAGTTCCAGGGAATGTTATCGTTCAGGCCAGTCCTGTGGGTGGCCAGCCTGTACACCCATCTCTGTTCCTTCTCGAAAAGGCGTTGGTTTTGATTGTTCCCAGGACTAATCTGCTCAATGATTGTCCATTGTAATTCTTCAGGCGTGTGCCCGGCCGTCAGATAGTGTTCTGTAAGCTTCGTCATAGACTTCTTGCACCTGATGGTGCTTCTGTGCTCCCCAATTCGCAATTTCACTTTTCTATTGGTAATGCCTACGTAGTGTAGGTTGCAGGGGCAGGTTATCCTATACACCACATTTTTGCTGTTGCAGTTTGTATGTCCTCGGATAGTCCAGGTCTTGCCTGGTTCGAGCTGTAGTGTCTTGGTGTTGGTAGTGAAAGGGCACACACTACAATTGCCACATTTGTAATGGCCCGTCACCTTCGGTAAGCCCCAGGCGTTCAGCACTGATTCTCCTTCTGCTGCTTTTCTGATAGGTCTGGTGTTTACTACTGCGTCCTTGATGCTCCTCGCTTTCTTATAGGAGAACAAGGGTTTTTCCCATTTCATCTTACCAGAGTTCAGAATAGACCAATGTTTGTTAATTACCCCGGTCACATCATTGGAGATCGTATTGTATGTCGTGACACAGGTAAGGGGAGCGTCCTCGGTCGTTTTTCTGTATTTTCCCGAAGTGCATCCCTGGGCTGGTTGCGAGCATGTTTCTGACTTCTTCGCAAGATTCTCTCCGGATAACCTTGGTCTTTGAGTTTTTGAGTGAGGTCACTGGCCTGTTTCTTGTAATCACTGAGTTGACTACAATTTCTGCGAATTCGCAACAATTGTCCGTAGGGCAGGTTCTCCCGTAGGGCTCTGGGGTGGAAGCTTTTGAATCGTAGCAAGTTATTTTTCGCCGTAGGTTTGTAGTGTGTCAGTGTTTCGAAAACTCCATTTTCTTTCTTGATTACAAGATCCAGAAACACCATGGTGCCGTGGTCTTTAACATACGCGAACTTGAGGTTGTCATCGCATGTGTTTAACCAATTGAAGAAGGAGACCAGCGAATCCTCTGGTCCCTTCCAAATAGCCAGCACATCGTCAATGTATCGTTTCCAAAGTAGGATGTTTGAGCTGTAGGGGTTCCTGTCATTGAGTATGGACTTCTCCTCAAAATCGTGGACGTAGAGCCCTGCCACGTTGGGAGCAAATGTACTCCCCATCGAAGTCCCTCCCGTTTGGAGGTATATTGTTCCTTCAAACTCAAAATAGTTCCTCTTAAGGGCCAACCTTGCGCACTCTAGTATGAAATTCCTCTGAGTTCTGGAAGTACATTCCTCTTTCTCAAGAGCATTTTTCAGTACTGCCAAGGTCGCATCTTGGGGAATGCTTGTATATAGACTCTCGATATCGAAACTCACCAGGATGGTGTCATCGTCCATGGTGAGATCATTCAGAAGTTGTAACAGGCTTTTGGTGTCCTGGAGGTATGTGCTGGTCTTCTGGACCAGTTTTTTTAAGAAGATGTCGCAAAAACGGGAGAGAGGTTCCAAAAGTGAACCCAGACCAGAGACTATCGGTCTCCCAGGTGGGGGAATCTTTTTCTTGTGCATCTTCGGGAGCGTGTAAAAGTATGGTATTCTCCATTCGCTGTTGCACAAAAAATCAGCCTCTTGTTTAGAGACGTATCCTTCTGCTTCTCCATATTCCACAAGCGATTTTATCTCACTACGTAGGTCTTCTGTAGGATCGACCGGTAGTCTGCGGTAGTTTGTCTCATCAGACAGCAGTCTTTGGCATTAAGTTTGATAGGCTGACTTGTCTTGCACCACCACCCCGCGGCCTTAATCCGCGGGTTTGACTACGATGGTATCACAGTCTCTGAGTTGGTCCAGGGTGATCCTCTCCTGTCTAGTCAGGTTGATGAATGTCTTCTTTGGGGTTAGTGTCTCTACCTCATTGAAAACAGCTTGCTCGAAGGTGGTAACCTCCACTGGGATCGTGTGTGGTGGTGGCATAAAGGTTGACTTAGTTCGTAGACCAGTTTCGTTCGGGTCCTCATCGGAAACCGTGTCGTTCCTCTTGTCAAAAAACGCTTTAAGTTTGAGTTTCCTAAAGAAGGAAGAAAGCTCGCAATGAAGCTTACATTTGTCCAGGTTTGCAGTTTGTACAAACCCGAGTCCTTTGTTCAGAACTTGTTCCTCATCATTGGAAAGGGGTCTTGTGGATAAATTGGTAACTAAGTTCTCCGGCCGCCCTGCCCTGCCTGTGGAGTCTTGGTCCGTGATTGATCTGTGTTCGGGTCTTCCGTTCCCCAGTGCACCTAGTTGCCCTGGTTGCTGTTTTTTTGTCTGCCCCTTCCCCTTCCGCCCCTTACTAAAAAAGGCAGTCTGTAGGTATTGGGTGGGTAGAAGGGCTGTTGAAATGGCGGCTGCCATCCATACATAGGAACATTCTGGGGATGGTTGTAAGGACCTGGGTAGCCTTGCATTGGCATTGGGTTAAAGGATGGCCAGTTGCCTTGCATCCTTCCACGTCCTCTTCCTCTTTGTTTTGTGCTTCCAGTGCTTGAGTTACTGCTCGCATTGGAGGCATTGCTCGAGGCATTACTTGAGGCATCCGAGTTGTCATCAGGCTTTGACGGGGGCACATACTCCGGATCCGAGTAGGGGTAAGCTTTTACCATGGAAAATCTTTTCAAATCCTTCTGACATTTTTGCACTTTCTGCTGCGTCAGATTGTCCTTGTAGTCATTAATTTCCCTATTCAGCTCGTCCAGTTTCTTTTTATAGCCGGAGATTGTAGTTTTTATGTGGCCCTCAGCTAATTGAATCTCCACTTGAATTTTTTCGGATAGTCTCAAGGCAGTTTTTAGTATGAGGACTATCCAATCGTGCGTGCAGTGCCACGCTATGGAGGCCCAGTCCTTGCGGAAGGTGGCATCCTCCAGGAAGATGCGGGGCGCGTTGGTTACCAATAAGCCCCTGGGTGTCATGTTTTTGTTCAGGTATTGTTTTAGAATAGTGCATGTAGGATGGTTCTGATCCTGTTCCGTTTTAACTCTGTCAGATTCTCCCAATCAGTCGTTTGTGAGATACTCTGTGCTATACTCGCATCCGCGAATATAGACAAATCTCCCATGATTTCCTCTACCTCCTCCGAGACTTTATTCCTGAGTGATTGAACCCCCATAAAAAAGATGTGACACCTATGTCTAATTCGGTAGACTCCGGTGTCTAAGACGTATAGTGTTTAAAAATAGCGACGTGTGCTATGTGATTTTAAAATTTAGGTCTACATGTTTCAACCATCTTGCGATTGTGGGTTTTCGTCAGGACCAGTGTGGGTGACCTGGGTGGTACGCACACGCTAAGGTGCGTCCTGCCCTCGATCACATGAAAATTGTTTGGAACCACAAACTTGTGGACCTTTGCAAAATATAGTCTTCTCCCCAATCTGTAAGAAAAAACTGTAGAGGGGAAAAAAGGGGGGGTTGGGATCACGTAGACAAGCAAACAAACATTTGTTGTACATTTAACATATATTGTGGTTATAGAGGTGGTTAGCAGAATTAGCTGTTCAGCTGCTGACCCATGCTAGTTGCTAGTATAGCACCAGGACACACCTAAATGTGGTGGGGAGGTGCAATTGTGTTCTTAGCAGGCTGTGCATAGTTGGTTGTTTCCCCAGGGCCTCTCATGGTAAGGGCCTGGCATGGCGCCCGGGGTTTTTTTTGTTAGAGGAAGTGAAGTCGTACTTCAATGTTCTCACGGGACTTGACCAAAACACGGGAGATGATGCAACGTCGCTCATTTCGGTATGTACCCGCTTGTGTGTTTTTCTATCCAGGTGATGTGAGCACAGCTCTTGGAACCCGGACGCCCATGTAGCGGCTTACACTGCTCTCTCAGTGAGCCTAATGTTTTACATAAATCTGGGCTTCACAGGGCTACATCTTTGGAATGGAATTCCTACCACTTGGATTCATAGATGTAGCGCCCTGTGTGTATGTGAGACATGTTTAAATCCCACATCATTTTGACTACCGCGGCCCAATTGTTTACCGCACAATCAATTTGACCGCACTTTCCTCTAACAAAAAAAAACCCAGGCGCCATGCCAGGCCCTTACCATGGGGAAACAACCACCTATGCACAGCCTGCTAAGAACACAATTGCACCTCCCCACCGCATTTAGGTGTGTCCTGGTGCTATACTAGCAACTAGCATGGGTCAGCAGCTGAACAGTTAATTCTGCTAACCACCTCTATAAGCACAATATATGTTAAATGTACAACAAATGTTTGTTTGCTTGTCTACGTGATCCCAACCCCCCCTTTTCCCTCTACAGGTTTTTCTTCCAGATTGGGGAGAAGACCATATTTTGCAAAGGTCCACAAGTTTGTGGTTCAAAACAATTTTCACATGATCGAGAGCAGGGCGCACCTTAGCGTGTGCGTACCACCCAGGTCACCTACACTGGTCCTGACGAAAACCCACAATCGCAAGATGGTTGAAACATGTAGACCTAAATTTTAAAATCACATAGCACACGTCGCTATTTTTAAACACTACACGTCTTAGACACCGGAGTCTACCTAATTAGACATAGGTGTCACATCTTTTTTATGGGGGTTCAATCACTCAGGAATAAAGTCTTGCAGTGAGTAGTATTGGCCCCTTTTTAAACCACTTATCGCCTTTAGAACTATTGCACATATAAAAAAGAAAATATACCCGCTCCACTGTAGTCAGGTGTCGAAGCACACCCTGTTGGCACTCGGCCTTCGGGGTGGGACCCCGATGATGAAGCATGTCACCAACCAGGTTGGTGAGTGAGGGGTCTTCTAAAAGGACATGCTTTGTCCTGCAAAAAGGTTGGGCACACAGTGCTTCACTGAGCCTTAAGCTCTAGGTACAGAGCCTTTCTCTGTTACGCCTCCAGAGGGTACTCCTCCATTTGTTGTTGAATACTTAAGAAGGGGACCGGGAGTTCCCACCTCACAGATTTGTTAAAAACCCTTATTCTCTCCTATTGTTTTGGAGTAAAAAAGTGACATATCCATATCTACAACAGGACTATTATGAACAGGACACTCAGGGAATGTTCTCTAACAGAGCTAGAAGTTATTTCAGGGGATCTAGAAGATTCACCACCTTTTCGGACTCCTCTGCTGGCAGCAGCACAGGGAATGACACACAAAGCACCAGGCCCTAGCTTCAGTCTGTACAACCGAGACCATAGATATCAATCTGCACCCCAAGGTTCTTTTTTAGGGGAAGGTCAATGGAGATCTCCCTGGGGAAAAGGCAATTGGCATCAGGGTCAACAACAAGGACAAGATTGGGTGACTGGCAGGAATCAAGAACACCAGAGGGGTGACTGGCAGGAACATGGGCCACAAACAAGTTTGCATTCGGCAACTTTAACCCTAGCAACCCTAGAAATAATCCCATTATTATTCTGTCCAACCACACACTGTCACTTGATGAACAAAGGATATTAAACAAGTGTTTATCCTTTGTTCTTACGTCACAAACTAACAGTTTCAATATTAAAATGGAACTGCATTCATTTTTCCTCAAAATGAGGTTGCAGCATTATTTCAATAAAGTTCTGATGAGCCCCACATTGTCCGCCACTGGATTAAGATGACCTTCCTCCTTCATACCTCCTACACCAGAGTTCTTCAATCTGTGGGTCGCGCCCCCTGGTGGGGCGCGACACTATCCCATGGGGGGCGCGCACTCCACTCCAATCTTACCTTTGTTTGGAGAACTCTGGTATGGCTGGAGGGGGGTGCGAGGGGAAATTGATGGGGCACGACGTGCTCGTTCTTTTGTCTGGGTAACTCTCCCAGGAGGGGTTAATTCACGGAGCTGACATCTTCAGCTGCAGTGCATGCAAGGAGTCTCCTCTGCTAAAAATGAAAGCACACAAACAGACACACTTTCGGTTTTAGCAGAGGAGACCCCTTGCATCCCACTACAGCTGAAGCATTTCAGCTCTATGAATTAACCCCCTCCTGGGAGAGTTAGCTCTTCCCAGAAAGGAAAACTTTCCAGAGAAGTTTTAAGGCATCCCAGGGCCCCAGCCTTTCAAAGGGGGTGGGAGTGAAGGATGGGGGAGGGGTGAAAGAGCCAGCTCTGTTCTACAGAGTCTTGCCCTCATGACCTTGAGTAATTTTTAAACACAATGTTGTAAATAGCGTTTTTCTATCATTCATATTTAATGTGTAAGAGTCTATTACAGACATTTTGCAGACAAAATGTGTTATACAAGGAAGCCATAGTTGATGCTTTTTTTCATTTTATGCAACTAACATCCATTGATAAAGCCTATTTTCATGGATTATTGTAGGTCTAATGTTACTGGATGCAATGATAGAAACAGCAAAATACGGGTCACTGCACATTATGCTCAGTACATATTTTTAGCTTCAGTGTTTTAAGACACACCCTTAATTAAATCAGACAGGCCCCTTGGAGAGACCCTCAGTTTTTTATCCCACTTAAAGCCTTGGAAACAACACCATGTCACAGTCACCTGAGGTCCTGGCACTATGCATCATGCATGATTCATGACTTCCAAGTTTTCAGATTGCCTATGTGCAGGGGCATAGTGAACCCTCCCCCGCCCCCAGCAAGGGTTGAGTTCTTGATGGGCCTCTTCTGTCTGCAACTCTGCAGACTAAGGCTTAGCTCATACTTAATGTGAAAAGGGGGGTGAGTGAATAAGTGAAGGAATGGGTGAATGGCTGGATGGACTAGTGAAAGTATGAATGGATGAGTGAAAGGGGTGAATGGAAGGATGAGAGAAAGGACGGATAGATGAGTTAATGAGTGGACGGATGGATGAGAGAAAGGGTAAATAAATAGATGTATGGGTGGAATGGTGGATATATGGGTGGAATGGTGGATGTATGGGTGGAATGGTGGGTGGAATGATGGATGTATGGGTGAAATGGTGGATGTATGGGTAAAAGGGTGGATGGATGAGTGAAAGGATGGATAGATGAGTGAAAGGGTGGATGGCTAATGAGTGAAAGGGTGGATGGATAATGAGAGAAACGATGGATGGATGCATGAGTGGAAGGATGGATGAGGGTAAATAGATGTATGTATGGGTGGAAGGGTAGATAGATGGGTAAAAGAGTGGATGGATCAGTGAAATGTTGGATGTATCAATGAAAGGGTGGATGATGGACGAGTCAATGGGTGGATGGATGAGAGAAATGATGGATGTATTGATGTATTGATAAGTGAAAGGGTGAATGAATGAATAGATAGATGGATGGATGAGTGAAAGGGTGAATGTAAGGATGGATGAGTGAGTGAGAGGAGGGTAGATGGACGAAAGGATGGAAGAGTGAAAGGGTGGATGAGTGGTCAATGGATGGATTCATGAGGGGATGAGTAAATGGATGAGTGGGTGGATGGGTGAAGGGTGGATAGAAGGATGGGTGGCTAAGTGAAAGGGGAATGGAGAGAAAAAGGGAGGGATGGATGAGTGAAAACATGGACGAATGATTGGCAGAATGGATGGGCAAATGTGTGCATGGATGAGTGAAACGAAGAACATAAAGATGGATAAGTCAAAGAATGCATACATTAGTGAAAGGGACGGTGGAGAGCAGGAAGAAAGGATGGGTGGATGAGTAAAAGGTTGAATGGGTGGATGGATGAGTAAGTGAAAGGATGGTTGGATGGGTGAAAGGGTAAATGGTTGGATCGATGAGTGAATGGATGGGTGGAAAATTGAATGGATGAGTGAAAGGATAACCTGGGTGAAAGGATAAATGGTTGGATGGATGAGTGAATGGATGGATGGGTGGAGTGGATGGATTACTGAAAGGATGGATTGGGTGAAAGGATGGATGGATGATGGATGGATGAGTGAAAGGGTGGATAGAGGGATGGATGAGTGAAATGATGGATGGGCGGTTAGATGATGGATAGGTTTGCAAACGGTTGAAAAGGTTTGGATATGGATGGGACACAGATGGAAGGACAGACGGAATGGTGAAAGACTGAATGATGGATGAAAGAATTAATAGATGACAGAATGTACATGATAAATGGGGAGGGTTGTGATGACTTACTTTGCTTTCTTGGTGCCATAAGAGCTGTAGTTCAGAGTGGGAGGTATTTAAATTTTCCGGCTACTCCCTTGCCTATGTGTTACTATTCTGTATTCTATGTGTGCTCATGTGTGGGATCTATACATCATGCATATGACATTTTGCGTGACATCCAACTGCTACTTGAATGCAAAGCCCCCATAGGCAAAGTCAAGTTCCATATTTTAAGTTCCACTTAATGAAACATCCATAATGTGTTCCCTATAGTGGGTTCATCACAGCAATCCTCCCTTTAGTTCACTTATGCATGGTGCTTTACATCTTACAATTTATTTATTAATTTATTAAGAAGTTTGTGAGATTGGGTTCTCAGCACTTGCGGTATTAAACACTAAGTACTGTTCAAGACTGGATGCGGAGCACAACCTTAGGATGGCAGTGGCAAAAATCCACCCACAGATTGATAGTCTAAATGTGGCTAAACACCGGCACACCCGTCACATTCATGTTGGTGGTGTTATTATTAATCTATGTCCTGTGTAAAACAAAGCATCCTAGTAAAAAGAATTTGCGCACATTTTATCTTGGAAAATTATGTTTTGAGCTGTGTAATACGCCTCTGTCATTTCACCACACCCGCTCACAAAACTAAGCACTCTTATTGTATTGAACATTATTTTCCGGATATGGCCCGTAATATGCGCGTGGCAGTCGATCATGTAGTGTACCAGATTCCAGAAATTTCTGTCAGGTGGTGGGGGGGCCCAACATCTAAAAAAATTCAGCTGGGGGGGGGGCTCAACCTAAAAAAGTTTGAAGACCTCTGTCTTACACATACAATGTCACATAAAATCTTGGCATACAAACTGGCTGTGTTAAGGGACGTGATGAACCTATGCTCACACAGACAATATGTAAGGTAAGAATTGCCAAAACTTAGTGCCAGGCTCTCACATGCTCCAAGACAATGATGCCATAGTCCTCAAACCTGCTGATAAAGGCGGTGCAATTGTGATACAGAATACTCACAATTACATATCTGAAATTGAGATGTAGCCGATGACAGGAACTAGCTACACTAAACTCACTACTGACCCCACCAAGGAAATCAGTAAGTTGGATAAAGGCATCACAGACATGGGTCATAGTCGTGTATACTTGACAGACCTCGAATATGATTTCCTCAATAGGAAACATGTTACCGACCCCCACAATCTATGAGCTCCCCAAAGTTCATAAAAACCTTGAACACTTGGTTTGCCGTAGTCAGCTTTTGATACATTGTTAGACAGGTCATTTTCAGCCTTGTAACATATGTAAATATTGGTGATTTTATTATCACATCCCCATCCCTCCACAAGCACTACCTCAAGCACTTTATTCACTTGTTTTCACTTTGGAGCAACCATTGAAATTGTGAACTTGTGATCAATTCATAATATAAACTTTTTTGATAATCAAGTTAACCTGGTCATTGTTCCATTTAATCATTTTAGGGTGTCCTCTAATTTTGTTTTTTGCCTCAAAAGGTTTACCGGTCAGTTAGACCACTTGTCGTACGTACCAATATTGGCCCAGGTACAGCTGGGTATTTGGTATACCCTATTGTTATGTAACAATCCTATTTACTACGGCGACATAAATAGAGGCAGCACTAAAATTATGACCAGGGAAAATCTGGTCTTAAACAGGCCAAATGAGGATAAAATGCTTTATTTCTCCTTATTGTTGCTGTTTCCATGCATACTGCCTTGTGCAGCACACCTAGAAACAGCAAATTATCCATGATTGTTTATGTGCAGTAAGGTTCCCCTTCCTGCACATAAAGATTATTTAGAAAAAAAATGCAGTTTTGCTTCTTTTGTGTGTGCTGTCTCTGCCCAATGTAAGGTTGTATACATCGTTGAATATTTCCAACCTGTTTTAGGCGTTTTTGCACTGTCCTGTTTCACTTATGCTTTATCTATTATTATTATTGTTTTCTTTTTTGTTATTGAATGTATTCACCATTTGTATAGAAACATTGAACGTATTATTTATTTGTTTAGTTTGTACAATTGTTTGTCCATGTCTAGTTCTTGTTCAACGACACAACTTGAATATTTTATGTGTATTATTTTCCGTAAGTTCATTTGTGGTGTGTCAATGAATTTCTTTATGTTTTTCTCGTGAAAACCAATTAAATCAATTTACCATTGGTATTTAAAAAAAAAAAAGCTTATAAATGAAAGAAATTAACAAATAAACATATGTGATTTTTGGTCACACAAAGGGGCTAATTCGGATCTCGCTCGGAAGAGCTCCATACGCGATCCAGCTGGAAAAAGTACGAGCCGTACTCCGTACATCTAGTCCGTAAGCAAACCGTGCCGTGCAGTGAAGGCAATTTCCTACTGAGCCAGTACGATGCACGATTCGGACAGGCGGATCGAGTCGGAGCCTCTGACACGTAAACGCTCCGGGAAGACTTCGGACCCCCTTCACCCGTAGTCGTACGAGTCGATCACATGAGTCTGCCCTGCACATGCATGTATGGTTCGGGTGGCACAGATGCGTCCCCACTACAGGGGGGCGCCCTTGTACGCAAAGTGCCTTTTTTGACAATGGGAGCCTATGTACATTTCATACAACAGGTTCCCATTGACTTCAATGGGGCCCAAGCGACCAGTGTCCATCAACGCTAGTTCGCAACGTGCTCGGAGCTAATCCTGGGCGAAGGACTTCTCTACGCTCACGGTGTGTGCGTAGTGTTGCCTAATTCGCCCTTTGCAAAGTAGGCGTAGCAGGCAACACTACGCCCATCCCGTGGGCGTAGCGAAGTTGCCTGCCACCCGCCTCCCTCCTGCCCTCCCCTCCATACCTAATTTAAAAAAAAATAAAACGTGCAAACAAGCAGAGGGAGCCCCGGGACACAGCGCACAAGGTAAGCGCCTTTTTATTTAATTTTATTTCAATATTTTCAAAAATTAGGTATGGAGGGGAGGGGGGCAAGCGGCGCGTAGTGGGGCTACGCGAAGTGCGTAGGTGGGCGTAGTTTCTTGCCCACTTTGCGTAGCTTCGCGTAGCCCCACTACGCATACTACGCCCAGTGTTACTCGGAGCCCCGGAACACAAGTCGGTCGGAAAGCCCTCCAGATCCGAGTCGGACGGAGCCTTCTCCCAGCGAGATTGGAATCAGCTCCTGAGTGTTATGTGTACCCTAATGAAATAATAATGAAACCAGCATCAGTATGGGCGTGTGTGTTGATGTGTGCTTGTATAAATAGGAGGCAGCACCAAAATTAAGACCAGGAAAAACCTGGTCTTAAACAGGCCAAATGAGGAGAAATGCTTTGTTTCTCCTCATTTTTGCTGTTTCCATGTGTACTGCCTTGTGCAGCACACATAGAAACAGCAAATTGCCTGTGATTGTTTATGTGCAGTAAGGTCCCCCTTCCCGCACATACACAATTTTTTTTTTAAATGCAGTTTTGCTTCTTCTGTGTGTGTTGCATTAAGCAGCACACATAGAAGTTACAAAAGAGCATTTAAAGATTGTTTATGTGCAGGAATGCGGACCCTCCTACACATAAACAATCTTCCCCTCAACACAGGCACCCTTGCACTTTGGTTCAAGACTGCCTGCATTGGCGCTAGGCAGCTAAAGTTAGCGCAAGCGCAGGGGGAAACGCAGGGCTGCACCATATTCTAGCAAATATGATGCAGCCAAGTATTTCTGAAGTGACGAAGCGTCTCGTTAGCCTTCTTGGCTTAACGACACGCTTTGCCACTTTATTGTGAATGTGCCCCAGGGAGTCACAATATTGATGCCATTTTTCCCGGATGCAAATATGCTTACTAGCACATCCATGGGGACTGTAAGCATTCTCCCTCCACAGCCAAACAACTGTCCATATTGAGAGATATTCAGCCTTGGAGGAAGCCCATATTTCACTCCATCTCCTGGCAATGTCTAACTTAGCTAAGAGGAGACCCACTCCAAATGGAAGATGAGGTAGCTATTGTTTCTCCCCAGTTCGCCTCTCTGCCCAGGAGGGCTATCTCGGAATCCCACGGGACAATCCACCCAATAACCTCCTTCAGATACTAATGTATCATCTCCCAATATCCTTTAATTAAAGGTAACTCCCAAATTACATGAAAGAGTGTGATATTGGAATATCCGTATCTGAGGCAAGCAGGACTGGAAGCTGTCCCCATCTTTCAGAGCCTTGCTGGGGGATTATATACCATGTAGAGAAAGTTAAACTAAATGAACCAAAGTCTGGATGAAATACTGACTCTTAGATGCCCTTCAGGTGCACATTCACTCCTTATCTTCCAACTCTTCCAAATCAGTCTCCCAGTTCAATCATAGCTTTCCAAATACCTTAGACTTGTTTACTATCAGAACTCTGTATATTCTTGAGACCCACTTTCTACCTATGGGTTCGATCGTAAGCTTGACTTCAAGGGGGTTGAATTCAAGTACCTGAGTCAAATGATATTTATAAGTTCCTAAAGTATGCAAACTTGCAGGTAGGGGTACAATTTAAACTTTGAGAGCTCGCATTCATTTGAAAGTTGCTCAAAGGTTTTAATATAAGTTGATTCTCACATATCCCCCTATTTTGAGAGCCCTATGAGATCCCAGGTCTGGAAGCTGACAATCACTAATCCTGTCCATGACATTTTAATGTGTCCACACATATAATTGGCTAACTTTAGGGATTTACTTTTTTTCACCAACTTGAAATTCACAATTTTTAAAGAAACTGAGAGTTTTAAAGTAATTGCGATTCTTGCACCCTGGAAAACATTTTAATAGGCGTTGGGTACCATGAGAGGATCCCAGCAGTATGCGAGTGCTAAAGGCACCCAGACATGTGATAAAATGTGCCAATAATAGGATCGGGAGTTAAAATACCGATTTTAATGAAAGTCTCGATTACACAGCAGCCATTTTGTAAATTGTGAAAGAACTGTTGTGTGCCAAAAATCACTATACTCATTAAAAGAATGACTTTTCACTAAAAATAAATAAAATGGGAAAAATCCACTGCTCACAGCCAGTCTACTTGCATAGCTGGAGTTGGTGCTCGCATTTGCATTACAACCAGCATGGAATTTCCACTTGGGGAGGTTTGGGTCCAGAATCTGAACAAAGGTCAGGCCCTGCAGATAACCCCCGCAATGCACATGCGTTGGCCCTGCCCATTGGTAGCTGGTAGCTCAGGGCTGATTAGGCACATTGTCTGGCTATTTCCAAAGCCCCGTGGCCTCCTCCCACTGTGCACGGCTGGAGTGTAAATTAATGAATACGGGTAGGCCACTGTTGAACCTGGTCCTTTCTGCAGGTCACCCACAAACCTTTTGCCTTCACCCCTCCTGTTGTTTGAAGCCGTTTTTATTTGCTTTCAGGTCTCTGCTCTTTACCACTGCTAACCAGTAATAAAGTGCTTGTGCTCTGTCCTTTAGACATGGTAACACTGGCTTACATCCAATTGGCACATTAGTTTACTTGTAAATCCCTAGTAAAATGAAACTAAATGTACCCAAGGCCTGTAAATGAAATGCTACTCATGGGCCTGAAGCACGTATTGTGCCACCCTCTTAAGTGACTTTTTCAAACCAATCGCAGGACTGCTGTTGCAGCCAGGTGTACAGTTTTAAACTGCCAATTTGACCTGGCAAAATAAAACTTTTGACAGCCCTCAACCTTCCTTTTTGACACAAATAAGTCACCCCTATGGTAGGCTCTAAGCAGCCCATAGGGCAGGGTGTGTTGTATTGAAAATTATTTGGACGTGTACTTTTAAGTTTTACATGTCCTGGTAGTGAAAAACTGTCAAATTTGTTTTTTACTACTGCAAGGCCTACCTCTCCCATAGGGGAGCACTGGGTTACCTTATTACATTGAATAAGTGACAATTGTTGTGTTGGAGTAGGTTGCTGTATGGGGAATTGTGATTTTAAACCCTCTTTAATGGTAAAGTCAGATTTCAAGTCTCACTATGAAAATACCACTTTTAGAAAGTTAGCATTGAGAAAGCTCTAAGCCCTTCTATCCAATATTTTTTCCTGCTCGGCGAATCTTGTAGTTGCATGAGAGGTAAGAGGGAGTTATCCAGTACCACACATAATGCATTAGACTAACGCATTTCAGTGTGGTGGTCCGCATCACCACACTGAAAATCAAAGTCATGCATTAAAGGCAATAGCGCCTGCCCCTGGGCTGTCGAACCATAGCGGTGCTAATTCCAATGCTGAGTCTGAAACTTAAAGCTGGAGAGTGGCAGCACGCCACTCCGGCAGGCTGGAGCTGTCTGTCAGAGCCGTGCTACAATGTAATATTTTGTGCCCAACGGAGTACAGAGACTGTCAGCAGCTGACTTTCAACAGCCGCTGTTTGTCACGTACTGCTCTGGCACCTGTGGCACAGCACGGGTCAAGCAGCAGAGTTACTGTGCAGCAAATGGCGGTACCGCTTGTACCGCCGTGGTAAAATTTAAAATAATCAATAGTCGACTAGCGCTGCATGCGATTTACGGATTATAGCACCATGTCCTGAATTAAACAATTATCTCTCCAGCTGGGTGCTGTCCCGCTCAGCTTAACAGTACGATCAGGTTACAAGGTCACTAGATTAGTCCCCTTCAATTTCTGGTGATGCTTTGCTGCGGTATTAAAATCATTTTCTCGTTGCTCAAATGTGTGTAAATTCTGATATTTATGTTTCCGTCTTATTCATTGCTTTATTTTGCTCACAAGATAGTGTCACTCGTGGTCATTGAAATGTCACTCATAATTACACTTGAAATTGCAGATGCAAGATGGCGTCAGTGTGAGAGGTCGCTGAGAAGCTTGCTCCGTGTGCCTTCAGCATATTTTTGATCGATCTGGATCAGTACGGGAATAGGACTGAGCAGGACTGAACTATTGGAATGTCTGACAAAATATCGATTACAAAAATATCGATATACAAAAATATCGGAACAAAAATATCGAAGTCAATAATATAGGAATCCTATCCCTAACAAGGTAAGTACAAATATATCGGAAAAAATATATAGAATGACAAAAATATAGTTTTTTGTAAAATATCATTTTTTTTCTTAAATAAAAATCTAATATTAACAAAATAATACTTATAAATGTAATAAACATATTTAAAAATGTACTATAATATTTAAAATTAATACATAATGTAATAAAAATTATTATTAATAAATATATAATACATAATATATTTTTCAATAATATTAACTCTAAAAAAATTTTTTTCATAACTTATAAAAAAATAAAAATATAATAAATTACTAATACATTTATATACATAATATAATCACATAAATAACAATTAATAACAACATAATACTAATAAAAAATCTAAATGCATTTTAGATAGCGTATGAGTAAAATTACTATTCCCACTCCAGAGAGTGCAACAGTAGGGAAAGTGTTGGATAGCGTAGGGGTAACAATTACTATTCCAACTCCAGAGAGTGCAACAGTAGGGAAAGTGTTGGATAGCGTAGGGGTAACAATTACTATTCCCACTCCAGAGAGTGCAACAGTAGGGAAAGTGTTGGATAGCGTAGGGGTAACAATTACTATTCCCACTCCAGAGAGTGCAACAGTAGGGAAAGTGTTGGATAGCGTAGGGGTAACAATTACTATTCCCACTCCAGAGAGTGCAACAGTAGGGAAAGTGTTGGATAGCGTAGGGGTAACAATTACTATTCCAACTCCAGAGAGTGCAACAGTAGGGAAAGTGTTGGATAGCGTAGGGGTAACAATTACTATTCCAACTCCAGAGAATGCAACAGTAGGGAAAGTGTTGGATAGCGTAGGATTAAAAATTACTATTCCAACTCCAGAGAGTGCAACATTAGGGAAAGTGTTGGATAGCGTAGGGGTAACAATTACTATTCCAACTCCAGAGAGTGCAACAGTATGGAAAGTGTTGGATAGCGTAGGGGTAACAATTACTATTCCAACTCCAGAGAGTGCAACAGTAGGGAAAGTGTTGGATAGCGTAGGGGTAACAATTACTATTCCAACTCCAGAGAATGCAACAGTAGGGAAAGTGTTGGATAGCGTAGGATTATAAATTACTATTCCAACTCCAGAGAGTGCAACAGTAGGGAAAGTGTTGGATAGCGTAGGGGTAACAATTACTATTCCAACTCCAGAGAGTGCAACAGTAGGGAAAGTGTTGGATAGCGTAGGGGTAACAATTACTATTCCAACTCCAGAGAGTGCAACAGTAGGGAAAGTGTTGGATAGCGTAGGATTAAAAAGTTACTATTCCAACTCCAGAGAGTGCAACAGTAGGGAAAGTATTGGATAGCGTAGGGGTAACAATTACTATTCCAACTCCAGAGAATGCAACAGTAGGGAAAGTGTTGGATAGTGTAGGGGTAACAAATACTATTCCAACTCCAGAGAGTGCAACAGTAGGGAAAGTGTTGGATAGCGTAGGGGTAACAATTACTATTCCAACTCCAGAGAGTGCAACAGTAGGGAAAGTGTTGGATCGCGCAGGGGTAACAATTACTATTCCAACTCCAGAGAGTGCAACAGTAGGGAAAGTGTTGGATAGCGTAGGGGTAAAAATTACTATTCCCACTCCAGAGAGTGCAACAGTAGGGAAAGTGTTGGATAGCGTAGGGGTTGAAATAACATACTTATAAGAAATAAATCATTATTACTTAATTACATTAAAATTAGTTCCCACCATATTCCCCTATAAACACACAACCCGCAACAGAACACATTTATCAATTAATGAATTATTTAAAATTAATTACCAATTAATTATAATTATTTACCAATTAATAAGAATTAATGTATGCTTCCTACTAATTAATAATTAATTCTACATAATTACATTACTTCCCACCCTATTCCCCTATAAACCCATAACCCTCTACAGAACATATTTATCAATTAAAAAATTATTAAAATTAATTAAAAATAATTCTCAATTAATTAATTAATAATTCCTACTAATTAATAATTAATTTAACATAATTAAATTACTTCCCACCCTATTCCCCTATAAACCCATAACCCGCTACAGAACATATTTATCAATTAATCAATTAATTAATATTAATTACAAATAATTCACAATTAATTAATTAATAATTCCTACTAATTATTAATTAATTTAACATAATTAAATTACTTCCCACCCTATTCCCCTATAAACACATAACCCGCTACAGAACATATTTATCAATTAATCAATTAATTAATATTAATTACAAATAATTCTCAATTAATTAATAATTCCTACTAATTAATAATTAATTTAACATAATTAAATTACTTCCCACCCTATTCCCCTATAAACCCATAACCCGCTACAGAACATATTTATCAATTATTCAATTAATTATAATTATTTAAAAATTATTCTCAATTAATTAATTTATAATTCCTACTAATTAATAATTAATTTAACATAATTAAATTACATTAAAAATAAATTAATAAACATAATAAATACAATATAATATACACAAAATGTATTTAAAAATCGATATTAGTAACATCGAAATTATTTACTTCGATATTACTGATATCGATATTTAAAACTTCGATATTATTAATATCGATATTAAGAGTGTCGATATTACTTACCTTCTATATTATGTCCCTTCGATATTTAAACTTCGATATAATTGTATATCGAAATTTAAAACTCGATATTTTGTCTGTGTACCGTGTCAGCTAGCGGAGAGACGGTTGCGCTAGTTCAGAGACATTGATCGGATCAAGACAAGACAAGGACAGATCCGTAGTGCCAACCGACTAGCACATGTTGAGGGAAGCAGTATTCCCGAGCGCCGTCTGAGTCTGAGCGCTGAGCAGAAATCAGAGTTCTGAGAAGCTAAGCAGCAAAAAAAACTATTGCCAAGCCGAAGCGGGGAAAAAGACAGGAGTCGACAGGAGCTGAGAGCTGCGGCACGATAAGGGGAGAAGAGACTTTGGGCGCCCAGGGTGCCCAGGTGCCTGCAGGGGGTCTTACGTGCACTAACCCGCTCCAATGCATGACCCCGGAAAAAAAGCAGCAGCAGCAACCGGGTTTGACTTTTGCGTAACTGTGAGTACTGCTGAAGCGCTATACCACTAGGCGCTATATGTGATACACTTGTGACTGGTGACATAAAAATGCAGGCTGTGCGCTAGATGTGTGCTGTGTGCTAGAAAGAATCCGTCACACTCGAGACCCAGAAGACTCTGAAGACGCTGAAGACCTGAAGCGAGCACACAGAGCACACAGCGCTGCTGAAGCCAACGCTGGGGAGGAAACTTAGAGGAACTGAGAGCCGCGGAGCCACGGAGCCCGGAGAGAGGCTTTAATCTGAACTAAACCCCTTCAGTGATCATAGAGATTACGCGGGGTAACGGACAGCGGACAGCCCAGGAGCTGAGAGCCGGATGAAGTAGTTGAGAGCAGAGTGGAGACAATCACTTACAATCACCTTCATCACGTTCACAACCTCAGCCTCAACCTTACCGCAGTGAGAACGGCAGAAACCTAGCTTTCTCCGGCCGTCATCGGGCTGCTGACCTCGAACCTGAGTTACAGCCTGAGATCTGATCTGTTCGCTGCCTGCTGCTTGTCTAGCTGTCTGGTTGTCTTTTCATCGGAGGACACTGCAGGGCGTGTTTAAGGAGACACGCTGCATGCTACACGATACACACTGTCAGGAGGTAGGCCACTGTCATTGGCTGGCTAGTGAGGTGAAAAACTAGGCAAAAGCAAGCAGGACTATTGGGTACTGACAAATTAAGGCCGGCTTGCTAGGAAGTAAGAAAGTAAACAACATCACAAAGGCCATCACAAAGGCCAAAAAGAAGAGAAGATAAAAGGGAAAAAAGGGGGAAAAAAAACAAGACAAAATAAACGGAGCTGGGAGAAACCGAGCTGGAATTGAAATCGAATTGAGCTGAACCGATCTGAAACCGAATATTACTATATCTATATCTGAGCCTGAGCCTGACCTCAAACCTGAGTTAGAGCCTGAGTCATACCTTAAACGTCTCAAAAGGACGGGTCCCTTCGGGACTAAAAAAGGACTAATAGTCAAGGGAGCAAACGCCAAAACACCAAAAGCTGCTGCAGATGTGGCACAATTTGCTATAAAATTAGTTATTGAAACGAAATTAGGAATTAAAATTGGGGCAGCTCGAGAAAGATCATATAGATCTGTAAGTATAATTGCAGTGGAAAAAAACAATAAAGATAGACAAAAAGCATTAAGACAACCACCACCGAAGCCAAGACAGCTAATATCACAGACAATACTATTACCGCTGCTACTGTAGTGTAGTTCCTATATTCCCAATAGGCTCTGCGCATTGGAATAATATAAACAGCAGTGTAGACGAAGGACTGAGGTCATCTAGGTCTTTACTGACTATATTAGACTTAAGGTTTGCCAGCTAGCTCAGAGGTCACTAGAAACTTTCTCGAATAAACGAGGAGGAGTTTAACCTCCCTGGATAGACAAGAAGGGATTAGCTTCTGACAACCATAAAACATGACAACTTTGCTCCCTCAGAATAAGAGTGTATGTCCAGAGTCATGTGAAAACAATAGACAGCTATTTCACTCAGTCAAATGTGCGTACTTAGTTTCACCAGAATGCAGAGAAAAGAGAGACGGGCGTTTTCAATAAAAGGTGTGATTTATTGAGCAGTCTTCTTTCTCATACAAGAGAAATGAATTGCCACAATTGCAATACTCATAGTAAAGTAAAGTGCGTACAGTAAAAGGAGGATTATAAAATAATACTGTAAAAGCATTGATATGGTTTCTTAGCCATATGATACTTTAAAATAGATAAAATATATACATGCATATATACATTGACTAGTCGTACTCAACTGGTGCTTCTAAATACGCCTACCCCGGTGTACCTGACCTAAGCCTAATACGTGGGCAGGAGTAGGTAAGTAGCAGTTTAAGTTAAGTTTGTTTTGCCAAGAATCTGACTCAAGAATTCTCTGTAATGGTTTAGTCAGTTCCGTACCTGGGTAATAGAAAGCAGGAGGTCTTGTATCTCTCTCTCAGGACTCGATATCCCAGTAACCCGCAAAGGTATCTGGAAACACCGGAGCTGGATTTCTCGGCAGGAGAAAAGACAGCGTCTCTCTCAGTGCGTCAAAGAGGATGGGCAGTGTCCGTGGGCTCTCGCATCAGCTGGGCTCTCGGGCAAGTAGATAGCTGCTCTGCTCCAAAACCACCACCGTGTATTTGCTTAAGGCAACGTTGGTATATTTATACCTGAAAGGTGCCGGGTTTGACGTAAGGTTTGGACATAAGACGTCAATAAAGATGTCACTAAGAACTGGCCGTTCTTACAGTGCTTACAGGAGTTCTAGGACGAAATCAAAACAAAAGCAAGGGGGATTTCCCAGGTTGCTGGAGGCTTGGTTTTGTTTAGAGAACTCGTTGTGCTTTCTAGGGGGCCGGGGAAGTAGCCCTGCTTAATGTGACAGCATGTGCTACGACAGAATTGTGGATATGATTATTATGCCGTTGTATGGATATTATTGATTATAACCGGACAAGGACATAAAATAGAAATATCGATTCAGGTTCCTAGATAAGAACACTACACCCACTCCACGAATTAATGTCCATCATTACTAAAACTAAGCAATAGTAAACATTTAAAAGGTGCATGTGTAAACCAACCCACCCTAAAATACATTATTTGCATTTGAAATGGTGTATGCGAAATACATGAAAATGATTATAGGTACTGTACGTTTTTCAAGCAGTCTAATCATTCATTTAAAAAGGATGCATATCAGCTGAATGATTTGCGAAATTTACACATGAAATGGCTCTTAGTACAAAAAAGAAAGGTGAGACCATTCCATCACATATAAATACAGTTATTAGTACTAGAGGCTGAGGTAATATATTGTCTCTAGAGTTCCTAAAAATAGAAGCTCTGTTCTCTAAGAATAGTTCTCCTTTAAGCAGAGTACAAGTGCCCAAAAAAGTAAATATATTGGATTGGAAGAGGAAAATAAATAATTTTGCTTGCAGGGGAAAAAATAGTTCCAAATATTTTCCGTAGCTTTTGTTTATCAAAGCCGAAGGCCGAATTCAGAGTTCATGGAACGCTGTGTGCTCATTTGCTTAAAATTTATTCTTTTTGTTCAGGGGAGAACATCATTTCAGACAGCCTCGCAAAAAAGTTGTCTACGGCTTCAGGTGAAAGTTCAACCAAGTTCGAAAATACCGCAACTGTGCAGTCTTGAGCATGATTGCTATCAACGATGACAGGATCAGCAATGCTCACAGAAGGTCGTACCTGGGTGATGTTGCTCTTATCTCGTACTTCATTACCACCTAATCGTAGTGTAGAAGTCTCAACGAATGCCGTCATCAGGATGGGTAACCACAGGGGACAACACGATGCATGAGCCGTTACAGGACTTAGCAAAGTATCTGTATCCAATGGTACTGCTGATTGTAGTGTAAGACAGACGTCCAACACACATTCTTCTCCGCATAGCATACATCGAAGCACAGGTAAGATACAATTCTGCCAGATGGGTCTGAATGAAAGAAACCAGGTCATATTCAGATCTCTTAGCCGGGCTAATCCAAGGACTTTAGTTATGCGGTCCCGATAGCGTATAGCTAGGATCGTTTCTTCCATCGTTGTTGGAGTCTTGTCCGCGATTTGGCTTGCCATATCGAAGCAGAAGTATCAAAAATAAAATGCCTGCTACGAGTCCCAACAGAAGCGGTAGACCGCCAAAGACAGAATGGACAAAATTAGGAAAAATGCCCAGAACTGTTGTGAAGGGTGTTAACAGTCCAGAAAAAATTGTCTTAAATATATGTGGGATACCACTGGTATCAGACATATTTAGGATTTGGCTTAGCATTTCTGCGAAATGCAGGGGGCAATTTGTTGATAAAAGTGTATGTATCTCTGCCGTTGTCCTTGCAACTTGCAGATCATACGTTTCTTTTGATGACGTCAAGGGCACAGTTGTCTGTAAAAGGACAAACTTCATTCTGCTTAAAGTATCAATTCGAATAGAAGAGATATTCAAAAAGGGCCACATTTTTGCCTCCCTGTCTGGAGTGCTGTTTGGATACAATACTTGCATACAGCAAGTGACCATGGAACTATCGCTCACGAGATAAGCTTTTCCTGGCATCATGCCACAACATCTGTGGTCCACTATTAGAATATAGCTCCCGTTAGAAAGCCGTCTAAAGAATGGCTCTATTCGTGTTGCAGGTGTGCCATGCTGGTGACATGAAAGGTTATTTGAAGTCCCCTCACAGGCCCCATGCAGGTTAATAACTTGACACCAAAGTATACCACTTAGTGATCTTTTACAATTATTACCACTAAGAAATACATTCTGTTCCTTTTCACTATAACATGTGTGTGTGTAAGGTGATTTCCATGATGACTTAATGTACCCTTTACCCAACCTTTCATACTGTCCTGCTGGTATATACTCTTGACAGTATTTAAATTGGAAAGTTGTTATCGGAATAGTTATTATTCCGTGTATTATCCATTCAATGACAGGTCGTTCTGACATTGTCAGTGGTAATCTCTCAAGTTTTTCAATGCTCAGAATTGTATATTCCGCTCCTTTCTGTGCCAAGCTGATTTGTGTATCAGTAAGGTTAAAGACAGAGAATAATGGCGTTGTGTTGATTAAACGCCAAGGCACATAGCCTGAACGCAGATTTTGTAACGTCCAGCCAAGCTGTACAATAGAACGTAATTGGGACTGACCGTGTTGTAACATTAGTAAGTCCTGCTCTATTATATCTATAGCAGATGATACAATACTGTCCAGTGAATATATTCTGGAAGACTGAGTCATTAACCCATTGTCCACAACAGAAAGTGATTTTTCCAAATGAATGCGGTCAATTTCCCGTATTTTTTCTGCTGTTTCAATTTACATTTCTTTCCAAGCTTCGTTGTAAGCTGCGTATATAGCGGCCGCTATGAAACGTTTTGGACGCTGTTTGCGTGGTCCCATTATGAAATCAGGCAAGTCAGCACCGTCTTTAAGTAAAGTCAAGTGTTGCTTGATTTCTGCTAGTGTGGATTTCTCTAGCCATTCGAGGCAGAGTTTTCCTACACTGTATGTTGTAACTATCCCTGGATGTTGTCTCTGGGAGTATTTAGGGTCTGGCCTGGTCACTTTGAACCCCTGTATTTTGTTCAGGAATCTGTCTTGACAGTTATTTGCGTCTGTGGGCCAGATCAACCATTTTTTCCAATCAGGATGTGTTCTGTTTTGGTTAAAAATATGTGATACGTCTATCTCAACATCTGTAGTGCTATTACTGTCAGGTGTTGGCTTTGGAATAGACGGTTTGTTTAAGTCTTTAATTTTGGCTAGGCCAAGACAGGTTGTCTGTTGAATGGTGTCATTCAAGAATATAATTTGTTCTGGGATCATGCAGGCTCTAAATAATGATTCTATACCTTGGACCTGCCAATCTTTGGTACCCCAGATGGTTTTTGTTTCAATATTGTTTTTCCAAAAATCAAAACCAAATGTAGTCATTTTTTCATAAGATGCTTCTGAATAGATTAATTTAGTGTTTGTCAGCATTGTTTTCATTCCTGTCTTATTTAACATTTTGAAATAAAAAGCTTCTACTTCACTTGTGTTAAACCCTGAGAAGTATGGGAATTTCTCATAAAATGTTTTTGAACTGCCTTTCGGTGGAGGTGCACAATGTTCCCATTGATTATAATTAAAAACATTTCTAGGCTTAGCAGATTTATGCAAATAGTGATGTGCAAAGTGGTTGTAGCAGAACATTTCTTCATAATTAGATGAACCCTGCAAGTAATCATGTTCTGTAAATTTTGCTGACATTACTAAATCTGACATCATATCATTAATACTTTCAAAGTCCCAATCATCAGAGAATGTGCTCGGTTTTACAAAGTCACTTAATGAAACCTTAAACTGGTGTGGATACTTCAAGAGCTCAACCGGGCCATATATTTCATAATCTGTTTTGTCCCAAGCTACCCCACCGGGTATTGGATTGGCTGTGACATTCACTGATGATAGTTCTCTCTTCTCGATGTGAGATGACTTGTGTGGCTTTAGGACCAAGTTGATGTTCTGACTTGCTGTGTCCATTGTACTGTATTTTCCCTCAATGAATTTTCCCAAACAAAGAACCATGATGAGCCAAAGCAGGAGGAAAAGTACACCTAACACAATCCAAAATTCAATCCATGGAGAAATCAGATAGGTTACTTTCAGTTGATGAATGAGTTCAGTTACTTTGTCTTTAAAAGTTTTTGCTGTTGGCGTTTCTTCAGGCTCGCTTGGATCCTCAGAAAAGTCATCGAAATTGATGAAGTAGCCTGATGCAGTTCTGTCAATTGTTGGAATCGCTTCCGGATTTTTATTTGCTTTTGGAATTTTCTTTGTTTCATTAGCATAGTCTGAGGCTACATCGTTGTAGATAGGCGTGTCTTGATGAACTGTTTTAATTTGGGTTTCAAGAGGCACAAGTTCCATGGCATTGTTGCATAGTCCTTTTTGTTTCACTGTAGGTTTATCAAATGTGATTAGTCTCTCAGTTTGAACCTCTTGTATTGTAGCAAACTTTGGTGTTCTGCTATTTTTTGGGAGTCCACTGGGCCTACTACTTATTATTGGCCACATGATTGTGGTTTTACCAGGTCGATGGATACAACTCGGCTCTCCTTTTTACCAGCAAGGGGCGGTAGTACAACTGATCTTGTTCCGTTGACGACTGTGGGCTAGATGTAGGTAATTCATATTTACCGACTCTTAAATACCGAATTTTACCGATTCGGTATTTAAAAGTCAGTAAATATGAAGGGGGGGGGTGTAGGTATTACAGATTCTGTAAATACCGAATCGTTAAGATTCGGTATTTACCGAATCTGTAAATACCGAATCGGTATTGCCCATTGATTCCTATGGGCCTTGAAGCCCATAGGAATCAATGGGCAATACCGATTCTGTAATTACAGAATTGGTAAATACCGATTTTAACAAGGGTGCAGGGGGTGTCACTTTGACACCCTCTAGCACCCCAAAGACGGGCATGTGTGCCATGTGGCACACAGACATGCATTAAGGGCATGTCTGTCTGTCACATGGCTAGGTGTGCATGCACACAGGTGCATGCACACCTGGAATCGGTATTTTACCACCCAATTGGATTGGGTGGTAAAATACCGATTCTTAAAGCCCTGTGGCACTCTGACATGTGCCAGCTACATCTGCATCTACAGAATAGGTATTTACCGATTCGGTAATTTTACCGAATCGGTAAATACAGAATCGGTAAAATACCGATTCTGTAAATGCATGCCCTACATCTGAAAACCCTAATACCGGTCGGAAACGGCCAAAATCGGCCGTTTCCGACCGGTATTAGGGCGCCTACATCTGGCCCTTTGACAGGTACTGCTTTTCTGTAAGAAGGCCCAAATTCCTTCCTCACTGCGATCTTCTCTCTGACCAGATCCCCAATCTTTGGAATCCAGACAGGTCTTGCTGGGACAGGTGGTTTATCTTCAGTGGCTGTTGGCTGCTGTTTTAGCTTTATGTTGCTCAGGTCTTTTCTTGTTTCATTTAGGTCCTGTAAAATAGCCAAACGATCTTTGATATCAAAGCATTTTTCTTCTACCACTGAAGTCTGACTATCTAAGTCCTGAATATGCATTCTAGTACCGAACAATAGTTCGTATGGACTGAAACCTTTTAGAGAATTTCTTGGCAGATTGTTAAGACTACGTTGGACACTTATTAAATGTTGGACCCACCCATCACCCGAACCTAATACCCTCGCCGTTATAGATTGCTTTATGTCTCGGTTTTTCCTTTCCACAATCCTGTTTTCCTCAAGATGGAAGGGACAAGAGTACCGCAATGCAATGCCCATGCTGGTCATGGCCTCCTTATAAGCTCTAGAGCTAAAAGCAGGACCCTGGTCAGAATGTAGCATGCCAATTGCGTATGTGCCGATATAGACTCGCAAATCTTTTATAACAGTTCTGGCGTCAGCCGAGCGCTGGTGTCTACATTTTAAGTGAATCTAGTCTTAAATAATATACAGTGGGACGCATTTTTCCTGTTTAATCATGCGTATAGATCGCCTTATGCTTTCTAATTGGGGTCCTGGCACTACTTCGGCCGGTTCGCCATAGCGATCTCGATTGCAGTTTGGAGAATCCTTTGCAAATTTGTAATTTTGCAGGCTCATCCCCGACCACCAGTATTCTGATTGCAATTCTTTCAGAGATTCCTTGATCGTCAGGTGTTTTAGACCCTCACCCATGTGTGCATCTTGAATCAAGAAGATTCTCCTGTTCGTGTTTGGAATTACTCTATCCCCCACTCCAGGGATTTGAGCAAAAGGAACGGAGT
This sequence comes from Lissotriton helveticus, assembly GCF_964261635.1. NCBI lineage: Eukaryota > Metazoa > Chordata > Amphibia > Caudata > Salamandridae > Lissotriton > Lissotriton helveticus. The sequence continues at coordinate 331,447,531 of NC_136068.1, read as the reverse complement.
TTGCATCTATTATATATGTATAATTGAGTGGATAGTTCACGGGTAGTGCTGCACAGTCGCCTTTTGAAGACGTTTTTACTGCCAGCATGGTTTCCCCGTCTATGTATTTTTCTGAACGCTTTTTTGTGGCTACGGAAGCCGGATTAGTTGCTTCCGCTGTGGCTGTCTCAGCCAATGAATTCCCTGCAAAGTGAACGCCATCACGTTGATGATTCAGTGTATGTATCACGTGAGTCTTTTGTAGTTCTTTCTGTAAATGAACTACTTGTTCCCAAAGCGTTTTTTGCTTGATTGTGGCATCTGTGTCATCTTTGTAACCGTTTTGAACCCATTTCTGCAAGTCATTATTGTATGATTTGATGCAGGAATGCGAATCACACAATATTAGTGTCGGGAATTCGCGATCGGCAATATCGAGCGCCATTTTTAAAGCTATTAATTCAGTTTGTTGACCTGAATTGTCTTTTACAGATTGTGTCATTGTTACCAGTGGTCTCAATTTCCCTCCGCGCCACCGGCATTTGACAACCTTGCACGTAGCATTGTAAGCTTGCTTTCCCCAAACTGAAGGTTGTGCATATCCGTCTGTATATATTACACAGGCGTACTGTTGTAGAGGCAGAATTTCTATTGGCAGAGTATATTCTTCTTCATATGTTAGATCTTTCAATTTTTTCATGTTCGGGTCAAAATAGAATTTCTCTTTTTCTTTAGCAAGAGAATTTTCCCATTGTATCCATTTTGGGTCTAGTGCCACTGTAGTTAAATTGCGTGGACTTGTTAATGACTCAAAGGCTGATTCTGCTGTTAAAACAGTTATCCTTTTGCCTTCGGCTTGGGCTCTTTCTTTTGCTACAGCTGTTTGAACCGCATTTACAATATTTTCTGCAAGACTGAATGTTTTTTCAGCTTCTGTGTACAAATGTGATTTGTATGCTATTGGTACCTTTTCTCCCTCATTAGAGGTCAGGTACGTGAATCCGTATCTTCCTGGGATGACTCGGATTACAAGGTTGCGTGTATTATCGCGAGTTTGAAATTTTGTTTTTCTAACATGTCTGTTTGCAATGATCTCAAAATTTCTGTGTGTTTTTGAGTCCAATTGATTGTTTTAAAATCATGTTTTATTAGTTCGTAGAGAGGTTTAACCCTCTCTGCATAATTTAGAATGTAAGTCCTTCAGAAATTCAGGAAACCTAGTATTGATTGTAAGTTCCTCAGCGTTTTTGGTGCTTGGAGTACAGCGCACTTCTCTAAGAAATTGTCTGCTAGGCTTTTGCCTTCACTTGATAATTCATATCCTAAAAACAGGACTGTTAAATGGGCAATTCGTGACTTTTTAAAGTTGAATTTGTAACCTTCTGCTGCGAAGCCAAGTATTATGGTGTTCACTCTTTTCAAGTGAGTAACCAGGTCATCATCTGTGAGATAGATGTCATCGACATAAGATAATGCCTCATCATCATACATTTGTAGTAACTCTGTTACTCTTGCTGAGAATAATCCTGGGCTATTCTTGAACCGCTGTGGGAGTCGACAGAAATTTTTTCTGCGACCCCATTATTGAGAAAGCGGTCAAATACCTGCTTTCAGGTGCAATGTTGTGACAAAAGAATCCATTAGAGATATCTAATGTCGTTTTATATTTTTTGCGCACAATGTTATTCATTAGTGCTGCACTGTGTGAGTTTTGTACTGCAAAAGTTTTGCAACATGAGTTAAGGTGTCTGTAGTCCAAAACTAGACGATATGAATCATCTGGCTTGGAAACAGGAAACAAAGGATTGTTCATTGGTGAGGTGCATGTTTCAATCACCCCTTGGTATTCAAGTTGATCTAAGATCTTCCCGACTTGTTTTTTAGCTTCTTGCTTAATTGGGTACTGCCTTTGTGCAGTTGGTTGACATTTTAACTGGATTTTGTGAGGAGGAGAGTCCTCATCCCATCCTACATGATTTTGATATAATGCAGGAGCTTGGGCTACTGCCCATTTTCTTGCAAGTGTATATTTTTTATGAATTGGAATGTGATTTGAGAAGGCAGGCATAATCATTTCTTCGCCATGAGGGCACTCCCTGACAAACTCTGGTGGCCTGTCTTTCTCAGCAAAAGGATGTCATAGCCTTTGGAAAGGTTATCCCAAAATAGACCCCTTACTTTCCTAGTCTTATCTCCCTCTATACGTAATGTTATCTCGTATATTTTATGAGGTTTGCTAACTCTGCTGTCTGCAGTTTCCACTTGAATGTATTCATTCGAGTCCACTGTCTCCAGATGATTCATCAGGATCTTGCGAGCTATGGTCACTTCTGCTGCGCTGTCTAGCACTGTCTGGGCCCACTCTCCATTTTTCAGCTGTGTCCTCAGTATCCTCGGCATGTTTGATTATTTTAATACTGGCTACCTTCTTTTTTGGAAATTGTAATTTTTTACTTTGATGAGCAGGTTCCTTGTCTTTGGACTTGACGTGCTCTTCCCTGTGTTCTGACCGTCCTCTTCTTTCCGATTTCGGCGAGGAAGTCTGAAAAGATCGAGAGGGACGTGTATCAATATCTTGATATCTATCAGGTTTCTTTAGACTATCCCTATTTCTAAGGTTGTATCTTTTCTCAGAGGGCTCCCTCTGGGGAGACTTGTGTCCTTGGTCCGGAGTTCTTTCTCTCCGCCGAGGAGACCTTCCTCTGGACTGGAATCTTTTTTCTTTGGGAGTGGATTGTTTAATTCCATCCCAGCTCTTTTTTGGAGTGTTTAGATTATTTTTAATAAATATCTTTTCAGGATTTTCAGTTAGTTGAGGTTTTACTAGTTTCCCACCCAAACTATCTCTTCCTAGTTCTTCATAGGATTTCTCTATGATTCTGGCAAGTTCAAATGGTTCTTCTGCTATGTCTGTTTCTTTCAATTTATGGCGGATCGCTACAGATGCTGCTTCTCCTTTTATGTTGGCTAATAAAATAGCCGAGACCTGCTTGAAGTCTTTTAGTAATTTCATATCCAGAGTTAAAGCAGGTTCTGGACCGTATTCATTTTGAATCTGTCTTAGCACATCGGGTATTACCGCCATGGACGGAACACCATGTGTTTTTGTGTAAATGGAAGCAAAGACTGTGCCCCAAGTGTCACAGTCCTCTACATGTGGTGCGATCCCCATTGGAAGACAGATAGTCAGAATTCTGTGTTTCTCAGTAGGGGTAGTATCCGGAAATACTGCCTCTATTTGAGTGATTTTTTGTGCTAACCAGAATGGAATTTGTTCCCGTTTTATGGGTACTTTACCCAGACATGATTGTATGTTCTGTGGTGTGATTTTGTTTGTGTTCCCCTGATGAGGGGTCAGCTGTGGAATGTTAACAGCAGGTTGGACTGTTGAAGTCCGCATTACATATTGGACTAATTGTCTATGTATTTTAATTATTATTTTTAGCTGGGCTAAAAGTTCTGGTACTGACATTTTTTCAATGTCTGGATGTGGTGTGTAGCTGGCTAGAACCGGCCACGTTGCTCCTGGTCTACCTAGTGGACCGAGCCTGGTGATGTGATTATTATGTTTTAGGGCGCCTTTAAACCAGAGCAGGTGCTCTTGGTATTTTAATGGGATTTCAACCTCCTCGAAAGGAGTGTATTCATCCGGAGGTTCCTCTATCTTGTAATAGTGGAATTCATGTGTGACAGTGTTTGCTGCTGGAAAGTTTATCCATGAATAGAATACCTCTGTCTGCCGATATTCATGTGCCTCAATTTCGAATATGACTGTACCACCTCTCGATGTTAGACCATTTTCTATAAGTTTAAGAGTTATAGTTTTCCTTATGTTGACCGGAATGAGTATAGCATTCGGTCATTCTGTAGGAGACTTGTGTCATCCTCTAGGAGTCGTGCTGCTATTCTTGCTGTCTCCCTTTCGTCGTCACTTTCTGTCATTTTTACTAACAGAAAGGTTTTTGTTGCAGATCAAGTTTCAAGGAAACAAAGATTAGGTGCACAATATTTTGGAACACTGTATCCTTCAACGTTGACTAAACCAAAAACTATACATAGAAATCTCTTCCTACTAAGATCCGGCGGATTTTTAACCTTTTACCCACTCCAGACGTCTTTTGGAGTATTTACGGGAAAAATGGTCTGTGTGAAAAAGCACGACTGAGTTACTCTAACGTCTTGCGTTAGATTTATCGCCTTTACCAAACGTTGGGCGCCATGTAGTGTAGTTCCTATATTCCCAATAGGCTCTGCGCATTGGAATAATATAAACAGCAGTGTAGACGAAGGACTGAGGTCATCTAGGTCTTTACTGACTATATTAGACTTAAGGTTTGCCAGCTAGCTCAGAGGTCACTAGAAACTTTCTCGAATAAACGAGGAGGAGTTTAACCTCCCTGGATAGACAAGAAGGGATTAGCTTCTGACAACCATAAAACATGACAACTTTGCTCCCTCAGAATAAGAGTGTATCTCCAGAGTCGTGTGAAAACAATAGACAGCTATTTCACTCAGTCAAATGTGCGTACTTAGTTTCACCAGAATGCAGAGAAAAGAGAGACGGGCGTTTTCAATAAAAGGTGTGATTTATTGAGCAGTCTTCTTTCTCATACAAGAGAAATGAATTGCCACAATTGCAATACTCATAGTAAAGTAAAGTGCGTACTGTAAAAGGAGGATTATAAAATAATACTGTAAAAGCATTGATATGGTTTCTTAGCCATATGATACTTTAAAATAGATAAAATATATACATACATATATACATTGACTAATCATACTCAACTGGTGCTTCTAAATACGCCTACCCCGGTGTACCTGACCTAAGCCTAATACGTGGGCAGGAGTAGGTAAGTAGCAGTTTAAGTTAAGTTTGTTTTGCCAAGAATCTGACTCAAGAATTCTCTGTAAGGGTTTAGTCAGTTCCGTACCTGGGTAATAGAAAGCAGGAGGTCTTGTATCGCTCTCTCAGGAATCGATATCCCAGTATCCCGCGAAGGTATCTGGAAACACCGGAGATGGATTTCCTGGCAGGAGAAAAGACAGCATCTCTCTCAGTGCGTCAAAGAGGAGGGGCAGCGTCCGTGGGCTCTTGCATCAGCTGGGCTCTCGGGCAAGTAGATAGCTGCTCTGCTCCAAAACCACCACCGTGTATTTGCTTAAGGCAACGTTGGTATATTTATACCTGAAAGGTGCCGGGTTTGACGTAAGGTTTGGACATAAGACGTCAATAAAGATGTCACTAAGAACTGGCCGTTCTTACAGTGCTTTACAGGAGTTCTAGGACGAAATCAAAACAAAAGCAAGGGGGATTTCCCAGGTTGCTGTAGGCTTGGTTTTGTTGGATATTATTGATTATAACCGGACAAGGGCATAAAATAGAAATATCGATTCAGGTTCCTAGATAAGAACACTACACTACAGACCCTCACATTAGCTCAGGCACTGGTTATGGCCCATAATATGGGCTCAGGGAAAGGAGAAGAGAACCCAGGAAATGACTTATTGGTTCAGGAATCTACCCACGAAAAAGCTGCACCAGACACACAGAACCCCTTGAATCTACAACCCCCACAAATCACAACCCACAAGCCACAAGTCATACATACAACACAACTGACTCAGTTTAAGGACACAGAGAATCAAGAAAGTTTGGAGAAGAAGTCGGAGAAACCAGAGAGGACAGAGAGCAAAGGAATTATTAAAAGTACGTGAAACCAACAGCCCACAGATGGCAAGAGACTCGCAAAGACGACCAGAAACCAGCGCGTCCAGGGAAAAGGAAAACGACGAGGGGAAACATGATGGCAACGTAAAAGCTAAAAAGCAAGACATAAAAATCAAAAACAGTGATACAGAAAAGAATGCAAACAAAGATAATGATCAGGGGAAAAGGAAAGGGAAGGAGAAGGGGAAAGAGCTGGGAAAGGAAACAGAAGACGTTGAAAATTTGGCGTTATTAGAGAAAAAGGCAAAAAGGCTGCAAACTCTCAAAAACTTGAAAGCAGCGGCTAAATCATCCGGACAATCGATAGACTCTCAGCCTAGGATATACAATTTATTTAGCCCACTCACTAAGGACGGGCTACGTACTAGTTCTAATAATGAGAAATCACAGAAAACAAAGCCTCATCAAGACAAGCTAGAGGGTGCATTTGGCGGTGAAGACTCGGCCGCACGCTCGGAACTGGGAGCAGTAGGGGATAAATTCATGATGGGTCCCAGGCAAAATTCAAATATGGACACATGCCCTGATGCCGAAGGGTACGGAGCTGTCACAAGTAAATTGGATCAAAACGAGAGCACCCTTAAATGTAAGGCAGGCATGGAGAACTATGCCCGTGCTCCTTCAGGGATGCAAACACACCCCCCGGGGGAAACTCCCAAACCCCTTAACGATGTAAGTTCCGAAGGATCAGACTCGTATCTGTACGAAACAGGTGTTTCCATTTCCAGCGAGGAGAGTGAAGCAAGCGAAGACTCTAAATCTGAAGGACCAATTCCGCAGGCATCGGACTTTATGGATCCAACAAATATGAATGAATCAGGACAAGGCACAACGCCCAGAAAAAAGCTTGAAAAGAAAAGAACCAGAAACAAGAGGCAGCCTAAATTAATTTACGAGGAAACAACAGATCCGGGAAGTAATACTGAGCAAACCTCAAGTAGAACTAAACTGATACGCAAGAGCTCCCACCCAAAATCAAAAGCTGAACCTGAATGGAGTCAGAACATTATGGACGAACCAGAAGAAGAAGGGGGGCAAATGAGAAAGAGCTATGGTAGTGGAACGGGACCGCCTACAGAGCCTTCGCTGAGGGAAGTCCTCAGCTCAATTAAGATCTTTCACAAAGACGTTAAAAAACATAGTCAACGGAACCATGTGGCTATTCAAAAACTTGAGGGTGCGGGGCGTGGTCTGCAGCCGAGAGGAATGGCCGCACTCTAAGGCGGATCCTCGGCCCTCGCCGCTATTCCTGGCACTGATCCTGCGCCAGTGCTTTCTTCTTGCCCCTGTGCTCGGGGGTAAGGCACCGCTGATTGCCTGGACAACCCCATCTGGTCCCGATTAGCCCCCGGATCCCCAATTGCCGTGGCTGCCTCCTGCATCTCTGCTAACCTTCAGCAGCAAAATGGCGGCCGGGACCACTGGCCGATGTCTGGCCTGACTCCGGGGCCACTGAGGGACCCTGGGTGCCGCTGTTTGGAAGATCCGGCATCGACGGAGCTTGGGAGGGCGAGCGCCTCTCGTTCCCTGGTGGCCGTGTTCTGCTGGGACACATGGGGGTCGAAGACTGCGGCCAGAACTGAACCCTCCCTGTTGCCCGGGACGCTGTCTTTGAAAGTCCCCGGCTTTGGGCCCACCGCCGGGGACCGCTTCCACGCTGTTCTGGAATCGCCCTGTCCTTACTCACAGCTTGTTGTGCTGCCGGGGTGGACACTGCCCCTTGCCCTGGTGGCCTGCTGCTGGAGCCATTAGCTGCACCCTGGCCCTGTGGGGCTCCATTGCCTGTGGAGGGCCGAGGCGGTATTGAGTTCGGCTCTGAGACATTACTTGCCACAGACTGACGTGGGACACCTGTGCTCGCCCTGGCTTCTGGAGCCTGCTGGGGCTGGAGAGTCCCACGCATTACCTGCATTGGACCCGTCGCAGAGAGGAGGTGCCCTCTTCCACAGATCTCAGAACTCCGCAGCGGGGACTGGTCCTGGCGTGTCCCCCCTCACTCTTCCTGGACTGACAAGGGGGGGCTCCCTCCTGTGCTGGGGGAAACAGTGCATGACCTGCGACCTCCATTATCGTGAGTAGAGCACTCGCACCCCCCTGGGCCCAGCTGTCGCATTGGTTCGGGTTTCCCTGCCCGCGCCTGGTCCCGAGACTCTTCACTGGTGCCTTTCTGATAGGTGTGGTGCCTACTTACCCATACGAGAGTGGTGGAGGCCCCCTCTTGACTGAATGCGCTTTGACCCTGCATCACTGGGATGCACTGTACGCCATCGACTCTAAGATGGCCTCTAATAAAGGGAATAGGCCCTCCACCTAGAGACAGATAAACAAGCTCTTGTGGGGCTCTAAAGGGGAGAATTAAATTGCTAGCCCTGAGACTGCGACTAGAACCGCGACTCCTCCCCCTGCAGCGCGGTCCCCCACTCTGGAGGACTTGATGGAGGCAATCGCTGGGGTCCGCTCGTTGCTGGAGACCCGCATAGACTCTGTGAACATCGAGGTCACACTGCTGCCGGCGGACCTCCGCAAAATGGACACCAAGGTGAAGGACATAGAGGTTAAAACTACGGCGCTTATAGACGACACCTTCACCCTCCAACAGCAGGTGGCCCAACTCCAAAAGCAACAGTCGCAAATGGGGGAACTTCTTGATGACTACGAAGGACGTGCAAGACGCAACAACCTCCGCATTTTAGGGGTTCCGGAGCGAATGGAAAAGCCGGCTGCGGACCTCTTTGTGGAGAAATTGGTGCTACAACATCTCCAGCCAAAGCAGCTATCTAATTACTTCTCCATTGAACGGGCACACAGGGTCCCGGGGGATAGGCCGAAGACAGGTGTTTACCTTCAGAGATCGCGACGTCATCCTTCAGACTGCACGAACGGGACCACCCCTGCGACTGGACAATGCTCAGATCACGATTTTCCCCGACTTCACGGTGAAAGTTCAGGCTCGTCGACGCAGTTTTCTTGAAGTCAAGAGGGCACTTTGCGCCAAATCCATAAAATACGCTATGCTGTTTCCCGCCAAGCTGCGCGTTGAATCGGAAGGCAAGACTTGGTTCTTTGAATCCCCTGCTGAGGTTTGGGACTGGCTCGAGGGATGGCGTCAATCTGGTACCACTCAGAATAGCCTCCGACGGTCGGCCGACCGCTCCAGTCCTGACACACCTCTGAAGAGCTAGGAATTGTTCACTGAGATGGCCCACGGCGGCCAATGAAGATTTCAAAGGTCTGGATCCCCTTCACTGGTCGCTTAGGTTTTTGCTTCTGGACCTGCCACATAACGTAGGACTCCTCTACCCTCGACCGGTCATGTATGGACTGGTTTGTACTAACTCCTGGGTTCCATGCATTTCCCTTCAGGATCCCGAATCTTTGGTCCGTCCAGTCCTTTCTTTGTTTTTGTAATATTTAAATGATATTGCTGTCATTATTGACTTAAGTTGCACTAGGCACCACTAGCTGTTAGACTCTAGGTGAGGACACTCATGGCTCTCCACACACCCCGTTTATGTTTGGGAGGGCGACAGGCACTCTGCCTAGTTGGAGAGTGGATAGTTTCAAGTCCACGGGCAGGGGGGCTGGGTGGGGGGTTGGGCAGAGAGGGAAGGGGTTCTAGGGGGTTTTGTATTGTTTTTGTTGGGTATTTCATTATTTGTTTACAACAGGGTCCTTTCTTGTCACACTCCACATCTTTCGCAGGGTCCGACCATGGCATATCATGCCCGTCTGGTGTTATTGACTCCTCAGGAGGTCCTAAGTCCCCCTGATTCCACGCTTCTTCTTGTCACGGCCATTCATTCCCGCAGGTCGGCTCTGCGCTTGCCACTCCTCCATAGATCTCACGGCATCCACCATTATGGTGCAGCCCCTTCCTAGAACCGTCACGATTATGTCGTGGAATGTCAACGGATTAGGGCATAAAATCAAACGCGGCATAGTCCTCCAATACTTACGTCGCCACTCCCCCGACATAGTGTTGCTGCAGGAGACCCACTTGGTGGGCAATACTTGTCGGGCACTCGAGAGAGGCGGCTACAATTTGTTGATACATGCGATGTTCACCTCTGGGTCACGGGGCACAGGGATCCTGGTTAAAAAGAACCTAGCACTCACCTGCACTAAGACATGGGCTGACCCCCTGGGCCGTTTCGCACTCGCTGAGGCCTCTGGGAGGGGCGTCCCTTGAACATCATATCCACGTATCTCCCACCGACTTTGGGTCGTGATTCCCTCAGAGACTTAGGCACCCGACTGACAGGCCTTCCTACCGGTACACTTCTCATTGGAGGTGACTTTAACATGACGATGAATGACGGTCTCGACCGTCTTCCCAGACGCCCCTCACACAGACAGAGCTCTGATCCGTCGGAGTTCGTACAAGCCATGGGCCTTGAGGACGTCTGGATTACCCCAACACAACCTATTTCACACACTATTCTAACGCACACAGCAGCATGTCCCGAATTGACTATCTCTTCTGCCCCACAACGGACGTCGGATATTTCGTGCATCCAAAGGGCCTTCCCCGGGGCATTTCTGATCATACCGTGGACTTAACTTACCACCACCAGTACACCCGAGGCCCCATAATTATCAATCCTTGGCTCTTGCAGATCCCAGACATTAAGGACTGCCTGATAGAACATACCGACTTCTATTTCACAGAAAACGTCGGTTCTGTGCGTTCTGCAGTCACGATTTGGAAGGCATACCTGGCGGTCATCAAAGGTAAGGCACTGGCGCTCAAAATGGGTTACCTACGGAAGCATACCGACCAGATCAGTCAGGCCAAATCTAACTTGTCACGCCTGGAAATGTCCCACAACACTGCCCCCTCGGACGATACGGCCTGCCATCTACGATCCCAACAACTTGACTATAAAGCTGTAGCGCAGGAACAGACACAGGCCTGATTGCTCCACACACGCCATCGCGTCTATGAATTCGGTGACCGCGCAGGGAAGATGCTCGCATGGCTGGAACGGCGAGAACAGGGAGCTAGATGGGTGTCGTCTATTGTGAGACCGGACGGGTCGACAACCGTGGATACGCAAGAAATAGCGGACTCTTTTGCCGACCACCTGGCCCACATTTATACAGCTGGGGTGCGCTACACCTCGGAGGTCCAGGCAACTCCTCGAGGAGATGCGTCTACCTACCCTCTCGGAGGCTGACAGGGAGACGCTAGACGCCGACATCACGACAGATGAGCTCACGACGGCGCTCTTTGCTGTCTATTCCGGCAAGGGGATGGGCCCCAACGGAGTCCCCATTGAATTCCTGAAGGGCATGTCCCCCGGCATCGTCCCACATCTTGGGAATATGTTTGTGGACAGCTTGGACAAAGGTATCCTGCCACTAGATCAACGATTGGCCTCCATAGCGGTTATCCTCAAATCGAATAATCCACCTACCGATTGCAGTTCCTATAGACTGATCTCTTTGATTAGCGTGGAGGCCAAGATCCTCGCCAAGCTTCTGGCCAACCGACTCCTTGTTGTGCTTCCCTCCCTCATTCATGATGACCAGTCGGGCTTCCTCCCAGGACGCAAAACAGCCCTAAACCTGAGGAGAGTTAATAACGTTCTTAGTAGACAGCCTAGTCTACAACAAGACGCTGCCATTCTGTCCCCTGACGCCACGATGGAGTTCGACTCGATTGAGTGGTCCTATCTTTTTGAGGTCCTGCTCAGATTTGGCTTTGGACCCAAATTCATCCAATGGGTACGGCTCCTATATACAGACCTTTTGGGCCAAGTGCGGGTAAATAACCACACGTCTCGCCGTTTTAGACTCCACAGGGGGACCCGGCAAGGCTGCCCCCTGTTGCCGCTACTCTTTGCCCTCACCCTGGAACCCCTGGCCCACTGGATCCGTACGGACGTTTCCATCAGAGGCCTCCAGTGGAATGCTGAGACAACCGACAAAATCTCCCTCTATGCCGATGACATACTGGTATATGTCACCTCCCCTCAATCCTCGATTAACAGCCTATTCCATGTCCTCACCAACTTCGGAAAATACTCGGGCTATTCGATCAACTGGTCTAAATCGACACTTTATATGCTACATGGCCCCCCACTCCGACTACCCCGAGGCTTCACTATAACGATAGCTCAGGAAGGCTTTAAATACCTAGGTATCTTTGTTACCCCAGACTCCGCACTATTTCATGACCAGAACCTACTGGGCCCCATGCGTCGACTGCACAGTGACGTAGCCCACTGGCACTCCCTACCACTCTCCCTCCCTGGCAGGGCGGCCTTATTTAAAATGTTGGCGCTCCCGCGCTTCTTGTATGCCCTGCAGAACTGTCCTTTCCCGATTCCTGACTCCTACTTTAACGCTGTGGAGAGCGATTTACGACTTTTACTGTGGGATGGCGGGGCGGCCCGCATCGCCCTCCAAAAGCTCACCCAGAGTTGGTATGATGGGGGCATTGCCTAACTTGCGTCTTTATTATTGGTCATCACAGCTGGTGGCCACCAAACCTGAATCCGGCCTTCCACCTAGACAGATGCCAGACAGGTCGGGAGGGTTACCTAGGAGCCCTCTACAGCAAACCAGCCAGAAACAGATACGTGGGACCCATTGCGCAAACGGTCGCAATCTGGCATAGGGCCAACCGATGTCTGGGCTGGTCAGACAAAATTACCAAAGCGACGCCTTTGTGGTCATCGCAACAGCTCGGCTCCCTTTGCTTCCACTTGGGATTCGACCGATGGGGCACGATAGGAATCTCAACGGTGGTAGACCTAATACACAAAGGCAAGCTACTGACATTTGAGGAACTCAGAACTAAGTACTCCCTCGCACGAACAGAACTGTTCCGTTACAGCCAAATTAGACATGCTATCCTCACTGCTATCCCCGACCTCTCCTCCATACCTGAGACAGCCCCCTTAGAGGACAGACTATTTTCGGAACCTCTCCCCTGCAAAGCCATCTCCTACACCTACCGTAAACTGTGTAACAATCTCCCTGACACTTTTCAGTCCCTGTGAGACAAATGGCAGACAGATTTAGGTCCCCTGAAAGACGAGGATTGGCGGGCGGCCCTAATGTCCCCTAGAGAGTCTGCAGTCAATCATAGGTTCTCACTGATTCAGTTGAAGGTGCTACATAGGGCCTACATGTCTGCTACATTATTGGCTAAAATCGTCAGTCGTCGTGACGACCTGTGTTTGAGAGGCTGCGGCCTGTCTGGTACCTTCTATCATGTCCTGTGGGACTGTCCGGTAATACAACAATTCTGGGGAGGGACTGTTCGAAAGATGAGAAGCTCCCTGGGGAAGCCAGTCCTGCTGTCTCCGAGGGAATGTGTTCTTAATATGTGGGGAGCCACAGACTTGAACGAACTTGAATTACAATGGGCGGCGCTGGGTTTCCGGCTTACTAAACGCTCAATAGCTATGAAATGGGGCTCTGATGAAAAGCCACTTGTGGAGGGTTGGATGGCAGAGATGGACCGCTGCATGCTCGCCGAAAAAACAGTGTACAAACTCAGAGGTTGCCCTACAAAGTGGGATAAGAAGTGGGGACATTGGAACAAATACCGTGGTGAATTATGTGACTCTCCGACGGTGGAATTAGCCATGGATAGAACTGGACCCTTATCTCGAACTGCGCGCTGATGTACCAGTATATTCATTTTGTACCTTCATTCTATTGTACCATTCTACATGTGACTGATTTAATGACTCTGTTTTCTTTTCAATAAACTTTTATGTTAAAAAAAAAAAACTTGAGGGTGCTATCAACAAAGTGGGGAATACCTGCCTGGAGATTTCTGATAGAATAAGCTCCGCTGAAGCTCGTACAGAAAATTTAGAATCTAATGTTGGCAAGCTTAAATCTCAGGCAAAGGAACAAGATGGCATAGTAAAAGACTTAACCCCTCCCATGCTCGTGACGGAACCGTTCCGTCACGAGCCTCGGGTGGGCTGTGCTGGTGACGGAACGGTTCCGTCAAGGCCCGCTCGCCACGCCTGCGTGGTGCGAATTCCGCGCCTGCGCTAAAGGTTCTATTAGGCGGGGGGCCGTGACTGAACTGTTCCCTCATAAGCACAGCTCACCCGCGGGCCGTGATGGAGCGGTTCCGTCACGAGCACGGGACCGCCGCGCGGCCCCGCCTCCCCCTTAGCGCTGCGGCGGAATAGCCGCCGCAGCGAAGGGGTTAATGGCCAAGGTTGAAGACCAAGAACACCGAGCAAGGAGAAATAATTTACGGTTTCTAGGGATTCCTGAGGGCACAGAAGGAAGTTATTCAAGGGGCTTCATGTCCAACCTTCTTAAGTCTGCATTTCCGGAACTCAGCTCGTGGGATATGGACAGAGAAATTCAACGGGCCCATCGTTTTCCCCTCACCTTACCAAAACGCACTGACAAACCGCCTCAATATCCGAGGGCTATGCTAGTTAATTTTGGGAATTTCACACTACGTGAAGCTATATATGAGCTGGCTAGGCCTACTAGTAAAAGAGAACATAAGGGTTTTATGTTTTTTGTTAGACCAGATATTGCACACGCAACTGTCAAATGCAGATGGCGAATGAGACAACTTTTTACCCCCTTTGAAAAAATTGGAGCTTCAGTCTATTTGCAAAATCCAGCACGTTTAAAAATTAACTTCAGGAGAGCAACGCGAAGTTTCTCAAGTGAAATCCAGGCGAAGTTGTACCTGAAGGAAATATTGGAGAGAGCGAAACAAAATAATGACAAATAAGGGGGACCTAATGGGAAGAGGAAATCCCAAGACTCTGACACTGCAGTACTATAAAAAAATGTAAAGTGCTTAGCACGCAGAGAGAGGGGAGAGGGGTTGGCCTAACGGCTAAGGCACTCGACCTCGGACCTGGGGATCTGGGTTCGAGTCTCGGTAACGACGCCAAAAACCTCCTGTGATTCTGGGCAAATCACTTAATCTCCCCGTGCCTAAAATGAAAGTGCGTCCTCATGTAACGTAACTGGTGCTATGTAAAGCGCTCTGATACCTGATTCGGTTCGGGTCTAGTTCGCGCTATATAAAACTCTGCAAAAAAAAAACAAAAAAAAACTTGTAAATACTTGGGGCCACACCCTGGAAAGCGGGTGAGGATGGGAAACAAACAACTTAGGAATCAAATATGATATTAATATTTGGTATATTTGGCATTGTTCTATAATATGCAACGAAATGGCTGATTGGATAAATGCCCATCTACCGCTCACCAGTCGATATATCTGGGGTATATATGTTCAGGCCACGGGGCAAGCATAGGCACACTGATTATACCGACGCCCACACCTGGGTACTCTAGGACCCAGGACGCCTCATAGGGTGGTAAGGGGGGGTGGGGAGTGGGCAAGCAGGTGGAAGGGAGGGAAGGGAGGGAAGGGATGGGATGGGGGGAAGACCAAGGGAAGACAATCAGTGAAGAGATTACCTTTACTACTTTAAAAGAAGCAAATTTGTCAGTAGGATTTAACAAACTGATCAAGGGCCAGGAACGACGAGTATGGTGGTTAAAAATAATAATTATTGCTTTTACTCGACTAAAGATTCATAAGATAGATGGCTAGATTACGAATTGTATCTTTAAATATTTGCGGCCACAACAACTTAAAAAAGAGGCAAACGGTAGTTATGGAGGCCAATATAGTTTGCTTACATGAGACCCATATAGAGAGGGGTCAACAACATCTGCTAAAATCCCTGGGGTTTCAACTTGTAGCTGCATCTACTCAGGGAACTCGTACTAAGGGAATGGCCTTCCTTGCTAAAGGAGGGGGCTTACAATTCAGTTGATCACTTGTAGACAAGTTTGGGAGATGGGTCATTACAGAGTGCCGATACAATAGTGGGCAGAACACGGTGACCTTATGTACAGCTTATGGGAATCTGGGGGATGACCATGATACTCTACTAAGCATTTCTAATGAATTAGTACATTGGCCCTTGCCTCTTATTGTGTGTGGTGACCTAAACCTTCACCTACTAGGAGATTGGACTGCAGGCCCTGCATTTAACTATCAAGGGAGAAAACCCAAAGTCTTTAGAGCGTTTAAAGATCTGTGCGAACGGCATGGCTTGTTGGATAGATGGCAATTGGGTCATCCCGGAGACCAAGGATATACTTTTTTTTCTCATCCCATTCTCGTCATGCCCGTCTAGATGATATTCTTCTATCAAATTCAATTAGGGATAGCTGCACTTTAAGGAATCTTCCAAGGGTATTATCCGACCACAACCCTTTAGAACTGAATATTGCATGCAGTAGTAATATCCATACTAGAAACCTTTGGACTTTTGAAAGAGCCTTCTTAAGAAATGAGGAGTACCGTATTCTTATGAGAGAGTGGCTACCATCCTTCTTAGAAATAAATATGGGTAGTGCTCCTGTCGAGGTAGTTTGGGATGCAATGAAGGCAGGCATCAGAGGGGAGACACTGCAATTTTCAATACGCACTAATAGAAAAGGTAAACAACAACTTGCCTCTTTACATCAGTATCTGAATAAAGCTGAAGCAGATCTGATCGTACCTGTACAAACAGGTCAGGGTACCGAGGGATTAGCGCAAGTTGCAATCGCTAGAAATAAGATATCTGAGATCTTTACGGAAAAAGCCATCACTAAAGCTATGACCTACAAAGAAAAAACTTATGAACTCAGCGAGCAAGTGGGGCACCAGCTGGCTGTTCGCACAAGGGAGGAGATGACGGGAAATATGATAAAAGCTATAAATGATAGTAATGGCGAATTGAGACTAGAAGAACTCGATATTAGAACTGCTTTTCAAATGTTTTATCTAGAACTGTACAAGGAACCGTTAGGAGGGCAAGAGGATGCTAGAGATTATCTGGATGAAGAGCTGGGGTAGCCCCTGGGACAAGAAGATAAGGATTCATTGGATTCTTCCATTAGATGGGAGGAAATACTTTTATCCATGAAATCCCTGACCGCTGGTAAAGCAGCAGGTGTAGATGGGATCCCTACAGAGTTTTTTCTTGAGTTTGCAGAACAAATGAAAACTATCATGTTACAACTTTTTAAGTCCATACTTCAGAGAGGAAACCCACCACCGTCTTGGTCACTAGCAAAGATCATGATCTTCCTGAAGAAAAAGAAAAATCCCTTGGAAATGGGTTTGTATCGCCCGATAACTTTGATTAGTGGAGACTCAAAGATCTACTCCAAACTCCTTGCAGGGCGATTGGCACCTATAATCCATAAAATGGTATCAGTCCGACAACAAGTGACCATATACAGAGAGTTATCTCTTCATTTGACTTTGCAGAAACTACAGGAGACCCTATGGCCCTTATTCTTCTGGATGCAGAAAAGGCATTCGATAGGGTCTCCTGGAAGTTTTTGTGGGCAGCAATGTCAGATCGGGGAATAACGAAGGGATTTATTAAAGCTATCCAAGGACTTTATGTCAATCCAAGTGCCAGCGTCGTGATTAACGGGAGTATGTCTGAAAGTTTCATGATCACAAGGGGAACTAGGCAGGGGTGTCCCTGCTTGCCTCTCTTATTTGCGATATACATCGATCAATGTATACACAAACTTGATAGCCATCCTTGCGTGTCATCTATTATGATCAATAATTATGAAACCAAAGTCCTAGCTTACGCGGACGATATAGCTTTAGTTACCACCAACCCCAAGGAGGCTATCAAGATTGTTGAGGAGGAAGCAGCACGATTCGGCAAAACCTCCGGTTATAAACTGAATACGGGGAAAACTCAAATAGTTATAAATGACAAAGTGGAGATGGAGGACGTTAGAGTTGTGGAACACGCTACTTATCTAGGTGTCAATATAAGCGCCAAGATAGACAAAATTGTACAGAAAAACCTTGATCCATTAATAGGGCGCACCAGAAAAGATTTAATTAGATTAGATAATTTACACTTGACTATTGGTGGCAGGTGTAATTTGATTAAAATGCTGATCCTACTGACATTTTTATACTTCTGTAGAACAATTTGTCTTGAGTTTTCCCAGTATTACTTTACAAACATCGAATCTCTGTTTTCTAAATTTATATGGGGATGTAAGAAACCACGAAGGGCACTAAAATGGATTATGCTACCAAAAGAAAGAGGGGGGTTAGCGATGCCAAACTTTAGGATCTACTATTGGGCATCAGTGGCCAAATATTGTACAAATCTGATAGCTATCGATTCTAGTAATCTTGCGATCCCGACCCCTCAGGAAATGGTTCTAGGAGATGGAAGCAAAGGGTGTTTATGGCGACATATTAACGACAATTTTTTTAAGAAAACTAAACTCAAGACTATTTTGGGAATTTGGAAAGTTTGGATCAATATGCGTAAACTCCTAGGGTTGGGACGTTCCTCATGCTATACTCCAATTAGTGGCAACTCTGATCTCCCAGAGATTTTTCATGATGGTTGTATGTCTAAGTGGGTTAGGGCAGGAATTACCCAACTAGGTTGCTTCTATATCGTAAATCGACTGAAAAGTTTTTCAGAGCTTCGTAATGATTATAATGTCAGCAATAGGGATTTTTTTAAGTACTTACAGGTTGGGATTTCTTGTTAAAGAAAATGGGGGGGCACTGTAATTTCCAAAATATCGCAGCAATAGATAAATTATGTTCGGACACTACCACTAGAATCGGGGAAATTTATAAGGAGTTTATTAGTACTCTCCCGGATGATCTAGACAAACATCTTGCTTGGTGGCAGGCTAACCTATCCGTACAGCAAGCAACACCGGATCGTGCGCTAGAACTTGCACAAACATCGCTAATGTCAATAAAACTGCAAGCAGAATTCTACAAAACATTTTTTGCCCTTTACTACACTCCATATAAAATGAGTAAATGGGCCAGCGGCTCGGGAACTGCTTGTCCACGCTGTTCATTGGTGGCAGCTAATGATATTCACATGTTCGCCAGGTGCTCAGCACTTACCAACCTTAGGATAGAAGTATCCAATTTCATTTCGGATATATTTCAGGTAGAAATCACTATCTCCACTGAAGAAATGATCTTAGGAGTGGCTGCAACTGAACGCCTAACATACCAATAGGGGCTGATTTTTGTAGCTATGGCGGCTCTTAGATTGTGTATAGCCACCACATGGCTGGACCCTCATCCGCCATCTTTCACACAATGGAGGGCTAGATTACTAGCCATATGTATCGTGGAGGTGGCCATATATAAAACAACAAAGAGGGATGATGATTTGGGAACCATTGATGCTCTGGATAGAAGCCTACGGTTAAGGGAAATATATTTAAGGGAATATCCCTAAGGAGAAAGCTGATGTGTGAATCTCGCTCTTCATTCTTTTCTTTTCCTTTTTTTTTTTGGTTATCAAATCTTGCGAGTTTATGTATGATCTAATTTGCTCTGGAATTCTACTTCTTCAACTTATATACTTCAGGTGGTGCAACCGAATTTTGTTTCTTGACCTTGGTCTGCTAGTAGGGGGAGGGGGGTTATGTACTGTATTAAAATGTCAAAATGTGAATAAAAACGTAAAAAAAAAAATGGGGACGTGGCCAAGATGGCGGCCTGAGCAGACGTTTTGGTCGGACGCTCGCCGTCCTAACCCCCCTTGGCGCCCCTTTCTAGACCTGTTAGACCCCCCCAAGCACCTTGAAACCCGGCTGCCTTGACGGAGTGTGTCGTGCTCGGCCCGGTGTGCCCAGAGGCCAACCAGCGGGGCCTCTGGAAGCCTTCCAAGCCGTGGAAGACTCGCCCGGACAGCAGAGGAGGAAATGGCGGCCGGTCCCGCCGAGCGATAGCGGCTGACTGGGTCCTCCGCCGTGGGCCGCCTGCGCTCCTCGCCCACCGGATTACAAGTATGGGCGAGTGTGGACGGTGGGCGGAGTGAGCGGCCATCACCGCGGCATTCAGGGCTGCGGGAGAAGGAGCCAGCCGGGAGAGACAGAACTTGAGGCCCCGGCTTTGGGCCTGCACGGAGGCCGCGACGCGAGCCCACTGGCGCCTCGGAGGGCAGAGGACAACGGATATTGGGCCCGGAAAGCAAATCAGAAAGACGGCTGAGCTGCGGCCCCCTGGGGCCCTCGTAAAGGTGAGGAGTGTGGCGCGAGGCTGGTGGAAGCAGACGGCTCGGGGGTCATAATCAAGCCCCCGGTGTGAGGCCTGCTAGGGCCTACCTGTCATATAACCCCAGCACGGGCCCTGAGAGACGGTGCAGAGCGGGAGAGACATCAACTTCGGCACGCCCGGGAAAGGCACAGAGGCGCGGCGGTGCGAGGGGCCCAGGACAGCAAGGCCCTGTAGAAACGTCCAACAGAGATCGGCCGGGAGAGGCAGAACTCGAGGCCCCGGCTTCGGGCCAACACGGAGGCCGCGGCGTGAGCACACAGGAGCCTCGAGTGCGGAGGACTGCCGGAACCAGGCCCGGGCAGCAAACTGGAGGGACAGCCAAGCTACGGCCCCCCGGGGTCCTCATGAAGGGGAGGAGTGCGGCGCAATGCTGCTAGGAGCAGACGGCCCGGTGGGCATAATCGAGCCCCCGGCGTAGGGCCCAGGGGTCTACCTGCCACATAACCCCAAAGTGAGCACTGAGAGACAGCGTAGAACAGGGGAAACAGGAACATCACCATGCCCCGGGACAGACACGACAGCGCGGCGGCGAGGGGGGCTTGCGAAGTGGGGCCCCAACGAGACGACCACCGGATGCCGTAGGGACGGAGCAGGGACACACCGTGGGCCTACACAGGAGGGTCTTGTGGAGCTGGATCGGCCAGTGAAGGGGGACCACAAAGAAGACGGAGGTTGGTAAAGGAGAGGCCGCGTGTCGAGAGCCCTCTACTGGGGTCCGGAAGCTACGGTGGCAGACATCGCAGAAAGTTCACGCCACGGGTGGAGCTCTCCGCAGTAGAGGCCAGGGGGTGACCGGCGCTTCACTCGCGTGACTTCTGACCGGGCACCGGCACTCACCACTGACAGGAAGCCCGCTGCCGGCCCACCTGTCTGGCTAGAGGCAAGAACAGTGTTGGGGGACAACTGAGAGTGGCCTACACGAGGTCTGAGAGGGACACCATGCGGGCCTGCGAAAACAAGGGGACCGCACGCTCCCTGAGATGCTTGCCAAGGGACGAAATCGTAGACTAGCCCACCCGGAATGGACATGCCGATCACCAAGTCCTTCCTGGAATCGCTTTTCAACTCGCTCAGGGATGACTTTAAAACGCTGCAGCAGGAGGGGGCGGGAAAGGTCAAGGAGATTAGACGCGAAGTGGACCGCCTCGGAGAACGAGTGATGGCCATCGAAGAGACGGACCAGGCCAGGAGCGAGGAGATCGACCAACTGCAACAGGAGGGTCAGAGAGATCAGCAACTGGACCTACCAGCGAGTGCGGAGGACCTGGAAAACCGGTCCCGTCGAAACAACATACGGGTCAGGGGGGTCCCTCTGAAGGAAGAGGGGACGGACAGCACAGCCTATTTACAAGCTCTCTTCCGCGACGTCTTGGGGAAACCGTCAGACTTTCAGATCAGGATTGATAGAGCGCACAGAGTGGGACCCCATAGACGCTCGCCTGCCCCCCCACCAGACATCTTATCTTTCCTGCCGGACTTCCCCCTCAAGGAACGGATCCTCAAGGAAGCAAGACGGAAGCAGCCACTCCAATTCCGCAACTGTCCTATAGCACTATATCAGGACCTGTCGGCCATTACTCTGCAGAAGCGGAAATCATTCAAGATAGCCACGGACTTCCTGCGGCAAGAGGAGATCCCATACTCCTGGGACCACCCGTTCAGGTTGATTTTTAAATGGAAGGGGGCCTTGCAGCAACTGCGATCCTTGCAGGACACATGCACGCTTCTGGGCCTAGAGCAACCGGAGGACCAGATGCCATTGCTACAGACCCAGGGGCAAACTCCTGGGTGTTGGCAGAGAGTAAGATGCAGACGCTCGCCCAAGCTCCAATCTAAGCCAGAGGCTCACGTCATCTCGGGAAGAAAGGGCCACAGCCATTCGAGAAGTGGCCAAAGAAACGTAGCCAACGGAATGAGCTCCTACGGGGAAGGGTCGACTCATCGCTTCTACTGTGCAGGTGCGGGGGGGGGGGGCGGATGGGGAACCACGATGGCCGTCACTTGGATACGCTCCACTAGGTATCGACACCACAGCCCTGAGATGGACTGGCAGGACTGGGACACTGAAGTATCAAAATTTGGGTGTTGGGAGGGATTGTTACTGGGGAGTTCTGAGAGGGGGGGGACAGGGGGGGCATGGGGAGGACCGGGAGTTGGGACAAGAGGGATGTTCGGGGGTTGAAGGGGGGACTCCGGTGTGGTGCGAGGCGGGAAGCGCAGGATTGGAGGCCTGATCAATGATGCCCAGAGGTAGTGGGGACTCCGCTCATGGGGCCCGGGCGACTGAACCCATGCTGCAAATTGTTTCCCTTAATGTCAAAGGGCTCAACAACCCCATCAAACGTAGAGCTGTCTTGTCCTTCCTAGAGAACACAAGGGCGGAAATCTGCCTGTTGCAGGAAACGCATCTACTACCTAAAGGCTGGCACCGTATGCGGTCCAGGGCGTTCCCGACACAATACTACTCTTCCACAGCCGAGAAGAAAGTAGGGGTGGCCATTTTATTTGCACGCCATTTCAAGGGGCAAGTGTGAGAAAAAGTGGCAGACATCAAGGGGAGGCTCCTAGCTTATAAAGTACAACTGGAAGGGTGGTCCGCGGTCGTTGGGACAATTTATGCATCCAACACTAAACAAGAATCCTTTCTCATAGGGGCATTGGCGGATGCTTTGTCCCACGACCTCAAATCAACGTTAGTGGGGGGTGACAGTAACATCGTGATGGATTCCACAAAAGACAGGTCAGGCCGCAGGTTTGGTGATACGGGGGCGATATCTAAGGAAGGGGAGCAATGGTTGGAGAGCAGAGGGTTTGTGGATCTATGGAAGAGGACACACCCTGCCACCCCGGGATACACCTTCTACTCACACGTACACCACACATACGCTTGCTTGGACCACTTCCTGGGGTCCTCGGAGGTGGCGGCCCAGCCTGCGGACATGGAGGTCATACCTGCTGCACTCTCCGACCACGATGCACTCGCACTACACATACGCGTCCTTAGAACCAAGACACGCAGGGGCAGATGGCGACTTCGGGAAACTCTTTTGCAGCGCAAGGGAGTCATACAGCAGCTCAGCACAAGCATCACAGATTATTTAGCCATAAACGATACGGCAGATGTTGCACTGACGGCATTGTGGGGGGCTCTGAAGGCGGTCGTGCGGGGAGAATTGATCGCAATAGCGGTAGCTGAAGCTAGGGAACACCGAGATAAAAGACAGATGCTGTCTGACCAAGTGCTCGAATTGGAGCGTGTCCATAGCAGAACAGGGGCCCCCAGGATATGGCGCAAGCTTAAAGCGGCAAGGGCCCAGCTAGCGAGCCTTGATCTGGACAGAGCGGAATACGCGGCGCTGAGACTGCGCCACGCATATTATGTAGGCGGAGACAGAACAGGTCGCCTGCTTGCCAGTAAACTCAAGGCTAAGGTTCTACAATCCAAGATCAAAGCCATCCAAGACGGTGATGGGAGGGAACTGCGGGATGATGAGCAGATCGCTGAATCGTTTCGGGCATTTTATGCAAAGCTATATGCGGCGGAACCCAACCTGGACAGGGGGGAGGCAGACTTATACCTGGGAACGTCGAAGGTCACAGCCCTCAACGAAGCGAACGCGCGGTCCCTTGACGCACCGATTAGACCGGACGAGGTAATCGCGGCAATAGCGAGCCTCAAGCCGCTAAAGGCGCCAGGCCCGGACGGCTATTCGGCGGGCTTCTATAAAACATTCTGCCCTATTCTAGCCCCGGTGCTGACTAGATTATTTAACTCTTTTCAGGGCCCGGGCTCCATTCCACGCGACATGCTGGAGGCTGACGTCATTGTTCTGCCGAAGCCGGGGAAAGACAAGACCAACTGCGCAGCGTACAGACCCTTCTCGCTCCTTAATCTGGATTTGAAGCTGTTCACAGGCATACTGGCCGCAAGGCTAGGCCCCTGCCTGCCAGGCATCATTGAACCTGACCAAGCGGGATTTATCCCGAATAGGCAGTGTGCGGACAACACAAAACATCTGCTGCATGTTATTGACAAGACCCACTTCAATGACTCGGACGCGGCCCTTGTCTCCGTCGACGCGGAAAAGGCATTTGACCGAGTCGACTGGGGATACCTGGACTCCACCCAGGCGCGCTTTGGGGTGGGAGAACGCTTCCGTACCTGGGTTGCCGGCTGCTACGCTGCCCCACAAGCGGTCATTCGGGTTAACGGGGTGTGTTCTAAACCATTCGTCATCCAACGTGGGACAAGACAGGGGTGCCCGCTCTCCCCGTTACTTTTCGCTCTTTACATCTAGCCGTTCGCACAGAAAGTCAGGGACAACCCAGCAATTGCCGGAGTCACATTTGGGGGGTAAGAGGAGACCATAAGCCTCTATGCGGACAACATCCTCGTGGCGGTGGAAGACCCTATCAACTCAATCCCAGCGTTCTTGAAAGAAATGGAGGAGTTTGGGAAAGTGTCCGGGTTTAAAATGAACATAGGGAAGTCTTTGGTACTCCCACTGGGGCGCAATGCCCGTGCGTCTAGCACGCTACCTCGAACCTCGGGGGGCTCGCCTTCAGTTTATCGGTGCCCTACCTGGGCATACCCCTGACGCCCAGCACTGTGCAAACAGTGGAACAGAACTACTTGGATCTCCTAGGTCGGCTCCTAGGAGACCTGGTGAAATGGCGTCAGCACTCACTATCGTGGTTGGGGCACGTGGCGGCGGTGAAAATGTCCTTGCTTCCGAGGGTACTGTACTTATTCCAGACGCTGCCAGTCACGCCCCCACTAGGACTGCTCAAAAAACTTCAGGACGCCATCTGTCAGTTCGTCTGGGCTGGGAAAAGACCACGTCTACGTAGAGACCTCACCGGACAGACCATGTCGGTCGGCGGGCTGGGTGTCCCAGACCTACAGAGATACTTTCAGGCTGCGCAGCTCCGATATCTACTGGAATGGCACCGCCCCGAATCTGAAAAGAGGTGGCTGTTCCAGGACTGAGCAATGGCACAAATGCCACTATGGAGAGTCCCTTTCCTGAGGCGGCAGGATCGCCCAGCATACATGAAAAAGTCTCCTTTCACACGCACTATTTTGCAGGTGTGGGACAGGGTGGCCATGTCCAGGGGCCTCACTACATATCCCTCACCGATGACGCCTTTGTTCGACAACCCGGCGTTTGAGCCGGGCACGGTCCAGGGCTCCTTTCCTCAATGGAGGTCTTCGGACTGCAGGTCGGCCGGCCACCTGTTTGACCTGAAGGATTTATGCCGCTAACTACCCTGCAGGAGACATATGCGATCCCACGGCTCCCACGCTTTCAATATTTTCAAATCCGTCACTGGCTCACGGGCAAGGACGTTCTACCGCTGGTCAGTAGGCAACTCACACCCTTTGAAAAATGGCTCCACACCAAGAAGACAGACAGGCAGGCGATAACGGATCTGTATGAAATGCTATGCCACTGCTTCCTGACTCACGTTCGACTGGTCAAAAAAGATGGGAACGGGAACTGGGCCGATCCCTTACCGACAAAGAGTGGCAAGATATCTATTATAGGGCCCACCACACCGCGAGGAACGTGGCTAGCAAAGAATCGGCGGTCAAGGTAGCTTACTACTGGCACTTGACGCCAGCCCGACTTCACCAAAGTAACCCCCGTCGTGATCCCCAGTGCTGGAGGGGCTGCGGACACGTAGGCACTTTAACCCACATACTGTGGGATGCGCTGAATTGCAGGAATTTTGGGAGCAAGTACTAAGGGATATAGATAAATACTTTGACACAGAAACACCTCGCTTCCCAGCTTATACACTGCTAGGCCTACCCAACAAAATCACCTTTCCGCTCAAGTCCCTCAGGGGTAAACAAATGGGGCTAGCGATGGGGGCGGCGACACAACACATTCTTTCGTTATGGGGCACCACACCGAAACCCACGCACACGGGGTGGCTCCACAGGCTTTGGTACACTATGGGCATGGAAAGGATACATGCCACCCTCACCCAGACACAAGACATGTTCCTTGACACCTGGCAACCCCTAGTAGACCTTCTATCAGAGGAATTCAATGAGTTAACCTGCCCGAAGTACCTAAGGGTTCTCCACCTCGCTGACGCTTTTCACGAACCAGCTTACCCATCCACCTAGAGCTTTTAGAGTCACTGACGGTCACAATGTCCATTAGTGTGCTGCCCACACCGGAGGGGGGGGATCCGGGGGGAAGAGGGGGGGGGGGGCAGGGGGAGGGGGCACTGTTCAGTTGGGGTTGTTCAAGGCACTGTCCTTCAGCACCGAGCCCACGCCTGCTCGCATGGACACATTTTCCGCTCCCACCCACATTTTGAGTAACCAGGGGGCGGGGGCCTGGATCAGAGACCGGGGGTGTTTCCCGAGAAATGCAATACCTGCCTTGTTTTATGTTTTATTTCACGAAATGCAATAAAAATGATTTAAACCAAAAAAAATAAAAATTATGAAATTATGAAAATGTCACACATAGCTATCTGAAATCTTGATAGCTATGTTTAGCATAAATTGCAAATCACATCAGACAGTGTAACTAATGAGTCACACAAGAAGGTCAGACCTACTGAGCAAAGTTAAAGGGTTTTCTTACAGACTCAGAAACAAGCTGATATATATGAGTCTCAAAAGAAAATCGTAAAAATATAAAAGGACCCGAATAAATCTGAATCTCCTAATGAAATTCAATCTAAACAGTAAGAAACATACGAAAAACTCTGTTGCCGTAAGGTAAAGGAAGAGAAAAGGATTTGAAGATTACATTTCAGAGTTTGATCTTCCTGCCTAGTCATTAGTATCTTTAAGGCTATATAACTAATTCTACTGTGTACCAAATTTGGGGAAATCCTAATTAATCTAAGAAATGCAAGGAACAGGTGTCAGCACAATGGAGTATTTCGTAAAAGTACTCCAACTCTATAGGGTGTATAACATGGAGCCACACAGTGAGAGGAATAGCAGAGGTCTACACCTCATGAAATCGTAAGGGTCTCTGCCCTCTGACTAGCAATACAACACCAATTAAAACACAAGGTATTCAAGGTCACCAACGTCATCATCTCCAGTATATTTCCAGCATTCACTGTAGCAATTGGCAACTTTCAGTGATTCTCCCACACTCCCAAGTGGGAACATTCAATCAACCTTGAGTTTTTCCATCTCTGCCATGAGAACCCGACTCCAACTTTGTTAGCGCACCTTCTTCTTTCCAAAAGTCTCTTTACATACCTTACTGTCTTACTATTTCTACCATATATAATGCCCTTTTCACTAACTACTGAAGTCTTGGTCTGCACCTACAGAGGAGAGAAATATACAAGCAAGAAATTCATACGTTAACAGTTGGACTTTGAAAACCCAAAAGCTTAAGGCCTTTGGTCACGCTAAGTTAGCACAACAATTAAGGTGCACCCAATCATTGAATATATCTGTGCACGTTTGGTCACGAAATCAATGCATTATTATAAGTACATCCTCAGAAAAAAAACATTGGTCTCATCCCAAAAGACATTCATGTAA
The DNA here is from genome assembly GCF_964261635.1 of Lissotriton helveticus. Taxonomy (NCBI): domain Eukaryota; kingdom Metazoa; phylum Chordata; class Amphibia; order Caudata; family Salamandridae; genus Lissotriton; species Lissotriton helveticus. The sequence continues at coordinate 331,420,196 of NC_136068.1, read as the reverse complement.
CTATAGGTGAGAACGGATTTTGGAAAAGGGGGGTGGTGATGGACAGAGTTTCTGAATGATGCAGAATACTCTTACCAAGTCAATAGATCATGGTTTTAATCCATCACCGTTTTTTAGCTCACTGCACCATCCCAGCTCAGAACCTGGCTATATGCAAATTAGTCTGTTCCTGTCCCAGTGCATGATGGGAACAGGGCAAACCAAACTACCAAGCCAATTCCTCTACTGGGAAGGAAACAAGCTTCCGGGGACCGGTTTCTGGCATCACAGCCTTCTTCGGCCCGGCTTGCTTGAATCCTGATGGTGCAATGAGCAAGGGACTCACGTCTGAGTATACCCTCCCACACATAGTGTGGATAAAACCGATTTTGGAAAAGGGGGGTGGTGATGGACAGAGTTTCTGAATGATGCAGAATACTCTTACCAAGTCAATAGATCATGGTTTTAATCCATCACCGTTTTTTAGCTCACTGCACCATCCCAGCTCAGAACCTGGCTATATGCAAATTAGTCTGTTCCTGTCCCAGTGCATGATGGGAACAGGGCAAACCAAACTACCAAGCCAATTCCTCTACTGGGAAGGAAACAAGCTTCCGGGGACCGGTTTCTGGCATCACAGCCTTCTTCGGCCCGGCTTGCTTGAATCCTGATGGTGCAATGAGCAAGGGACTCACGTCTGAGTATACCCTCCCACACATAGTGTGGATAAAACCGATTTTGGAAAAGGGGGGTGGTGATGGACAGAGTTTCTGAATGATGCAGAATACTCTTACCAAGTCAATAGATCATGGTTTTAATCCATCACCGTTTTTTAGCTCACTGCACCATCCCAGCTCAGAACCTGGCTATATGCAAATTAGTCTGTTCCTGTCCCAGTGCATGATGGGAACAGGGCAAACCAAACTACCAAGCCAATTCCTCTACTGGGAAGGAAACAAGCTTCCGGGGACCGGTTTCTGGCATCACAGCCTTCTTCGGCCCGGCTTGCTTGAATCCTGATGGTGCAATGAGCAAGGGACTCACGTCTGAGTATACCCTCCCACACATAGTGTGGATAAAACCGATTTTGGAAAAGGGGGGTGGTGATGGACAGAGTTTCTGAATGATGCAGAATACTCTTACCAAGTCAATAGATCATGGTTTTAATCCATCACCGTTTTTTAGCTCACTGCACCATCCCAGCTCAGAACCTGGCTATATGCAAATTAGTCTGTTCCTGTCCCAGTGCATGATGGGAACAGGGCAAACCAAACTACCAAGCCAATTCCTCTACTGGGAAGGAAACAAGCTTCCGGGGACCGGTTTCTGGCATCACAGCCTTCTTCGGCCCGGCTTGCTTGAATCCTGATGGTGCAATGAGCAAGGGACTCACGTCTGAGTATACCCTCCCACACATAGTGTGGATAAAACCGATTTTGGAAAAGGGGGGTGGTGATGGACAGAGTTTCTGAATGATGCAGAATACTCTTACCAAGTCAATAGATCATGGTTTTAATCCATCACCGTTTTTTAGCTCACTGCACCATCCCAGCTCAGAACCTGGCTATATGCAAATTAGTCTGTTCCTGTCCCAGTGCATGATGGGAACAGGGCAAACCAAACTACCAAGCCAATTCCTCTACTGGGAAGGAAACAAGCTTCCGGGGACCGGTTTCTGGCATCACAGCCTTCTTCGGCCCGGCTTGCTTGAATCCTGATGGTGCAATGAGCAAGGGACTCACGTCTGAGTATACCCTCCCACACATAGTGTGGATAAAACCGATTTTGGAAAAGGGGGGTGGTGATGGACAGAGTTTCTGAATGATGCAGAATACTCTTACCAAGTCAATAGATCATGGTTTTAATCCATCACCGTTTTTTAGCTCACTGCACCATCCCAGCTCAGAACCTGGCTATATGCAAATTAGTCTGTTCCTGTCCCAGTGCATGATGGGAACAGGGCAAACCAAACTACCAAGCCAATTCCTCTACTGGGAAGGAAACAAGCTTCCGGGGACCGGTTTCTGGCATCACAGCCTTCTTCGGCCCGGCTTGCTTGAATCCTGATGGTGCAATGAGCAAGGGACTCACGTCTGAGTATACCCTCCCACACATAGTGTGGATAAAACCGATTTTGGAAAAGGGGGGTGGTGATGGACAGAGTTTCTGAATGATGCAGAATACTCTTACCAAGTCAATAGATCATGGTTTTAATCCATCACCGTTTTTTAGCTCACTGCACCATCCCAGCTCAGAACCTGGCTATATGCAAATTAGTCTGTTCCTGTCCCAGTGCATGATGGGAACAGGGCAAACCAAACTACCAAGCCAATTCCTCTACTGGGAAGGAAACAAGCTTCCGGGGACCGGTTTCTGGCATCACAGCCTTCTTCGGCCCGGCTTGCTTGAATCCTGATGGTGCAATGAGCAAGGGACTCACGTCTGAGTATACCCTCCCACACATAGTGTGGATAAAACCGATTTTGGAAAAGGGGGGTGGTGATGGACAGAGTTTCTGAATGATGCAGAATACTCTTACCAAGTCAATAGATCATGGTTTTAATCCATCACCGTTTTTTAGCTCACTGCACCATCCCAGCTCAGAACCTGGCTATATGCAAATTAGTCTGTTCCTGTCCCAGTGCATGATGGGAACAGGGCAAACCAAACTACCAAGCCAATTCCTCTACTGGGAAGGAAACAAGCTTCCGGGGACCGGTTTCTGGCATCACAGCCTTCTTCGGCCCGGCTTGCTTGAATCCTGATGGTGCAATGAGCAAGGGACTCACGTCTGAGTATACCCTCCCACACATAGTGTGGATAAAACCGATTTTGGAAAAGGGGGGTGGTGATGGACAGAGTTTCTGAATGATGCAGAATACTCTTACCAAGTCAATAGATCATGGTTTTAATCCATCACCGTTTTTTAGCTCACTGCACCATCCCAGCTCAGAACCTGGCTATATGCAAATTAGTCTGTTCCTGTCCCAGTGCATGATGGGAACAGGGCAAACCAAACTACCAAGCCAATTCCTCTACTGGGAAGGAAACAAGCTTCCGGGGACCGGTTTCTGGCATCACAGCCTTCTTCGGCCCGGCTTGCTTGAATCCTGATGGTGCAATGAGCAAGGGACTCACGTCTGAGTATACCCTCCCACACATAGTGTGGATAAAACCGATTTTGGAAAAGGGGGGTGGTGATGGACAGAGTTTCTGAATGATGCAGAATACTCTTACCAAGTCAATAGATCATGGTTTTAATCCATCACCGTTTTTTAGCTCACTGCACCATCCCAGCTCAGAACCTGGCTATATGCAAATTAGTCTGTTCCTGTCCCAGTGCATGATGGGAACAGGGCAAACCAAACTACCAAGCCAATTCCTCTACTGGGAAGGAAACAAGCTTCCGGGGACCGGTTTCTGGCATCACAGCCTTCTTCGGCCCGGCTTGCTTGAATCCTGATGGTGCAATGAGCAAGGGACTCACGTCTGAGTATACCCTCCCACACATAGTGTGGATAAAACCGATTTTGGAAAAGGGGGGTGGTGATGGACAGAGTTTCTGAATGATGCAGAATACTCTTACCAAGTCAATAGATCATGGTTTTAATCCATCACCGTTTTTTAGCTCACTGCACCATCCCAGCTCAGAACCTGGCTATATGCAAATTAGTCTGTTCCTGTCCCAGTGCATGATGGGAACAGGGCAAACCAAACTACCAAGCCAATTCCTCTACTGGGAAGGAAACAAGCTTCCGGGGACCGGTTTCTGGCATCACAGCCTTCTTCGGCCCGGCTTGCTTGAATCCTGATGGTGCAATGAGCAAGGGACTCACGTCTGAGTATACCCTCCCACACATAGTGTGGATAAAACCGATTTTGGAAAAGGGGGGTGGTGATGGACAGAGTTTCTGAATGATGCAGAATACTCTTACCAAGTCAATAGATCATGGTTTTAATCCATCACCGTTTTTTAGCTCACTGCACCATCCCAGCTCAGAACCTGGCTATATGCAAATTAGTCTGTTCCTGTCCCAGTGCATGATGGGAACAGGGCAAACCAAACTACCAAGCCAATTCCTCTACTGGGAAGGAAACAAGCTTCCGGGGACCGGTTTCTGGCATCACAGCCTTCTTCGGCCCGGCTTGCTTGAATCCTGATGGTGCAATGAGCAAGGGACTCACGTCTGAGTATACCCTCCCACACATAGTGTGGATAAAACCGATTTTGGAAAAGGGGGGTGGTGATGGACAGAGTTTCTGAATGATGCAGAATACTCTTACCAAGTCAATAGATCATGGTTTTAATCCATCACCGTTTTTTAGCTCACTGCACCATCCCAGCTCAGAACCTGGCTATATGCAAATTAGTCTGTTCCTGTCCCAGTGCATGATGGGAACAGGGCAAACCAAACTACCAAGCCAATTCCTCTACTGGGAAGGAAACAAGCTTCCGGGGACCGGTTTCTGGCATCACAGCCTTCTTCGGCCCGGCTTGCTTGAATCCTGATGGTGCAATGAGCAAGGGACTCACGTCTGAGTATACCCTCCCACACATAGTGTGGATAAAACCGATTTTGGAAAAGGGGGGTGGTGATGGACAGAGTTTCTGAATGATGCAGAATACTCTTACCAAGTCAATAGATCATGGTTTTAATCCATCACCGTTTTTTAGCTCACTGCACCATCCCAGCTCAGAACCTGGCTATATGCAAATTAGTCTGTTCCTGTCCCAGTGCATGATGGGAACAGGGCAAACCAAACTACCAAGCCAATTCCTCTACTGGGAAGGAAACAAGCTTCCGGGGACCGGTTTCTGGCATCACAGCCTTCTTCGGCCCGGCTTGCTTGAATCCTGATGGTGCAATGAGCAAGGGACTCACGTCTGAGTATACCCTCCCACACATAGTGTGGATAAAACCGATTTTGGAAAAGGGGGGTGGTGATGGACAGAGTTTCTGAATGATGCAGAATACTCTTACCAAGTCAATAGATCATGGTTTTAATCCATCACCGTTTTTTAGCTCACTGCACCATCCCAGCTCAGAACCTGGCTATATGCAAATTAGTCTGTTCCTGTCCCAGTGCATGATGGGAACAGGGCAAACCAAACTACCAAGCCAATTCCTCTACTGGGAAGGAAACAAGCTTCCGGGGACCGGTTTCTGGCATCACAGCCTTCTTCGGCCCGGCTTGCTTGAATCCTGATGGTGCAATGAGCAAGGGACTCACGTCTGAGTATACCCTCCCACACATAGTGTGGATAAAACCGATTTTGGAAAAGGGGGGTGGTGATGGACAGAGTTTCTGAATGATGCAGAATACTCTTACCAAGTCAATAGATCATGGTTTTAATCCATCACCGTTTTTTAGCTCACTGCACCATCCCAGCTCAGAACCTGGCTATATGCAAATTAGTCTGTTCCTGTCCCAGTGCATGATGGGAACAGGGCAAACCAAACTACCAAGCCAATTCCTCTACTGGGAAGGAAACAAGCTTCCGGGGACCGGTTTCTGGCATCACAGCCTTCTTCGGCCCGGCTTGCTTGAATCCTGATGGTGCAATGAGCAAGGGACTCACGTCTGAGTATACCCTCCCACACATAGTGTGGATAAAACCGATTTTGGAAAAGGGGGGTGGTGATGGACAGAGTTTCTGAATGATGCAGAATACTCTTACCAAGTCAATAGATCATGGTTTTAATCCATCACCGTTTTTTAGCTCACTGCACCATCCCAGGTCAGAACCTGGCTATATGCAAATTAGTCTGTTCCTGTCCCAGTGCATGATGGGAACAGGGCAAACCAAACTACCAAGCCAATTCCTCTACTGGGAAGGAAACAAGCTTCCGGGGACCGGTTTCTGGCATCACAGCCTTCTTCGGCCCGGCTTGCTTGAATCCTGATGGTGCAATGAGCAAGGGACTCACGTCTGAGTATACCCTCCCACACATAGTGTGGATAAAACCGATTTTGGAAAAGGGGGGTGGTGATGGACAGAGTTTCTGAATGATGCAGAATACTCTTACCAAGTCAATAGATCATGGTTTTAATCCATCACCGTTTTTTAGCTCACTGCACCATCCCAGCTCAGAACCTGGCTATATGCAAATTAGTCTGTTCCTGTCCCAGTGCATGATGGGAACAGGGCAAACCAAACTACCAAGCCAATTCCTCTACTGGGAAGGAAACAAGCTTCCGGGGACCGGTTTCTGGCATCACAGCCTTCTTCGGCCCGGCTTGCTTGAATCCTGATGGTGCAATGAGCAAGGGACTCACGTCTGAGTATACCCTCCCACACATAGTGTGGATAAAACCGATTTTGGAAAAGGGGGGTGGTGATGGACAGAGTTTCTGAATGATGCAGAATACTCTTACCAAGTCAATAGATCATGGTTTTAATCCATCACCGTTTTTTAGCTCACTGCACCATCCCAGCTCAGAACCTGGCTATATGCAAATTAGTCTGTTCCTGTCCCAGTGCATGATGGGAACAGGGCAAACCAAACTACCAAGCCAATTCCTCTACTGGGAAGGAAACAAGCTTCCGGGGACCGGTTTCTGGCATCACAGCCTTCTTCGGCCCGGCTTGCTTGAATCCTGATGGTGCAATGAGCAAGGGACTCACGTCTGAGTATACCCTCCCACACATAGTGTGGATAAAACCGATTTTGGAAAAGGGGGGTGGTGATGGACAGAGTTTCTGAATGATGCAGAATACTCTTACCAAGTCAATAGATCATGGTTTTAATCCATCACCGTTTTTTAGCTCACTGCACCATCCCAGCTCAGAACCTGGCTATATGCAAATTAGTCTGTTCCTGTCCCAGTGCATGATGGGAACAGGGCAAACCAAACTACCAAGCCAATTCCTCTACTGGGAAGGAAACAAGCTTCCGGGGACCGGTTTCTGGCATCACAGCCTTCTTCGGCCCGGCTTGCTTGAATCCTGATGGTGCAATGAGCAAGGGACTCACGTCTGAGTATACCCTCCCACACATAGTGTGGATAAAACCGATTTTGGAAAAGGGGGGTGGTGATGGACAGAGTTTCTGAATGATGCAGAATACTCTTACCAAGTCAATAGATCATGGTTTTAATCCATCACCGTTTTTTAGCTCACTGCACCATCCCAGCTCAGAACCTGGCTATATGCAAATTAGTCTGTTCCTGTCCCAGTGCATGATGGGAACAGGGCAAACCAAACTACCAAGCCAATTCCTCTACTGGGAAGGAAACAAGCTTCCGGGGACCGGTTTCTGGCATCACAGCCTTCTTCGGCCCGGCTTGCTTGAATCCTGATGGTGCAATGAGCAAGGGACTCACGTCTGAGTATACCCTCCCACACATAGTGTGGATAAAACCGATTTTGGAAAAGGGGGGTGGTGATGGACAGAGTTTCTGAATGATGCAGAATACTCTTACCAAGTCAATAGATCATGGTTTTAATCCATCACCGTTTTTTAGCTCACTGCACCATCCCAGCTCAGAACCTGGCTATATGCAAATTAGTCTGTTCCTGTCCCAGTGCATGATGGGAACAGGGCAAACCAAACTACCAAGCCAATTCCTCTACTGGGAAGGAAACAAGCTTCCGGGGACCGGTTTCTGGCATCACAGCCTTCTTCGGCCCGGCTTGCTTGAATCCTGATGGTGCAATGAGCAAGGGACTCACGTCTGAGTATACCCTCCCACACATAGTGTGGATAAAACCGATTTTGGAAAAGGGGGGTGGTGATGGACAGAGTTTCTGAATGATGCAGAATACTCTTACCAAGTCAATAGATCATGGTTTTAATCCATCACCGTTTTTTAGCTCACTGCACCATCCCAGGTCAGAACCTGGCTATATGCAAATTAGTCTGTTCCTGTCCCAGTGCATGATGGGAACAGGGCAAACCAAACTACCAAGCCAATTCCTCTACTGGGAAGGAAACAAGCTTCCGGGGACCGGTTTCTGGCATCACAGCCTTCTTCGGCCCGGCTTGCTTGAATCCTGATGGTGCAATGAGCAAGGGACTCACGTCTGAGTATACCCTCCCACACATAGTGTGGATAAAACCGATTTTGGAAAAGGGGGGTGGTGATGGACAGAGTTTCTGAATGATGCAGAATACTCTTACCAAGTCAATAGATCATGGTTTTAATCCATCACCGTTTTTTAGCTCACTGCACCATCCCAGCTCAGAACCTGGCTATATGCAAATTAGTCTGTTCCTGTCCCAGTGCATGATGGGAACAGGGCAAACCAAACTACCAAGCCAATTCCTCTACTGGGAAGGAAACAAGCTTCCGGGGACCGGTTTCTGGCATCACAGCCTTCTTCGGCCCGGCTTGCTTGAATCCTGATGGTGCAATGAGCAAGGGACTCACGTCTGAGTATACCCTCCCACACATAGTGTGGATAAAACCGATTTTGGAAAAGGGGGGTGGTGATGGACAGAGTTTCTGAATGATGCAGAATACTCTTACCAAGTCAATAGATCATGGTTTTAATCCATCACCGTTTTTTAGCTCACTGCACCATCCCAGCTCAGAACCTGGCTATATGCAAATTAGTCTGTTCCTGTCCCAGTGCATGATGGGAACAGGGCAAACCAAACTACCAAGCCAATTCCTCTACTGGGAAGGAAACAAGCTTCCGGGGACCGGTTTCTGGCATCACAGCCTTCTTCGGCCCGGCTTGCTTGAATCCTGATGGTGCAATGAGCAAGGGACTCACGTCTGAGTATACCCTCCCACACATAGTGTGGATAAAACCGATTTTGGAAAAGGGGGGTGGTGATGGACAGAGTTTCTGAATGATGCAGAATACTCTTACCAAGTCAATAGATCATGGTTTTAATCCATCACCGTTTTTTAGCTCACTGCACCATCCCAGCTCAGAACCTGGCTATATGCAAATTAGTCTGTTCCTGTCCCAGTGCATGATGGGAACAGGGCAAACCAAACTACCAAGCCAATTCCTCTACTGGGAAGGAAACAAGCTTCCGGGGACCGGTTTCTGGCATCACAGCCTTCTTCGGCCCGGCTTGCTTGAATCCTGATGGTGCAATGAGCAAGGGACTCACGTCTGAGTATACCCTCCCACACATAGTGTGGATAAAACCGATTTTGGAAAAGGGGGGTGGTGATGGACAGAGTTTCTGAATGATGCAGAATACTCTTACCAAGTCAATAGATCATGGTTTTAATCCATCACCGTTTTTTAGCTCACTGCACCATCCCAGCTCAGAACCTGGCTATATGCAAATTAGTCTGTTCCTGTCCCAGTGCATGATGGGAACAGGGCAAACCAAACTACCAAGCCAATTCCTCTACTGGGAAGGAAACAAGCTTCCGGGGACCGGTTTCTGGCATCACAGCCTTCTTCGGCCCGGCTTGCTTGAATCCTGATGGTGCAATGAGCAAGGGACTCACGTCTGAGTATACCCTCCCACACATAGTGTGGATAAAACCGATTTTGGAAAAGGGGGGTGGTGATGGACAGAGTTTCTGAATGATGCAGAATACTCTTACCAAGTCAATAGATCATGGTTTTAATCCATCACCGTTTTTTAGCTCACTGCACCATCCCAGCTCAGAACCTGGCTATATGCAAATTAGTCTGTTCCTGTCCCAGTGCATGATGGGAACAGGGCAAACCAAACTACCAAGCCAATTCCTCTACTGGGAAGGAAACAAGCTTCCGGGGACCGGTTTCTGGCATCACAGCCTTCTTCGGCCCGGCTTGCTTGAATCCTGATGGTGCAATGAGCAAGGGACTCACGTCTGAGTATACCCTCCCACACATAGTGTGGATAAAACCGATTTTGGAAAAGGGGGGTGGTGATGGACAGAGTTTCTGAATGATGCAGAATACTCTTACCAAGTCAATAGATCATGGTTTTAATCCATCACCGTTTTTTAGCTCACTGCACCATCCCAGCTCAGAACCTGGCTATATGCAAATTAGTCTGTTCCTGTCCCAGTGCATGATGGGAACAGGGCAAACCAAACTACCAAGCCAATTCCTCTACTGGGAAGGAAACAAGCTTCCGGGGACCGGTTTCTGGCATCACAGCCTTCTTCGGCCCGGCTTGCTTGAATCCTGATGGTGCAATGAGCAAGGGACTCACGTCTGAGTATACCCTCCCACACATAGTGTGGATAAAACCGATTTTGGAAAAGGGGGGTGGTGATGGACAGAGTTTCTGAATGATGCAGAATACTCTTACCAAGTCAATAGATCATGGTTTTAATCCATCACCGTTTTTTAGCTCACTGCACCATCCCAGCTCAGAACCTGGCTATATGCAAATTAGTCTCATAAAAGTTTAAACATTAGTATACAAACATCATATAATTCTATTATTCTAGCATGGAACATTTCAAAAATAAATTTGAAACTCCATAATGCTAGTAATTATTATGAGTATACTGCGCTTACATTGTGCTGACAGCACATAAACAACATAAGCTTGTGACGTATAAGTGGGGAGCCAAAACTAAGGTGTTCCAGCATTTTCTGGTCTCTACCATTTGGTGCCTTAAAAAATATCACACACATATTTTGAATGCTTCAACATGTGTGTGATATTTTTTAAGGAAAAAAAGAAAATAAAGACAAGAATCACATAAAGTATAATTGTTTGAATTGGGATGTTTTTCTCCTGCTTAATACTCTCTTTATGTGATGTGGTGCACTGCTACATTTTTCTTTTGTTACTTGAAACCTTTGGGTATACACAGACTGGCAGCAGCTGTCTGTAGTGTGTGCAAACACTTTTGAAATACTTTGTTGCTAAATGTATTGTTGGGGACATAGGTCGGGGGCAGTCTCCTTGGACCTCTGCCTCTGTTCTTATGACTATCATATGACTAAGTGTAGTTGCCTTAGTGTATTCCTCTCATGCAGTATCACAATAGAGGGTCTTGGTGTTGGCAGGATGGGACATCTCTATTAGGATGGGAGGGGTAGAGCTGTCACCTACCAAACTTCCACTTTAAAGGAACTGTCCCAGCTCACAAACAAACGCCTTCACACTAGTGTATTATGCCACCAGACATTCTGGGGCCTGGGCAGGGAGGTAGGAAATTCTAGACACCTATGAAGAGAGAAGTTTCTTCCACTACAAAGTGGGTACCAAGTGTAAAATGGGGGGCCCCTGGAGCCACTCAATCAATTAATCAATATATACTTTATTCGGCATCAATCCAATACCATAAAAGTGCAGATTATAAAAACATTCAAATGTCACAATTATCACAATAAGACGGACCCGACCCAACAATACATATACAAAACGTTTACTAAGCCCGTTTTCTACTATCATTGTTATACATGTGATTAATAAATATTGTGTGTTAAAAAAAAAGGAGTGGCATCATCAGTTAAAATAATAACACATGCAAGATACAGCCTCCTCACAGGGAACACAATAGGTAGTCATTTATTTCAAAGGTACCCACATCCACACAATTCATTACCGGGGCCTTTAGCCTAGCAATACTAAGGTCAATATAATCACTCCTCTCCTCTGGTGTTTCTAAGTCGCATTGCCGACTTTAAAAAATGTACAGTACAACAAAGAGTTAAAATCTCTATAGACAACTTCACAAACAATAGGGCCACCTTAGCCTGCTTAAAACCAGCTTTAAAAAAAGTACTTTTTAAGAATAGCTTCCTGGGGTGCACATAGTAGGGGCACAGTAAGACAAAGTGAAGGGTATCTTGCGGAGACCGTTGATCGCAGCCGCACGGGCCCTTCAACTCTATAGTTTTAGTATAACCTGCCGGCACCGCTAGAATATGATGTATTAGGTTTAGCCTGAAGCGTGTCATTAAAAATCTGTCTTTGGCATTGTGGATAAAAGACAAGTAAGGCTCAATGCCCAAGCCTGGAGCCACTCTTAAGTACACTCCTGATGCCTTGCTGCCCTCCTGCTTGAGGCCGACCCTACTTGCCAAAAGGGAAGACTTTATCTGCTCCTTTCATCCCAAGCTGAATGACTCCAAGGGTCAGCTGACTGACCTCCTGCTCTGAGCTACAGGTACATAACGCGCTCCATTGGCCTCCCTTCATCTGCCCAGCTGACTTGCAATAGAACCTGCAACTGGAACTGCCAGAGCCTGCCCTGAAAGAGTGAGTCCCTGATCCTGAAGTGGTGTCTGCCCAGCTTAAGACTGAGTGCAGTAGGGTTTGAAAATTAAGTAAATTATTTAAAACAACATTACATTCACTGAAAAAAACACAGAAACTGGTTTTAGTTCTGACTCAAACGCCCAAAACAAGTGACATTCTTCAGTTATGGTAAGCAACACGCACAAAACATACCATAGCTTGTGCCGTAACAGTGCTCAAAACACCAATGTGGCAACAGCATGGAATAAAAAAAGAGCTATCAAAATAGCAACATGGAGGATGGCAAATAACAGTGGTTTGGGGCATTTGAGCCAGAACCGCAGCTTATTTTTTTAACTGTGTTTTTCAGTGAACGTAGTTTTTTTTTGTTGCATAATTGTGCAAACCTCTTATGCCTGAAGATTAGGCAACAAGTTAGGGATGTTTGAAAGAAGGGAATACAAATGAAGAGCTAAACATTGGCAAACTAAATATCTACCATAACTTTTACAATGTAAATTATTTCAAGAATCTTTTGTGATATAAAGTGTTGGACTAGGGAGTGGTTAGATTTATTTTTCTCATTCCAACCTAAGCTGCCGTGTGGGACTCAGAACTAGCACAATACAATTTATATGCTAACTAAAGTAAATTCATATATTTACACCAAAAACCCACATTGACTGTGAACAGAATAAGTCTATAATTGTACGTATCTTTACAGACATAGGATTTTATAGAGTTAGAAACAGCGTTTTATATATTTATTTGAGCCACCCTGCCTACTTAATTAATCAAAGTACAAGGGCAATTTCAAATGTAATGTTTCTTTTAACTTACTTTAGTTTATGCATAAATTATTAATTCATGGTATCCAATATAAATACATAGTACTATTTATTCTGTACAGATTTACTTATGCTGGTAACATTAGTATTTACATTTATGCATATATGATAAAAAAAGAAGCAAAGAACTGGGGGGCATATTATCAAGAAGGTATGCAACGTTTACAACAAACTTTTTACAACGCACTACCATTACAACGCAGGTATTACCACGCATACCATTACAACGCATGCGCTGGGGGGCGCTCTGGGTAAGTAATACGTTTAATTTTCTATCCAACACCTTCCCTAGTGTCCACGGGGACTGGAGTTGGAATAGAAAATTATACTTACCACTATCCAGCACCTCTAAGCGCTATGCGTTGTAACGGTATTCGTTGTAAATACCGCGTTGTAAAGGTATGCGTGGTAAAAGTATGCGTTGTAACTTCATACATCCTATCAAGAAAGGCGATAAAATTATCGCCGCTTTAGCGGCAGGAAACTGCCGCTGAAGCGGCGATAATGGCCTTGATAATATGTCCTTGTGAATTCCCATAGCAGCCCAGGTTCTGGTGTTAACCTGGGCTGCTATGGGAATTCACAAGGGCATATTATCAAGGCCATTATCTCCGCTTCAGCTGCTGTTTCCTGCCGCTAAAGCGGCGATAATTTTATCGCCTTTCTTGATAATATGTCCCTGTATTTATAACTCTATATAATTTTACTGACTGTGCAAGTTAATCATGGTTATGAAATAATTCAGACCTGTTTATCTTTGGCAACAGTGAGAGAGGGAGACGTAAGCTCTTGTTTACAGATGAACAATTGGTAATATTAAGGCTTACTTAAGCGTGGAAAATTATTAACTGCAGAATAACATGCTCTATTTAGATAAACTTATGTTGCTCATCCCAAAGGGTCATTCCAGCAGTTTATAAGTTCAGATCTCAGCCCATACATAGAGAATTGTCGGATAATGTGCCAGGCTAACAGAGCCTCACACAGTGACACTCATCTTGTGGCCCGGCTCTCTAGTGCCCAATGTTTTCTAATGATTACTCACTAAATTGACTATTATCTTTAAAAATTATCCCTAGAAATTAAGAAAGATTGTAGTTTTTATATATAGAGTGCTTTTCAGCATGTGTGTAGATGATAAACAGAAGAGCATGAAAGACAATTCAGTATGAATATGGAGAAGACGTCGCTTTGAGGTAGAATCTGAAGTAAGATCAAAAGACTTACAGATTTTAGGGCTAGTTGTACAAAGTATTTTTTCAGTTTAAAACCCTTGCCCTTCTGTGAATGTTGACAAAGTTTGTTGATGAGTATGCAGTGGTCACCAGGTCCACTGCAAACTCTCAAACAAATGTAAAAATGTTTTATCTTTTATTCAAGGAAAACAGGCTACAATTAAAAAAAGTATTGTTGATTTAAACACGTTCACAGACATGATACTATGCTGATTCTGGAGTGGCATCATTCTTGTGATGGCCTCCAATTTTACTGAGTTGCACTTTGTGAGCTATCTCATTAATATCCATGAATTAGGTCAGTTTGTGAACCAAAACTATTTAGATTTTTAGGAACCAACCTGGAGGGAAGTTGATGGGTAAAAGGAAATGCCTCAAGTTGCATGTTCAGCCCCACATGTGTGTACGTTTTGTTGACCAATGCTTGTTTGTGGTGCATGTAAAGTTGATTAAAGCTTCTAAAATCTGTATCTCAGGAACCATCTGGTGGATTTTGATGATCAAAGTCTCTAAAAATTAAAAGAAATATGCTTTATTTTTTTAAATTATTGTTGTGTCTTTTTATTGGTGTGTGATTTCCTTATTCTTTTGTTTGATGCTATCAAATGATTTACACTAAATTCCTTTACCAAGCCTTATTGCTCACAGCCACAGCTACCCAGGGTTAAGCTAAGGTTCTGTAAAAGATACTGACTGGACCCGGGAAAGTATCTGTGAGTGTATGCCACAATAAGGCCACACAGCCAAATCGTAAAATACACCCAGATCCTCACATTGGTGCCTAGTGGTGGGATCCAGAGCTTGTGTTTATTTGTACCAGACATCTAATAAGTTGATTACAACTGATAAGAGACTGCCAAGTCGAAATTAAGAAAACGTTTACGAAGTATCCAAGTTCTGAAAATTCCAATGGCACCTGTTCTCTAGAAGAAAAGGTTGAAGTTCCTGAGGGGTGGAAACAGGCGGTGGTACTCCCCCTCCGAAAGAAACCTCACATTGGCTTTGAGGTGTTGGAAAATCTGAGGCCCATCTCACTCCTACCTTTTCTGTCCAAAGTGGCGGAGAAGGTGGTGAACACCCAAATTATGAAGCATGTAGAGGAGGTGGGTTTGCTTCACGATACGCAGTTTGGTTTCAGACCGCGGCACTCCACAGAGTCCGCCCTGCTCATGGCAACAGAACAACTGAGACAGGGCGTAGACGAGGGGCAAACCATGGCCTTGATCCTGCTTGACCTCAGCGCGGCGTTCGACACTGTAGCACATTCCACCTTGCTGCAGTGTCTGAGCAAAGGGGGCATCGCTGGCACCGCGTTGAGGTGGATCCAGGACTTCCTCACAGGAAGGAGCTTTCGAGTGCGGCAGGGCGACCACTATTCCAAAGGGGTGCCGCTGGGTCAGGGCGTGCCGCAGGGCTCGTCCCTGAGCCCGACCCTTTTCAACTTATATGTGGCGCCCGTTGCATCGATTGTGGTGAGCTATGGCCTCCAATTGGTGACATACGCTGACGATACGCAGCTGGTCATCTCCCTGTCGCACGCGCCCTGTCTTGCTGCGGATGGCTTCCAGTCGTGCATGAAAGATCTGGCCGATTGGATGGCCGCGAATTGCTTGAAGCTAAACGGCAGCAAGACAGAGGTGCTGGTGGTAGGGAGAGCCCAGTCGGCCTGGTCGTCAGCTTGGTGGCCATCCTGTCTCGGACCTACTCCCACCCCCTGTCAGGAGGCCAAAAATCTTGGTGTGTGGTTCGATGCGGCTCTTACCTTCGGGCCTCAGATCAATCGGGTAGTCGGAGTCTGTTTTGGGGTCCTGAAGAGAATGAAGAAGGTTTTAGACCTTCTGCCATTGGAAGCGCGTCAAACCTTAGTGCATGCCTTGGTGACCGCAAGGCTTGACTACGCGAACTTGCTGTACCTTGGGGCACCGAGTAAAAGCATTGCACGTTTTCAAGTGCTGCAGAATGCGGCGGCACGCCTGATTCTTAGGCTGCCCAAAAGGGCGCCCTCGAAGCTGGCTCTACGAAAACTCCACTGGCTTCCGGTAAAGAGCAGAGTTGAGTATAAAGCTCTCTGCACGTGTCATCGGATTTTGTATGGTAGGGCGCCCCGACCTTTGCAGAAATTGATCGAAGCCTATGAACCTCCTAGAGCACTTAGATCTGCGGGCGGAGGACTGCTGAGGACTCCCAGGGTAAAGAAAGCTCGGATGGGAGGCAGGTCCTTTAGGCACCTGGCCCCCAACCACTGGAACAAACTCCCAGTAGACCTTCGCCTGGAACAAGCAGAAACGAGATTCCGAGCTAAGTTAAAAACCTACCTCTACACCAGATAACTTTGGCCTGCCAGTACTGTTTGCCCCTGTTTTTTTGTTTCTCTCACCGTCAGCGCGGGGACACGCCGGTGCGCGTAACTCAGCGCTTTACAAATGCCCCTATTATTATTATTATTATTATTATTAGTAAAAAAGTTTTTTTCCACAAAGTCTTCAAAGATGGAGAGCTGGAGAATCAACTTGCCTGCCCTGTCCATACTCAAGATAAACACCCTGAGGTCAATGTGCAGAGAGAGAAACGTTTTCCCAGGAAATACTGCATCTAAGGAGGATCTCGAAAAAGCCCTCAAAGCTTCGGAGAAATCAAGAAGGGCCCAGTTACAGCTGGAAGAGAGACTACACCACTGACAGTAGAGAAGAGGGGGATGTTTTTGAATTTGATGACCTGGAAGGGAATGATAATGAGAGTGGAGTCCCCAAAACTTGATCAAGAGTCAACTCCCTATCAGGAAGTGAAAGGAGCTCCTCATCAGTGAGGAGACCACAGAACCTATCAGTCCAGCTGAGCATTCTGGAGATCCTGGAGAAGAAGCTGGCCTTGGATGAGAAGAAACTGGCTCCGGTAGAGAAAATGGTCAAACTGGTTAAGAAACCCCAAGAGAATTGTGGCAGTAGAGAAGCAGAGGTAATCTCAGGTGGTGCATATGATCCCAGGTTGCCCAAGGGTTTTGTTCTGTAATACACTGAGTGAGATGACATTGACACGTGGCTAGCATCCTATGAGAGAACTTTTAGGATGAGGAGGGTGAGTGTACAACATTGGGGGTCCTTACTATGGGAACTGATACCTACAGTGGGGAGAGATAGAATGCTTACACTTGAGAATAAGAAGTCAGAGTTTTACACTCACATGAGGGAGGCACTCATTGAGTTATTTGGTCTTACCCCTGGGTAGTATAGACAAATGTTTAGAAGCATATATAAGGGAGCACCACAGACATGGTTGGACTTTGTGGATGCCTCTGTGAAGTCACTGGAAAGGTGTACTAAAAGTATCAAGGTAGATAACTATGAGGGCCTATACAACTTAGTGATGAAATAACACATTCTTTCAAACTGTACCTCAGAGACATTACACCAGTCTGGTAAACTCTAAGCTATCTAGCCCTAGAAAGCTGGGGAAGATAGCTGATGAATGGGTGCACATTAGGGTGCCCAAGAAGTTAAGAGGGGGTGACCACAAAAGGTTGGGACAGGCCCCCTTCAGGGAAAAGATGTGGGCATAATAAAAATGGCAGAGAAACCTTAAGAGGCCCCAAAAGGATGCCTAAGGTGGGGAAATCAGAGCCACATTCCCGATTCCAAAAGGAGAGTGGGCATCAGGGAAAGAACTTTGACCCACCAAAGGCTTGGGTGGGCTATGATTGTAGAGAGCCAAAGCCCAAGAAAGGGGATCCTGCATGCATAAAGAAATCACCCACTGGTGATAGCTCAAGAGAATTGCCAGTGTAGGGATTGTGGTGGAAGATAGCACTGGGGATTGCAGGGGTTTCACTGAAGCCACTTAGTTTGCCTTGTTGGTGAGGAAATTGAACCCTTGGCCCACTGGCCTGTCAGAATGGTAAAGTACAGGCAGTGGGCAAGAATCATTGTGGTAGAAGTTCATGCCTTGAGGAATACAGATGCCGGCATAACTGTGGTTATGGCCAAGCTGGTTCACCATACCAGATTTTACCTGATGAAGTGCATGAAATTGTAAACTCTGACAATGTTACAAAGTCACATTCCATAGCTGTGGTAGGCTTTGAGTGGGGAGGGTTTAATGGCCCTATGAACGTAGCTGTGTCCTTTGTGATCCCAGCAGAGTTTCTATTGGGCAATGACCTTGAAACATCTGCTTGGGCAGAGGGGGAGAAAAAGATTCATGCAGCAATGCTGGGTCTTCATGAGTGGGTTTGTGTCTCCATCAGAGCACAGTTGGCCTTAAGGCAGAGTCCAGGGACTCTGGATCCTGAAAGAGTGGACCAAGTCAGTATCACCAAGAGGAAAGGGAGGAAGTTTGGGAAGACCTCTTCCAAACATCCCCAGAACCAGTAGGAGCCTAACCCTCCTGGGTAATGCCTGGCCTCTGAAGAGGAAGGACCTTCCCTGAAGGACTGGCCTGGCTCGCAGAACTTCAAGAAGCAGGGGGCTCCTACTGAGAGGACCTGAGCAGGGGACCAAAGTCTTGTCGCATTCTTGAAGGTGATCCATGTGAATAGGCTTAGGTTACATCATATCTTCTGAATGGGACTACCTAAAAAGGTCAAGTAAGGTATCAAATTAATCGTGGCATTAAATATGACCAGATGCCCAGGCCATATTTCACCTATAAAGTTAGCAACTTTTAGAAAGTTGCCCCTTTGCAATCCAGCTAGTACAGAGACCTCACAAAGATACTGACACACAGACAGATTTCTGACTGTTTGGGAAGGCCCTGGTCAAGGAACAAAGGATTTAGCTACAGAGCAAGGTGACACATCTTCTCCTATGATGACCACTCAAGGTGTTAGCGCAGAATGCGAGATTCAAAGAGGAAGCTGCCTTGTAGGGAAACTGTGACAACACCCCTGAGCAGGATGCATTTTGTTCCTGCAGATAGTTAGAAGAAAGATCCAGGGAAGGGAAAACTGAACCCAAACCAGTTTTCCCTTGGGCTTTTAGCCCACTGGTAGCCACGCCTCTAGGGGGGGGGGGCACTCTACTTCTGATGACCAAGGAAGGGTCATGCCATTTTGTAAGGGCAAGAATGAGGCTCTCTGGGATAGCTACATGCCACACATCACAGGATACGCATCACTAGAATGAGGGGCCCATTAGCCCTTTGGCTAGTAACCGTATGGTCCCCTTGGGGAGCTTTCTGGGATAAATATGGAACCCTGTCTGTCAGATCAATGCAGGCGTCCGAAGGAAGCTGGCTGTAAGAGGCAAAACGAAGGTCAGCAATGAGCACAAAGTGGCAAGATAAAGGTGAGAAATGAGTAGAAAGAGGCAGTAGAAAGGTCAGAAACAATCAGAAAGAAGCAAAATAAAGATCAGTAATTAGCAGAAACAGGCAAGATAAAAGTCAGAGACAAGGCAGAATAAAGGTCAGAAACAAGCAGAAAGAGTAGGAAATAAAGGTCAGCAGTGAGCAGAAAGAGGCAAAATAGAGGCCAGCAACGAACAGAAAGAGGCTAAATAGAAATCAGCACCGAGCAGAGAGAGGCAAAATAAAGGTCAGAAACAAGCAACATGAGGCAGAATAAAGGTCAACAATGAGTAGAAAGAGGCAAAATTAAGATGAGCAATAAGCAGAAAGAAGCAAGAAAAATGTCAGAAACTAACGGAAAGAGGCAGAATAAAGGCCAGAAAAGAGCAGAAAGAAAATTCACTGAAAAAACAAAGGTTACAGGGACGCTATACTTTGGAAATAGAATTAAAAAAAAAAAATTCACTGAAAAAGACAAAGGTTACAGGGACATTATAGTTAGGCTCAGATTTCACTCCTACAAAACCAGTGAAGTTCAGCAGTTATCGTTACCTGAAAATGAAGGTCAGAAATGAGCAAAGGGAAAATAAAGGTAAACAGTAATCCGAACAAAGCAAACTAGAAGCCAGCAATAAGCAGAAAAAGGCAAAATAGAGATGAGCAACGAGTAAAAAGAGGCATTATAAAAGTCATAAATGAGCAGAAAGTGGCAAAATGGAGATCAGCAACAAGCAGAAAGAGGCATGATAAAGGTCATAAATGAGTGGAAAGTGGCAAAGTGGAGATCAGCAACTAGTAGAAAGAGGCAAAACGGAGATCAGAAATTAGCAGAGTGAGGCAAAATAGAGGTCAGAAATGAGCAGCAAGAGGCAATATAAAGGTCAGAAACGAGGAGAAAGAGGCACAATAAATACCAGCAATGTGCAGAAACAAGCAAAAGAAAGGTCAGAAAAAAGGTAGAAAGAGACAAAATAAAGGTCAGAAGTCTGCAAAAAAAGGCAGAAAACCACCAGAGAAGAAGCAGAACTCACTCAGGCACTCAGGGCACCCACTCACAGAACACCTCAGACACTTTCACACCCAGTCAGCACCCATGTACCTACTTACAAAATCACTCATATTCTCTCTCACCCACTCACATATTTATTCAGAGGCTCGCGCCCCAACTCAAGACTGACTCTGACACCCATGCACCCACTCACAGACCCCCCCCCAGACACTCATGCAGTCACTAACAGACAAACTGACACACTCATGGAGGCATTCACAAACTCACTCAGACACTCTCACAGCCACTCACAGACCCACTTAGACACTCACACACCCATTCACAGACCCACACAGACACTCACTCACCCACTCACAGACCTACTCAGAGACTTATGCACCCACTCACAGACCTACTCAGATACCCACACACCCACTCACAGACCCATTTAGCCACTCATGCACTCACTCACAGATTGACTCACAAACAGGAAGGAACTCACAAACCCACTCAGACACTCTCACACCCACTCACAGACCCACCAGATTCTCACTCACTCACTGACTGAGACACTCACAGACCCACTCAGATACCCATGCACCCACTCACACACCCAGTGCGAAACTTATGCAGCCTCTCCCTGGCCTACTCAGGTACTCACATGCCGACTCAGACATTGAGACACTCACACACTCTCTCCCACACACACTGGGACACTCATGCACTGTAAAATGTTATAGGGTACAGTTAGGAAATAAAATTAAAAAAACATAGAAATTCACTTAAAAACCAAACATTATAGGGAAGTTATAGTTAAGAAATAGAACCTTTTAAAAACTTAGAAATTCAGTTAAAAATCAAAGGCTACAGGGACGTTATAGATAGGAAATAGAATTTAAAAAAACTTAGAAATTCACAGAAAAAAACAAAGGTTACAGGGACGTTATACTTTGGAAATAGAATTAAAAACGTAACAATTCAGTGAAAAAGGCAAAGGCTACAGGAACATTATAGTTAGGCTCAGATTTCACTCATACAAAACCACTTAAGTTCAGTGGTTATCATTACCTGAGCTAACTATAACTTATACCCCTGCAATACACTGCTTATGACTTCACAGATTACATCATTCATGACATGGTCAATGACATCACTGATGACATCTCAAATGATACAGTAAGTGAATGGGCCCCAGGGGATGGGGTTCCCAGGGTCTTTTTAAGGCTTGGGGAGAAGGGCCACTTGAGACCCCTCCCCTTTTATACAAGCTCAGCCCGTGGCATGGGGTCTCTGGAGCCACATTGGATCGGGGAGAGAACCATGCATAGCCCTTGCCTTTATTAGGATACATGGACACAGGGGTTTTCATTAAAAAAACATAGGTATCAGGGACGTTATAGTTAGAAATTAGCATTTAAAAAACCTTAGAAATTCACTGAAATAAACACAGATTTCAGGGACGTTATAGTTAATAGGTTCTTTCACTCATACAAAACCAGAGAAATTCAGCCGTTATAGTTAGTTGAGCTAACTATAAGTCACACTCCCACAATGCACTGCTGATGACATCACATATTACATCACTCATGACAAGGTCAGTGACATCACTGATGACATCACATATGACATCACGAATGACATCACTGATTGCATCATCCAGTGACTGTGTGCTTCTGTAAAGTTTAAATATGTTTTATATATATATATATATATATATATATATATATATATATATATATATATTACCTACTGGCGGTCGTCAGTAGGTAGTTATAGTTAGGACCTAGTTTCCATAGGAAATCCGCAACATTCTATTTGGAATAACTTTGGCGCCGGTTAGCGAATCTTCGCGAAATTCTCAAAGAAGATGGGGCGCTCTGCTCCGCTCCTTCCCTGAAATTTTGGGGGGGATTCATGAAGCATGGGACGAGAAAAAAGGGGGGTCCCAAATTGTGTTTTCCCCATGCAATTTTCCATAGGGACCTTCAGACACGGCTACAGCCTGAACTGCTAAACGAAATTACACCAAATATGGCAAAAAAGGTAGAGTTTGGTTCGCAGATTACGCTTTTTGTTAAATGGTGTAAATCTGTTCAGTAGTTCCTGAGAAAATCAATATAAATCATAGATATATCCATAGATGAAGTACCGTACTCGTATCCTCCCGAGCACGAGCTTTATGCTAATTGGCTGTCAACACTCCAAACCAGGAAGTGTTGGCAACCATCTTGTGCCTCGGTAGAACCGAGGCACAAGAAAACAGAAAAAGAAACGCAAAAAACGCAAAAAGGGGGCAGGGTAGAAACACCCTGACCCCATGGCCTGCTAACAGGGTCCCACAAGGACCCCCAAGGCCAAAAAATAAATAAATAAAATAAACATCACGGGATGCGCGTATGGTACGTGTACCCTGCCGATAAAAAAACCAATTTGCATATTTATTTATTTTTAGCCCCCGGGGGGCCAAAACCCGGGGGCAATGGACTCTTTGTAAAGGGAGGCCCAAAGGGGTCCCCCCAGCCCCAGGGACTGTCACCCCCAGGGCTTTACTAAATTATGGGTGGGGGCTCTGAGGCCCCCCAGCCCCAGGGACCGCCACTCCCGGGGCTTATTTTATTAGGGTGGGGAACTCTGAGGCCCCCCAGCCCCGGGGGAATGCCACCCCCAGGGCTATTTCAAAATGGGTGGGGGGCTCTCAGACCCCCCCAGCCCCGGAGGCAATGGACTCTTTGTAAAGGGCCCCCCCAGCCCCCGGGTCCGCCACCCCGGGGTCTATTTTAATAGGGTGGGGGGCTCTGAGGCCCCCCAGCCCTGGGGAACGCTACCCCCGGGGCTATTTCAAAATGGGTGGGGGGGCTCTCAGGCCCCCCCAGCCCCAGGGGCTACAGGCACTTTGTAAAGGGAGGCCCAGAGGGCCCCCCCAGCCCCAGGGACCGCCACCCCCTGGGAGTTTACTAAATTATGGGTGGGGGGCTCTGAGGCCCACCCAGCCCCGGGGACCGCCACCCCGGGGATTATTTTAATAGGGTGGGGGTCTCTGAGGCCCCGCCAGCCCTGGGGACCACCATCCCCCGGGGCTTATTTTAATAGGATGGGGGGCTCTTAGGCCCCCCAGCTCCGGGGACCACCACCCCCCAGGGCTATTTCAAAATGGGTGGGGGGGCTCTGAGGCCCACCAGCCCCGGGGACTGCCACCCCCGGGGCTTATTTTAATAGGGTGGGGCTGCTCTGAGGCTCCCCCAGCCCCGGGGAATGCCACCCCCGGGGCTATTTCAAAATGGGTGGGAGGCTCCCAGGCCCCCCAGCCCCGGAGACCACCACTCCTGGGGCTTTTTACAAATGTTGGAGGGGGGCCACGCGGCCCCCCTCTTGGAGCCTTGTAGAGACCCTGGAGACCACCACCCCCAATGGCCGGCTCCTGGTCAGGCCCTGAATAAAAAAAAGAAGTGGGGCTACACAACCCCCCTTCTTAAAAAAGAAATTTAAAAAGAATAAAGATCGGGCTGAGGCCACGCCCCCTCATTACACCACTCGGCAAACGCGCCCCCTGTTGTGATTGCAGAAGGAGGACCAACAGGTACCTCCAGTAAGCGCCACAGAGTTGCGTTGCAGCGTGTTGTAAAAAGGGGGCATGGCCTCTGAACACCTCTCTGTAACGCAGTTCCCTGTCACATACTGGAGGTACCTGGTGGGCTAGTTGGCACACAGGGGACCTCAGGATTGAAGAGGAATTAATTCCCCAACTTAAAACGCACCACAGGGCGTGTTTGCACACATGTCACCTCAGGCCCAGCCCCCTTCCTTCACTATTGAGCAAAATATTCCTCTAAAATCAGCCGAACTACGAATTCCGATTTACTCACCTGTAATCAGGAGAGACGTCAGTGCTGCATCTTTGAGCCCAGTACGGACCCTGAAAAGTACATCTAAGCGTACTTACCAGTAACTTGTATTTCCGTCTTAGGAATCTATTGTGTGTTTTTCGCCAGAAAAGTTTCTAAGTGTCTATTTTTGAAACATACAAATATTCCTCTAAAATCAGCCGAACTACGAATTCCGATTTACTCACCTGTTATCAGGATAGACCTCAGTGCTGCATCTTTCAGCCCACTACTGATCCTGAAAAGTAATTCTAACCGTACTGATAGTAACTTGAATTTACTTCCATAGGCTAACATTGACTGGTTTCACTTGGAAATTCTTCTAAGGGTGGAGTTTTGGAACTTAAAAAAAATTCCTCTAAAATCAGCAGTACTACGAATTCCAATTTACTCACCTGTTATCAGGAGAGACCTCAGTGCTGCATCTTTCAGCCCACTACAGATCCTAAAAAGTAATTTTAACCATACCTACAGTAACTTGAATTTCCTTACATAGGCTAACATTGACTGGTTTCACTTGGAAATTCTTAGAAGTGTTGAGTTTTAGAACTTTAAAAAATTCCTCTAAAATCAGCTGAATTACGAATTCCGATTTGCTCATCTGTTATCAGGAGTGACCTCAGTGCTACATCTTTCAGCCCAGTACTGATTTCGAAAAGTAATTTTAACCGTACTTACCAGTAACTTGAATTTCCTTTCATAGGATATCATTGTCTGCTATATAAATTATATATAAATTAAAAAATGTATATATTACAATTTCAATATTTTTAAAAAAAATTTTTTTCCAATTTATATTAAAAATATGTTATGCAATTTAAAAAGTAAAATATCTAAAAATAAATACTTTAAAACATTGTAGTAAATTAGTATAAAAAAAGATAGCAATTAACACATTAAAAAATTATCATTTACAAAACATTTGAAATTCTATTTTTGAATGTGTGTATCAAAGGTTATTTTAGGGTCAGAGGAGGTCTGCCACTCTTTCACAAGGATGATGTCATCAGTGATGTCATCAGTGATGTCATTTGAGATGTCATCAGTGATGTCATGAGTGATATCACTGACCATGTCATGAGTGATGTAATATGTGATGTCATCCGTAGTGCATTGGGGGCGCGCGATTTATAGTTAGCAGAACTAACTGTAACGGGGGAATTTCCATGGCTTTGTATGACTGAAATTTCCAGCTAACTATAACATGTGTGAAACCTATGTTTTTTTCAGTGAATTTCCAAGGTTTTCTAAATGCTAATTCCTAACTATATCGTGGCTGAAACCTATGGTTTTTTCAGTGAATATATATATATATATATATATATATATATATATATATATACAGGGCTTTAAGTGGGATTAAAATACTGGGGGGTCTCTCAAGGGGGCGTGGCAATATAATTAGGGGCGTGGTTTAAAAACACTTAAGCTAAAAATGTGTGCTTAGCATAGTCTGCCGCCTGACTGGTATTTTGTTGTTTCTGTCATTGCATCCAGATATATGATACAACAAGTAACATCATACCAACAACAAGTCAGGATTATTGGCTTTGTCAATGGTTGTTAGTTGCCTAAGATAAATGAGCAGAAACTATGACTTTTATTAATATTGAAAAAGCTTCCACTTACAGCCCTGGTAACACCACGACAGTGTAGCTGCTCCTGAGTTTCAAAAAGAGAAGGGAAATCCAGAGAGAAAATGACTCTCTTTAAAGGATTTCCCTTCCACTACAACACTCGAAAAAAAACGGACCACCTGCGCCAGGGCACAAAACAGAGCCCCATAGAGACCCGTTTCGAGGCCTCCTTAAAAAAACTGCCGGTGCTCAGACCCGGTGAGACCCGGCCCACTTAAAGCCCTGTATATATATATATATATATATATATATATATATATATATATATATATATTTATACCAAGGTTTATTGAAGAATGAGTGGGTGTATGAGTGTCTGAACGGATTATTTAGTAGGTGCGTGACTGACTGTTTAAGTGAGTGATTAAAAGTATCTTATTGAATGTATGGGTTAGTGACTAAACTGTGTGATAGTCTGGATCAGTCGGTCATTTGGTTTGTAAGTGGCTGCATGGGTTGGTGATAGCTACTTGAGTGTCAATATGGGTTATTGATTGGTTGTCTGAGTATCTGTATGGATGCCTGAGTGTCTGTGATGGTGGGTGGGGTGGTGTTTGACTCCCTGCATGATGTGTGAGTGGGTGATTCACTTGGTGTATAGGTTCAAGAGTACATCTGGGAGGGTCTGTATGGGTGGGTGAGTGTGTGTATGGCTGTGTTGGTGAGTGAATGGATGTCTCAGTGGTACATGTTTGAGTAACTACACATGTGAAAGGCAGTATATGCAAGTGTTGGAGTATATAATTGGCTATATGTGAGAGTGAGTGATTGTGAGAGTGGCTGTATGGATGAGGTTGTGCTTATATCAGTGGTTATATAAGAGAGTAAGTATGTGTTAGTATATGTATGAGTAAGTGAGGTGGTGTGTATACAACTGTATAGGTGAGTAAATGGGAGTATTATTGATTCTTTGCATGACTGACTAGGTGTGTGAGCAACTCTATGGATGAGTGGTATGTGAGTGACTGTATAGGTGAGTGAGTAGATGTGTGTGTAGACCTAAGAATCAGTGAGTGGGTATACAGTAACTGGCATTAGTGTGTCTATGGTTTCAAAAATGGTAGTCTGTATTTTAAAGTAGATGTATCAAGGGTTATATTAAGGTGTGAGGAGGTACAACAGATTATCACATGGATAATGTCATCAGTGATATCATCAGTGAATTAAATTGAATGATGTAATACGTGATGTCATCAGCAGTACATTGCGGGGGCACGAGTTATAGTTAGCTCAACTAACTATAACAGCCAAATTTCTCTGGTTTTGTACGAATGAAATGTCCAACTAACTATAACATCCCTGAAACCTGTGTTTTTTCAGTGAATTTCTAAGGTTTCTTTAATGCTAATTTCTAACTATAATGTCCCTGAAGCCCATGGTTTTTAATGAATTTCTAATGTTTATTAAATGCTAACTTCTAACTATAATCTCACGGAAACCTATGGTTTTTTCAAGAATTTCAAAGGTTTTTTTAATGCTAATTTCGAATTATAACGTCCCTGAAACCTATGGTTTGTTCAATGAATTTCAAAGGTTTTTTAAATGCTAATTTCTAACTATGCCTACCTACAGAGGTAGGACAAGTGCAAAAGAGGACCAAAGTCACGGAAAGAAGCAAGAGAAATGTAGAAAGAGGCAACAGAAATCCAGAAAGATGATGAAAAGTGCAGAAAGAAGCAAGAGATATGAAGAAAAAAACCAACAGAGGTGCAGAATGAGGCCCTGTTGCAAATTCATCCTGTGGCCCCAAGGTTTTGCTGACTGGCACTGGTGGTAACTGACTCTGACTAACCAGGCCCGGAGCCAGTGCTATGCTGAAAGACACTTAGAATACAGTGAAACTACCTATATAAACCAGGGTACACTATGAGTTGGGGGACCCCTGTGATTGGCATGACAGTCCCTGTAAGGCCCTAGTACATAAGAAGGCAGGGGGATTAAAACTTCCTCTAACTCAGAGGTGCAGCAAGAGGCAAGAGAAGTGCAGAAAGAAGCAACAGAGGTGCAGAAAGAGGCAAGAGAGGTACAGAAAGGAGCAAGTAAAGTGCAGAAAGAGGCAAGAGAGGTGCACAAAGAGGGAAGAGGGGTACAGAAAGAGGCAAGTAAAGTGCAGAAAGAGGCAAGAAAAGTACACAAAGATGCAAGAGAGGTACAGAAAGAGGCAGGAGGGTGCAGAAAGAAGGAAGAGAAGTGCAGATAGAGGCAAGAGGCTTGCTGAAAGAAGCAACAGAGGTGTAGAAAGAACCAAGAGAAGTGCAGAGAGAGGCAAGTGAGGTGCATAAAAAAGCAAGAGCAGTGCAGAAAGAACCAACAGAGGTACAGAAAGAGGAAGAGGGGTGCAGAAAGAAGGAAGAGAAGTGCAGAAAGAGGCAAGAGAATTTCTGAAAGAAGCAACTGAGGTACAAAAAGAGGCAAGAGTGATACAGAAAGAGGGCAGAGAGGTGCAGAAAGAGACAACAGGGGTGCAGAAAGAATCAGGACAAGTGCAGAAAAAAACATGGAAAGTGCAGAATGAGGCCAGTGAGATGCAGAAACAGGCAAGCAAGAAGGAAGGAAGTGCAGAAAGAAGCAACAGATGTGCTGAAAGAGGCACAGAGTGTGCAGAAACAGGCAAGAGAAGGGCAGAAAGATGCAACAGAGAAACAAAAAGTGGCAAGAGTGACGTAGAAAGAGGGAAGAGAGTTGTAGGAAGAGGCAAGAGACTTGCACAGAGGGAAGATGGGTACAGAAAGAGGCAAGAGGGGTGTAGAAACAGGCAAGAGAAGTGCAGAAAGAGGCAAGAGAGATGCAGAAACAGGCAAGAATGGTACAGAAAGAGGGAAGATGAGTGCAGAAAGAGACAACAGGGTTGTAGAAAGAAGCATGGAAAGTGCAGAATGAAGCAACAGGGGTGCAGAAAGAGGCAAGAGAAGTACAGAAAGAAGCAACAGAGGTGCAGAAGGAGGCAAGAGAACTGCAACAAGTGTCAAGAGAGCTGCAGAAACAGGCAAAAGTGGTAGGATAGGATAGGATAGTAATTTTTAAAGCGCTCAAATGCCATGTCGTCTTGGTGCTGGGAGGTGTACGGAAGAGAGCTGTGCAGTAGCACCGATGGTATAGTTTGACGGAAACAGACAGGATTTTAACGCTTTTCTAAAAAGCTGGCGGTTGGGTTGAAGTCTCATGGAAGATGGTAGTTGGTTCCATAATTTGGCTGCAAAGTATGATAGACTCTGGCCTCCCCATCCGAATCTCTGAATTTAAGGAGAATGGATAAGGCCCATGTTTGTAGATCTAAGTGTTCAGGAAGCAGTCTACCATTGTCAGCAAGGGAATGCCATCTACAATGCAGTGTGTTACTATTAAAAAGAAAGTACTCTTGGTAGACTCTGGATATGGTCTAGTGGGTAACAACTGCATCTTGATAACATATTTTTGTGGCTATCATACCACATGTGCTTTATACCCTACTGCAAATTCTTAAGTTGCATCAAGAACACAAAAGGACGCCTAACCTTTTATAATCTCTCTTTCTTGATTGGATTATTAGTTGGTTCTATCAGATGAGCACGACGCAAGGGTCTAATGCCACCTTTGCCTCAACACGCCATTTGTCAAGGGTTACTACAGTTTCTACTTATTTCTAATCCTCTGCATAGATTCTACATTGCCCTGAAGAAGTCCTGTTTCTAAGGATGAAACACGTTGGCTGACTTTCTTTTAGCCCCTTGGCTGCTGGGGCTATTCCCCTGCTGTGCTGGGGGCGGGGGCGCGCACAGAGCCCCGATGCTCATGACGAGCTCAGCTCGTCATGTGCTACGGTGCTCCGGTGCTCATGACGAGCTAAGCTCGTCACAACCACGCCTGTTTAATGGAACGCTCAGCACAGCAGGGAATTAGCCTAGCATGCAAGCATTCCACGGGCCTTGACAAGCTCAGCTTGTCATGAGCACCGGAGCACCGTGGCTCATGACGAGCTGAGCTCGTCATGAGCATAGGAGGGGTTAAAGAGTGAACCAATAAAGGAAAAGAAAAACTTGACCTGTGTACAATGGTTCCGTGGCTCCATAGAAATGTACTACTTAAATGATTTTTGAACATTGTCGTAAAGTGGTGCAGCTCTAATTTAGCGTTTTCATTTTTTTGCCCCTGGTAATAGGGGAGTGTTCTTGGACAGGGGGCATGTTTGGAGATTTGCACACAAAATCCTATTTTGTATTTCAATGATTTCAATTGGCGATTACATGTGCCTTGGTGCCTTACTGGTTGCTTTTTGGTCCACTGTCCAGTTTGTGGATTTTTGTATACCATAAGAACACTTTCTGGATCTCCACTGAACCACCTCCATAAATTGCCTTGTGCACTAAACAGAAGGCCTTAAATTCAACTCATTGCTGGATGGGCAGCCAGTGATGTGATCTTATGCCCGCCAATGTAGAGTGCCCTTTTGGGATATTCATTAGCAATCGCGCTGCAGCATTTTGCAGTGATTGCAACTTCATCCTCTGAGATTTATCAATGCCCATAAAAGGTGCATTACCGTAATCTAGTTTTGAGAGAAAATGAGCTACTACTACATTTTTCCAGAGCTCCTGCAGGATGAATGGAAAGATCTTCCATAGGCTCTTCAATAAGAAGAAGCAAGAGGAGGTCAGACGGTTGACCTGGGCTGCAAAATTGACCTGGTCATCAAAGATCACACCCAGGTTCTTGACCTTAGCTATCAGGTTTGGTTCCACAGTGATTAGCCTTTGCCAAACTCCAGTACCTCCGTCTTGTCAGTGTTTATCTGAGGAAGTTTCAACTCATCTAACTCATATTCTCTGTCAGACAGGCATCAAAGCTGCTAGCAACGACCTCGGGTCTTTTGGACACCGATATTACGAGCCGAGAGTCGTCAGCGTATAAGACAAAAGTAAAGCCATGCTTTCTAGTAAGTCTGGCCAACGGAATGACATAAATGTTGAAAAGCGTCAGAGACAGGGCAGAGCCCTGTGGTAGGCCGCATGGGTGATGAAAGGTGTCAGATTGCATACTGTCTCAAAGTATGTTCCGCTCCCTTGCTGCCAGAAAGGAGGAGAGAAGGGACAGATCTATATCCTCAATTCCCACATCCCCCAGCCGCCACACTAACACTGTGTGATTCACGGTATCAAATGCTGCTAATAGGTCTCAGAGAATGAGAACAGCTCTACCCCCCTCATTCATCACTCTGCGGCTCTCCTTCGTTGCCATGATCAGTGCCGTCTCTGCAGAATGCAAAACAAACAAGGGCTGGCTATAATCAGTAAGGCTGAGCCGGATTATCAAATAACAAGAACAAGGTGCCAATACTGATATCAATAATTCAAATCACAACTGGTCGTCCAAATCAAGAAAGGCAATTCAAGAATGGGGATCGCTATTTAATAGCAGTTTATTTCAATTTTAATACAAAACACTCTTTTCTAAATTCATTACATAGTAAACAGAGAACATTGAAAGATTTATAGGACACACCACACTACCATCACTTAAAAACATCCATTCAAAAAATCAGGCACATCTCAGTCAAACAAATCAACACACACATACAGAAATATTCACACATGTTGGAAAGACTACTAAGTCACAGTAAAAAGGACCTAGGTCTGCTTCTGTTTTCAAACTCAAAAGTGAAAAGTCAGTTTAAACTAGTACATTCCTATGTATCTATCATGTTTGATGACAACCAATAACAACACAATAAGGTAATGTACAACATGGAGCTCCAGGTTCAATTATTTAAACACCCAGATACTCAAGCAGACCAACTAGGAATGGGCCTACGCGTTTCGAATCCCGTGTCATTCATAAGGGATTCTCCTCAGGGCCTCGACATATCTATGAGAAAAAATGAAAAACATACAAAAAGCAACGTTAGAGAGGAAGTGTTAAGAAAAATAAAAAAACACAGCAAGAACACTACATTGCACTACTACACCAGCCTCTGCAATCAGCTTACCCGAGTTGCTCGGAGCATAGAGTGTTTCTTGGTATATACCCAAACTGGTGGAAAGGGGAGCCTCGAAGGACTAATTTTGAGCCTAAAATAAAAGGGTGTCTGTTATTATAATTCTGCACGAGATGTCTAATTCCATGCTGGGTTGCGTTATAGAAGAGCGGAAAAGAGATGTAAGCTTACCAGCGATAACATCAATGGTTTCGCGCTTGGAAATACAAAAAAAAGGGGGTTTTGACGAAAGTCGATTGGACTGTAAGATACGCATTATGAAATTCAACTAAGTCAGGGTTTAGTATAGGGTTGACAAACATCAACGATGTTCGTACATAATAGTATACTCACCAATTGTACAGTGTTCTTTGACGTGCAAAGGACGAGCTCAGTAGACGTTTTTACCTGCAGAGGTTTAACATTAAAGTAAGCGTTAGCTAGGGGCAATGCTCCATGGCAGTGGAGAAGAAAGATTTATTGCGGGACTCTCTTACCAAGTCCCATGTTCCTCAAATCTTCTATTTCCCGATGCTGTTACTCAAAGCAATATGAGGTGACACGGCCTGGGGGTGGAAATACATTGCCAAATTATTAAACGTGATGGGAGTAATCTTTACGATTTCATATATACCCACACCAGCGAAGCGTGTCTTACCAATATTATTTTATGTGGTTGTTTCGGGACCGGTATTGATGTATGCAGTCATACGGTTTTAACACTCGGTCTGGAATAAGATAGACATCACGTCATCTAACTGAACAGATGCGCGTTGAAGAATCAAAGTTCGAAACTAGGAGTGGTTCTTACCGCTACTCTTTCATGCAGTATTTTCGGGGCCGGTATTGGTATAAGCAGTCGTACACTCGGTCTAGAAAAAAGTTGACATCACGTTACCTAACTACACAGGTACACATGGGGAATCAAAGTTAGGAACATAGAGTGGTTCTTACTGATTAAGACTATTGGCGTTTTAAGAGCAGTAGACGGTCCTGCAACATGTCCCGAATCTTCTCTCTTCGACGGCACCTCTCCGGGAAAATAAAGTGGATGGCTGTTACGGCGGTGCATTACTAGTGAACCGGGTAGGGAACGTCAAGCATTACTTACCCATGGTCAAAACCTCACGACGATGTAAATGGCGTCTACACGGGCACTACTTCCTCGCGCATGTGTGTTACAAGCAGGCGAGGTGGTGTGCAATTTAACAGAACACGTCAAAATGCGACGCCCACAATGGGCGTGGCTTCGCTCGAGTGGATGTTATCTATCTGGCCATCAGTTGGTGTAAAGAGATTGTTGATATATATAAGGTTTTTTTTTTCGGATTACATTAAATGGAATGGCAACCACTGTTGAATGCACAATCTGGGGGCGGACGATATTCAAACAAAAATTATAAAGACCACCGTTTTCTAAGGGTGCTCAATAATACAGGTAGAAAACAAGGCTTCAGTCTAAAGGAGGCAGGCCTTTCTGGTGCTCACCAGTATAACCCGAGTTGTTGGATACATTATACAGGACACAGTTATAATTTATAAATTTCGGACAGTTCATTTAAGCCCGACACAGCCGTGTCGCACTTGAAAATAAGTAGCGCTTCCCTTTTGGATAATTTGAGATTCCAATCGCCCCCTCTGGGATCCTTTTCTACTTTAGAAATCACAGTCCACTTCAAATCACTAAGTTGATGTTGCATCTTAGCCCAGTGATTTACCAAAGGTGCGTTTTCTACCTTTCTTTTGAGTCTGGATTTATGTTGGGAGATGCTTTGGCGCACTTCTTGATTGGTTTTGCCAATATATAGGTGATCACAGGGACAGTATATCCCATACACCACAAACTTAGATTTGCAGTTGCTGAATGTCTCGTGTTTCCAGGATATGCCTTTGTGTTGGAATACGGTCCCTTCCACTGTGGTCTCGCAACACAAGCATGTTCCACATTTGTGGTGCCCTAAAATTGGGGCCAATCCCATCATTTGGTGCAGGGATGGTTGGATTTCTAGTGGCATCGCTGCTCGCACTACATGGTTTGCGACACTATTCTCTTTTTTAAAAGCGAATAGCGGTGGGTCTTTTAGACTCTCGTCTAGATTCTTTACCAGATGCCAATTTTGTCCAATAACGCGTTTCAGCTGGTTGGCATTGGGACAATATGTCGTGACACAAACTTGGCGTTTTAGATCTGGTTTCTTTTTACGTTCGAGAAGTGTCTCTCTAGGGGTCCACCTTGCTCTTTTCTTGCAATTTTTTACCAGTTTTTTTTGGTACCCTCGGTCACAGAGTTTAGATACCAAATTATTGGCATGTTGATGGTAATCTTCATTATAAGTACAATTTCTGCGCACTCGCAGAAACTGGCCGCAAGGGAGGTTTTCCTTGAGGCTTCTGGGGTGGTTACTTTCAAATAGTAGAGCCTTGTTGCGGTCAGTTGGTTTGACAAATAAAGATGTTGCTAATTTACCTGCTTTTGGGAACACTTCTACATCAAGAAATGGAATTTTAGTTTCAGAATGTGAGAGACTAAATTGCATGTCAGGTCAGGTGTTCCTGAGTTCAACCACTGGTGGAACAGGGTAAGGTTGTTGTTTCCCCCTGTCCACACCATGAACAGATCATCTATGAAACGCAGCCACGTTCCAATATGATGACCGAATGGATTATTATTATGTATGTAGGTGTTTTCGTACATAGACATAAATAATACAGCCAATTCTGGTGCAAACGGGCAGCCCATTGCCACCCCCTTTACTTGATAATAAAACTCCTTGCTGAAACAAAAGTAATTTTTCTTTAACGCAAAAGATGCCAGGTCGATTAGGAACTTAGTTGGCACTCGCACTGGTCTGGGACGTGAGTCTAGGAAGGATGAAAGCACTGCCACTGCTTCATCCTGGGGAATTTGAGTGTAAAGGGACGTCACATCTAGGGTGACCAATGTGTCTGTCCCTTCACAAAAATTCACTGTCTCCAATTTATTTATAAAATCGGTAGTGTCCTGTAGGTACGAGATAACCTGATCGATACATTTTTTCAAAAAACAATCTACGTACTTGGCAATGGGCTCCAGTAGAGAACCACAACCTGCCATGATGGGTCTCCCTGGACGTTTGTCCTGATTTTTATGGACCTTTGGCAGTACGTAAAACATAGGTGTTTTAGGATGTTTGATCTGTAGGTACTCTAGTTCTTTGGCTCCAACAAACCCTTGTTCAAATCCATCTTGGATTATTGGGAACAACTGATTTTGTAGCTCACTTGTGGGATCTTTACCTATTTTGCGATAGCAACTAGGGTCATTCAGTTGTCTCATTATTTCATTCGTATAGTCGGTGGTGTCCCACACTACTATTGACTCGCCCTTATCGGCCTGCTTTATAATGACCGTTGGGTCATTTCTTAGGGTTGTAAGAGCAGTCATTTGTTCTTTAGTAGTGTTAAATTTTACAAATTTCTTTTCTCTTTCCATCACAGAAATGGCAGACAGAACACTTTTTTTCAAAAATCACAAGTTCTTTAGGGATCTTATTTCTTGGTGGACAAAAGGTCGACTTGTTGCGTAGACCCGTTACTTCAGTCGAAAAAGGAATAGGATTCTCTAAGAAAAACATTGTTAGTCTTAATTTGCGGCAGAATTCAATGAATTCGGTTTTCATTCTGACAAAATCCGTCCTTTTAGAGGGCACAAAGGATAATTCCTTTGATAATATACTTTCCTCCGCTTGTGTTAGCACTCTTTTGGAGAGGTTGAAAATAGGGGATACTGTTAGTTTTTGTAGTGCTGGCGGCGGGTTTTCATCTCCCAAGGTATCGTATATTTCACCCTGCCCCTGGGGCGTGTCTGGCCTCTCGATAAAAAAGGATTCGGTGATTGCCCTTGTTGTTGCTGGTTTGAATTCCAATTCGATTTCTATTAGGGCGATTATTATTACTACTAGAGTCGCTATCAGTACCTGAAGATGATGTAGTGTCAGAAAATGAGATGAACTGTTTCCTTGATCTACCCTGATTATCGGATAGGTAGTGTCTCGAGTCTAGTTTAGTATAAAAATCCGCCTGCAAATATGGATATACGTTATCCAATGAAAAACTGTTTTTGTCTTTCTCAAATTAGTTTGTTTTCTGCGTAATCGTATAGTCTTTAAATTCCTGTATCTCTTTCTCAATTTTTTCTAGTAATGCCTTTGCATCAACTATAGTAGGGTTTGTACTAATTTCAGATTCTAGTTTGGCAATTTCATCCAATTATTGTTTCGAGATCCTGACTGCAGTCTCTACTGTCAGGACCATAAGGTCCCTGCTGCACTTGGGTTCAATGAAAGAGAAACCTTTTTTAAAAATGGGATCTTCAGTGAAGATTACTGGGATATTTTTAATTTGTAACCCACCTGGAATTGTCCCTTCACGTAAGTGCTGCAATAAAAAATTACCATGAAGGTGTGTTCTAATTTGCTTCTTTTTTAAGCAAAGCAGTTTATCAGATTCGTTCTGGGAGGTAGCAGACACACTCAAGGAAACTGAAGCGAAAACAGGTGGAGTGCTCAGTAGGTTCTTGATGTGGTCCTCAGTATAGGCAAACGTGTCCTTGTCTGCCATTACTAAAACAAACAAACAATAAAAAAAGGGGAAATAGTATGGAACAATAAAGAAACTATACAAAAGGGAAAAAAGATTTATAGGATGCTATGTAATTAACCAAAACCTGTGGTTGGACGGAGATCTGAGTACTCCTTTACTCCATTTCAAATGGAGCTTCAAAACATTATAACGCAAAACAAACAAGGGCTGGCTCTAATCAGTAAGGCTGAGCCGGATTATCAAATAACAAGAACAAGGTGCCAATACTGATATCAATAATTCAAATCACAACTGGTCGTCCAAATCAAGAAAGGCAATTCAAGCATGGGGATCGCTATTTAATAGCAGTTTATTGCAATGTTAATACAAAACACTCTTTTCTAAATTCATTACATAGTAAACAGAGAACATTGAAAGATTTTTAGGACACACCACACTACCATCACTTAAAAACATCCATTTAAAAAATCAAGCATATCTCAGTCAAACAAATCAACACACACATACAGAAATATTCACACACGTTGGAAAGACAACTAAGTCACAGTAATTCCTAGTTGGTCTGCTTGAGTATCTGGGTGTTTAAATAATTGAACCTGGAGCTCCATGTTGTACATTACCTTATTGTGATTCATTGTTATTGGTTGTGATCAAACATGATAGATACATAGGAATGTACTAGTTTAAACTGACTTTTCACTTTTGAGTTTGAAAACAGAAGCAGACCTAGGTCCATTTTACTGTGACTTAGTAGTCTTTCCAATGTGTGTGAATATTTCTGTATGTGTGTGTTGATTTGTTTGACTGAGATATGCTTGATTTTTTGAATGGACGTTTTTAAGTGATGGTAGTGTGGTGTGTCCTATAAATCTTTCAATGTTCTCTGTTTACTATGTAATGAATTTAGAAAAGAGTGTTTTGTATTAACATTGAAATAAACTGCTATTAAATAGCGATCCCCATTCTTGAATTGCCTTTCTTGATTTGGACGACCAGTTGTGATTTGAATTATTGATATCAGTATTGGCACCTTGTTCTTGTTATTTGATAATCCGGCTCAGACTTACTGATTAGAGCCAGCCCTTGTTTGTTTTGCGTTATAATAGCGGGCGAACGACTGCGAGGCATGTTTTGAAGCTCCAATTGAATTGGAGTAAAGGAGTACTCAGATCTCCGTCCAACCACAGGTTTTGGTTGATTACATAGCATCCTATAAATCTGTTTTCCCTTTTGTATTGTTTCTCTATTGTTCCTAACTATTTACCCTTTTTTTATTGTTTGTTTGTTTTAGTAATGGCAGATAAGGACACGTTTGCCTATACTGAGGACCGAATCAAGAACCTGCTGAGCACTCCACCTGTTTTCGCTTCAGTTTCCTTGAGTGTGTCTGCTACCTCCCAGGACTAATCTGATAAACTGCTTCGCTTAAAAAAGAAGCAAATTAGAACAGACCTTCATGGTCATTTTTTATTGCAGCACTTACGTGAAGGGACAATTCCAGGTGGGTTACAAATTAAAAATATCCCATTAATCTTCACTGAAGATCCCATTTTTAAAAAATGTTTCTCTTTCATTGAAACCAAGTGCAGCAGGGATCTTATGGTCCTGACAGTAGAGACTGCAGTCAGGATCTCGAAACAAGAATTGGATGAAATTGCCAAACTAGAAGCTGAAATTAGTACAAACCCTACTATAGTTGATGCAAAGGCATTACTAGAAAAAGTTGAGAAAGAGATACAGGAATTTAAAGACTATACGATTACGCAGAAAACAAACCAATTTTTGAAAGACAAAAAGAGTTTTTCATTGGATAACGTATATCCATATTTGCAGGCGGATTTTTATACTAAACTAGACTCGAGATGCTACCGATCCGATAATCAGGGTAGATCAAGGAAACAGTTAATCTCATTTTCTGACACTACATCATTGTCAGAACTTCAAACTGGTTATATATATAGTCTTACCGGATTCTGCACGGGAAAAGAGATGCTAGATCCCTAACCCCTCTTATCAATGCTAGGAGATCTTTTAACAGAATCTCCAAATCATTACTTCGAGGGACGGGGGAATTGGATAAAATAATAAACAAAGAAGAGACTGGTCCAGACTTGGTTCCTTCTGTCAGCTATTCGCAGACGTACTCTTTATATTCTCTGGAACCTGTAAATTAACACGTAATTAAATAACAGCTCACTTATTCTCTTCTAATCTACTCTTCAAAACTAACTATAATTTATATGTCTCACCCACCCTGATTAGGCTGGACTTTCGCTCCTCTTCTGCTTCACGTTGGCCTTTTATTTCCTCTTCTAATTAGTTGTTACTATTAAACGTAAAAGACACATTAGCACCCTATTCTCGTTGTCTGCACTATCACTATTGTTTTTATTTTAAGTAAGTGCACTTACTTCACTAACTGAAGAATAGTCTTCTAATTGGGGTTCTGGCTATCACTTTTCTGCATACTCATGTGCTGCTTCTATCTGCGACAAATTCTTTTGACACTGTTCTTATTCTTGCAGGTCTCACATCTAGTTGCAGATTTTCACTCTCTTGGTGAGTATTTATTTATTATTCCTTAAGTTAAAAGTGACTGAAAATGTCTGTTACTCATTCCCTCAGGATTTAATATTTCTTCGTATATTATTTTTCTTTCCAGGTTACAACAACACTGTAAATTATTCTCAGGCAAGTTTTTGATACTTTACTGTTCAATGTTTTTGTATATTCACTTAGCTCAGTTTGTTGTGCTGCTTCTGAGAAGGTACTCGAACTTCTATGGCAGTCTCTCGCTGTATAGCTGATGGCTGACACTTTTCTCCTCAGAAACGGCTCCTTTCTGCCTTACGCTTCTTTGACTCTCCGACCACCTCTGACAGAAAAGCCGACTCGCGCTGGGAAGATATGCGCCGAGTCAACTTAAATTTATCGGCACTACTGGGAAAACAGACTCGCGCTTGAATAAACGCGTGAGTCCTTTAAACTTAAACACTTTGACTAAACTGTTCTCTATATTACAATTCCTTCGTTAACAGGAATCCTCTCAGCGTTATTCTCCGAACGTCCTCTCCGACTCTTGACGGCGGTGAAGTGCGCAGTTGGTAGAGCGCTCGCGCTTCACCTAGACTTCCGCTGAAACACTCAGGAAGCTAGACGGCTAACCCGAACCGCGCTGTGGGCACGTGGGCGGCCATCTTACTTCTCCTGAGTCTCACCAGGTCGGACCATGAATCCAGATTATGGTCTCCTTGAACCGTTTTGCCTAATTTTACAGTGCAAAGGGCATGAGCAGCTGGTAGGGTCCTGACAGTACCCCCCAACAAAGCAGGTTCTCTCTCCCTGGGCTTCGCGGGGAACCGTCGTTGAAAGGCCTTGATCAATCTAGGGGCATGAACATTCTCACTTAGCTCCCAAGATCGCTCCTCAGGACCGTAACCTTTCCAGTCTATCAAGTAGTACAATTTTCCTCGGGACCTTTTTGAATCCAGAATCTCTTTTACCTCAAATTCGGTTCCAGTATCTAACTGGATTGGCTTTGGGGGTGAGTGGATTCTCAAATCTGCCGAAGCTTTCTTTAACAATGAAACATGAAAAACTGGATGAACCTTTAACCCAGAGGGTAACTTCAATCGATAAGTGACCTGATTGATTTGTTCTTCCACTGGATATGGGCCAATAAAACGGGGCTGAAATTTTCGGTTCCCTTTTAACCTTAAGTTCTTGGTGCTTAACCAAACTTGGTCTCCCTTGGTCAAGGTTGGTCCCTCTCTCCTCTTTCGATCTGCATAATTCTTGTATTTTTCTTTAGCTGTTTTGAGATTGTCTCCTGCTCTTTGCTGGATCTCGTGCAGATGTGAAACTATCTCCTTGACTGCTGGGACTGATATCTCTGTTTGTCGAATGGTAGCATTCGGATGTCTGCCATAATTTAAGAAAAAGGGGGAGAAACCTGTCGAACTATTCTTTGTATTATTATGGGCGAATTCCGCAGTCCACAAATAATCTGGCCATTCACCCTCTTCCTTCAAAAGAATTAATCGCAGATATTGCTCTAGTTCTTGATTAACCCTCTCTGTCTGCCCATCGGTCTCGGGATGATAACTAGTGGAAAATCTAACCTCAGTACCTAATCCTCCCATAAAGGCCTTCCAAAAATGTGACACAAACTGAGGACCTCTGTCTGATATCACAACCTTGGGTATTCCATGTGTCTTAACAATCTGGGAACTGAAATGAGTGGCTAATTGCTTTGCTGTAGGAACCCCCTTTAAAGCTGTAAAGTGAGCCATTTTAGTAAAGGCATCCACTACTACAAGAATGGTGTCATAACCCTGGCTGTTAGGTAAGCCTGTAATAAGATCTAGAGTTACTGTGTGCCATGGGTAGGGAGGTGTGGGTAGGGGTTGCAACAG
Source organism: Lissotriton helveticus (assembly GCF_964261635.1). Taxonomy (NCBI): domain Eukaryota; kingdom Metazoa; phylum Chordata; class Amphibia; order Caudata; family Salamandridae; genus Lissotriton; species Lissotriton helveticus. The sequence continues at coordinate 331,379,298 of NC_136068.1, read as the reverse complement.
ACCTTTTGGGGCCTGCCGTTCTGATTTTCCCTGAGCGCAGATCTCACATGACTTAACATAACTCTCAATATCTGAAGTCATCTTTGGCCACCAATAGTGTCTCTTAATTAGCTCTTCTGTTTTGGTCTCTCCTTTGTGCCCAGCCATCCTATCATCATGGCATTCTCTCATCACTTGTTGCCACAGCTCTGTAGTAGGGATATACAAGACGTCCTGGTAATAGGGTAATTGTCTTACGATTTTTCTATTGGCATCTTCTTTCACCCATTCCTACATTTCCTCCTGACTCATGACTTCAGTGATATCTTTCTCCAAACTGATTGAGGTGGTGGCTCCAACAATTTTAGCACTTGGAATGATTGGTTGACTCTCTGAGAAGTTTTTTTGGGGTTCTGTGCCTATTCGGGATAATGCATCCGCCTTCCCATTCTGAGTTCCTGGACGGTAAGTAATCACGAAATCGTAGTCTGCAAAATACAGGGACCATCTTAATTGTCTGGGAGTAAGGGTCCTGGCTGTCTTTAAGAACTTCAAATTACGATGATCCGTAAAGACCGTCACTTGATGTTGGGCTCCTATCAGATAATGTCGCCACTCCTTAAAGGTATCTTTAATCGCCAATAACTCCTTCTCTGTGATTGTGTAGTTGATTTCTGCTTGGGTCAATTTCCTGGATCGATAAGCAACCGGATGCAATTGACCTGTGGTTTTATGCCACTGAGACAATACTCCACCCACTGCTTGATCCGACGCATCAGTTTCCACATAGAAGGGTTCATTTGGATCAGCGTGTAACAAAACTGGTGCCGTGGTAAAAGCCTTCTTTAAGGACTGAAAGGCTTCCTCCGCCTCCTTTGACCATTCAAATTTGATTCCTTTTTTCAATAACTTAGTGAGTGGCAGTATTCTTCTGGAAAATTCACTAATAAATCTCCGATAAAAGTTGGCAAATCCAATAAAGCTCTGGACTTCTTTTACACTTATTGGAGAGTTCCATTCTGCGACTGCCTCCACTTTTCGCTGGTCCATTAGTATTCCCGTTGGCGAAATAACAAAACCCAAGAATTCCACTTCCGCCACGTCGAAAGCGCATTTCTCCAATTTCACGAACAACTTGTTCTCTTGCAGCTTCCTCAGCACTTCTTTCACCTGTACATGATGTTTTGTGACGCCAGAGGAATATATCAGGATGTCATCTATGTATACAATGGCACATTGGTCGATAAATTCTTTCAAGATGTCATTAATGAAGTGTTGAAAGGCAGCTGGTGCATTACATAGTCCATACGGCATTACTTGATATTCGAAAAGCCCATATCTGGTCCTGAACGCCCTCTTCCACTCATCACCTTCACGCATCCTCACTAGATGGTACGCGCCCCTCAGGTCCAATTTCGTGTAGACTTGTGCTCCTTTTACTTGATCCAAGAGTACCGAGATCAATGGCAGAGGATATCTGTTCTTCTTAGTTATTTTGTTGATGGCCCTGTAGTCGATACACATGCGTAAATCTCCCTCCTTCTTGGGCACAAAAAATAATGGAAAAGAGACTGGGGACTGAGAAGGCCGGATAAAACCGTTTGCCAAATACTTATCCAGATACTCCTTCAAATGGTGATTCTCCTTCTCCGTCAAGGCATAGACACGACTACAGGGCAAATTCGCGCCAGGTTCAAACTCAATCTTACAATCATAGACCCGGTGAGGAGGGAGCTGCTCCGCTTCCACCTCGTTGAACACTTCCTGGAACTCCTTATAATCTTCAGGAATTTCCTGGGCATTTATCACACACATGGAATGCCCATTGACACACAAGGACAAGGCCGGATTATTCTCCAACGGTTTCTCTTTAACTCCAAAACAATTTTCTCGGCAATAACTTGAGTCCATCACTATGGTTCTAGAACTCCAATTGATCGTTGGATTGTGTTCCGTAAGCCACGGGAGACCAAGAATCAATTGAAATTGTGGAGCATCAATTAGGTTAAATTGAATCTTTTCTTTATGCCCATCGCTGGAAATCAGTTGAAGTATTTCTGTGTGACTCACTATCGGCCCCGACGAAAGGTTTGTCCCGTCCACTGCTCTGACAGCCTCACTCCTAATCTTCTGGATGGCTTGGATGCCCATTTTGGTTGCAAATCTTAAGTCGCAAAAGTTTCCAGTGGCTCCAGAATCAATCATAATTGATACATCTGTCAGAATTGTCTCCCTGAACCTCACCTCCATAGACAGGTTCATATGCGGGGCCGCCGATTGTAGTGTGTTTGCTACTTGATGTTCCGTTGGAGTCTCCTCTGTAATCGCACCCACCCGTTCAACTCCATCCACAGGTGGTTCTGTTAGTTTTCCTTCGGCTTGAAGGTGTTTTTTGGTTTCTTCTGACAGTTTCTAACAAAATGCCCACTGACTCCACAGTACATACACAAATTATTGGCTCTTCTCTTGTCTTTCTCTTCCTTAGACAAAGGCCCTCTTATAGTTCCAATCTGCATTGGTTCTGATCCAGAAGGGATGTCGGAGCTTCTAAAAACTTCGGATTTAGCTCTATCGAATCTAGGGGTTATAGCTCTATAGTCTTTTTTCTTCTCTCCTCTTCTTTCCCCCTGACGGAAATCAATTTCTAAGACCAAATCAATGAGGGCCGAAATTTCTGTTGGTCTGTTTGGAATCTGAGCCAAGGAATCCTTCAATTCATCTCGTAATCCACGATAGAACACCGCGGCTCTCTTGCTCTCTGGACAGTCAGTCTCCACCACTAGCTTGTTGAACTGGGCCAGATACGCGATCAAATCTCGATTTCCTTGCCGAAGGTCTAGTATTTCATTATCTACCACTTGCGATATTCTCCGTCTATCAAATATCCGCAAGAATTCTTGTTTAAATTCCTCGAAATTTCTCAACAAAGGATCATCCCGGGTGACTAGGGGCATTGACCACGAAGCTGCATCTCCACTCAGATATGAGAGTATGAAAGCCACTTTAGACTGCGCATCAGGGAATATCGAAGGGCGGCACAAAAAATGTAAAGAGCATTGGGAGAGAAATATTTGCGCCTTCTGTGGATCCCCATTAAATCTCTCTGGGGCTGCCAAGGGTATAACTGGGGACAGGGAATGAATGACTTGAGTGGTTGATCTGTTTGCTGCTTCCAGTACAGGGTTCATCGCCTCCCTCTCTAAACTACTAGTCTGTCTTAATCTCAACGCTAATTCTGCCGTTTCCTTCCTAGTGCTGATCACCTCCTGCCTAAGGGCACGATTTTCTTCTATGACTGCTCCTAATTCTTTTTGTATTGCATCTAAAATGGTTCCTAAGGATTGTACATCAATTCCCTCCGCCATCTCTGTTCAGGTGCGAAGGCAACTTGGGCACTTCACTCTGTCAGAACTTCAAACTGGTTATATATATAGTCTTACCGGATTCTGCACGGGAACAGAGATGCTAGATCCCTAACCCCTCTTAGCAATGCTAGGAGATCTTTTAACAGAATCTCCAAATCATTACTTCAAGGGACGGGGGAATTGGATAAAATAATAAACAAAGAAGAGACTGGTCCAGACTTGGTTCCTTCTGTCAGCTATTCGCAGACGTACTCTTTATATTCTCTGGAACCTGTAAATTAACACGTAATTAAATAACAGTTCACTTATTCTCTTCTAATCTACTCTTCAAAACGAACTATAATTTATATGTCTCACCCACCCTGATTAGGCTGGACTTTCGCTCCTCTTCTGCTTCACGTTGGCCTTTTATTTCCTCTTCTAATTAGTTGTTACTATTAAAGGTAAAAGACACATCAGCACCCTATTCTCGTTGTCTGCACTATCACTATTGTTTTATTTTAAGTAAGTGCACTTACTTCACTAACTGAAGAATAGTCTTCTAATTGGGGTTCTGGCTATCACTTTTCTGCATACTCATGTGCTGCTTCTATCTGCGACAAATTCTTTTGACACTGTTCTTATTCTTGCAGGTCTCACATCTAGTTGCAGATTTTCACTCTCTTGGTGAGTATTTATTTATTATTCCTTAAGTTAAAAGTGACTGAAAATGTCTGTTACTCATTCCCTCAGGATTTAATATTTCTTTGTATATTATTTTTCTTTCCAGGTTACAACAACACTGTAAATTATTCTCAGGTAAGTTTTTGATACTTTACTGTTCAATGTTTTTGTATATTCACTTAGCTCAGTTTGTTGTGCTGCTTCTGGGAAGGTACTCAAACTTCTATGGCAGTCTCTCGCTGTATAGCTGATGGCTGACACTTTTCTCCTCAGAAACGGCTCCTTTCTGCCTTACGCTTCTTTGACTCTACGACCACCTCTGACAGAAAAGCCGACACGCGCTGGGAAGATATGCGCCGAGTCAACTTAAATTTATCGGCACTACTGGGAAAACGGACTCGCGCTTGAATAAACGCGCCGAGTCCTCTAAACTTAAACACTATGACTAAACTGTTCTCTATATTACAATTCCTTCGTTAACAGGAATCCTCTCAGCGTTATTCTCCGAACGTCCTCTCCGACTCTTGACGGCGGTGAAGTGCGCAGTTGGTAGAGCGCTCGCGCTTCACCTAGACTTCCGCTGAAACACTCAGGAAGCTAGACGGCTAACCCGAACCGTGCTGTGGGCACGTGGGCGGCCATCTTACTTCTCCTGAGTCTCACCAGGTCGGACCATGAATACAGATTATGGTCTCCTTGAACCGTTTTGCCTAATTTTACAGTGCAAAGGGCATGAGCAGCTGGTAGGGTCCTGACAGTCATCTTCAGGTACTGATAGCGACTCTGGTAGTAATAATAATCGCCCTAATAGAAATCGGAATTGGAATTCAAACCAGCAACAACAAGGGCAATCACCGAATCCTTTTTTATCGAGAGGCCAGACACGCCCCAGGGGCAGGGTGAGATATACGATACCTTGGGAGATGAAAACCAGCCGCCAGCACTACAAAAACTAACAGTATCCCCTATTTTCAACCTCTCCAAAAGAGTGCTAACACAAGCGGAGGAAAGTATATTATCAAAGGGATTATCCTTTGTGCCCTCTAAAAGGACGGATTTTGTCAGAATGAAAACCGAATTCATTGAATTCTGCCGCAAATTAAGACTAACAATGTTTTTCTTAGAGAATCCTATTCCTTTTTCGACTGAAGTAATGGGTCTACGCAACAAGTTGACCTTTTGTCCACCAGGGAATAAGATCCCTAAATAACTTGTGATTTTTGAAAAAAGTGTTCTGTCTGCCATTTCTGAGATGGAAAGAGAAAAGAAATTTCTACAATTTAACACTACTAAAGAACAAATGACTGCTCTTACAAACCTAAGAAATGACCCAACGGTCATTATAAAGCAGGCCGATAAGGGCGGGTCAACAGTAGTGTGGGACACCACCGACTATACGAATGAAATAATGAGACAACTGAATGACCCTAGTTGCTATCGCAAAATAGGTAAAGATCCCACAAATGAGCTACAAAATCAGTTGTTCGCAATGATCCAAGATGGATTTGAACAAGGGTTTGTTGGATCCAAAGAACTAGAGTACCTACAGATCAAACATCCTAAAACACCTATGTTTTACGTACTGCTAAAGGTCCATAAAAATCAGGACAAACCTCTAGGGAGACCCATCGTGGCAGGTTGTGGGTCTCTCCTGGAGCCCATTGCCAAGTACGTAGATTGTTTTTTGTAACAATTTATCGATCAGGTTATCTCGTACCTACAGGACACTACCAATTTTATAAATAAATTTGAGACAGTGAATTTTTGTGAAGGGACGGACATATTGGTCACCCTAGATGTGACGTCCCTTTACACTCAAATTCCCCAGGATGAAGCAGTGGCAGTGCCTTCATCCTTCCTAGACTCACGTCCCAGACCAGTGTGAGTGCCGACTAAGCTCCTAGTCCACCTATCATCTTTTGCGTTAAAGAAAAATTACTTTTGTTTCAACAGGGAGTTTTATTATCAAGTAAAGGGGGTGGCAATGGGCTGCCCGTTTGCACCAGAATTGGCTGTATTATTTATGTCTATGTACGAAAACACCTACATACATAATAATAATCCATTCGGTCATCATATTGGAACGTGGCTGCGTTTCATAGATGATGTGTTCATGGTGTGGACATGGGGAAACAACAACCTTACCCTGTTCCACCAGTGGTTGAACTCAAGAACACCCAACATACAATTCAGTCTCTCACATTCTGAAACTAAAATTCAATTTCTTGACGTAGAAGTGTTCCCAAAAGCAGGCAAATTAGCAACATCTTTATTTGTCAAACCAACTGACCGCAATAAGGCTCTACTGTTTGAAAGTAACCACCCCAGAAGCCTCAAGGAAAACCTCCCTTACGGCCAGTTTCTGCGAGTGCGCAGAAATTGTACGTATAATGAAGATTACCATCAACATGCCAATAATTTGGTATCTAAACTCTGTGACCGAGGGTACCCAAAAAAACTGGTAAAAAATTGCATGAAAAGAGCGAGGTGGACCCCTAGAGAGACACTTCTCGAACGTAAAAAGAAACCAGATCTAAAACGCCAAGTTTGTGTCACGACATATTGTCCCAATGCCAACCAGCTGAAACGCGTTATTGGACAAAATTGGCATCTGGTAAAGAATATAGACGAGAGTCTAAAAGACCCACCGCTATTCGCTTTTAAAAAAGAGAATAGTGTCGCAAACCATGTAGTGTGAGTAGCGATGCCACTAGAAACCCAACCATCCCTGCGCCAAATGATGGGATTGGCCCCAATTTTAGGGCACCACAAATGTGGAACATGCTTGTGTTGTGAGACCACAGTGGAAGGGACCGTATTACAACACAAAGGCATATCCTGGAAACACGAGACATTCAGCAACTGCAAATCTAAGTTTGTGGTGTATGGGATATACTGCCCCTGTGATCGCCTTTATATTGGCAAAACCAATCAAGAAGTGCGCCAACGCATCTCCCAACATAAATCCAGACTCAAAAGAAAGGTAGAAAACGCACCTTTGGTAAATCACTGGGCTAAGATGCAACATCAACTTAGTGATTTGAAGTGGACTGTGATTTCTAAAGTAGAAAAGAATCCCAGCGGGGGCGATTGGAATCTCAATTTATCTAAAAGGGAAGATATACTTATTGTCAAGTTCGACACAGCTGTGTCGGGCTTAAATGAACTGTCCGAAATATATACATTATAACTGTGTCCTGTATATTGTATCCAACACCTCGGGTTATACTGGTGAGCACCAGAAAGGCCTGCCTCCTTTAGACTGAAGCCTTGTTTTCTACCTGTATTATTGAGCACCCTCATAAAACGGTGGTCTTTATAATTTTGGTTTTAATATCGGCCGCCCCCAGATTGTGCATTCAACACTGGTTGCCATTCCATTTAATGTAATCTGAAAGAAAAAAACTTATATATATCAACAATCTCTTTACACCAACTGATGGCCAGATAGATAACATCCACTCGAGCGAGGCCACGCCCATTGTGGGCGTCGCATTTTGACGTGTTCTGTTAAATTGCACACTACCGCGCCTGCTTGTAACATGCATGCTCGAGGAAGTAGTGCCCGTGTAGACGCCATTTACATCGTCGTGAGGTTTTGACCCCGGGTAATTAATGCTTTCCGTTCCCTACCCGGTTCACTAGTAATGCACCGCCGTAACAGCCATCCACTTTATTTTCCCATAGAGGTGCCGTCGAAGAGAGAAGATTCGGGACATGTTGCAGGACCGCCTACTGCTCTTAAAACGCCAATAGTCTTAATCAGTAAGAACCACTCTATGTTCCTAACTTTGATTCCCCATGTGTACCTGTGTAGTTAGGTAACGTGATGTCAACTTTATTCTAGACCGAGTGTACGACTGCTTACACCAATACCGGCTCCGTAAATACTGCATGAAAGAGTAGCGGTAAGAACCACTCCTAGTTTCGAACTTTGATTCTTCAACGCGCATCTGTTCAGTTAGATGACGTGATGTCTATCTTATTCCAGACCGAGTGTTAAAACCGTATGACTGCATACATCAATACCGGTCCCGAAACAACCACATAAAATAATATCGGTAAGACACGCTTCGCTGGTGTGGGTATATATGAAATTGTAAAGATTACTCCCATCACGTTTAATAATTTGGCAATGTATTTCCACCCCCAGGCCGTGTCACCACATATTGCTTTGAGTAACAGCATCGGGAAATAGAAGATATGAGGAACATGGGACTTGGTAAGAGAGTCCCGCAATAAATCTTTCTTCTCCACTTCCATGGAGCATTGTCCCTAGCTAACGCTTACTTTAATGTTAAACCTCTGCAGGTAAAAATGTCTACTGAGCTCGTCCTTTGCACGTCAAAGAACACTGTACAATTGGTGAGTATACTATTATGTACGAACATCGTTGATATTTGTCAACCCTATACTAAACCCTGACTTAGTTGCATTTCATAATGCGTATCTTACAGGCCAATCGACTTTCGTCAAAACCCCCTTTTTTGTATTTCCAAGCGCGAAACCATTGATGTTATCGCCGGTAAGCTTACATCTCTTTTCCGCTCTTCCTTAAGGCAACCCAGCATGGAATTAGACATCTCGTGCAGAATTATTATAAAAGACACCCTTTTATTTTAGGCTCAAAATTAGTCCTTCGAGGCTCCCCTTTCCACCAGTTTGGGTATATACCAAGGAACACTCTATGCTCCGAGCAACTCGGGTAAGCTGATTGTGGAGGCTAGTGTAGTAGTGCAATGTAGTGTTCTTGCTGTGTTTTTTGATTTATCTAAACACTTCCTCTCTAACGTTGCTTTTTGTATGTTTTTCATTTTTTCTCATAGATATGTCGAGGCCCTGAGGAGAATCCCTCATGAATGACACGGGATTCGAAACGCGTAGGCCCATTCCTAGTTGGTCTGCTTGAGTATCTGGGTGTTTAAATAATTGATCCTGGAGCTCCATGTTGTACATTACCTTATTGTGATTCATTGTTATTGGGTGTCATCAAACATGATAGATACATAGGAATGTACTAGTTTAAACTGACTTTTCACTTTTGAGTTTGAAAACAGAAGCAGACCTAGATCCTTTTTACTGTGACTTAGTGGTCTTTCCAACGTGTGTGAATATTTCTGTATGTGTGTGTTGATTTGTTTGACTGAGATGTGCTTGATTTTTTGAATGGATGTTTTTAAGTGATGGTAGTGTGGTGTGTCCTATAAATCTTTCAATGTTCTCTGCAGAATGGCATGACCTAAAACCATATTGAGTGGAGTCGAGCAGGTTGTTGGAGTCGAGATATAAAGTTAACTCCTTGTTAATGGCTTTTTTGAGAATTTTAGCTGCTACCAGCAACCCTAAGCTTGGACGATAGTTTTTGGATTCAGTATGGTCGAGGGCCGGCTTCTTAAGAATTGGCCTAATACATGCTATCTTCCACATACACGGATAGATACCAGATTCTAGGACTTGATGTAAAAGAGGGGTCAGATAGATACTGATCCTCCCAGAGATTAGATGCATAATCAGTCCAAGGCAATAATGACGTTCATATTAGTGTTAGGGTTGTTTGTAAATATGCCATCAAGGGTGTGGCCAGCTAAGTGCGTAGGTTCCGACACTAATTCGGTGAGTCCGTAAGCTGCTAGGTTGTCCAGGAGACTTATTGTATCCGAATTATTGCTTAACACCAGATGGTGATTAAAATCACCCAGAATTATGAGTGACGGAAAGTCTAAACATGACTCAAGTAAGGTCTTTAGGGCTTGCGCAAATCTGCTCTAGGGCCAGGTGGCCGGTAGATGAGTAGGCCATTGAAATACAGAGATGTTGTTTAACTTAATGGAAAAAACGCATCACCTCCGCTGGGAGCAGAGAGATTGGATTGCCTCAACTTTCACCTTTAGGTGATCACGATGAATCATGACTATTCCTCTTCCTATTTTCCCTATCCTGTCCTGTCTAGTCACTACATAGCCTGATGGAAGGGTCGTGTTACAATCAGGTTCTGAGGTCTCATCAGTCCATGTCTCAGTCAGGAAGACTACGTCCGAGTTGGAGACCTGTAGCAAACATTCTAGCTGATACTTGTGTTTGACAAATGACCGCGTATTTAACAATATGCATTGTAGAGACTGGTCAGGTCACCTCTTAGCCACAGAGGTGCCCAAGGAGGCACGAGGAGTGTAGAAAGAAGGAAGAGAAGTGCATAAAGAAGCAATAGAGGTGCTGAAAGAGGCACAAAGGATGCAGAAAGAACAAGAGAAGTGCAGAGAGAAGCAACAGAGGTACAAAAAGAAGCAAGAGTGGTGCAGAAAGAGGGAAGAGAGGTGTAGAAAGAGGCAAGAGAGTTGCACAAAGTGGAAAGATAGGTGCAGATAGAGACAAGAGTGGTGCAGAAACAGGCAAGAGAAATGTAGAAAGAGGCAATAGAATTGCTGAAAGTAGCAACAGAGGTGTAGAAAAAAGAAAGAAAAGTACAGAAAGAGGCAAGCGAGTTGCAGAAACAGGCAAGAAAGGTGCAGAAAGAGGAAAGCCAAGTACAGAAAGAGACAACAGGGATGCAGAAAGAAGCAAGACAGATGCAGAAAGAAGCATGAACAGCACAGAATGAAGCAACAGGGGTGCAAAAAGAGGCAAGAGAAGTGCAGAAAGAAGCAACAGAGGTGCAGAAGGAGGCAAGAGAACTGCAGAAAGAGGCAGGAGAGTTGCAAAAACAGGCAAAAGAGGTACATAAAAAGACAATAGGGTGCAGAAAGAAGCAAGACAGGTGCAGAAAGAAGCATGGAAAGTGCAAAATGAAGCAAGAGAGGTGCAGGAAGAGGCAAGAGAAGTGCAGAAAGAAGCAAGTGAGGTGCTGAAAGAGGCAAGAGAGGTGCAGAAAGAGGCAAGAGAATTGCTGAAAGAAGCAACAGAGGTACAGAAAGAAGCAAGAAAAGTGCAGAAAGAGGCAAGTGAGATGTAGAAACAGGCAAGAAAGGTACAGAAAGAGGGAAGACGAGTACAGAAAGAGATAACAGGGATGGAGAAAAAAGCATGAAAAAGTGAAGAATGAGGCAAGTGAGATGCAGAAACAGGCAAGAAAGGTACATAAAGAGAGAAGCCAAGTGCAGAAAGAGGCAAGAGAGTTGCAAAATCAGGCAAAAGAGGTACATAAAAAGACAATAGGGGTGCAGAAAGAAGCAAGACGGGTGCAGAAAGAAGCATGGAAAGTGTAGAATGAAGCAAGAGAGGTGCAGGAAGAAGCAAGAGAAGTACAGAAAGAAGCAAGTGAGGTGCGGAAAGAGGCAAGAGAGGCGCAGAAAGAGGCAAGAGAATTGCTGAAAAAAGCAACAGAGGTGCAGAACAAAGCAAGAAAAGTGCAGAAAGAGGCAAGTGAGATGTAGAAACAGGCAAGAAAGGTACAGAAAGAGAGAAGCCAAGTGTAGAAAGAGACAACAGAGGTGCTGAGAGAGGCAAGTAAGCTGCAGAAAGAAGCAAGAGAGGTACAGAACGCGTCAACAGAAGTGTAGAAAGAAGCAAAAGATGTGCTCAAAGAGGCAAGAGGGATGGAGAAAGAGGCAAGAGCAGTGCAGAAAGAACCAATAGAAGTGCAGAAAGAAGCAACAGAGGTACAGAAAGAGGCATGAAGGGTGCAGAAAAAAGGAAAAGAAGTGCAGAAAGAAACATAAGAGGTGCTGACAGAGGCACGAAGGGTACAGAAAGAGGCAAGAGAAGTGCAAAAAGAAGCAAGAGAGTTGCACAAAGAGGGAAGACAAGTGCAGAAAGAGGCACGAGGTTGCAGAAACAGGCAAGGGAATTGCTCAAAGAAGCAACAGAGGTGTAGAAAGAAGCAAGAAAGGTGCAGAAAGAGGCAAGTGAGATGCTGAAACATGCACAAGAGATACAGCGAGATGGAAGACAAGTGCAGAAAGAGACAACAGGGATGCAGAAAGAAGCAAGACAGATGCAGAAAGAAGCATGAAAAGTGCAGACTGAAGCAACAGGGGTACAGAAAGAGGCAAGATAAGTGGAGAAAGAAGCAATAGAGGTGCAGAAGGAGGCAAAAGAAATGCAGGAAGAGGCAAGAGTGTTGCAGAAACAGGCAGAAGAGGTACAGCAGAAGAGGTACATAAAGAGACAACAGGGGTGCAGAAAGAAGCAAGACAGGTGCAGAAAGAAGCATGGAAAGTGGAGGAAGAAGAAACATGGGGCAGAAAGAGGCAAAGGAAATGCATAAAGAAGCAAGTGAGGTGCTAAAGAGGCAAGAGAGGTGCAGAAAGAGGCAAAAGAGGTGCAGAAACAGGGTAGAGAAGTGTAGAAGCGGCAAGAGAATTGCTGAAAGAGGCAACAGAGGTGTAGAAAGAAGGAAGAAAAGTGCAGAAAGAGGCAAGTAAGATGCAGAAACAGGCACAAAAGGTAGAGAAAGAGGGAAGACGAGTGCAGAAAGAGACAACAGGGATGCAGAAATAAGTAGACAGGTGCGGAAAAAGCATTGAGAGTGCAGAATGAAGAAAAAGGGGTGCAGAAAGTGGCAGGAAAAGTGCATAAATAAGCAGCAGAGGTGCAGAAGGAGGTACGAGAACTGCAGAAAGAGGTAAGAGAGTTGCAGAAACAGACAAAAGAGGTACAGAAAGAGGGAAGAGAGGTGCAGAGGTAAGAGAGGGGCAGAAACAGGTAAAAGGGGTGCAGAAAAGGCAAGGGGGTACATACATTCACAAGAGAGGTGCAGAAAGAATCAAGAGCAGTGCAAAAGAACCAACAGAGGTGTAAAAGAGGCAAGTGAGGTACAAGAAGGAGGCAAGAGAACTGCAGAAAGAGGCAAGAGAGTTGCAGACACAGGCAAAAGGGGTACAGAAAGAGGGAAGAGGGGGACAGAAAGAGGCAAGCGGGATGCATACATTTGGAACAGAGGTGCAGGAAGAAGCCAGAGCAGTGCCGAAAGGACCAACAGAGTGTAGTGATGTCACGGATAGAACTGTGGTTGTGTAGCCATGGCCACGTAGAATCTACAAGGGTTCTAGTTTAGTCAGTTTGTGAAGACTGGGATGTTGAAAGCAAATGGGCTTCTCTGTGTCCAAATAAATATCTTAAACTGAGATTAAGGCTCCGCATCATTACAGATTGGTGACAAGCGCCGATGCGAACCTCACATCTGCCTCATCTTGCTCTTATGATTACGGTAAGAGCGCTTGCTGTATATTGTTTTAAATGAGGAATTTCATCACTCCCTCACTCCATCTCACTTACTCCCCTTCGTTCACTCCCTCCCTCACTTTTTTCCTCCATGTTTCTCTCCCTGTGTCCCTCTTTTTCACTCACTCTAACTGTCTCACTCCCTCTCAGTCCCTTGTTCTCCCTCTCTCTCACTCTTTCCCTCTCTCTCCCTTACCCTTAATCTTCTTTCCTCTGTCTTTCTACCACTCTTACACTCTCCCTCACTCACTTTCCTTCTCTCTTAATTGTATTTCTTCTCCCTCATTCCCCTTCCCTCACCCTCATACCCCTCCCCTAACTGTCACTGCCCTTCACTCACCGTCACTCCCCTTCCTCCACTACACTTCCTCCTGTCTGTATCTCACACCCCTTCCCTTTTCCGCTCTCTTTCCCTCACTCCCCCTCACTCTCCTTCCCTCATTGAAATCCTGACTCCCCTTCTCTCACTCCCCTTTCCTAACTCCCTCCATCCCCTCACTCCACTTCTCTCTCCCTCACTCCCCATCTCTCACTTTCCCTTACCCCCCTTTTCTCATCCTCATACCCCTCCCCTCACCGTCACCCCACTTCTCTTACCTTTACTCCCTTTACCCTGCTCTACTTCTCCCTCTCCGTCTCTTACTCCCCTTCCCTGTCTCCGTCCCCTGCTCCCCCTTTCTTACTCCCCCTCCCTCACTTTCCTTTCCTTACTGCCATTCTCTTACTCTTTCACTCCCCTTACCTTTCTCCCCTACCCTTTGTCCCCTTGTTTCTGTCCCTCTTTGACTCCCCTTTCCTCACTCACCATACTACCTTTTCCTCACTCATTCCCTCAGTCCCTTCCTCCCCTTCACTAGGTCATTTCAGTCATTCATTTATACACTACACATTCATTCAAAAAAAGTATGACACATTATATATGAAATATAGCTCTTCTTTGAGAAGTGAAGTTAGTTCTTACAAGAACAGTTTTTTTTGTCTTTTTTTATTTTAATTTTTTTACATTTTTTTTATTTGATATATTTTTGGGATTTTTTGTAACAAAAAAACAAACAGGTAACCAAAAACTGCTCAACATGAACAAAAATAATTAAAGAAAAATTAATTGTGGGGGCATGAGTGCTGCCTAATCTTTAGCACAATCAAGTCTATGCTCTGCTCTGCTCTCCATAGCACAAGATTTCATTGCAAAAGTTGCATCGTATGTGCACGTCCGCAAAATCCGGCCGGATGTCAAGAGTACTTGTGGATGGAGATACTGCCGATGAAGATGTACTGGGGACAGCAGCTGCTGGATTGTCCCTCAAATGCTGAGTTGAAGCCCGAGCATAGTTGTTGGGATGAACATTATTTAGATGCCGCACCATAGTATGGATACTAAAAGAATAATGTTTGGTGGGATCACCTCTCGATAGAATGGAGCCACAGATGTTGCAAGTCACCTTTTTTTACCCTTCTGGGTATGAATTTTTTTTCCAAATAAAAGACTCTTTTGTCTTCTTTACCTTTGATTGCTCAGGTAAATACTCGACTTCAGAGTCTGAAGATTCCTGTGGCTGCTGCTGTTCTGCCATTTTCAAATCTTGTAGAAAAATCCTGAAGATGCTTCTCTCAAAGAAGTGAAACAAATTGTGAGGGAAGTGGGTGGGGTTTTTGAAGATTTGAAAAAGAAACTACTATAAACCAATCAAAAGTGTTGTATTCAAGTCACAACACTTTACGTGTGCGCACGGGTGCGCGCATGTTGCGCGACGGTCGCATATGAATGACGTTTTACCCGATTTTCGTAAATGATTTTAAAAACATGAAAAGGAGGCAGGGTAGAGACTCCCTGACCCCCTAGGCCTTCTCATGGGGTCCCTGAAGGACCCCGAAGGGCAAAAAAACCATTAAAAACAAATCACGAGGTGCATGCACGTTGCACACACCCTCGAGGCAGAAGTGAGTCAAAAACAAAAGTGGAGAATGCGAAAAGGTGGCAGGGTAGAGACTCCCTGACCCCCTAGGCCTTCTCAGGGGGTCCCTGAAGCACCCCAAAGGGCAAAAAAAACATTTAAAAAAAAAAGGATTGCGAGGTGCGCGCACGTTGCACGCACCCTCGAGGCAGAAGTAAGTCAAAAACAAAAGTGGAGAACGTGAAAAGGGGGCAGGGTAGAGACTCCCTGACCCCTAGGCTTTCTCAGGGGGTCCTGAGTTACAAACTGCGAGGTGCGCGCAGGTTGCGCGCACGTTGGAAAAAAACAAAAAAAATACAGTTAAATAACAAGTTTGAGTGTTTAGATGTTGGTTGGCTCTAAAAAGAGCAGTTGTGTTTATTGAGTGTTTTTTGTACGTACATGTAAGTACCGATGCAGAGGCTAAAGTTCAAGAGGAAGACTCTGTTCCCCTCATCTGTGAAATGTACATCGTCTCCTCTATACATGCCTTGCAAGTAGTAACGCAAGTTGTTGTGGTATATAGAACCCATACCATAGTCTCTGAGGAAAGCAGAAACAGACTTATTCACATGTTTCCTTGCTTTCTCAATCTGTGGACAATATTGGTTGGACCAGTTCCATTTTTGCCTTTGGCATATATTACAATATACAAAGGCAGTTTGTGGAAAAAGAAATATATAATAAATATAATAATTGATACATTTTAAAATTAGCATTTTAAAAACCTTTGAAATTCACTTAAAAAACCATAGGTTTCACACACGTTATAGTTAGGAATTAGCATTTAAAAAACCGTAGACATTCACTGAAAAAACCATAGGTTTCACACACGTTATAGTTAGGAATTAGTATTTAAAAAACCTTAGAAATTCACTAAAAAAACATAGGTTTCACACACGTTACAGTTAGGAATTAGCATTTAAAAAAGCTTCAAATTCACTGAAAAAGCCATAGGCTTCACACATGTTATAGTTTGCTGGACATTTAACTCATACAAAACCTTTGAAATTCCCCTGTTATAGTTAGTTCAGCTAACTATAACTCGTACGCCAGCAATGCACTGCTGATGACTTTACATATTACATCACTCATGACATGGTCAGTGACATCACTCATGACATCACTAATTACATCTCAAATAACTCACTGATGACATCATTGATGACATCTTCCTTGTGACAGAGTGGCAGACCTCCTCTCAGTGTAATATAACCTTTCATACACACATTCAAAAATAGAAACTAAACATTTTTTTAAAATGGAGATAGCAATACCAGTTACAACAACCTATGCAGTAATACAAACATCTACATACACATCCACTCATTCACCAACAGTTATATATAGTCACTCATACATGTACTCACTCATCATATGAACTCATACACCTATTCATACTGTTACACACTGATACTCCTCCATAGAGTTACTTACACACATACTCATACATGCAAATACACTAGTTAGTAACCCTGCAGATGCACCGTCCCTGGCGGGCAAGCGCATCCCCACATTACTTTTTGCTGACGACACCCTCCTTATTTCCAAGACCCCCATGGGTTTGCAGAGCCTCCTAAATAGCTTTCAGGCGTTCTGCTCACATAGGGGCCTGATTATTAACACCATTAAAACCAAATACTTGGTTCTGAACCCGCCCAAAAAACTGGGCCGCCCACCGTTGCTGAATTCCGTGCCCTTGGAGAGGGTGGCCGAATCTGATTACTTAGGCATCCGCCTTACGGACTCAATGCATTGGAATTCACACATCCAAAAGATGTTACTTGGTCATAAAAGGGTGGGTGGTGCCCGCCTTAAGGAGCAACGCTCCTCTACAACTAAACCCATTGCCCCAGTCATGGAGATTTATAAAGTAAGAGGGGTTAGTGCTGCTTTGTAAGGGGTGAAACTGTGGGGCACGTGTAACCTTGAAGTATTAGCTAGATCAGAGAGTACATTTCTGAAGGACTTGATGGGCCTCCCACAGAGCACCCCAACAGTACCCGTATTAATGGACCTGGGATGTAGATCGATTAAGGACCAAGCCCAAATACGTCCCTTGCTACTTTGGGCGCGCCTGTGGCGTGTGCCTGAGCTCGCCTCATACGCAGATGGTTTGTCAGAGGTTATGCTAATGGAGGGCTGGTCTAAGATTAAGTGGTTGAGGGATGTGAAACGGCTGTTAGGGGATCTAGGCCTTGGTGATGCATGGGAATCCTGGACCGCCCCTCCCAAAGCTGTCTTAAAGAAGCTGTACTGGAACTGGATCTCCTGTAAAATCTCAACTGATTCAAAACATTGCAAATCCACTACTGCCTTTCTGAGGATCAAGGATGGGGTGGCCTATGAACTGTACCTCAACATTTTATCTAACCCCACAGACCGCGCTCTGTATTTTAAATTTAGAATAGGGACGTTACCTGTAAGTGAACTGACTGCCCGCTGGAAAACTTCCCATCAGCGATCTCCTTTCTGTGCGACATGCCTAACACGAGTTGAGTCGGTTGCCCACATTTTTTTTGAATGTCCAGCCTATCTAGCGCCGAGGTGGTGCTGGCTCAAACCACTATGTAGACATCTTGGCACTCGGCAGCATAATGTGGCATTACGCATTTTAATGTCTGATACACGTACTTTGTTTGTCTATGGTGTGTTTGTTGGGCGGATTGCCCCCGCCAGGCTAGCGGTAGCCACCGCCGGCCTGGCGGGGGCAATCCGCCTGGCATTCTCACCAGAATTCCCCCACGCCATATTAGAATGGCAGGGGACCGTGGCGGACGGAAAGACCGTCCGTCGCTTTTCCGCCCCAGTCGCAAGGGGACCGGAGCGGAAAAGGGTTTCTATGGTGGAGGTGTCGGTCAGACACCGCCTGCCATATTAGGATGCCTTATTACTAATGCCTTTCCGTGGTAGCAATGCTGCCACAGAAAGGAATGCAGTCTGTCCCCAGAGTGAAGGGGGGTGGGGGTTGCACATGGTGGGTACCTGTGGTACCCGCCTTTATTTACATAAACAAATCAGCAGGCACCGCGCGACATTGCGCGGTGCCTGCCGCTTTGTTTATGCAAATGCATTAATAGCATTGTGGCGGGCGTTGCAGAGAGCACCACCCGCCACAATGCTATTAATGCAGGATTTGCCAGCCACTGTGGTGGACACATCCTAATACCCCCCACGGAACCCCTGCCGTAATGGCGGGTGGTCCCGAATTCCGACAGGATGGCAGGCAGACAAAGTCCGCCCGTCATCCTAATGAGCCCCAAAGTGCGGTCTCCCGCTCTTCATTTTCTTCAAGCCCCCTGGTGGGCAAGGTCCAAGGTGGCACTATTTGATAATCGTGCAGGGACCGGTGGGCCACCACAGCCCGGGGAACCGCCACCTCCCTGGGGTGATACTTATTCAAATGTGGGGGGCTCGCGATTGCCACCTCCATTGTCTTTAAAATGTTTTCGAAAGCGTGGGGGGCTCTCACCCTACACAGCCCCGAGGACGCCACCTCTCTGGGGCTTTAAATATTAAGTGCAGTGGACATAGTGCCCCCCACAGCCCCGCGGACCTCCACCTCCCCTCCACCTCCACCTTCCCGAGCCTTTCTTTTGAATCAAAGGCATGGTGGGGCTCCTGCACACCACATTGTGCCCCGGGGACCACCACCTCCGTGGGGCATTCAGTAAATTATATACAGGTGTCTGTAGTGGACGCCCAGGGACCACCGTCTCCCCGGGGCTTTGCAAATGTGGGGAGGAGGGCCGCGCAGAGCCTTTGATGACCCTGGGGACCACCACCCCCCAATGTCCCTGCAATGTCCCGGGGTGCCCACACCCGGGACATTGCTGTTTGCTATTGCAGGGCAGGAGCGTGGCTCCCGACCTGCCATAGCAAACTCCTGCTTTGCTTCTTGGACTGTTAGGGCTATTGCCTGTTCCAAAATTTCCTATGGAAATGAACATGGAGAAAACGTGTTTGTGATCCCCCTTTTTTCTCGGCCCCCGCTTGACGAATCACTTTCAAGACAGTAGCTGAACTGAGTGAAGCATTAGTTTGGAAAATTTCACAAAGATTTATCAAGTGGCGCCAAAAATATTGGCAAAAGAAAAAACGCTTTTTGAATAGAAACAAGGTCCTAACTTTTTTGATTTAGCAATTGTGGCGAGGAAAGTAAAGTATCTCTTCTATTTTCTTTGTTGAACCAGCATTTACAAAGCGTGCAAAATGGCGATAAGTTTGGATAGATAAAGGCTGTTTTATCAGCCAAAACGCGTTGCATAGAATTTACAGCCATCTTCGAAACCATTTGAAGATTAACCCCTTCACTGCGGCGGCTATTCCGCCGCAGTGCTAAGGGTTTGGGGCGGCCGTGCGGCGGCCGCATGCTGGTGATGGAACCGCTCCGTCACCAGCGTCGGTTGAGCTGTGCTCGTGACGGAGCGGTTCCGTCACGGCCCGCCCCGCTCAATAGAACGCTCAGCGCAGGCGCGGAATTCGCGCCGCGCATGAGCGTTCTATCGAGCTGGGCGGGCCATGACGGAACCGCTCCGTCATCAGCACAGCGCGACCGCGGCTAATGACGGAGCGGCTCCGTCATCAGCATGGGAGGGGTTAAAACAATTGGATTGTATTCTGTGTAGACCGGTTTTTAAAGTCATGGATGGCATCTAAGTGCGAGCTTTCTTTGTTTCAAAGAAGGGTGTTTCTATCTATCTATCTATCTATCTATCTATCTATCTATCTATCTATCTATCTATCTATCTATCTATCTATCTATCTATCTATCTATCTATCTATCTATCTATCTATCTATATGTAATATATATGTATATTAATATTTTTAAAGGAAATATATCTACATAAATATATCTTTATTTAAAATGTATATTTCAATATTTACAATCATATGCATATATATATTTTTTACAATATATATATTTATAACGATATATGTATATATGTATATCTATCTATTTATCTATCTATCTATCTATCTATCTATCTATCTATCTATCTATCTATCTATCTATCTATCTATCTATCTATCTATATATGTATGTATACATACACGCACACCTACATAGACCCTTGCCGCAACAAAACTCACACCCTGCCTAAACACTAAAAACCCCATAACACCCAAAAGCCCATACCTGCCTTAAACCCTAAATCCTAAAACACCATACCACCCAAAAACCCATACCCACCCTAACTCCTTAAAGCCTATCCTAAAACCACTTACCATCCAAAAGCCCATACCTACCCTAAACCCTAAAAATGCCTTTACCACTCAAAATCCCATAACCACCCTAAACCCTAAAAATAAGCTTGCCACCCGAAAACCCATACCCAACCTAAACCCTAAAAATCCCTCAGCACCCATAAACTATACCTACCCTAAACCCTAAAAATACCCTTACCACACAAAAACCCTACCCACCCTAAACCCTAATATTACCCTTACCACCCAAAAGTCCATATCCACCCTAAACCCTAAAAACTCCTTAGCACTCATAATCCTATTCCTGTCCTAAACCCTAAAAATACCCTTACCACCCAAAAATCCATACCCACCCTAAACCCTAAAATTATCCTTGTCACCCAAAAACCCATATCCGTAATAAATCCTAAAAACCGCTTAGCACCCAAAAACCCATACCCAGCTTAAACCCTAAAAATACCCTTGCCACCCAAAATCCCATACCCACCCTAAACCCTAAAATTACCCTTGCCACCCATTCGCCGTACCTTCCTCAGAATACTTTGTCAACCTGTGGAAGAACAGAAGAGGATTGGACTTGCTGTCTGTGACCTATGAAGATCCTGGAAGATTGGAGCTGCTCTCGCTCTTGTACCCAGGACAAAAAAGGTGGACTCCAGGGGCCATAAGGCTGACCCCCTATCAAGCCACCAACTTCCCATTTGACCTATTCCAACTGGACCTCTCCTCGACCCTACTGATGGGCTCTTCTAGAGGTGGTCTAAGGATTGCCCTGAAATCAACATTATGTAAAAACAATGCAAGATTTACCGAACATTGGCAAGCAATACTTAACAAATGCTCACTAGACTTGATACTACTCATTGTGGAGGAATTGGCGAAATTAATTGAGGATTTAACAAAGGAAATAAATCAAGTTAAAGACGAATTGGTTAAAATAACAACAAAAGACGAATGGGACAAAATACTGGATGAGACGAACAAAAAACTAGATGAGTACACTAAGGAAATAAATTACAGAAAATTAAGGAAGTTTAAAAGGGACACTACAGACTACCGATTGGGAGAAGTTTACTCTTGGGCTGACATATATGCAAAAAGGCGACAACAAAAACCAAACGTGTCAACGGATGACATATCATCTGACGATTCACAACAAAAGCGTCCTACATACGAGAGAAGACCCAGACCAGGCCCATCAAACCAATCTAATATACAAAACTTAGAAAAACAATCAGGTGCAAGTACACCAGGACAAACACAAGAACAAGATTTTTTAGAAGTAGGCCCGGAACCACAAACAGACCAGGAGGAGCAAAAAAACAAATAAATCGGGAAACGGTATCCCAAAACACCAGGAGTCAAGTCCTGAAAATCTAGTCATAAATATATCGAAGCAACCTTTATCTGAACAAGAAGTTAAAACATTACAAAAAGGATCGTCGTACGTCCCGACGTACCACTCTAATCTTTTGGAAACCAAAGTGTGTCTATACAAATTCTTAAGATCCTTGCGACTAAGGCATTTTTTCGACAACGTGATTGAACCTACCACTACTCCTATTAAAGAAAACACATTATTAGGTTTGAGAGGCAAAAGCAGATACATGGCTCCAGTGAGCCACAAAGTGTTAGATGCATTTGAAAAAGTTGTAAGTAAAGAAATTGAAGAAACGATCAAATCACCGAAAACTAAACAATCTAATATGACTATCCAAGAAAAAAACATCTTGCAAAAACTAGCGAACAACCCACAAATCACAATAAGGCAAGCAGACAAGGGTGGAGCTTTAGTTATCATGAATACCAGCTATTACCTTAATAAAGTTGAAGAACACGTCCAAGACCCTAATACCTATACCATTATGACAATGGATCACCCAAAGAATTTATAAAGATTTTGAAGACAATAATTGATAATGCCATCAGCAAAGGAATTATTGGACATAAAGAAAAAGATTAGCTTATCAAAGACAACCCTACGGTCCCATATATATATATGACACCGAAAATACACAAAGACATGTATCACCCTCCACTAAGGCCAATTGTATCCACCATCGGTTCAATACATGAACCCATTGGTAAGTACATCGATAAACATCTGCAAAACATAGTTAAAAAAACAAGCACTTATTTAAAGGATACTACGCATTTTTTAAACATTTTGGAAGAAGAGAAAGACAATTTCACAAAAGAAATGATCATGGCAAGTATAGACGTAAAGTCGTTATATACGTCAATCCCTCACGACCTAGGTATATCTGCGGTGGAGAGCTTGTTAATACAGGAAGACAAAACAGAAGATCTAAAAATATTTATAATGGAGTTGTTACACTTTACGCTGTACCACAGCTACTTCAAGTGGGAAGAAAAATTTTACATACAAGCCTCCGGGACCTCCATGGGCAATTGTGCCGCACCGACCTATGCAAATATTTTCATGCATAAATTTGAGGTGGAACATATATTGGAAAATGGTACATGGAAAGACAACTTAATTGTATACAAAAGATACATCGATGATATCTTTGTTCTTTGGAGAGAGAATGAAACTATGTTGAAAGAAGCCATACATGAATTAAACACAATTGATGAGAGAATACAATTCACGAGTACAATGAGCAACAAAGAATTGTCATTTTTGGACGTGCTGTTAACCAACACAGATGGTAAAATCACAACAAGTGTATACACTAAAAACACAGATAGAAATAACTTGTTACACTACCACAGCTTTCACCAAACGTCACTAAAACACCATCTGCCATTTTCGCAAATTCTTAGAATTAAACGAATAGCATCTACGGATGACTTATACATGAAACACAAACAAGAGACATTACAGAAATTTAAAAAGAGGGGATATCCTGATCCCATCTTGGAATCAGCAGCAAACAGAGCAGATAAACTACAACGCCAACATCTATTAAAATCCACAATAAGACCAGAAGAAAAGAGAAGTGTATTTGTGTCAAAATTCTCCACCAAAAGTTCCAAGATTAAAAAGATAATCAAAAAACATTGGCCATTACTTGCATTGGAGGAAGACTTCAAAGGAATTTTCTCTAAACCTCCAATTTTTGCATATGAAAGAACACGAAACCTCAAAGAGTTGCTAAAACAATCCAAAATGCAAGAACCAACCAATTACAGTGGAACACTACCATGCTACAATTGTGGTAATTGCTCAGCAATCATTAAGGGAAATGTCATTAACCACCCAGAAAGGTACCCCCATCACCTTGAAAGTATCTGGTACATGTAATACAGAAAATGTGGTATACATGTTACGATGTCCATGCGGATTATCTTATGTGGGTAAAACACAAAGGAAAATAAAAACTCGCATAATAGAGCACAAGAGCAATATTAGACTGAAGAACCAAAAATCCACAGTAGCGGTTCACTTCAATCAAGCTAATCACAACGCAAGTCAGCTTAAGTTTTGCATATTGGAAACAGTGATAAATATTCCAGGAAGAGACAACAACAATTACTTACTAAAGAGAGAAGTCTTTTGGATCAATTTCTTATGCACCATACATCCAAAAGGTCTCAATGAACTGATGGACCTCAATTGTTTTCTATAAAGACTATGGAACTTTCATGATCCGCCATTTTTGATATGTATAAATGTAAATCTTTAATATGCATAAATGTATAATTTTGATAAGCAAAGCAATGTGAACACATGCAGAAATTAAGGTAGGAACCACAGAGCACTAGAGTTTTAAGTAGAAGTCACCCCAACCCCATACATATGTTAGATTGTAGGCATGTTTACGGACACTTTCGTTTAGGAGCATGTTGCTTTAAAGCCCATAGTAAACACGGATCCGAACAGAGCCACATGATCGGAAGAAGAATATAGAGTTGTAACCCAATGTAGGGATAGAGCGACGCATGCCAAGGTAGCGAGGGAAGACGAGCATGATCGGATACCGGGTAAGAGTATAGCTCTGTAACATGGAGCGTCCTAGCGCGTAATGCACAATATAAGAAGAACTAAGAAACCCTGTTTTTCTCCCCTTTGGTTTACAGTGTTGAAACCTAACGAGAAAAAAGTCGAGGTTAGTGTTCATTATGTCAATAGATGACCTGGGGTTATAAGGTGCAATAAGCGCACGAGTCACTGACCATTGGAGATTATGCATGTGTTGTGATACCGTATTGTGAATATAATATGCATTTATGAGATAACAAAACTTCGAACTTAAGGTAGATTGCTGTATTAGAACAGACTTTAGTACTTAACTTTATGTATTACAATTTCAGATTAATAATCCCCTGATGAAGAGCGTAATGCTTGAAATGCATTGGAAATGGGAATAAATACAATCATGCAATAATTATAATGAAATATGAACTATATGAACTGAATTGAATTATATGAATTGAAAAACTCGCTACAGAATGTCGTTTGGAAATGAATAAAATTTACAAACAAGCATTTAAATACATGGAGTAAACAGTGAATGAAAGTAAAAGGAGTGCAAGGAAGGAGTGGGTCCTGTGCATGCAGAGCACACACGTTACACTCTTCTAGAGTGAGTCATGACTTTAAGTGCCATCCACAAGTTCCCAGACTCTTAACTGGTGTCAAAGTGAACTCCTCCTAACAAATATTGAAACCTGGGAATAAGAAACTTTTCATCTCCAAAGACCAATGGAGGACCGGGGACAACATGCTAATTTGCTCTGCAGAAAGTGCTTTGCCGATGGGCCAAAGATTCCAATTACTCCTGCTCAGAGCTATTCCACATAAGTAAATCTGATTCCGCTGGAAGTGTTGGAGAAAGCATCCAGCCTTGTTGAGTTCTTTTCATCTACAGTATGCAGCTTCATCCTGCTGGAAGAATCTGATCTCCAAAAAAGTGCTCTAGTGACTAAGTCCTAAAGGGCATATCAGCAACAGACAGCGATAAATATCGCAAAGCCGCTTAGCGCTTTTATATTTATCAGCGTCTATCGCTGGAATTTAGCGCCCGGTTAGCATGTTATCAACAATGCGTTACTCCAGAGCTATAATATTCCAGCGATATCCAGGGAAATGGGTCAACATCGCTGGAAAACCAGCGATGTTGCACCCAAAACGGAGATAGCCTTGGTGATACGACCCTGTGGTCGTATCACCATAATCCACCTCCCATGTTAGCTATGCCTTAGTCAGGAATTTAACAGACGTTAAATTCCTGCGTTAAGGCATAGTTAACTGGATTTAAAATATTGCTACCCCTCGTTGATGTTCTCACGAATCTGGGGTGGCGATATTTTCCCATGGTGTTTTGTCAGGTACGCCTCCTTTGCATCTCATTAGAGATGCAAAGCGAAGCGTGAACAAAACGGGAGCTGAATTAAGGAAACCGTCTAGCGTGTCCCTGCAAATAATGCGATATAATTATCGCAGCTTTTCGCCCAAAAAGGGAGGCTCAAGCAGCGATAATTATATCGTCTGCCCCTGAGTAAATGCCCTTAAGTTAGAAATCTTCACCTGGAAAGAGCGCTGAAAGTATCCGGCATGTGAGGGACCTTTTCGGGCACAAAATTCTAATTTCTCATTCTCTGAGGTTTTCTGCTAAAAGTCATCTGCTACACCTTGACATCGTACAACCCTTTTCGACTACAGCCAGTTGTCTTGCCTCGCTAAGTATTTTAGGCTTCCATTTCAGAGACTAAACCTGAAAGTAAAACATCTGACTAGACTGAACAGGTTTTCTGTATCCAACCCTGCTCCTTCGCAGTTGGCCTTAACATGCTCCTGGATACTGGTCAAGCGCAACCCGATTTCTGCAGTTGATGCCTAATTCTTTTTGGCGCTATATTCACATTTAAAATTTAACTTTATGGGTTCACCCTTACAAGGGTCGTATTTATTACTTTAGGTGGGTACTCACTCCCCTCATTAAATACAGGATTATACGTGATATATCAGGGCACCCATGATTAAGTGCTGGCTTTGCAACAATGGAGATAATGTTTGCATATGCAGCCACCAATAGCACATTTTGAACAAAATGTAGTTAATTCCTGGGGCACATTGACTTTCATTAGCTTCAAACACCATCAAAGAACTTGAATATAATGAGTGCATTTTCAGAGGCTATGTCCCTTTAGCAAATTTATGTGAACATTGTTCTAAATTTTTCTACGGAGGAGAGACCACCCTAAGCATCCCAGAAGAGGTCTGGTTCACTCGCTTTGCTCGCTTGCTACAATTCAAGGCAAGTATTACACCTGAGCACATTCAATTATCAAGTCAGCTACCTAATATAAGAGGTTTCTAAAATAGACATTTATATTTATTGTGTTGTTATTATTGAAAGTCAGTATTGTCAATTATTGTGATGTCATCAGGGTTAATCATGTTACATCACTTCATGGGAAGATTCAGGGTCAAAAGTCATATTATGTTACTTCCTATGATATGATTATGGTCGAAGGGTGTGTGTTGTCATTTCTTCTACCCCTGATATTCATGTGAATCGATATCCATGACAGCCTGAGTATCAAACTGACTAAGAGAGGAACACAAATAAGACATTTTATATACATGGAATACTAATGGATGACATAATAACAGCGAGGGAATCAAGGGGAAAGGAGGAGTGTTAATGAGAATTCACAGCTGTCCTCAGCCAACGAAGCTTCAGCACGCACTCACTCTTAGCATAGGTCCCCAGTAAGACCCCAGTGTATTCTGGCACTTGCAGAATTTAACAGAAACTCACTACCATAAAATACCATGTGAAATATCAGAAAATGCTACAATGGATGACAGACTAATAAACATGCACCTATGAAATACAAAATGCAAACGTATCTTATAATATGTTTAATAAAAACATTTTAGAAGTAAGTAAGAAAACTTTGTCTTATGAACTTCTCAGACATCCCATTGTAGTCGGGTGCTGTCACTCACTGCACCTGCATGCAGGGGAATGTTTGCCCCCTTTAAAATGAAGACTGGTTGCCACATGCACAGTGAAAAGCAGAACGTGGACTTTAAAGAACCGGTCTACTTTCAGCAATGCTCTGCGCCCTTGGAAGGCGAGAGTTGGCAGCTGCACTCGGGGCAGCACATTCATTGTGATAGGGCACAGTGACCCGGTCTGCACGCGGTGCCTTTAATGAAAGGTGCACTTTGGCTCAAACCTGGGCTGCAGGCCCTAGCTATATATGGGACCAGAGATTTCCTTGAACCTGCTGGCTCAAGTGATTATGGGAAGGGAGGACAGAGGTTCCCCCTTTCACTCCCCCAACAGATGTATCTGGTGAACTCTTCTGCTTTTGACACAGGTTCTATCGGAAAGAGAAGCTTTCCCTTTGACAGAGAATACCTCAAGGAACTTTTTAATCAGGTCAAAGCCTCGGTTTGAAGCTCGCCATGTCAAAGGAATTCTTGGCTTTGAGACTTACCTACATACTGCACAGCAGGTTGAAGTAAGAAAGAAAAATCATTTTTATTTCATCTTAAACATGCGGTTTAGGTAGGTGGACAGAGTTCAGCTCTCAGATGCAGTGTTTAACTCTGTGATCAGAATTTCTCTGAGACCACAAGTCTTCTTTATTTCTACTCAAAATATACATTTTTATGAGATGTCTGTTTGAAACCTCTCATACAGACGTACAGCAGAAGACAGTCTGTGAAAAGGCAACATTCATGACAGGCTAGGATGTGCATTTGGTTTGCCTTGACATAGACAAGTTCACAAGATCATGTGCATAAACAGGTGGGACAGCTATATCCCATCGAAGATACACTCAAAGGATATTACATTTTGAGGCCTGAATGCTATAAGGGTTGTGACTTAGCACTAAACTCACGGGCCTTATTGATGGTAAGTAATGCTTTGCTTTTAAAGAAATAACCGAGGTCCACGTTTATAGATACAGTTCCCACCAAATAAAAGAACCATCTTTGCCTGATAGGTGTGTTTTATTGGTATTTTTATAGCCCTTACTTTAACCCTGGCAGTGCCTAAAATGGTATATACAAAATATGAATATTTAATTGCATCGCCCCAGTCTTCCTAATGTAATTGAGCTACAAGATAGTCAACGCAATTCTCTAGCTGTAACCAGAGCACCGCAATTGAGTATGAGGGACCCTCAGGCCAACTTGAATTCACCCAAGATTTGTCACAATACTCAACATGTTATGCAGCAGGTTTAATAAGATTTTCTCCAACATAGGTCGTACAAAGTGATGCTAAACAGCAGTTAGGGCCAGATGTCCTAAAAATGGATTCATTAAAAGTGGTCGTAAATTACGCACCAATTTTTACCAAGTCCATTCTGGTTTTGCAAACCGACAAGCCAGTTTATAAAAAAGTCAGATACATAGTGGGTCACAAAAAGACCTATCTCATGAATTTTAATGAGGTAGATCACAAATTGTGACCCACTAAGAATCACAGCCATCACAGGGATGGTGACATTCTGAGGTCAACAGACTTCCATGTCTGGGATTGCTATTAAATAAAGCCTTTTTTTTTTTACAAAATGCAAAGTGTTTTCCTTTAAGGACCATTGCCTACTTAAAAAAATATATTTTTTTCAATATTCCATTGAGATTCCTTCCCTTTTAAGAACGTTTTACCACTACATTTGTTTAGGCCGTAAAGTGTAATGTTTGGCAACTGGATTTCGGTCCCAAATCCATAGTACATCCCATTGTGAATTGGTATTTAGGAACACCCTAAACATACCCCTTTTAAAACTGATCCTTTTATTTTTACATGTCAAAATGACTTTTTGCAATTGGAAAGGGGCGATTTTGTGAATCGGACCTTTTGCAAATGCAAAAAGATATCATACATCTGCCCCAGAGTTTTCAAAGGGTATTTACTTTCTGGTGTGAACGGTATTTTCCACTGGGGAGGATGCAAACACACAGGGGCTTATTTATGAGCCCTCTCGTCACTTTTACACCGCTGGTGCGTCACTTTTTGTGACGCACCAGCAGAGTAAACAAGCATTTGCAATGCAATAGGTCTCGCAATGATGCTGTTTTGAGCTATTGGCATTGAAAATTGTATTGTTTTTTTTCCTGCATTAATCAAGTAATGGCTTTGTAAATGACAATGTCTTTTACCCCCTGTTGACCCCCGGAAACATTTTCAATATTATATACAAGAAAGCCATAGTTGTTACTTATTTATCTTACGCAACTAACAACAATTAACAAAGCCAATAGTACTGCCTTTTTGTAGGTGTAATGTTACTTGTTATATTATATATCTGGATGCAATGACAGAAGCAGCAAAGTACCATGCCCAGAAAAACTGGATGTTGAGCCGAGGCTGAGACTTAAACCTGCTTCCTTAGCTCTAAAGTTGGCAGTTCAAGCCATTACGCCACAACCTCTCACCCAAGAACGACAGCATTTTCAATATTATATACAAAAAAGCAATAGTTTGTATGTATGCATGTAGTATATTTATTTTATGCAACTAACAACCTTTGACAAAGCTAACTGTCCTGGCTTGTTGTAGGTGTAATGTTACTTGTTGTACAATATACGTGGAGGCAATAACAGAAACAGCCAAATAGCAGTCGTATGGCACGCACATTATGACTAGCACAGATTTTCAGCTTAATTGTTTACGCCACTCCATTAATATATCGACCAGGCCCCTTTGAGAGACCTCTACCCAGTTTTATTTTTTTCATCGCACTTAAAGCCATGACATTATGTGACAATCGATCCGAAGGCAGCATCTGTGTTCAAGACTTCTACAGTGCAGTACCTTCCAAACTCCCCCTCTGACTGCCAACCAGACACAGCTTTCCCACTGCCCCCACCAACCCATACCTCTGTTACACAGTGCAACGTTTGACCCGCCTCTCCCCTCATCCTGGCATTAAACGCAAATCGTATGAAAATAATGCGGTGTACGTCAGTTAAATCGTAAGCTTTCTATTGAAACCTCGCGAGCAGGGAGCTTACTTTTATGATAATACTTTGAAGAGTACCGGCCACCATTAGATTTAACATACACCTACAGTGATGAATGTCTACCACCGGTGAAAACATTGGCAGCCACATATAGATACCGCCGCTCTTTTTTTGTATAATATTTCATACTGCGGTGTCTATTTCACATAAAAACTTAGCTGTGAGTGCCACCTTGTGGATTACTTGTAAATGTAACCCAAATGTTTAAAAAAACTCAGAGCGAGAATATTGAAGCGCCTTATTCACATCAGCAGCACGCTGCTCCAGCACCCACGGTAAATTGGTAATCAATTGCTGCTTATTGTTTGCATCAGTCACGTGCTCTCAGGGAAAACTATTCTATATATTTAATTGCGTTTGGCTTTGCACTTTGTTAACATTTTTTAACAATATTGTACAGCAACGGAGACTGCTTTGCAACGTTGCTTAAAGTAAACAAAAACAGCGCAATGAGGTGAACCACACTGGCCACGCAATAGTGCTTTTCTTGGTTACTTACTTTGAGCCATGTTGCAAAGCAGCCAGCGCTGCTGTGGAACATCTTAAAAAAACAAGACCTATTGCCTCACATCAAACAAATCCCCGCCGGGCCGCCGCGCTGCCTGCGACGACCCGGAAGCGGTTGGGAAGCCGGCCAATCATAGCGCGGCCCCAACCGGAAGTCCCGCACCATCGCGGCGAGAGGGAGAGAGAGCTGCCCGAGGAGCCACGAAGGCTCCGCATTGAGTCCCGGTCCCGAGATGGGGGACCGGGTGAAGAGCGGGCGGGCGCATGGGGAAGGCGGGGCTCTCATGTGGTGAGAGAGCCCCGCAAAGCGCTACCGCCACCCGGGAGAAGGAGCCGCCGCCGTGCACCGCCAGAACAGGTAAGTTGAGTGAGAGGAGGGGTGAGTGGGGGTGGGGTGTACGCGTGTGTGTGTGTCTGTTTGAGTGTGTTTGTGCGTGCGCCTGTCTGTCTGTGTGCGCGTGTGTATGTTTAAGGGGGGGTGCGTATGTGTATATGCAGTGTGTGTATGGCTTTCTTTGTGCGCATGCGTGAGTGACGACGTGCGCGCTCACGAGGTCGAATCTCGGCCTGCAAATGCGCGTGGCACTTTCCTGTCCTCATTCCCTGAAAAGTAACTACTATAGTTGTCTCACATAGACAGCTTTTGCTTACGTCTAGCGAGACCTAAAAATGTGCCTTGTTGCACCATATTTACAAAGTGACGCATCTAGGTAGATACGTCACTTTGTAAACCCCTGCGCCACATTATACCTGCGCCAGGTATAATGTATGCAAAGGGGGCGTTTTGACGCCAGAAAGAGTCATAGAAGTGACGCAGTGAAATCTATGAGATTTCACTGCGCCATTTCTTGGACGCTAATGCATTAAAATCTTACGCCTGCCTCATGGCAGGTGTAAGACGGACGCAGGCACTAACAACATGGGACTTGCCCATGTGAAAGTACACATTGCCGGAGTTGCGTCACTTTTGTGACACACTCCAGCAATGCGTCATTTTAGCGTCTACAAATAGTCTGAAATACTGACGTATCTGTAACTCATTGCGTGTTATCCGGGTTCGTCCTCAGGATCAGCGTGATGCAAAGATAGGCCACCTCCTGATCTATCCAAACCCTGAATGCTAAAATAGCCAAAGGTTAAGGAAGGATCAGACGGGGGCAATAAAGCCCGCGGGGAAGGGGAGGGAACAGCAGGGAGGGAGATCTGAAACGACAAAAGAAAAGGAAGGTAAGAACCCCTTCTTCTCTTTGTTTCATATACAATAACCAAAACACCAAGTGCTAGGTACTCTGACCATATATATATCTATATACCTGTAAATAATAAACAACATCAGGCCTCATAGGAAGATAAGTCTCTTCACCCTTATCCACTGTAGTAGGTACAGGGACCACGCCAACCACACCTGTGAACACAAACACACCTTTCTTGTATACACTCATATACTAGTGATTGAATGAACCAACACATATACAGATTGCATACGTACCCCCTTCTCATTAGCCAGAACGTCAAAAGGGGCTTCTTGAGTGTGGGGCGTAGCCAAAATTAATGTCTGCATATAAAACACAGAATGCTGGGTTAATGTCACCCTGAATAAACGCTATGACACAGTACCTTGTGGATCCTATGAGCATAAGGCACTAAGAACTGGATAGTGATAGTTTTCACCCACTTGACTTCTCGATCCGTTATCCAGAAGCACCCAATGAATAAACCCCAGCCGGGGTGGCAAGACGCCAAGTTTCCAAAACAAGTTTCAGGATGATTACCAAGCCTGGTAATGTCGGTGGGTATTTGTAGAGTTTTCGTCCTCCGCATGAGCCATGGAAAGCGGCTCCCCAACGGAGGGCAACAAAGCAACAGCCCACTTGCAGGCGAGTACCACCGACTCGCGCTCTCCGCGGAAGCAGAGACACTCTAACCACAGCGGTTCCAAATGGGTTAACTCGCGCTCTCCGCGGAAGCAGAGACGCTCTACACACAGCGGTTCCAAATGGGTTAAGGTCCTAACCCTTCGCACAACAAACAATCGTCCTCCGCATGAGCCAAACCGGCTCCCCAACGGTGGGCAATTCGGAGATGGAAATAATCAGACAGCCGTCTGATTACACAACAGATAAGAACTAGGCGGATCGGCAGGAAAACAGGAACATCCACAGGCAAGCAGCTACAATCCTGGAAGAACCACGAATATCCGATGCCCCCTACAGGTTGCAGGTCTCCTTTATCACTTCCTGCTTCCTCTATGAATTCTGGGAGATGTAGTTCCCGTTCATGTCAGCGGCGCTCAGCGGGAGTATGACAGTACATCCCCCTCCACTCTAAGAGCGCCGCAATGGGCCAGGACGCATCGGATACTTCCTGTGATACCGAGCAACCAGACGAGGCGCATGTACTCCAGAAGCCGGCTCCCACGTATTGTCCTCCAGACCATAACCTTTCCAGGAGACCAAGTAACGAAGACCACGACCATGCCACCTCGAGTCCACTATGTCCTCCACCTCGTACTCAAAACCGCCCATAACCGCCAAAGGCGGAGGAAGACGACGCACAGAGGAAACAGACGGTTTCAGCAAGGACACGTGGAACACCGGATGCATCCGCAGGTGCCTCGGGAGTCTCAGCCTCACCGCCACCGGGTTGATACAACGTTCAATAGGATATGGTCCGATGTAGCGAGGGTTGAACACACTATGTTTGCGGAATCTGATATTCCGAGTAGACAGCCACACCAGATCACCCACTTGATACAATGGCCCAGGACGGCGATGTTTATCCGCTGTACGTTTATATTCTGCCTTGGAAGCAACGAGATTTCCCTGTGCCCGTGCCAGGGTCTCCTTGATGTGAACTACCCTCTTAGCCGCCTTGGGCACCCTCTCCTCACACACAGGATGGAGAAAAGGAAGGAATCGGGGATGACGACCATATGTACAGTAAAAAGGGGACACCTGAGTGGAGCTGTGTGTAGCGTTGTTATATGCCACTTCCGCCAACCATAGATAATTCACCCAGTTCTCCTTTCCTTGATCCACATAGCATCTCAGGAATTGCTTCAATGTCTGATTCAGACGTTCCGTCTGTCCATCCGTCTGCGGATGGAAGCTGGTGGACAGCGCCGTCTGGATATGCAAAGATGAACACCAAGTCTTCCAAAACTGCGCTGTGAACTGAGCGCCTCTGTCCGAAACGATGACAGACGGCAACCCGTGCAAACGCACCACGTGGACCATCAGTAGGTGAGCGACTTGTCCTGCGGTAGGGACTTGAGGGCAAGCGATGAAATGACCCAGTTTCGTCAGATAGTCGATCACCACCATGATGGCAGTACACCCCTGGTCTCTAGGAAGGCCCACCACAAAATCCATAGAAATCCGATCCCAAGGCACATGAGGCGTGGGCAAAGGCTGGAGGAGCCCTGCCGGATGACGGTGATCAGCCTTGACCGTCGCACAGACCACACACTCGGACACCCAGGATGTTACGTCCTTCCGTAAAGACGGCCACCAACACCTCCGATTGATGTAATCCACAGTCTTTTCCACCCCTAGATGACCCGCACTGGGGGAACAATGACACCATTCGTACACCTGCTTCCTAAGAGGCACGGTAGGGATCAAAAGCCGACCCTTATGCACCGGAAAGCCATCCAGCATCTTCCATTCAACATGGCTCCGCAACCAAGACCTCCAATAGAACGTATTCACCCCTTTTCGTACCCCTTCCAGAAAGGCATCGGGCTGAATGGAACACAAACTCTGTGCTGGCGTGATTATGGCCCTTTCCTCTCTTGTTTCCTGATCACGTAAGGAGGATTGGCGAGTCAAAGCGTCCGCCTTTCTGTTGGCCACCCCAGGTCTGTACGTGATAGCGAAATGGAACTCCGAAAAGAAAAGCATCCACCGAAGTTGTCTGGGAGTAAGATGTCTGGCAGCGGTCATAAACTGTAGGTTGCGGTGGTCTGTATATACCGTGACAAGATGTTTGGCCCCCATCAACAGATGCCGCCATTCCGTGAATGCCACCTTTATCGCAAGCAGTTCTTTTTCGGCGATACAATAATTGCACTCAGCCCCGTTCAGTTTCTTGGACATGTACGCCACAGGATTCAGCTGGCCCGTTTGATCGTGTCTCTGGGACAACACTGCTCCCAACGCTACACTCGAGGCATCCGCCTCCACAATGAAGGGCTTCTCCGGGTTAGGATGAGCGAGCACCGGAGCAGAAATAAACGCCTCCTTCAAACTTTCAAACGCTTCCTGGGCAGCAGAATCCCACACAAAAGGTTGTGCCTTACGTAGTAAGCGAGTGATGGGGGTCACCACTCTGGAGAACTGATGAATAAAGCGCCTGTAGAAATTGGCGAAGCCTATGAAGCATTGCACATCCTTCGCATTCCTAGGAACTGGCCACTCCTTGACAGCCTTGATCTTTCTCTCTGCCATTTCCTGTCCCTGGGGGCTGAGCATGACACCCAAGAACTCAACTGTGGACACATGAAAGTCGCACTTGCTCAATTTGCAATACAGATTGTTTTCTCTCAGGATGGATAATACTCTTTGCACATGACATACATGAGCCTCCTCCGACTCCGAGTAGATGAGAATGTCATCAATGTACACAATGACATATCGGTCCAATATCTCCCTCAAAACGTCATTCAGAAAGTATTGGAATGCCGCAGGGGCGTTGCAGAGTCCGAACGGCATTACTGTATACTCGTAGAGCCCATACCTGGTCTTAAAAGCGGTCTTCCATTCGTCCCCCTTCCTCATTCTCACCAGATGATAAGCACCCTTTAGATCTAGCTTGGTGTAGATGACCGCAGACTTGACTTGTTCTAGTAACACGCTGATCAATGGAAGGGGGTACCGGTTCTTTACTGTCACAGCATTCAAGGCCCTAAAGTCTATGCACGCTCTCAGCTCCCCATTGGCCTTTGGTATAAAGAAAAGAGGCGATGCCGCAGGGGACATGGATGGACGTATGAACCCAAGTGCCAACAATTTATCCAAATACTCTCTCAAATGCGCGTTTTCAGTTTCAGTCAGTGCATACAACCTTCCACAAGGAACCACTGCCCCAGGGACCAGATCTATTTGGCAATCGTATTGCCTGTGTGGGGGGAGAGTCTCTGCTTGCACTTCATCAAAAACGCTCGCATATTCCTGGTATACCTCAGGCAAACAAACCTCTTTTTCTGCTGCAGTAGCCACGTATTCAATACAGGCTAATGCCGACGAAGGTCTTTCAGTCCTTTCATAACAGTTGTCTTTACAATACGGGGACTCTAGCGTTATGATGCCACCCGCCCAATCAATGACCGGATTATGCTTCTTGAGCCATGGAATGCCCAGGATAACACCATACTGAGGGGCCTTGATGATACTGAACTGAATGTTCTCTCTATGATCCCCGTATCTCATTTCCATTTCACTGGTATGATGCCCAACAGGACCTAAATCCAGCCTTCTTGAGTCCACTGCGTACACCACGTCTTGAGTCTCTCGGGGAATCAACACTATTCCGGCTCTCCTTGCTTCGGACGAGTCCATAAACATACCTGTAGCACCTGAATCTATCATGGCGTGAACAGGGGTCCACCTGGTCTGTACCATCAACAATACCTCAATAAACAAATGCTGCGCTCCTACTATATTCTTATACAATGAAGGGACATATGCCTGACTCCAAGGAACCCCTTCGTCCACCTCAGAGCCTTCTAGTTTTCCGCCGGTCTTTCGACCGCTGAGGAAACACCCTTGAAATTGCGAAATCTGGACATCTTAGGTTTCACCGGACATTCCCTTACGAAATGTCCCTTCTTCCCACAATATAAACATAACCCATGCTTACGCCTCAATTCCTTCTCAGTAGCTGAAAGAGCTGCCCGAACAGCCCCTATATCCATGGGTTCAGCCGCATGCGTTGTGTCCTTGTCCACCGGCTTTGACGCCCCGGATAAAGGAACTGTTCTTCCCTGCAATTTAGGATCCCCCTTGCGATCCCTCATTCTATGGTCGAGACGTAAAACCAGATTGATAAGATCCTCGCAAGTGGCTGGCTGAGGGTCTATCTGGGCGATAATGTCTTTCATATCTTCCCTTAAACCTTGATGAAACAGAGAGGCTTGTTTGGCATCAGGCCACTTCGTCTCTGTAACAAGTCTCCTAAAGGAGTTCAGATACGTCAACACATCCTGATTCCCTTGACGCAACTGCAACAACTCTCTATCCGCAGCATATGAGTCCGCCCTCCGGTCGAAGACCTTAAGGAACTCGTCCTTAAATGCTTCCCAGTCATGAATAACCGGGTCGTCTCTTTGGAGCAAGGGCACTGCCCATTGAGCCGCGTCCCTGGCCAAGTACGAAATCAAGAAAGCCACCTTGGCTTGATTAGTGGGGAAGGATCGAGGTTTGCATGTAAAATGCAACATCACTTGAGAGAGGAAAACTTGGACTGACCCTGCATCACCCTTGAACCGTTCCAGATTAGCCAGAGGAACCGTGGTAGGCATTTCCACTACCACTGGGCTAGACGCAGCGGGACTGGAAGTCCCCACATTGAACGGATTTCTCTGAAGCGCATCCACTCTATTGCGCAGTTCCGTGGTTTCTTGTCTGGAGGAGAGCAGTTCAGACTGCACCACTACAAGGGCCGCTAATACGTCATCTAATGTAGCCATCTTTCACACCTGCTGAACAGGAGGACGTGAATTCTTGGGTCGGATATTCTGTTATCCGGGTTCGTCCTCAGGATCAGCGTGATGCAAAGATAGGCCACCTCCTGATCTATCCAAACCCTGAATGCTAAAATAGCCAAAGGTTAAGGAAGGATCAGACGGGGGCAATAAAGCCCGCGGGGAAGGGGAGGGAACAGCAGGGAGGGAGATCTGAAACGACAAAAGAAAAGGAAGGTAAGAACCCCTTCTTCTCTTTGTTTCATACACAATAACCAAAACACCAAGTGCTAGGTACTCTGACCATATATATATCTATATACCTGTAAATAATAAACAACATCAGGCCTCATAGGAAGATAAGTCTCTTCACCCTTATCCACTGTAGTAGGTACAGGGACCACGCCAACCACACCTGTGAACACAAACACACCTTTCTTGTATACACTCATATACTAGTGATTGAATGAACCAACACATATACAGATTGCATACGTACCCCCTTCTCATTAGCCAGAACGTCAAAAGGGGCTTCTTGAGTGTGGGGCGTAGCCAAAATTAATGTCTGCATATAAAACACAGAATGCTGGGTTAATGTCACCCTGAATAAACGCTATGACACAGTACCTTGTGGATCCTATGAGCATAAGGCACTAAGAACTGGATAGTGATAGTTTTCACCCACTTGACTTCTCGATCCGTTATCCAGAAGCACCCAATGAATAAACCCCAGCCGGGGTGGCAAGACGCCAAGTTTCCAAAACAAGTTTCAGGATGATTACCAAGCCTGGTAATGACGGTGGGTATTTGTAGAGTTTTCGTCCTCCGCATGAGCCATGGAAAGCGGCTCCCCAACGGAGGGCAAAGAAGCAACAGCCCACTTGCAGGCGAGTACCACCGACTCGCGCTCTCCGCGGAAGCAGAGACACTCTAACCACAGCGGTTCCAAATGGGTTAACTCGCGCTCTCCTCGGAAGCAGAGACGCTCTACACACAGCGGTTCCAAATGGGTTAAGGTCCTAACCCTTCGCACAACAAACAATCGTCCTCCGCATGAGCCAAACCGGCTCCCCAACGGAGGGCAATTCGGAGATGGAAATAATCAGACAGCCGTCTGATTACACAACAGATAAGAACTAGGCGGATCGGCAGGAAAACAGGAACATCCACAGGCAAGCAGCTACAATCCTGGAAGAACCACGAATATCCGACGCCCCCTACAGGTTGCAGGTCTCCTTTATCACTTCCTGCTTCCTCTATGAATTCTGGGAGATGTAGTTCCCGTTCATGTCAGCGGCGCTCAGCGGGAGTATGACATTGCGACATGATGCGTCATACTGTAAATATGACGCATCATTAGTGTCGCATGGAAAGCGCAGTGAAAAGTGACGCATCGCTGTTTTCACGCAGCGATGCGTCACTCTTCATAAATGAGGCCCACATAGTTTTAGATGCCAAGCTTGATCTACTAACATAGTAAGGTTGGGTTTTATATTAAAAAATAAGCCTCTTTGAAGCAGGGGCCTCCTTGGACAAATGTTTACATTTCTCCAAACATTTCACACATTTCCCTGTGAGCTACACTGTACAGCACACCTCCAATTTATAATCCTATAACTAGACTTTGTCTAGTTATAGGATTTTACACTGGAAGTGTATTCTTCAAGTACAACTCCTAGATAGCACACACACCTCTACTTCATGGTCTAAGTTTTTTTTTCTATGGCAGACTTTGAGCAAATGACAGAAACCCCCAAAAAGAAGAAAGGCGGAAAAAGAGAAAGATGGGGAAACAGTAACAAAGGGGGACACCCATTGCCGCTGATAGTGCTGATCCAGGCGCCCTTGTTGGGAACTTTGCAGCCTTCTGTTTCCTGTGGCCACTGCTCGCCGCACCCGCTCCGCGGGTGCCGCTTCGCCTCTTTGGCTGGGGGACAGGTGTGTGACATTGCTGAGGAGCTTGGAGCCGGGCGTGGGAGCGAGGCGCTGCGGGGCTGCGAGCGTGTGCAGGGACTCCATTGCCCAGGAGTCCCTGCGTGACCTGCAAGACCTTCCGGTCCGCTCTCCCCGTGGCCCGCCCACCGCCCACAGGAGGGTACTTTACCTCCTATCGCCCACAAGCTTCTTGGGACACCCATTCCCGCTGATAGCGCTGATCCAGGCGCCCTTGTTGGGAACTTTGCAGCCTTCTGTTTCCTGTGGCCACTGCTCGCCGCACCCGCTCCGCGGGTGCCGCTTCGCCTCTTTGGCTGGGGGACAGGTGTGTGACATTGCTGAGGAGCTTGGAGCCGGGCGTGGGAGCGAGGCGCTGCGGGGCTGCGAGCGTGTGCAGGGACTCCATTGCCCAGGAGTCCCTGCGTGACCTGCAAGACCTTCCGGTCCGCTCTCCCCGTGGCCCGCCCACCGCCCACAGGAGGGTACTTTACCTCCTATCGCCCACAAGCTTCTTGGGACACCCATTGCCGCTGATAGCGCTGATCCAGGCGCCCTTGTTGGGAACTTTGCAGCCTTCTGTTTCCTGTGGCCACTGCTCGCCGCACCCGCTCCACGGGTGCCGCTTCGCCTCTTTGGCTGGGGGACAGGTGTGTGACATTGCTGAGGAGCTTGGAGCCGGGCGTGGGAGCGAGGCGCTGCGGGGCTGCGAGCGTGTGCAGGGACTCCATTGCCCAGGAGTCCCTGCGTGACCTGCAAGACCTTCCGGTCCGCTCTCCCCGTGGCCCGCCCACCGCCCACAGGAGGGTACTTTACCTCCTATCGCCCACAAGCTTCTTGGGACACCCATTGCCGCTGATAGCTCTGATCCAGGCGCCCTTGTTGGGAACTTTGCAGCCTTCTGTTTCCTGTGGCCACTGCTCGCCGCACCCGCTCCGCGGGTGCCGCTTCGCCTCTTTGGCTGGGGGACAGGTGTGTGACATTGCTGAGGAGCTTGGAGCCGGGCGTGGGAGCGAGGCGCTGCGGGGCTGCGAGCGTGTGCAGGGACTCCATTGCCCAGGAGTCCCTGCGTGACCTGCAAGACCTTCCGGTCCGCTCTCCCCGTGGCCCGCCCACCGCCCATATCGGTCTCTATATCCAGGTACGGGTCTCCCGCAGCGCGGGACGCAGCCCGGGGCGAAGACCGGGCTAAGAGCGGGCCGTTTGAGGCCGTTCGAGGTCTGAGTGGTCTGGTCTGGGCCCCTCCTCTTTCACCCTCTCCCCGTTACTTGGTTTTTGTTGGTATTTGTGATTGTTTTCCATTGTCGTCCTGGTTGCTAGTCACTGTTAGTCTACATGTGTACTCGTGTAACTCGCAATAGGGCGGTCAAGGGGGGGCTGGCGCAAAATGGGCCCATGGATGATTTCATTACACGGACGAACATTGCCATAGACCAAGAAATCACCAAATTGCAAACCAGAGTGTCCCTTGACCTAGAAGCTGCTAGGAAGCTGTCACTCGAATTTGCCACCCATAAGAAATCCTCCCTTGGGCACATTGCATCTGCTATCACTCCTACTCGCGCTCACAATACAGAGGGAGCCCAAACGAAGGCTGATGTTCATGATATTCCAGTCTCACTTATCCCTTCCGCACCTCTGTACCCATTTGTCTTGCCTGAGGGTCTGCCAACTGCTGTGGGTAGTCCTCCTGATCCCCTTACTTCTATCTCAAACTCCTCAGATATCTCTCTTGCCTCCACTTC
This sequence comes from Lissotriton helveticus, assembly GCF_964261635.1. NCBI lineage: Eukaryota > Metazoa > Chordata > Amphibia > Caudata > Salamandridae > Lissotriton > Lissotriton helveticus. The sequence continues at coordinate 331,338,162 of NC_136068.1, read as the reverse complement.
CTATGGAGGACTAGATAGTATTCCAGCCAATCCAAACAAAAGAAAACGTTCCCCCAGTACAACTTCCCCACATAAAAAGACCTTAAATCGGGGTGGTAACTTGTCCAACATTGGTAGTACAACAACAGCTGATGGTAGTACAGGAATGCTTTACACCGCCCCACAGGCTTTTTGGAGCGCTAACAACGTGGGGATAGCTCCTGTGGCATCTGGAAGTATTTTATCAACTGGGAGAATAGACCCTGTATCAAATGACCAAGAAGGGAGGGAAAGGGAATTTATAGGAGTGGTTTGGGATACCTTAAAAAGCCTTCTGTCTCCCCTGGATTTAAGGCTCTCTCGAATAGAGAACAACCTCCTAGAGATGGAGAAAAGCATTATTGCTTTGGCCACCCTTGGCCTGAGAGGCCTTGAACACCAGGGTCTGATAGATAACAATACGGTCGTCCAGGCTGCTACCCCCTCTCTCACAGCCATGCCCGGTTTGTCGTCTAACCCTACTGTGCCTTGTTCCACCCAGCCCATCCCCAAACCACGGACTAAGAGAGTCGTTACTACAAACCCGGCTCTCCAGCCTAGGGCTAACACCTCAAGCGCCCCTACCACTCAACCACATATTCGTACCAACTCGGCTGCTACGAGACCACAGAATTCCACTAGCTCTAGTCTCCGTCCTGCTCATACCTCCAAGAACAAATCTTTTACCCGTTCTTCTGGGGGTCCTAGCTCTAAGAGTAATTTCCGAGGGGGATATATCGATCTCCCTCCTGAAGCCAATGATTATGTGGTAGTTTTGACGGGTGTTCCGGAAATAGAGAATGGCCACCACGAACACCAGCATTCCCTTCATAACAAGGTCATGCATTGGCTCAATACCTACAGACCTATCCCTAATGGTAGGAGGAGCAGAGTTACAATGGTACGCAGAGTCCCGTGGGTGGGAACAACAAGGAAATTAATCCCAGGTGACTGCATAGTCGTAACTTTTGATGATGTCTTTACGGCCAACCACATCTGCTCCTGGGTGAGCCAAGATGGGGGCTCTTCTATTGCCCCGAGGCCTTTGTCATTTTTCTATCCACCTCGTATTGCACACTCTCAGGGGGGTAATTGGTCTATGGTCCCCCAACAGTTCAGCTGGGGGTTTGTCCCAAAGGAGTATAATCCAACTAGAGGCTGGCTTGGTATTACAACTTCTAACAGGTTTGCCAGCCTTGAGGATGTTGATTGACTCCTAATGTCTCCAGTGCCGGTACCATCAACTAAATCCAATACCTCGCAGGTGGAAGCTGAGTTCTCCCCACTGTTGACTACCTTGGTCATGGGGAGCACTGTCCCTCCGATTCAGGCCACGTCCCAGGCTGCCCCTGCCCAGGGCTTGCTGCACTTTCCCTTGCCTAATGGCAATGCCAGTACTCCCACAGCAGCGAGCTTAGTAGCCCATGACTCGTTGCCACCCTTGGCTCTTCCTCAGCCTTCCTGGCTTGACGGTATTCATGCTGTTTACCCAGCTACTGCCGCCCAACCCTGTACTAGCTCGGTAGACAGTCCCTCGCTTAAGATTTTAAGCTGGAACGTGGCAGGGCTTGCGCGAAATTTCAATAAACCCGACTGGAATTCCTTTGTGGAGCCTTTTGGGATTTGGCTCCTACAAGAAACCTGGTGCTTGGAGCCTGTGCACAGGGTTGGTTTTGTGACGTATCACGTGCCGGCCTCCAAGCCCAAAGGCAGCAAAGGCCGCCCTTCTGGTGGCCTCCTTGTCTGGGTCAGTATCTCTCTGGGGCTCACCATAAAACACATAAACACCCAATCTCCAGATCTCTTGAGACTTACCATTCGGTGCCCGGGGGGTAGGATCTTAGAACTGTTTAACCTGTATCTTAGGGGGGGCCGGGTGGGGAACTCTTCTCCTCTATCTTCCACTGGAGTTGAAGAAGAGCTCAGTGGTTGTAACATTGACTCCCTTATTGTCTTGGCTAGTGATTTTAATTGTTGCTTTGAACCACTGGCCTGCGAAGACATTTTGGATACCTGGGAGGACGATGCTAAGAGAGGCATCCCCTTGCTTGCTCTTGACCCCATCAAAAAATGGTCACAGAATGCCATCGACATCAATTCTCTTTGTTTGGAATATGCCCTAAGAGCCACAAATGGCCGTTCCAAATCGGACACAAGGGGTGCGCACACCTTCAATAGGGTGGGCCACACCTCGAGAATAGATTATATATTGTTAAACCATAACCTGTGGGAGTATCTACTCGATATGGATGTCCAACAAACATCGGACAGTGACCACAACCCCTTGGTCTTATCACTCGCTCTCCCATGGGAGACAGGGGATCTAGTATCGCCCCGGCCCACCTGGAAATCATCTAATGAAGTTGTCCCATCCAATTGTGGGAGGCGTTTGAAATGGGCCAAAGTAGCTCTAGACGAATCAAGAATGGCCCAAGCAAGAACTATAATGATGGAAGCCAAGGGTATATTGGGTACGTTGGACTCCGATGAAGCCGTTCTCACGACTTTTACCGAGACCATTGTATCACTTGGCAACCTGTTTCTAGTTCCCCAGGGGAGGGGCGGGGCTAAGCGGAGAACTGCCACCAGGGGTAGAGATCAATGGTACTCCCCCGCCTGTCGCCTGGCTAAAAGCAATCTTATCCGGGCAGTAGGCCTGAAAGACCCTGTTCTGATTTCCCTTGCTAGGATAGAATATAAAAAAGCCCAAGCGGTGGCAAGGGCTACTCACGAAACCAATTTCTGGAATGAACTAATGGATGCTGGGTCCAGAAAGGATTCAAGGGCCTTCTGGGCCTTGCTTAGAGGCAGGGATAGGCCAGTCGACTCACTGTTGACATGCAACATCACAGGGGACGCCTGGCTGGCCCACTTTTCAAAACTTTATACCAATTCCCTGGGGGCTATGGGTCAGTGTAGGGGCGCTAGTCATATTGTTCCGGACAACAGCCCACACCTTGCCCCTACTTTTTTACCTAAGGAGGTAGAAGTAGCGATCAGGTGTATCGTGCCCAATAAGGCGGCGGGCCCAGATGGAGTCCCTGGGGACTTGCTACGGATCAATGTAGAGGAGTGGAGCTTACTTATTGCTAAACTCCTGAATGAGGCCTTGGAGGGCGGAGGATTTCCGGATTCATGGAGGGGCGCGGAAGTTGTCCCTATTTTTAAAAAAGGGTGTAGGGACGATCCTGCCAACTACCGACCTATAAGTCTGCTTGATTCCACTCAGAAGGTAGCAGGGAAGGTAGTTCTAGGGAGGATCCTGCAATGGGCCGAGGAAGCGCAGGTTTTGTCTGACTTTCAGGCCGGCTCCAGATCCGGTACTGGTACGATCGAGCAGACATTTCGTTTCCTCATGCTGTATTGGAAAGTGGTCAAACTGGGCAAAGGCAGTCTGTACCTCGCCTTTATAGATCTACGGACTGCCTTTGACCTAGTCCCACGCAACCTATTGTGGGCTGTTCTTGAGGGTCTGGGTATGCCCGTTTACTTGTTGGCACTAATTATTAAATTCCACGAGAGTAATTTTGCCCAAATCAGATGGGGTGCGCAGGGCCAAAAAACACCTCGTATCTCTGTAGACAGGGGGGTCCGCCAGGGGTGTGTGCTAGCTCTCACTCTGTTTTCATTATATCTAAACGGAGTGGTGGAGCACCTGCTCCAGCTACCAGCAGATGCCCCCTCCCTGGCGGGCAGGAAGATACCAACACTCCTGTTTGCAGATGATACCCTGCTGATTTCGAAATCCCCGGTGGGCCTCCAAACCCTGCTAACGAGGTTCCAGGGCTTCTGTGCCACCAGGGGCTTGGTTATTAACATCAGCAAAACCAAGTTCCTGGTGTTGAATCCCCCCAGGAAGACAGTCCACCCTCCATCCCTGGACTCAGTTCCTTTAGAAAGGGTAAGGGAGTTCGATTATTTAGGAATTCGACTCTGTGACTCCATGAGCTGGAAGGCGCACCACCAAAAAATCATCCTGACTCATAGGAGGGTCACGGGCACCCTACTAAAAGAACATCGTGCCTCTTCCCTTAAGCCTATCGGGGTGATATTAGATATTTACAGGGCAAAAGCTGTAAGTGCGGCACTGTATGGGGCGGAGCTGTGGGGTACCCAGAAATTTGATACTCTATCCCATCTTGAGAACAAATTCCACAAAGACCTAATGAGGCTTCCTCATAGCTCCCCTACTCTCCCTCTCCTATTCGACACAGGTACACGATCCATAGCTGAGCAGGCGAAGTTACGCCCCCTTCTCTTGTGGGCCCGTATATGGAATGTTCCTGAACTTTCAAGCTACGCAGATGCTCTACGCGAACTTCTCTCCACCCCGGGTTGGTGCAAGATCGGTTGGCTCTCGGAAGTAAAGCGTTTGCTTTGTGAACTAGGTCTGGATGACGCCTGGGCCAACAGATCATCACCACCCAAACAATTACTAAAGAAACTATTTTGGGCGTGGGTGGATAATGAGAGAGTGAAACACTCCAATTTATGTAGATCTGCTGTGGAGTTTCTGTTGTTTAAAGGCCGCCCCTACAGAGAACCCTACTTGGATGTGATTTCCAACCCAACTGATAGGGCGCTGTATTTTAAATTCAGGGCTGGTGTTCTGCCCCTTGGATCATGGACAGCAAATTGGAAATCTCCTTGGCAAACCATAACAACTTGCCCTTTTTGCACGAATAGTGATGAATCTATTTTCCATTTAATGTTTGTATGCCCCGCATATGCTAGTCCTCGTCGCAGATGGCTGAAACCGCTTTGCCTGAGGCTGGGCACCCGGTCATATCTGGAGGCCCTACATCTGCTAAGATCAGACCCCCACCCCTTGTTTGCTTGTGGCTTGGCAAAATACTTGGGGTGGGCTTGGAGGATAAGATCCGCGAGGATGATGATCCACCAGTAAGGGCTCCAATTCACATTCCATCGGCCCCCTTACCTATTGTTGTGTCCCATTCCTTCCCCTAAGGATGATTAATTATGTGTCCGCATGAATGTTCCAAGATGGACGTTTTTTAGCATTGTTGTATATTTTATCCTTTTTAATGACTTTTTGTCTTGATGCCTAAATTGTATAACTGTTTTTATTCTTGTATCTGTTTTTACTGCAATGCTTTTATGAAATGAAATATTTCGAAATAAAGCTATACAACAACAACAACAGAAATCAGGCATGAAGAAGAAGCTGTATGAGTGAAATAAAGGGGCAAGGAGTGTCTGGTGATGGATAAAAAAGGCATGAGGTGGACTCAAGCCTACACAGCCCTGGCATTCTTCTCCACCAAAATTCAGCAGCGAACCTGCAGGCTTCTGTGAAATCTTTGGTCACAGCACATTTTATTTTCCAAATACAGGGGGAGATTAGGATCGCGGTTTTCCCGCATCCTCCGGGCCGGCGGAAGCCACCGCCGGCCCGGAGGATGCGGGAAAACCGCTGCGGAGCCTCAAAAGACCCACCGCCATATTAGGATGGCGGTGGGTCTTTAAATCTGTCCGCAGCTTTTCTGCCACGGTCGCCTTCCGACCGCGGCGGAAAAGCTTTAACATGGCTGGCGGTGTCTATCAGACACCGTCAGCCATATTAGGATGGTGTTAGATGTATGCTTTTTGGCGGCGACTTTTCCGCCGTGGAAAAGCATACGGACCTTCACTTCGGGGGCCCGTTGTGGGCCCCCTGGGTGAAGGGGGGTGGGGGATGCACATGGGGGGTACCTATGGTACCCATTTGCGTGCACAAAGCGGCAGGCACCGCGCGGTGCCTGCCACTTTGTGCATGCAAATGCACAACTTTCATTTTTAACATTGCGGGGGGTGCTGCTTCAAGCAGCACCCGCCGCAATGTTAAAAATACAGGATGTGACCTCCAGGGCGGCGGTCACATCCTAATTTGCACGGAGGGACCGCCGCTGCCCCTGCGGACGGTCCCTCCTACTCTAGGGTGACGGACGGACGCAGGTCCATCCGCCATCATAATCGGCACCTAAGCACGGGCTATAACTTTGTGACCAATGTGTGCTGCCTTCTATCATGGGCAAAGAAGTACAATTGTTGATGTGATCTAACCTATCATTCAAAATTGCTGTAATACATCATGAGTAATCCTCAGATAGATCTGTCGCATTTTTTAAATTGATTTTCTATTACAGAAAGGTTAGACATAAGCAAGGCTCGCAACTTGTAATTTGTATTGTTACATTCTGAACTGATGATAGTCTATTGATTTATAATATCACTAAAGTCAATTTAAAAAAGAATTGAACGAATCCTAAAACAATTAATGTAAAAAAAAATTGAGGATGGGACCATGCAAGAAGACATACACACATAGTCCAGTAATATCTATACTGGGGAAAAATTATAATATGGTTTAAGTGACACCCTTTTAGTCCATACAGTTTTATGCTCTTCCAAGAAGGATGTGAACAATAGAGTCTGAGAAGAAACAGTTTTTAAAGCAGGGTGTTACCCATGCCCGTAGTTAGAAGTATCATTTTAGGGAAACTTGGCAGTTAGCTATGACCAACATTAAAGCTATGCACTGTTGGTGCATTCTTTCCCAAGTACTGGTTGTACGACTAAATGGTGACATCCACAGTATCATGGTACAAGAATATCAAAGACAGAATATTAAAAGCTCGGTGCTTATAGGGAAGTATAGCTTTACTAACCCTAACTCCACATCTCTATACTATTAAAAAGAAATATATACACGCACATACACACATATTTAGCATAGGTACATAACTGTGGAGTAACATAGAGTAAAACTATACTTACCCTGTAGGTATTTTGGATTCAATATTCTGTTCTCGATATTCTGTGCCACTGATATTCTGGTTTTGATATTCTGGTGGACACCATGTGATTTTGTGTGAAGGAATATGTGGCTTTTTTGAAAGTACAGATTAAAGCACTCTCAATCACCTTTACACAATCCAACTTTAAACCCTTATCAATTCGATGGGATTTAAAGTAAAAAGGGTGCAAAGATGTAAAGTAGGCTGACTCACAACTTTGTGTATTTTCTAAACTGTTCAAGCTTTGTGCAATTCAAAGCTTTTCAAGTTCCTTTAAAAAAAGAAGCTGTCCTCAGCTTAGAACCCTCCCTTAAACACCTCTTACATTTTTACTGAATGATGTCCTCCTTGGGATATGTTACATCAGGAAATCATCACACCTGCAATGCCTGAAAGGATAAACCTTATCTCACGTAAATCTAGGAGCTTTCATCTGCATCGTAAAATGTGGAGTTTCCTAATTCCGACTAACTTCAACAGTGAAGTTTTAATTTAACTTGCCACTAATTTAAAATAACTTGGAGCATAGCCACAAGAAATGTTTGGGGAAATTAGTGGCGAGCAGTGTGTTTTAAGCATTTTAGATTTGCAACAATGGTGTAAACTAAATCGACTTTAAATGTAATTTTACAGAGAAGTTGGGAAGGTCCAACAATGAATTTCACTATACGGCAGTGACAAAAGATGGAGAGTTCAATTACATTTGATCAAAAACACCAGTCAAAACTGCATGGATTTGAAGCTTCGACAGTGGTATATAAGCATGGGCGGATCTAGCGGATCTCGCGTACGCGAAATTGCGGATTTACGGATTCGCAATCCGCGAAGATACGCGAACTCTAGCGGATTTGCGGATTTTCCCGTTTTTTGTGTTGGCGCGCGTTCGCGCCGATTTTGGGACAAGTTCGCAATTGCGAACTTACTTTTCGGCTCGCAACGGCCGCGACTATGTTGTTTCTACGTCTGGTTTATCATCACAGGTTCACAGCACCCTCTGTTTCACCACTGCCACCCTCTGGGACATCCTCACTGCCACCCATTAGGTTTATTTATCACTGTAGATTATGGTGGTTGAAAAAAGCAAGCACACCTGCCCTTCTTCAACTGCCATCAATTAATTTGTGGGTCATTAATGTGTCAGTAATTTTGAAAGTTCCAGTCTGGCTGGCACCTGCTTCCTTCCTTATCTGTAATTTGCTTTTTGTTGCAGTGAAATTTTTTTTCACAGGACCTTTATGGTCTACTTGTAGCTATTCTATGAGCCTGCTGTTTGGGTCATAGCAGGGTCATAGAATAGTTGCAAACTCTGGAGGGGCCCCTCAGGAAGCACTACCTTGAATGTTACTAATGTTAAGTTTGAACTTTTGCACCTGCTCATTGCTTTCAGTTTAGCTAAAATAGTTTTTTCTGCAATTTCGCGCGTTTTTTGGGGCGCGAATCCGTGCGAGATCGATTTCGGAAGCCGCGAATACAAAATTGTTTTTTTGCGACGTGTATGTTCGCGTGATCTTGCGCGTGTTCGCGAGGCGCTTCTAGCTATACGTTTGCCAAGTTACCCTATCGGTCGTACACGGGCGCGGCCATCTTGTTTGCGTGACGTAATTCCGTTTCCGGCCGCTATGTGTAATCTCGCAAAGTGTGCTGCTCGCTAGTACAATTTCGCGCGTGCTCGCAAGGAAAATCTCGCGCGAACTTACCCACGCGGTCGTGAACGGGCGCGGCCATCTTGTTTCTCATTCATTGCTATGGTTCTGGGCATGCTTTCTCTATCCTCTCTCAATCTCTGCCATCCTTTGCTTGTTTGAAGTTTATTTGATCTAATTTTACTTATTATCTATCCCTCTATTTTTCTAGCTCTATATTTTTGTGTTTTCTGCTGCTTTTAGTTACTTTTAAACTACTTTTTTAAACTCTTTTCTTTTCTTCTTCACTATTCTATTTCTTGTTTATCATTTAACTGTATTTCTGCCCAGACCATGGTAAAGGGAGCCGGGAAGCACCCTGAGAAGGGGAAGGGTCCCGCACCCCGTGCCCGGCTCCCGTGCGGGCGTTTGAGGGGGGAGCAAGTGGTCCCGCGGGAGATCTTCAGCGCGGAGGAAGTGGCGGCACTGATCTTCCACGTCCAGCGCCGCCTCCCCAAGACGATCCTGGGAGGCGGCAAGATCGCGACTGGCTATGGCATCCGGGAGCGCCGCAAGCGGTGGGAGAAGGTGTGCCGGGCCATGTATAAGCTCTCTGGGGTCCGGCGCACATATAACCAGGCCACCCACCGCTGGACCGATGTCATGGACCGGGAGCGGGACTTGCTGGACGCGCTCGGCGTAGAGGTCCCCGGGCTTGGTGAGTAGTAGTAGCTATTCATTTACTACTCTGTTTTATCCGGCTCTGTTATTTGCAAATCTTTGTTCTTTACCAAGAGCAATAATGCTGCCGATTACATTGAGGTAAATTATATTTCAAAATCTTCTATGCATTTCAGGTGCACTGCTCTCCTTCTCAGTAGCCTTGCTTGCTACTATGCTTCTTTGTTTTGTATGTTGTGTTCAGAAGCATTTCATTGGCCTGAGAAATTATGTATGAGTGTAGTGTAAAGATAAGAACTGCGTAATGCTAGACAGTAAGGGTCATATTTTCAATTACCGGCGCATCCCTGCAAAGTAGCAGGGATGCGGCAGTAATTGTGTGCCATGCCACCACCACCCATTGGCCCAAAACGTCACAGAAGCCTTACGCATCTGTGCCGTAAAGGCAGCGCATTGCTGGAGTTGCGTGCCAACGATGGCGCAGCTCCAGCAATGCTCTGGGGTACCCTATCTCCCCAATGCTGCATCAAGCCGTACGTCGGCTTCAAGCGCGCAGGGTTTGAGTCATGCATCATTGTCCTAAAAGTGACTGATTGACATCTTGTAGATTTCCCTCAGCCACTTTTAGGATTCGTTCCTGCGCAGGTACGCCCTCCCTTGCGCCGGAACGCCCCCTGATGGCGCAGGGCTTTACAACGTGATGCATCGCCCATATGCCCATTTGTGTTTTTTTTTAATATATACGCCGCACCAACACCATGGCGAGTCTTTTGTTCTGCCGCTGCGTCACAAAAGGCACGCAACAATGGAGGAAAATGAGCCGCAAGGGACTTCTAAATCAGCCCCAACAGACTGAAGTCCAGTCCTTCCTTTAGACACATGGCTATAAGAAGAAATAGTGGCGGTGGTGGGTGGATTGATAGTTTGAGTATTCACTGATCTGCAAGCAGGATGGACTTTGTCTGTCACTTCGCGTGCTGCGGACTGCTGCCTGCAGTGCCAGGCCTAGGCAAACCTCTTTAGTAGTCTGTTTATTGAGTTACATAGGAACTTTCTAAGTCAACGTTCCGCAAATCAGGCAATACGAATAACGTAGTATACCACATGAGATAGATCCCGTGGAATAGTTGTCTATCTATTTGCTATTTCTCCAAAATATTTTGTTATTGTTCTTTTGAAATGTTTGATTTCGTTGAAAAATCTCATCCATGTTTTCTGGTTTTTCTTTCTTTCATGTTGTACATCAGCTCCCCCCAAGGGCAAGAGGACACAGGAGGAGGGTGCTGAGGATGCAGGCCAGGATCGGGCAGGCGAGGGCTCCTTTGCTGGCCCCAGTAAGTTTACATTTTAATAAACAGTACCTATTTTTTCCTAGCGTTCCTCATTCGATTTTTTCTAAATCGTCTTTGATCTTCTTGTAGACTGGATATAAATTCTTATCCTGCCTCGAATATGACTCCCTGTGGTATTACTAGACTATTCTTATTAGTCTGTCTGTGTAGCTAACTAAGATTGGACATTTGGCAATTCCATTGGACTCCCATTCTATTCAGCAATAGCTCTATGCACTGTCTCCTTACTGACTAGATAGTGTTGCAGAGTCATTCAGCTCCCGAAGTCACCGATTATTGATCCCCAATGATCTCTAGATTATCGTACGCAGGACAAGAGAGTACGGAGTCACAGCACAGTCAAGAAGTGTCAGAGGCACTCATGCTTGCAAAAATTCCAAAACCTTTAGCTCATCCACTCTAGTCTGGAGGAACAAAAACCACAGAGTCTATTTAAGTTTAAAAGCTTTATTAAAAGTAAACACATTTATTAAAATCTACTTTGTCATAAAACTATTTAACTGAAAACGGAAAAGTGGTTAGTGCTGACGATTAATTGGACACATTTCTTGTGGTCGAGCCGAGCTCTCACCTGGTTTGAACTTGATCCTGGTCGTGTTCTTAGGAGTCAAGCTTCTGTCTGTTAGGAGAAAAAGTGGTGCGTGTTAAAAATCAAAAGCAAGCATTCATCAGTTGTGCATAAAGTGCAGCAAGACAACAGCCTTCCCTGGAAAATGGGACATTTTTACTATGGAGTAGACAGTCACAAATTATTACATTGTATTCAGTTTTTTTAACATTTCTCCTAGACCAAATATTATATAGTAGTGAGTGGTGTATTCTAACATTCTTAAATGTACTTTGTAGGTGTAACATCTGGTGACGGGGCCAGCGCGGAGGTGGCTGTGTTGGGCGAGGACTCGGAGGACTCTGGGGAGGAGGCGGTGCAAGAGCCGGCGGACGGTCCTGTGGGGGTTCAAACGGTGGTGGCGGAAACAGGTTAGCTATATATTCCTTACTTATTGAGATTGAAGACTGCATAGTGTGCTTTCTGCACGGGTGTATTACAATTACAAATCAACCAGGTAGTAGCCTCCTCGAAATGTACTTCGACTTAGCTGTGAAGTTTTTGGTGAGAAGAATCCCAATAAGTTCTTAGACGAACGTGATGGATGGGATGAACGAAAAGCGAAAGAAGGGTGTAAGTAAGTGGGACGCGAACTTGTATGATGGCTGGCAAAGAAGAACAATATGTGTTTGCTTGGCCCCCGAGGTGGCTGGGAAGGAAAGAATATGGTATGGTGCATGGCTGGGTCAATGATGAAGCAAGGATGGGTGGAAGGACAGCAGCCTGAGTGGGTGAAATAGAAACTGTATGTGTGCGTATACTTTGACTGAATGGATGCCTGGAGCATGGTATTCTCTGACTCTTAGATAGCACATGTGTATCTAGAGAGAGTAGATGGTCGCCAGATGAAGTAAGTGTTACCTTGAAGAGCATGTACCACCGCACCCGCACGTCCGTTGCAGTGCAGGGAAGGCAAGGAAAAGAAATTGTAAATGTGTCCAATACTACCATGAATAGTAGCAGTACTTTGTATTGCGTCTGCAATCACAGCATATATCTGGTTATTACGTTGGACACTCCGTACCTCTCTTAATAACTTTAGTTTACTTGTAGTACGTCATTCATGTGTGGGTGTATCACTGTTCACTCAATATTAAGCAAAGCTCCTAAAGTCATCTCATATGTCATCAAATACGTCCCATGTGAAGTGATAGATAATCAAATTAGTTAGCTTCTTCATTTTCCTTTTCTAGTACTCATTTGCACTGTAGGGTGAAAGGTAAATTAATTAAGCAGTAGCCCTTGTAACAGAGTATTCTCAGTGCCACCCGTAATAGAAAAGTAATAGCTTCACCACCTGCATGTACTGGACCGGTACAGTAACGCAAGTCTGTCTCACTCATCATGGTGTGCAACTTTTTTTCTCGGGTGCAAGTTCACTGTGCTGTCCATGTCATTCTGCCGGCTTGCATAAGATAACGTACCAATTTCCCTAAACAAGAGAGAAGAAGAAGAATAAGACTGGTGTACTGTCATAGTCGACTGTAATGGAAGTCCATAGTGGTCGTAGAATTTGTTCATTAAACTACCACTAATGTTAGAGCAAGGATGCAGAAGTGGGAGGTTACATAGATACTGTCCTCAATAGTTATGTACTGTGCTTTCAATTTGCTACTTGTACTGTGACCCAACTTTCGGCTCAATCACTTTGTGTTATTAATGCTAAGGAGCATTGGTTACAGACTATGTCTTTCTTTCTTCATATAGTTGCTCCTTCCAAATCAACAACACGGAGGGAGCAGGCTAGAATGGCCCGGCAACGGAGGCTGGAGGCCACTGTCGCCGAATATCGGCGGCTGGTGGCCCTGGAGGAGGAGGAGGACACGCAGTCGAGCGGGGCAACAACAACATCCTCGACTGTGACCACTGCATCCTCCTCCGTGACTAAGCCAGCGGGACCGAGCCGGGCTAACAAAGACAACCGCCACCGCCAAGCAACAGAAATACCAGCTGCCCCCCACAGGAGCTGCAAGGAATGCCAACGCCGCCTTCGAGTCCGCATGTCCAACCTGGAGCAGGAGGTCCTGAAGTATAAGAACTTGGTTAAGGGCCTCCGCTCCGAGCTTGCCACCCTCCGCAAGGAGTATGATGCCCATGCCGCAAAATGCACCAGCACCAGCACCCTCCAGTAGTGGAGTGTCCCTTGCCCTTTTTTTATAGACTTTTGGGGGGTGGGATTTGGGAGTTGGGATCGTTTTGGGACGTTTCAAAGACAATCGTTGGGGTTAGGGTGGGTGAGGGAGATTATTTTGTTAGGGCTACATAAATATATTTTTAAACTTTATCTGACCATACCTGTTTTTTACTGCTTTTCAGTCTGGTGGGTGGGGGGCGGGGGTGTAACAGTAACTTTGTTTTCCTGAACAGTCGTAGGACTTTAGTAGTACAACCGTCAATCTCTTGTCTACTCCGAAATAATACTCCATTATACTACCTCCCACCAAACGCTTATCTTACCTGTAATTTGTGTTAGAAATTAGGGCTAGGCCCAGGGCTGGCTCCACGTGAAATGGGGATTAACGTTGTCAATCCTGGGCGGGTGACATTTCCTCATTGCGGTGGTACTAGTGGTGTGACACAGTGGCAGTTGCATGCCTATGGAAAAAAAGAAAACGAAACCTTGTTTGTCCTTACTGTAGCATTACAACGGTTACGGTACGATCGAGAATATAGCAGGTGACAGACAGAACAGTGCCATAATGTAGCCTAACAAATGGTAAAGTATTTGCTTGCAAGTATAACTAGTACTTGCGTTGAATTTATTTGACATTGGCTACTACTACTAGAAGATATAGTACTGAAGCTGAGTAAGTCTAGAAGATATCCTCGTATTCCTTCACCAGCCTGTTGCTATGACCTTATCCTCCCTAGCAAGTGTGTGGAATTATTGATGTCATTTTAGTCAGACATCAAGCACAACAACACAGCCCGGGGGAAGAGGGTTAGGGTTTGTAAAATGGATGGGAATGGGGGTTTCTTTTTGGGTAGGTTTTGTTGAGAGAAGAAAAAAAAAGCAGAGCATGGACAAACAATAATTGAAGATAAAGACAATCTTTGGTTACAAAGTAAAGCTAAGCACATGCAGTCACACTCATAGAATAAAACGATGGATACTGTATCTGTATTGCGTATGTTGTTGGAGTTGTCCTTGAATTTGGTAAGTAAGTTGCATGCAGCAAACAATTCCTCTTATTGGCGGCACTCCTCCATTCCAGCTGACGCTTCGTCCATCAATGTTGGTGACCACTGACAGAAGACACCCTGTCCACTGCCTGCCTGGCGGATGTTGACTGAAACCCGGCCTGTAATTATTGAACGGAAAACAGGAAGTGCTATTACAATACCACTGATAAATAAATAAAAGGTATGTACGCTGTGTGGTTCAAAATGTGACACTTTGATTTCCCTAATAGACAGTACAATATTTTTGAAATTGCGTGCTCTGTCTGAGTCACCTTTTTAAGGATAAATAAGTATGGCCAAAATATTATAGCGGATCTTTCCCCTCAAGGTAGGTGTACTGTAAACTGTGTTTTAGAACAAAATTTGACCTTCCCAGCAATGCTCCCACCAAGACCCTTACTAAAGCCAGTCGCAAAAATGTAGAAGAACCCCAATCAGATCTCCAAAAACGATGCCTAGCAGAAAAATGGTTACAAAACGTACTTTGAAAGTAACAGTAGGCCCAAATACAGACCGTGGATTGTATTCAAACCACTTGCAAGCAAGCAAAAGTATCCATAGCCAGCATCGCTCCAACAGTGCTCTACAACACCAGAACTGCGTTGCAATAGAACCCCCCGAAACACATGCAATCCTGCTGCTAGGGCTAACCCTAACGAACCCTAACTTACAAAAAGTGCCAAAACTGGTGTTTCCTTCAGGATTTTGTCCAAAACACTTCTATCCAGTATTAGACCTTCCCAGGAATGCCCCAGGCAAGACCCGCCAACCCACCCGGAAAAAACCACCCGACAACACCCCCAAACAGCGAAAAAGCTAAATCTCATACTTACAATATCTCTCGGCCTTCGGTCCAAACGCGGCGCTGTGCAGCTAGGTCATCATCATCATCAATCATCATAACTCCTGTTTTCCACCACGGATTTCCTGAAAAGCAAATGCAATCAAGATTAGATTGTCGCAGCAGTGCTTCGACAGAGACCCCGGCCGCAACCCACCCACGAACAGCAGGAAGCCCCCCAAAACGCTACATTGAGCAAGATGACAGAAGAAATAGCAAAAAAAAGGCTGTTCCTTCAGGATTTTGTCCAAAACACTTCTATCCGGTATTAGACCTTCCCAGGAATGCCCCAGGCAAGACCCGCCAACCCACCCGGAAAAAACCACCCGACAACACCCCCAAACAGCGAAAAAGCTAAATCTCATACTTACAATATCTCTCGGCCTTCGGTCCAAACGCGGCGCTGTGCAGCTAGGTCATCATCATCATCAATCATCATAACTCCTGTTTTCCACCACGGATTTCCTGAAAAGCAAATGCAATCAAGATTAGATTGTCGCAGCAGTGCTTCGACAGAGACCCAGGCCGCAACACACCCACGAACAGCAGGAAGCCCCCCAAAACGCTACATTGAGCAAGATGACAGAAGAAATAGCAAAAAAAAGGCTGTTCCTTCAGGATTTTGTCCAAAACACTTCTATCCGGTATTAGACCTTCCCAGGAATGCCCCAGGCAAGACCCGCCAACCCACCCGGAAAAAACCACCCGACAACACCCCCAAACAGCGAAAAAGCTAAATCTCATACTTACAATATCTCTCGGCCTTCGGTCCAAACGCGGCGCTGTGCAGCTAGGTCATCATCGTCATCAATCATCATAACTCCTGTTTTCCACCACGGATTTCCTGAAAAGCAAATGCAATCAAGATTAGATTGTCGCAGCAGTGCTTCGACAGAGACCCCGGCCGCAACCCACCCACGAACAGCAGGAAGCCCCCCAAAACGCTACATTGAGCAAGATGACAGAAGAAATAGCAAAAAAAAGGCTGTTCCTTCAGGATTTTGTCCAAAACACTTCTATCCGGTATTAGACCTTCCCAGGAATGCCCCAGGCAAGACCCGCCAACCCACCCGGAAAAAACCACCCGACAACACCCCCAAACAGCGAAAAATCTAAATCTCACTTACAATATCTCTCGGCCTTCGGTCCAAACGCGGCGCTGTGCAGCTAGGTCATCATCATCATCAATCATCATAACTCCTGTTTTCCACCACGGATTTCCTGAAAAGCAAATGCAATCAAGATTAGATTGTCGCAGCAGTGCTCCCAGACACCAAAAATTACCCACAAACACCCGGAACCCCGCCAAAGAGCACCTCAAAGGCAAGCAAGTCAGCAAAAACGGCAAGAAATTTCCACCTCATATTTGGTCCAAAACACTTTTGTCCATTATTAGAGCTTCACAGCAATGGGCCCAAATCCGTCAACTCACCCGCAAAGAAGTACAACACCCCCACAAGTGCTGAGTCTTTCTTCATTGGGCGTAATCCAGCACTCTGCTTTGAGGGAAATCGCAGTCTGGAGGAGGAGGATAGAGGAGCATGTTCTTCAGAACTTGTGAACCTGAGGAATGTAGACTGCGGCACCTTCAAATCAATAAGCAAACAAGTGAAGACAGTTCTGATGATGGTCTTGTTTTTGGGATTAGGTGATTAAAGTTTGAATTAAATTAACTGTGCAAAACAAAGAAAGAGAGACACAAAGCACACAGGAATAAAAGTGAATAAGGACGAAAAAGAAAGTTCTTGATTGATTGTCTCATTTTCAGGGCTCGGTGTCAGGGAATAAGAACAAGATTTCGTCATCATACTCTGCGAATTCAGGCTGGATGAGGTCAGTGCCACCCAACAGAGAACAAATCCCCTCATCTACGTTGCCGTCCTCCTCGTCTTCATGCGGCGTGCTTTCTCGTACTTTGTAATCTGGTGGTATGAGGTGCTGATTCATCTTGATCATTGTCAGCCGCTCCACATTTTTGGGCGAGAGGCGGCTCCGTTTGGGAGTTACAATGCCACCAGCGGTAATTGCAAACACAACAATGATGGACAGAATGTGGATCAATGTCACACATTCACCCCAGTCCAAAGATCTGGGCCCAAATCCATCGTTTTTCCACTCCACACCACCCTGGGTTAGACAATGGCGATATGCAAATCAGCGCTGACCCTGTGCCCCATGGGAACAGTCCAGTCCGAACTACAAAAGCCATGTCCTTCCCAGAACGGAATCAAGCATCCGAGGACCGGCCCGGTTTCGAGGTAACACCTCTCATCAGCCCGGCTAGCTTGACTCCAGTGGTGTGGAGTGCCTGGGACTCACGTCTGAGCATCCCCAGTACACGTAGAGCGGTAATTGGAAACACAACAATGATGGACAGAATGTGGATCAATGTCACACATTCACCCCAGTCCGAAGATCTGGGCCCAAATCCATCGTTTTTCCACCCCACACCACCCTGGGTTAGACAATGGCGATATGCAAATCAGCGCTGACCCTGTGCCCCATGGGAACAGTCCAGTCCAAACTACAAAAGCCATGTCCTTCCCAGAACGGAATCAAGCATCCGAGGACCGGCCCGGTTTCGAGGTAACACCTCTCATCAGCCCGGCTAGCTTGACTCCAGTGGTGTGGAGTGCCTGGGACTCACGTCTGAGCATCCCCAGTACACTTAGAGCGGTAATTGCAAACACAACAATGATGGACAGAATGTGGATCAATGTCACACATTCACCCCAGTCCACAGATCTGGGCCCAAATCCATCGTTTTTCCACTCCACACCACCCTGGGTTAGACAATGGCGATATGCAAATCAGCGCTGACCCTGTGCCCCATGGGAACAGTCCAGTCCGAACTACAAAAGCCATGTCCTTCCCAGAACGGAATCAAGCATCCGAGGACCGGCCCGGTTTCGAGGTAACACCTCTCATCAGCCCGGCTAGCTTGACTCCAGTGGTGTGGAGTGCCTGGGACTCACGTCTGAGCATCCCCAGTACACTTAGAGCGGTAATTGCAAACACAACAATGATGGACAGAATGTGGATCAATGTCACACATTCACCCCAGTCCAAAGATCTGGGCCCAAATCCATCGTTTTTCCACTCCACACCACCCTGGGTTAGACAATGGCGATATGCAAATCAGCGCTGACCCTGTGCCCCATGGGAACAGTCCAGTCCGAACTACAAAAGCCATGTCCTTCCCAGAACGGAATCAAGCATCCGAGGACCGGCCCGGTTTCGAGGTAACACCTCTCATCAGCCCGGCTAGCTTGACTCCAGTGGTGTGGAGTGCCTGGGACTCACGTCTGAGCATCCCCAGTATACTTAGAGCGGTAATTGCAAACACAACAATGATGGACAGAATGTGGATCAATGTCACACATTCACCCCAGTCCAAAGATCTGGGCCCAAATCCATCGTTTTTCCACTCCACACCACCCTGGGTTAGACAATGGCGATATGCAAATCAGCGCTGACCCTGTGCCCCATGGGAACAGTCCAGTCCGAACTACAAAAGCCATGTCCTTCCCAGAACGGAATCAAGCATCCGAGGACCGGCCCGGTTTCGAGGTAACACCTCTCATCAGCCCGGCTAGCTTGACTCCAGTGGTGTGGAGTGCCTGGGACTCACGTCTGAGCATCCCCAGTACACTTAGAGCGGTAATTGCAAACACAACAATGATGGACAGAATGTGGATCAATGTCACACATTCACCCCAGTCCAAAGATCTGGGCCCAAATCCATCGTTTTTCCACTCCACACCACCCTGGGTTAGACAATGGCGATATGCAAATCAGCGCTGACCCTGTGCCCCATGGGAACAGTCCAGTCCGAACTACAAAAGCCATGTCCTTCCCAGAACGGAATCAAGCATCCGAGGACCGGCCCGGTTTCGAGGTAACACCTCTCATCAGCCCGGCTAGCTTGACTCCAGTGGTGTGGAGTGCCTGGGACTCACGTCTGAGCATCCCCAGTACACTTAGAGCGGTAATTGCAAACACAACAATGATGGACAGAATGTGGATCAATGTCACACATTCACCCCAGTCCAAAGATCTGGGCCCAAATCCATCGTTTTTCCACTCCACACCACCCTGGGTTAGACAATGGCGATATGCAAATCAGCGCTGACCCTGTGCCCCATGGCAACAGTCCAGTCCGAACTACAAAAGCCATGTCCTTCCCAGAACGGAATCAAGCATCCGAGGACCGGCCCGGTTTCGAGGTAACACCTCTCATCAGCCCGGCTAGCTTGACTCCAGTGGAATGGAGTGCCTGGGACTCACGTCTGAGCATCCCCAGTACACTTAGAGCGGTAATTGCAAACACAACAATGATGGACAGAATGTGGATCAATGTCACACATTCACCCCAGTCCAAAGATCTGGTCCCAAATCCATCGTTTTTCAACTCCACACCACCCTGGGTTAGACAATGGCGATATGCAAATCAGCGCTGACCCTGTGCCCCATGGGAACAGTCCAGTCCGAACTACAAAAGCCATGTCCTTCCCAGAACGGAATCAAGCATCCGAGGACCGGCCCGGTTTCGAGGTAACACCTCTCATCAGCCCGGCTAGCTTGACTCCAGTGGTGTGGAGTGCCTGGGACTCACGTCTGAGCATCCCCAGTACACTTAGAGCGGTAATTGCAAACACAACAATGATGGACAGAATGCGGATCAATGTCACACATTCACCCCAGTCCAAAGATCTGGGCCCAAATCCATCGTTTTTCCACTCCACACCACCCTGGGTTAGACAATGGCGATATGTCTAACCCAGGCTGTTCCCATGGGGCACAGGGTCAGCGCTGATTTGCATATCGCCATTGTCTAACCCAGGGTGGTGTGGAGTGGAAAAACGATGGATTTGGGCCCAGATCTTTGGACTGGGGTGAATGTGTGACATTGATCCACATTCTGTCCATCATTGTTGTGTTTGCAGTTACCGCTCTAAGTGTACTGGGGATGCTCAGACGTGAGTCCCAGTTACTCCACACCACTGGAATCAAGCTAGCCGGGCTGAAGAGAGGTGTTACCTCGAAACCGGGCCGGTCCTCGGATGCTTGTTTCCGTTCTGGGAAGGACATGGCTTTTGTAGTTCGGACTGGACTGTTCCCATGGGGCACAGGGTCAGCGCTGATTTGCATATCGCCATTGTCTAACCCAGGGTGGTGTGGAGTGGAAAAACGATGGATTTGGGCCCAGATCTTTGGACTGGGGTGAATGTGTGACATTGATCCACATTCTGTCCATCATTGTTGTGTTTGCAGTTACCGCTCTAAGTGTACTGGGGATGCTCAGACTTGAGTCCCAGTTACTCCACACCACTGGAATCAAGCTAGCCGGGCTGAAGAGAGGTGTTACCTCGAAACCGGGCCGGTCCTCGGATGCTTGTTTCCGTTCTGGGAAGGACATGGCTTTTGTAGTTCGGACTGGACTGTTCCCATGGGGCACAGGGTCAGCGCTGATTTGCATATCGCCATTGTCTAACCCAGGGTGGTGTGGAGTGGAAAAACGATGGATTTGGGCCCAGATCTTTGGACTGGGGTGAATGTGTGACATTGATCCACATTCTGTCCATCATTGTTGTGTTTGCAGTTACCGCTCTAAGTGTACTGGGGATGCTCAGACGTGAGTCCCAGTTACTCCACACCACTGGAATCAAGCTAGCCGGGCTGAAGAGAGGTGTTACCTCGAAACCGGGCCGGTCCTCGGATGCTTGTTTCCGTTCTGGGAAGGACATGGCTTTTGTAGTTCGGACTGGACTGTTCCCATGGGGCACAGGGTCAGCGCTGATTTGCATATCGCCATTGTCTAACCCAGGGTGGTGTGGAGTGGAAAAACGATGGATTTGGGCCCAGATCTTTGGACTGGGGTGAATGTGTGACATTGATCCACATTCTGTCCATCATTGTTGTGTTTGCAGTTACCGCTCTAAGTGTACTGGGGATGCTCAGACGTGAGTCCCAGTTACTCCACACCACTGGAATCAAGCTAGCCAGGCTGAAGAGAGGTGTTACCTCGAAACCGGGCCGGTCCTCGGATGCTTGTTTCTGTTCTGGGAAGGACATGGCTTTAGTAGTTCGGACTGGACTGTTCCCATGGGGCACAGGGTCAGCGCTGATTTGCATATCGCCATTGTCTAACCCAGGGTGGTGTGGAGTGGAAAAACAATGGATTTGGGCCCAGATCTTTGGACTGGGGTGAATGTGTGACATTGATCCACATTCTGTCCATCATTGTTGTGTTTGCAGTTACCGCTCTAAGTGTACTGGGGATGCTCAGACGTGAGTCCCAGTTACTCCACACCACTGGAATCAAGCTAGCCGGGCTGAAGAGAGGTGTTACGTCGAAACCGGGCCGGTCCTCGGATGCTTGTTTCCGTTCTGGGAAGGACATGGCTTTTGTAGTTCGGACTGGACTGTTCCCATGGGGCACAGGGTCAGCGCTGATTTGCATATCGCCATTGTCTAACCCAGGGTGGTGTGGAGTGGAAAAACGATGGATTTGGGCCCAGATCTTTGGACTGGGGTGAATGTGTGACATTGATCCACATTCTGTCCATCATTGTTGTGTTTGCAGTTACCGCTCTAAGTGTACTGGGGATGCTCAGACGTGAGTCCCAGTTACTCCACACCACTGGAATCAAGCTAGCCGGGCTGAAGAGAGGTGTTACCTCGAAACCGGGCCGGTCCTCGGATGCTTGTTTCCGTTCTGGGAAGGACATGGCTTTTGTAGTTCGGACTGGACTGTTCCCATGGGGCACAGGGTCAGCGCTGATTTGCATATCGCCATTGTCTAACCCAGGGTGGTGTGGAGTGGAAAAACGATGGATTTGGGCCCAGATCTTTGGACTGGGGTGAATGTGTGACATTGATCCACATTCTGTCCATCATTGTTGTGTTTGCAGTTACCGCTCTAAGTGTACTGGGGATGCTCAGACGTGAGTCCCAGTTACTCCACACCACTGGAATCAAGCTAGCCGGGCTGAAGAGAGGTGTTACCTCGAAACCGGGCCGGTCCTCGGATGCTTGTTTCCGTTCTGGGAAGGACATGGCTTTTGTAGTTCGGACTGGACTGTTCCCATGGGGCACAGGGTCAGCGCTGATTTGCATATCGCCATTGTCTAACCCAGGGTGGTGTGGAGTGGAAAAACGATGGATTTGGGCCCAGATCTTTGGACTGGGGTGAATGTGTGACATTGATCCACATTCTGTCCATCATTGTTGTGTTTGCAGTTACCGCTCTAAGTGTACTGGGGATGCTCAGACGTGAGTCCCAGTTACTCCACACCACTGGAATCAAGCTAGCCGGGCTGAAGAGAGGTGTTACCTCAAAACCGGGCCGGTCCTCGGATGCTTGTTTCCGTTCTGGGAAGGACATGGCTTTTGTAGTTCGGACTGGACTGTTCCCATGGGGCACAGGGTCAGCGCTGATTTGCATATCGCCATTGTCTAACCCAGGGTGGTGTGGAGTGGAAAAACGATGGATTTGGGCCCATATCTTTGGACTGGGGTGAATGTGTGACATTGATCCACATTCTGTCCATCATTGTTGTGTTTGCAGTTACCGCTCTAAGTGTACTGGGGATGCTCAGACGTGAGTCCCAGTTACTCCACACCACTGGAATCAAGCTAGCCGGGCTGAAGAGAGGTGTTACCTCGAAACCGGGCCGGTCCTCGGATGATTGTTTCCGTTCTGGGAAGGACATGGCTTTTGTAGTTCGGACTGGACTGTTCCCATGGGGCACAGGGTCAGCGCTGATTTGCATATCGCCATTGTCTAACCCAGGGTGGTGTGGAGTGGAAAAACGATGGATTTGGGCCCAGATCTTTGGACTGGGGTGAATGTGTGACATTGATCCACATTCTGTCCATCATTGTTGTGTTTGCAGTTACCGCTCTAAGTGTACTGGGGATGCTCAGACGTGAGTCCCAGTTACTCCACACCACTGGAATCAAGCTAGCCGGGCTGAAGAGAGGTGTTACCTCGAAACCGGGCCGGTCCTCGGATGCTTGTTTCCGTTCTGGGAAGGACATGGCTTTTGTAGTTCGGACTGGACTGTTCCCATGGGGCACAGGGTCAGCGCTGATTTGCATATCGCCATTGTCTAACCCAGGGTGGTGTGGAGTGGAAAAACGATGGATTTGGGCCCAGATCTTTGGACTGGGGTGAATGTGTGACATTGATCCACATTCTGTCCATCATTGTTGTGTTTGCAGTTACCGCTCTAAGTGTACTGGGGATGCTCAGACGTGAGTCCCAGTTACTCCACACCACTGGAATCAAGCTAGCCGGGCTGAAGAGAGGTGTTACCTCAAAACCGGGCCGGTCCTCGGATGCTTGTTTCCGTTCTGGGAAGGACATGGCTTTTGTAGTTCGGACTGGACTGTTCCCATGGGGCACAGGGTCAGCGCTGATTTGCATATCGCCATTGTCTAACCCAGGGTGGTGTGGAGTGGAAAAACGATGGATTTGGGCCCAGATCTTTGGACTGGGGTGAATGTGTGACATTGATCCACATTCTGTCCATCATTGTTGTGTTTGCAATTACCGCTCTAAGTGTACTGGGGATGCTCAGACGTGAGTCCCAGGCACTCCACACCACTGGAGTCAAGCTAGCCGGGCT
This sequence comes from Lissotriton helveticus, assembly GCF_964261635.1. Classification (NCBI taxonomy): domain Eukaryota; kingdom Metazoa; phylum Chordata; class Amphibia; order Caudata; family Salamandridae; genus Lissotriton; species Lissotriton helveticus. Next base: position 331,314,428 of record NC_136068.1, on the reverse strand, counting down.
GATGAGAGGTGTTACCTCGAAACCGGGCCGGTCCTCGGATGCTTGATTCCGTTCTGGGAAGGACATGGCTTTTGTAGTTCGGACTGGACTGTTCCCATGGGGCACAGGGTCAGCGCTGATTTGCATATCGCCATTGTCTAACCCAGGGTGGTGTGGAGTGGAAAAACGATGGATTTGGGCCCAGATCTTTGGACTGGGGTGAATGTGTGACATTGATCCACATTCTGTCCATCATTGTTGTGTTTGCAATTACCGCTCTAAGTGTACTGGGGATGCTCAGACGTGAGTCCCAGGCACTCCACACCACTGGAGTCAAGCTAGCCAGGCTGATGAGAGGTGTTACCTCGAAACCGGGCCGGTCCTCGGATGCTTGATTCCGTTCTGGGAAGGACATGGCTTTTGTAGTTCGGACTGTACTGTTCCCATGGGGCACAGGGTCAGCGCTGATTTGCATATCGCCATTGTCTAACCCAGGGTGGTGTGGAGTGGAAAAACGATGGATTTGGGCCCAGATCTTTGGACTGGGGTGAATGTGTGACATTGATCCACATTCTGTCCATCATTGTTGTGTTTCCAATTACCGCTCTAAGTGTACTGGGGATGCTCAGACGTGAGTCCCAGGCACTCCACACCACTGGAATCAAGCTAGCCGGGCTGAAGAGAGGTGTTACCTCGAAACCGGGCCGGTCCTCGGATGATTGTTTCCGTTCTGGGAAGGACATGGCTTTTGTAGTTCGGACTGGACTGTTCCCATGGGGCACAGGGTCAGCGCTGATTTGCATATCGCCATTGTCTAACCCAGGGTGGTGTGGAGTGGAAAAACGATGGATTTGGGCCCAGATCTTTGGACTGGGGTGAATGTGTGACATTGATCCACATTCTGTCCATCATTGTTGTGTTTGCAGTTACCGCTCTAAGTGTACTGGGGATGCTCAGACGTGAGTCCCAGTTACTCCACACCACTGGAATCAAGCTAGCCGGGCTGAAGAGAGGTGTTACCTCGAAACCGGGCCGGTCCTCGGTTGCTTGTTTCCGTTCTGGGAAGGACATGGCTTTTGTAGTTCGGACTGGACTGTTCCCATGGGGCACAGGGTCAGCGCTGATTTGCATATCGCCATTGTCTAACCCAGGGTGGTGTGGAGTGGAAAAACGATGGATTTGGGCCCAGATCTTTGGACTGGGGTGAATGTGTGACATTGATCCACATTCTGTCCATCATTGTTGTGTTTGCAGTTACCGCTCTAAGTGTACTGGGGATGCTCAGACGTGAGTCCCAGTTACTCCACACCACTGGAATCAAGCTAGCCGGGCTGAAGAGAGGTGTTACCTCGAAACCGGGCCGGTCCTCGGATGCTTGTTTCCGTTCTGGGAAGGACATGGCTTTTGTAGTTCGGACTGGACTGTTCCCATGGGGCACAGGGTCAGCGCTGATTTGCATATCGCCATTGTCTAACCCAGGGTGGTGTGGAGTGGAAAAACGATGGATTTGGGCCCAGATCTTTGGACTGGGGTGAATGTGTGACCTTGATCCACATTCTGTCCATCATTGTTGTGTTTGCAGTTACCGCTCTAAGTGTACTGGGGATGCTCAGACGTGAGTCCCAGTTACTCCACACCACTGGAATCAAGCTAGCCGGGCTGAAGAGAGGTGTTACCTCGAAACCGGGCCGGTCCTCGGATGCTTGTTTCCGTTCTGGGAAGGACATGGCTTTTGTAGTTTGGACTGGACTGTTCCCATGGGGCACAGGGTCAGCGCTGATTTGCATATCGCCATTGTCTAACCCAGGGTGGTGTGGAGTGGAAAAACGATGGATTTGGGCCCAGATCTTTGGACTGGGGTGAATGTGTGACATTGATCCACATTCTGTCCATCATTGTTGTGTTTGCAGTTACCGCTCTAAGTGTACTGGGGATGCTCAGACGTGAGTCCCAGTTACTCCACACCACTGGAATCAAGCTAGCCGGGCTGAAGAGAGGTGTTACCTCGAAACCGGGCCGGTCCTCGGATGCTTGTTTCCGTTCTGGGAAGGACATGGCTTTTGTAGTTCGGACTGGACTGTTCCCATGGGGCACAGGGTTAGCGCTGATTTGCATATCGCCATTGTCTAACCCAGGGTGGTGTGGCGTGGAAAAACGATGGATTTGGGCCCAGATTTTTGGACTGGGGTGAATGTGTGACATTGATCCACATTCTGTCCATCATTGTTGTGTTTGCAGTTACCGCTCTAAGTGTACTGGGGATGCTCAGACGTGAGTCCCAGTTACTCCACACCACTGGAATCAAGCTAGCCGGGCTGAAGAGAGGTGTTACCTCGAAACCGGGCCGGTCCTCGGATGCTTGTTTCCGTTCTGGGAAGGACATGGCTTTTGTAGTTCGGACTGGACTGTTCCCATGGGGCACAGGGTCAGCGCTGATTTGCATATCGCCATTGTCTAACCCAGGGTGGTGTGGAGTGGAAAAACGATGGATTTGGGCCCAGATCTTTGGACTGGGGTGAATGTGTGACATTGATCCACATTCTGTCCATCATTGTTGTGTTTGCAGTTACCGCTCTAAGTGTACTGGGGATGCTCAGACGTGAGTCCCAGTTACTCCACACCACTGGAATCAAGCTAGCCGGGCTGAAGAGAGGTGTTACCTCGAAACCGGGCCGGTCCTCGGATGCTTGTTTCCGTTCTGGGAAGGACATGGCTTTTGTAGTTCGGACTGGACTGTTCCCATGGGGCACAGGGTCAGCGCTGATTTGCATATCGCCATTGTCTAACCCAGGGTGGTGTGGAGTGGAAAAACGATGGATTTGGGCCCAGATCTTTGGACTGGGGTGAATGTGTGACATTGATCCACATTCTGTCCATCATTGTTGTGTTTACAATGCCACCAGCAGCACTGAAAACACGTTCAGAAGACACACTTGCGAGTGGGCAAGACAAATAGTTTATAGCCAGGTTGAAGAGCTGTGGCCACAATTGTTTTTTGCCATGCCAATACTGCAATGGCTCATCATTAAGAAAGACTTCTGTTGAGTCATTCAGATAGTCCTGCACCATCGACTCAAGGTCATCAACTGTTCCTCCACTTTGCTTACTTTTTGCTGTGCCTGTGACATTTTTTCGAGAACCATACCCCATCAAACTTAGCCAATCCTCCTCCGCAGCCACTGTTAGTGTTGTCATTGTGTGTGGTGCAGATGATCCAGTTGCCGGTGTCTTTAACGGCTGAGAGGTCACTTGTGCCCCAGCCACAGGTGCAGAAGTGGATTCTTGTGACTGGGGATGGCCTGCTGATGCTGATGCTGATGTACTGGCTTCTCCTTCAATAACCTGCCGTTCTTTTTCAAACCTCTTGGCTGACCAGGCTAACCAATGTTTGTACTTTTGAACATCTGCATCAGCAAAAGGAAAGAATGCTTCGCCTGCCAGCGCCTTTTTGTAGCGTGGATCCAGAATAGTAGCACAAATGTAATGCTGTTCTGAGTTGATCATTTTAAGACGTTCATCACCACGTAGGCGCTCTAATAATTTCTCAGACAAAATAAAATGGTCTTTTTTTTTTCATCTTTTTCAAACTCAGAAGACACCGCCATCAGTTGGTGCTCCAGCATGCACAACAATGGGATAGCTTTTCCCAAATTACAGTCCTTCTGGCTGACTGCACGCGTGAAGAACTCAAAAGGACGAAGCATGTCTGTCAGGCTTTTAACTATGTCCCATTGCGCCGCACCCATCCGCATGTCCTCCTTCTGAGATGTAGCCTCTGTGAAGAAATAGTGATCGAGTACCGTATACTGCTCATACAGACGCTCAAGCATGTAGAAGGTTGAGTTCCAACGTGTTGCCACCTCCTGGATGAGTGCTTTCACTGGCATTCCACGTTGAAGTAGCAGTCTCCGCAGATGCTTCCGGGCCTTAAAAGAATGGCTGAAATGGTTGCACATTTTGCGGCAGGTGGCCATTACCCCGAACGCTGGACTCTGTTTATCACTCAAGAATTTTTGAACTACCAGGTTGATACAGTGCGCCAAACACGGCACTCTAAAATGGTCACCCTCCAACATGGCCTTAACTACATTGGCGCCATTATCCGTGGAAACATAACCAATCTTGCGTTTTAGGGGGGATAGAATTTACAAGACCTTTTTGTTAAACTCTTCCAAAAGGTTTTCTGCTGTGTGACTTTTCTCCAAGCCAAACATGTCTAGTGTTGCATGTTTCCGAGCAGCTTTGAAAACTTTGTCCGGGTCAACACCTGCGTTTAGCTTTGCTTTAACACCTGAAAAAGAGACCCAGTGTGCAGTGATGCACATGTAATCAGCGCCTGCGCCACTGGTCCACATGTCTGTTGTCAGATGTATTGTGTGAACAGCACTCTTCTGCAAAGCTGCCCCAATCGCCTCCAGCACATCTTCATGTAGTGCTGGAACCGCAACTCTGGCAAAATAGAACCGGCTCGGAACCTTCCATTTAGGGCAGAGCGTTGCCACTAATTCAAGAAAACCTACCGCTTCTACAAAAGAAAAAGGTAGAAGGTCCACAGCTAGCATTTTAGCCAGCTTAGTGTTATACAGACGCGTCAGTGGGTGGTTGCGTTCATATGGCACGTCTGAAGTAAGCATTGTTCTAATGTTGCCCTGGACCAAGCATTTACGGGCTGATAATGACTTCGTTGACCCAATTTTGCTCGCTGGTGAACTTTTGTGCGTTGGTGTCTCACTCGCTCCAACACTCTTAGTGTGCCTCACATTGGGTGTGCTGCTGACAGGGGTACTGGGTGTAAGGGAAGTGTTTGACACGTCTTCTTCCTGCTCGTTATCATCAGATGAAACATCAATGTTTCCTTGAATTTGGCCTTTCTTGATCGCATCTAGGTGCGCAAACCATTTGACAGCGTGCTTTCTCTCAAGATGACCTCTCTGGCCACCTGTACCATAGTTGGTACCTGACTTACCACGACTAACTGCAAGCTTACAAAGGGTACAAATGGCAAACTTTGGATTTTTGGGACAAACAGTAAAGAAGTCCCAAACTGGGGACTTCAAGTGTCTGTGGGACCTGGAGGAGGCGGCGATACTGGTGGTGGTGGTCATGAAGCTAATGCCAGAGGAAGTGGAGGATCTGGATTGCCCAACTTTTGTACGTTTTGCACTTTCACCGCCACTAATTAAGGTCGAGGTTGACGGAGGTCTCTTCTTGCCAGAAAAAAATATGGAAGCGGGACGAGTTGGTGTACTACTTAACTCCAATGATTGTGGTGTTTCCACTGCCTCCTCATCGACAACATCATCATCATCATCATCACGCTCAGCAGCTCTTCGGGCTAGGGTCAAAATGTCTGTTTGCTGCATGCCCGCTGGGGCTGCAGTGACCTTTATGATGACTGGGTCGTCGTTGGCAGAGTCTTCATCAGCAGCAGTATCCGCCACTTCTTGTTGAGCCTCATCACACTCCATAACTCTGAGACTTTGGACGAGCTTCCTTTTACGCTTTGTTGGATCATGGTGTGCCTCACTCTCAGACGGCTGTGGTGCTGGTTCCCAAGTTTGATCCGTATCATCAGAAGGAGGTGTGCTTGAAGAGGATGTAGACACCACCCTTGATCTCTTCCTTGCTAGGGGTGTGGAAGACAATGAAGGATCATCAGGAGGAGTGGCTTCCTCAAATGATACCTCGCCTTGATTGTCGATTTCCTGATGTGCCCCTACTTCGGGAGGAACAACTATTGTGGGCACTTGTGACCCTCCATGCACCTCTGCTTGCGCATCTCCTTGCGCTGCCTCTCCTTCCACATGTACTTGGGCTTGTACTTGCACATGTGATTGTTGTTGCGGCTGTGGTTGTTCAACACTCGTCAGATGAGCTACAACAACCTGTGTTGATTGGGGGACATTGCTGCTGCTTTCTTGCAATGAGCCAACATCACTGGTCGATGGTGATTGAAGAACTATACTGGCTGCCTCTGCAGCACTCAAGGGCTTGGACTTAAGTTGGCGTGGTGGTGGTGGTGGCACTGAGCCCAATGGAGCGGGGGTGCTGCTGCCAGCTTGGTCCCCAGCAGATCCCGCTGCTGCTGCTGCAGGCATACTTTTTTTTTTACTCCCAAAAAAAGGGGCGGGCGGCACACCAGTGTCCTTGGTAACTTGCTTCTTCTGCTCCTTACTGGCACCTTTCTTGCTAGAGGAGCTACGGGTTACTTTTTTTGGGGCCATCTTCTTCAGAGCAGGTCAGCAGGCAGCAGTTGCACGAGTTGCAGAGGGTTCTGTGTCCAGACGTGACGTCGCGTGACGTTATGCTGCACACACACACCGCTGCAGGACTTCTTCCTGGCACTGGTGGTTCTCTTGAGTCTTCTTGTGCACCTAAAAGCAATGGAAGACAGAGGAACATCAGTTCAGTTATACACCCCAAAAAATCGACAAAACACAGAAAAATGAGCACAATCCCATGCCATCCATGATGTTTACATTGAAGACACCCCTCAGAAACACTAGGCCCATGCAACACTCACTACCCCTGGGCATAATGGATGAAAAGTAGGCAAAATAAGTGCAGGCCTCAGACACTGCCTCTCCTCAAAATGGCCCCTTACACCCCAAGCACATGTTGCCTGTTCCAGCCAGCACTCAAGATGGCCACCACCACCACCCACATGGCCAGTCCACATCAACAGTACACCCCCAAAAAACAGAAAAACAGCCAGAAATCACTACAATCCAATGCCATCCATGATGTTTACATTAAAGAGAGTGAGACCACACCACAGGCACACTCAGTCCATGCACCACCACCCCTGGGCAAAAGGCCACACCAGCAGCCCCCCAAAAACGACAAAAAACAATACAATAAGCACAATCCCAGCCCATCCATGGCCTCAATTATGTTTAAATTCAAGAAGACACCCCACAGAAAGACTAGGCCCATGCAACACTCACCACCCCTGGGCAAAGGGCCCCACCAGCAGGCCCAAAAAACGACAAAAAACAATAAAATCAGCACAATCCCAGCCCATCCATGGCCTCAATGGTGTTTAAATTCAAGAAGACACCCCTCAGAAACACTAGGCCCATGCAACACTCACTACCCCTGGGCATAATGGATGAAAAGTAGGCAAAATAAGTGCAGGCCTCAGACACTGCCTCTCCTCAAAATGGCCCCTTACACCCCAAGCACATGTTGCCTGTACCAGCCAGCACTCAAGATGGCCACCACCACCACCCACATGGCCAGTCCACATCAACAGTACACCCCCAAAAAACAGAAAAACAGCCAGAAATCACCACAATCCAATGCCATCCATGATGTTTACATTAAAGAGAGTGAGACCACACCACAGGCACACTCAGTCCATGCACCACCACCCCTGGGCAAAAGGCCACACCAGCAGCCCCCCAAAAACGACAAAAAACAATACAATAAGCACAATCCCAGCCCATCCATGGCCTCAATTATGTTTAGATTCAAGAAGACACCCCACAGAAAGACTAGGCCCATGCAACACTCACCACCCCTGGGCAAAGGGCCCCACCAGCAGGCCCAAAAAAACGACAAAAAACAATAAAATCAGCACAATCCCAGCCCATCCATGGCCTCAATGGTGTTTAAATTCAAGAAGACACCCCTCAGAAACACTAGGCCCATGCAACACTCACTACCCCTGGGCATAATGGATGAAAAGTAGGCAAAATAAGAGCAGGCCTCAGACACTGCCTCTCCTCAAAATGGCCCCTTACACCCCAAGCACATGTTGCCTGTACCAGCCAGCACTCAAGATGGCCACCACCACCACCCACATGGCCAGTCCACATCAACAGTACACCCCCAAAAAACAGAAAAACAGCCAGAAATCACCACAATCCAATGCCATCCATGATGTTTACATTAAAGAGAGTGAGACCACACCACAGGCACACTCAGTCCATGCACCACCACCCCTGGGCAAAAGGCCACACCAGCAGCCCCCCAAAAACGACAAAAAACAATACAATAAGCACAATCCCAGCCCATCCATGGCCTCAATTATGTTTAAATTCAAGAAGACACCCCACAGAAAGACTAGGCCCATGCAACACTCACCACCCCTGGGCAAAGGGCCCCACCAGCAGGCCCAAAAAAACGACAAAAAACAATAAAATCAGCACAATCCCAGCCCATCCATGGCCTCAATGGTGTTTAAATTCAAGAAGACACCCCTCAGAAACACTAGGCCCATGCAACACTCACTACCCCTGGGCATAATGGATGAAAAGTAGGCAAAATAAGTGCAGGCCTCAGACACTGCCTCTCCTCAAAATGGCCCCTTACACCCCAAGCACATGTTGCCTGTACCAGCCAGCACTCAAGATGGCCACCACCACCACCCACATGGCCAGTCCACATCAACAGTACACCCCCAAAAAAAAGAAAAACAGCCAGAAATCACCACAATCCAATGCCATCCATGATGTTTACATTAAAGAGAGTGAGACCACACCACAGGCACACTCAGTCCATGCACCACCACCCCTGGGCAAAAGGCCACACCAGCAGCCCCCCAAAAACGACAAAAAACAATAAAATAAGCACAATCCCAGCCCATCCATGGCCTCAATTATGTTTAAATTCAAGAAGACACCCCACAGAAAGACTAGGCCCATGCAACACTCACCACCCCTGGGCAAAGGGCCCCACCAGCAGGCCCAAAAAAAGGACAAAAATCAGCACAATCCCAGCCCATCCATGGCCTCAATGGTGTTTACATTCAACAAAACAGTTGTATCATGCACCCCTAACCAACCCTGGTCCTACTGGATACTGTGGCTACCCACAATATAATTTATTTAATGTTCTGAAAAAGTTCCAAAATTTTACTTGCAGCAACTGTAATGCCCCAAACAAACTTACTTGTGAAAGTTGATTTCTAATCCAAAAGTGATCCAAAGACAGTCAAAAAGGCCTCAAATCCAAATATCCAGCAGCACCCACAAAAAGTAATCCTTCCAGCTCCAGATCGAAATGAAAGTGACCAGGAGATGGACAAAGCACTGGGAGGAGCCTGCTGGACAGTAACAGGAAGTTGGAGACTGTGGGGCACTTCCTTCCTCCCCCCCCCCCCAAAATGGACTCCTTGCAAAAAAAAAGGCCATGCAAATGTCAACCTGAGGAGTGATTCTGATAAAAATCATAATTTTCTGAAGGTTTATCCTGTTTGCTGGTGATTTTCTTGTGCGAAATTGCAAAATCTCTATTTCGCAAGTGCGAGATTGTTCCTTTCCGCCGCAACTACGTGTTCGCAATTGCGAACTCTCGCGAGGTGTGCTGTGCAAGGTGGCAAGCCGCGATTACGTATTCGCGGGCGCCAAACTCCCGCGGGAACACGCAGCAAGATCTAAAATGGCGCGTCACTCGCAAAGAAAAACAACTCGGCAAACGCTAAATGACGGAAAGTGAACGGCGTGCACCACGCCGCGCGCCGCAACCAAGCTAAAAATCTGCCGCGAGCGGATTCACGGATTTTCGACAAATTCGCGAGCGTTCGCGGATTGCGAATTTGCCGAAAATCCGAAAAATCCGAGAGCGGAGCGGATTTTACGCCCATGCTTAGTGGTATACAGCCCTCATGGTTAGAGGCAGTTGTGCAAAAGGTTTTGTTCAAACAGAGACCTTTGTTAGACATCGATCGTCAAGACAGGAAGTAATGGTAAAGAATAAGTGCCTCCATAAGCCTGGAATAGGTTATTTTGAGGCCTGGCTGAGGACACTAGTTCCATCTCCAATTAGAGGAGCTATTGATAGGCATGCAGCAGCACTGCCTCCAGGGCTCTAAGTGGTCGTTTCACGTTTTTCATCTTGGAACCAGCTCTGTCACAACATCTCTTTTTGATGCTGATTTCATGGTACCTCCCATTTGAATATTGCAGATTTGTCCACTTCAAGAATTATGGACATTCTCTACTGTTTCACAGGCAGTAGACTTCTTGCATGCATAGAATTCCCACGGTGGCACCCTCTATGTGGCTAGCATTGCATGGACGGTCATGCACTTTCTGATTGGCAAATGTAGAAAACATGAAAGCTTAACATTTATACTAGAAATCGAAAATATTTATATGCAGAAGTATTGTTTGGCATGAACACTAGTTCATATCAAAGTTAAGCTTAATATTATGAAGCAGTTAAGAGACTTGCATGTTTACATGTACACTAGAAAGCCAAATCACCTCCTTAATAGAACTTGGACTTCTCAGCAAGTAGGTTGTACTTTATTTATTTATTTATTTGCTTGTATAGCGCAGGAATTCGACCCCCGAAGGGGTATCTCTGCGCATCCGGGTATCTCCACGCACTTTCTAGTGACTATAACAGCAAATACAGATGTGGCTAATATGCATTAAAAGAGAATATGCCAGGACTTCTCACCAAGAGCATATAGTAACAAATATCAAGGGGGTGTCACTGTTAATCAATTTGCAAAAAGCAATGTGGATCCAGTAACAATGAGTAGACCTATTAGAATTGTAAAGACCCCTATACAAGGCATCTTACACTAAGATCCCTTTTAGAAAATAAAATGCTAAATTGTATTTTGAAATCACATTGTGTCCGGTATATTGGCCAAAACATGATAAGCTATCATTTTTACTTAAAATCTCCAATCAAACTTTTTTAAGTGTACCTAGCTCTAATTTTGGTCTTCTATGATCTCTCTTGCTTTCTTTATTCTCTCTCAATCTCCCAATCGCTGTCTCCACTGCCTCTCTCATCCTTTTTTACTCACTATCCTTTTCTGTTTGCTTCTGCACCTTTTTTCCCATTCATGTCTCTCCTTATCTTTCTCTCTCTTGCTTTTTCAAAGTATTCTCCTTCCTTTGTCTCAATATTCTCTGCTTTTCTAGAACCTCTCCTCTCTTTCTTCTCTTCTATCTTTTTTTTTACTTCTCAATATTTGGTATTTTTCTATAGTTCTCTACTCCGTAGATCATGTATGGCAACTGAAACATTCTCCTAGCTGTGCATGGCTATTAGCTGCACCTGCCACATTTCTTTGATCGCTGTGCTTTTCGCTGTTCCCCAGTCCCAGAAGCCTACCATCTGGGGGTGCCCTGGAACTAGAGAAGTTTCCTATAATCATTAGGCAAAGAAGTTAGTGCAATGTGGCCACCATATCCCTGCAGCTTGTTTTCAATTCTTGTTCGACAGGCCATCAGGTTGCATGGTTTGATGCGGTTTAACAGCTTTAGAGCAGAGGACGACGCGTTGATGTCCACTATACTACCTTGGACTAAAATGCTTCCCACGAGTCCTGCCCAATATTTTTTGTTTTGCTGTATTGAATAGCATGCTGTGCGCAATGAAGTCACACAGCCAGACAAAAGTGAAAGTAGTCTTCGCTTATGGAATCTGCGGGGACCCCCCATATCCTACCACACATATGTACGATAATTATTACCTTTTTACTGTGCCCTATGCCACATGGAAAGGACAGGAATGCACCATATTTATCCAATACAGTGCATTCCTGTCCTGTCCCCCTGTTCTGGTGCCTTTTCAGCAGCATAGTGCCAATACAGGCACCATTACACAATGGCGCAATGGTGACTGTGTTGTAGGCAGGATTGTTTTTGTGCAGGAAGGGACACCTTGCTGCACAAAATGATCCATGAAGGCATTTTCCTCAGGACACATAGAAAGAGGAAAAAACAAGGAGAACTAAAGATATTCCTGTAGGAAGGAGTAGGATTTTGATGCATTCCCAGGCTTATAAGTCTTGTAAATCTGGGATTGCATCAAAAACCTATGGAGTTGCGTGGGAACACCTAACGCAAAGCGGTTGTCCTGCTGTTGAACCACTACAACCGCCAGGGAACCGTGATCCCTCGGTGGTGGTGCAGAGGTCTGAGGCCCCCAAAATTACGATGCGGTGTTTACACCGCGCTACCATTATAACGCAGTTATCACAACGCAAGTCGTTACAACGACTTGCGTTGGAGGGCGCTGGATTGTGGATTATTTTAATTTTCTATTCCAACTCCAGCCCATGTAACAGTAGGGAAGTTGTTGGAATAGAAAATTAAACTATTCCTTGAGCAAGAGCGCCATCCAGCGCAAGTCGTAGTAACGATTTGCGTTGTGATGGCTGCGTCGTAAAGGTCCCGCGGTGTAAACACCGCGTTGTAAAGGATGTTCCCCCCAAAAACACTGGTAGTGCCCGCTGCGGCACCCCCAAGCATATTACGAGTTTCTTCACTGCCACAGTTTTTCTGGCAGTGAGCCCACCATGAAAAGTGTGGCAGTGAAGAAACTAAAGGGACACTACAGGGCCTCCTGTTGCTGCAGGGCCATGGAGATGCATGCATGTGCCCCCCTATATGCATTCACCCCCAGTTCCTGCATGGAATGGGCTTTACAGTCCATGACATGCAGAAACTTCACTGGTGTTCTTCTTGTGGTGCCTTTCTAAGGCTCAGTACCTGGGACCGCCAAAGCATCACCCGCCAAACCAGTAGAACACTCCTAATCTGGCGGATGGTCGGCAGATGTGTTTGGCGGTGTGGGAGCAAGGTACTGGCGTGGCGGCCTGCTCCCACACTGCCAAACTTGTAATCAGGCCCTCAGTACTTATCTGCGGTTGAACATTATGCTCTTTGTCATCAAATCTTTGTGTAGAGGTGAATAAGTAGTGAGGGTATAGCTCAAGGGAGGTGGTGTAATGAAGAGTATAGGAACTTACATCACAGGTATCACAGTTCCAATAAAGTTGTGAAATTTCAGTCAGAGTTGGGAGTACACAACACTTTAATAACATCCCAAAATATAGAAATATGTTTAACACACAAATATGAATCAAAACAACAATATGTGCATAAAAAAAATACACAATAAAGTGGTAACACCACATAGTAACAAGTTAAAATCAGTGTCCTATCTTTCTCCACACAATCAGTTAAATCACCTTTAGGAAATCTGGGAATGCAATCCAAACCACCTTGACAAGGATGACAGAGCCCTGATCTGTGAATCACAGCAGCAAATAAGCTGTCTAAAGAGGATGAACAGTAACCTTTATGTACGACCTTTGTGTAAGCATAATACAGACATAGAAAAGAATGGTACACTTCTTTCTCAACAGGATGATCACCCATCATAGTCTTCTGCTAAAATATTGCACTAGTCAAAATCTATTGGTTTGAGGGAACTACGATGTATAGAACCTGCAGTTCACCAAAGAGTCATCCCACAAGATCTGCATACAGGTCGACATGAAGTTGCAACCTCTATCAGAAAGACCCTTTTTGGGGAAACCTACCTTGCAGAAAATTGTCAACAGAGTATGGGCCACCACGGGGGTGGGCCTCTGTGGGATTCTGGCTTAGTATATGATGCTCACTTATGTAACTGTAGCACTCTGCACTAATCCATATGACCCTTATGGTTATTTTAGTGGTTTAGACACCCTTAGAAAAGCTCTCTAAGTGGTAGCTGTGGAGAGCCACCTTCAGGCTTAGTCTAGGAGGAGTGTAAAACAGCTCGGTTCACCAGTATTTAATCTTTAGTATAGGCTAAGTGAAAAAAAAAAAACAGTATACCTATAAAAATGGATTTTTATTACAGTCACTCACTAACACTGTACAATATCTCCTGCTTGGAGACATACTGCCGATGCTCACAATACTTCAAAATAGAACAGTCAGAAGCACCAATACACAGTGGTCCCCAGGGGGAGACCAAAACATATATAACAATAGTGGAATGCGAACCACAGTATATGAGACTGGACCCAGAAGGTGTAGATAGTCCCAAGATACCACACCAGGTGAGAGTCTAGGTATCCCACGATAGTCGTATGCCAAGAGGATACACAACTGCATGCTTAATACTACTCAGGGTACATTGGGGTTGCAGTCTTAAAGAGAAAAGCTCCTTCCCAGTAGACCCCGAAGATACCCGGTGTAAGACAGAAGGTTGAGGAGGCACCCCACCTGTGGATACCCTTGGAATCAGGATACCTACATACACTGTTGAGCACATTGGAGGACTTCAGGATGAGACCACTGTGGAGAGGGATGAAACAGTCTGTTGGAACCTGGGCGCTGGTTCATGTCAGAGAGTACCTGAAAGCAGAGGAGACAGAGGAGACAGAGTCTATGCCATTCTGGGGCATCCAGCAGGCACAGAAGACGAAGGCCATTCGAGCTCAATGAACAACAGGTCAGTTGAAGAAGAGGCATCAAGTACGGGTAAACTGAATCGGTAGCTTTGCCCGAGCCACTGTGATGCTGAAGACAACAGAATCCCTCTGTCCAACCAACTGTATCGGCATGGGTCAGTTATAGCAGGGACAGACTCATCGACAGAACCTTTCAATGTGGTTGACTCCGTTGACATGAGTCAGTCGTGGTAACCAATACAGTCAATGTGTGATGAAGCGAAGCAGCGAGCCGGTGCACAGGAGCTTGGTTGCAGGGCATTCTACGAGGGATGCTGGCCTCAACTTGACAAGAGGACAACTCAGGCCTTGAGGGAACGCGGAACCACTACCTGTGTTGCTAAGCCTTTTGGAGTCCGTTGGAGCCCAGGTTCGGCAGACCGGTCGACTGTGTTACGGTGCCTGCGGATGGACGACAAGGTTAGGAGCAGACAGAGTCTTCTCTGTTGCAGTCTCGGTCCTAAACAAAGGACGATGTGATCATGTTAGATGTAAAGGATATCTAACATGGGCTTCAATTGGAAATCCATAGAGCATAGTATCAAGTCCATTATCGCCGTTTTAGCGGCAGTTTTTTGCCGCTAAAGCCGCGATAATTTTATCCCCTGTCTTGATAATATGCCCCATAGTTCCAAATTAATTTTTGGAAGATTAAGAAGAGATAAAAACCTTTCGAAGAACAAGGTGGAGTGACCTTGAAGCAAATGGCCATCGTGGAAAGTTCCATTTAGACTAGTATTGGCTGCTCTCTTGAAACTTAAAGACTAAGTAGATCCAAAGGAAAGCGATAACAGTCAATTTGGGGTTGATGACTCACTTTATAGAAGATTGGGACACCACAGCAGGTCATCTTTAAGGAGTTTCTTATGTATCTCTTATTTTTAAGTCATAATTAGTATTTTGGGTGAGGAGCAAGACGAATTACTACACTGTCTCCTCTGAGGTATGTTGATAAACGTTATACTCATGCATCCTTGCTCACAGATTACATTTCTACCAGGTCTCTCGGGAAGCGGGGAATGGAGGAGAAGCTCTTCTTGGGGTGGCTGCATCTGCAGAATGTCTAAAAGCAGATGGGTTTTCAAGGCCTAAATATTGAGGGGCTTATTTACAAGCCCCTTGCGCCACTTTTGCGTCACTTTTTCCATGTTAAAAGTGACGCAAAAGTTGCACAAGGGGCTTGTAAATCTGCCCCTGAGTGCTCCATTCCAAGGACTACTATTCTTCTGTTTCTGCTCCATCCAAAGCTCATCCTCTGAAACTCAATCTCTCTGTTCTTTTCCTGGCCTTGCCTACATCACCGGAGAGTCAATCTACAGTGAGAGGCGTATTATAGGCCTGGAGTGGAATTGCTTGACGTGAGTAATAAAAACATTAGGGATAATGTGTCTCAGAAGGGGCCTGCGATCTGTGCATATCCTGGCGCGTTCACAAAGATGTAAGCCCTGTAGGCTTGCTTCCAAATGATTTTAACTCGCTCAGCTTGCAGTATTCTAGGAGCGCCTTAGCAGTCATGGCCGTCAACTATAAGGGCCATATAAGGTTTGGTAGAGCTAGAATTCCTCTAAAAGTTGGCAAGGCTCCTATTTTACGAGCCCCATTTAGAGGTGGGGAAACGCCAGACTTACTTTAGGATGGGAAACCTCAGATGCCTCCATGTTAGAAATCCTTCACTCAATAGCATGTCTGCCACAGTGTCACTGCTTAGGAACAGGATTCTGCGACTGATTAGTCTTGCCTGTATCTCACTGAAACTGACACGTGAGACAATGCAGATCCGACCAGGAGCTCGGGGCAATAATCCCTGATGCCACAAGTGCTTCAGCAACATTTCTTTTAATTTTTCAGAAGCTTTCTGAAAAGTAAAAATAAAAAAGAATACCTAGAGGTCTTAAAAACATGGCTGCCTGAATGACATTCAACTCTAGCATAGGTTTTCTACTAGAAGGGTTACCTTCTAGTACAAAATACCACGTCTAGACAAACTTTAAACTTTCCCACTTAGTGTGTGTGCTGTACTCGGCGCTTCAGGGAGGGGCGGTCAATCAGTGGCGGTCCCCAGAGCCTCCTGGGTGCTGTAGGCGCTTGTTCAGCCCACAGCAGCACTCCCACACGCAGCGAAGAGTCTATAGCATACTGATGCATTTCCAGATTTACGATTCCTCGTACATCTGGAAATGTGTCTGTCTCCATGGGTGTTGCATGGGAACACCCACAGTAATACCCATGGAACGCCCCTTTCACGCAAAGTGCTGTGTGTAAAGGGGTCGTATTTATAAGGACAGGAAAAGCCATGCAGGGTGGCTTTTCCTGTCCTTGTAAATATGGGGCAGAGAAATGCGCTGCCAATGCATCACAAAAAGTGACGTACTGGCAACGCAAGGGGCTTGTAAATCTACCCCAGGCTGTCTACTTTTCACTAATGCTCTATCCCAGGTCCATGTGCCAGTTTACAGCTGCTTAAGGGACAGTGCCTTTACTGTAATAGGGTACACTGCCCCTGGTCTGCTGCTACACACACCCAGTTAACCCCTTGAATGCTCATGACGAGGTCAGCTCGTCATGAGCAACGGCGCTCCGGTGCTCATGACGAGCTGAGCTCGTCATGACCGTGCCCGTTCTGTGGAACGCTCGCATGCTGGGCTGATTCCCCTGCAGTGCTGAGCGTTCCATTGGAAATGGTGTGGCCATGACGAGCTCAGCTCGTCATGAGCACCGAAGCGCCGTAGCTCATGACGAGCTGACCTCGTCAGGAGCAACGGGGCGCTGTACGCGCCCCCACGCCCACCAGTACAGCAGGGAAAACAGCCCGGCACGGAAGGGGTTAAAGGTGTGATGTGGCACAGACTGCAGAAGAGAGCCCTGTATTTAATACGGGCCAAGGTAAGTTCTAACATTTAGCTACTTTCGCACACCATTTCTATTCTTGGACAAGCTTTGCTTTGCGCTTCACTTCCACAGACACTGATGCTAGTGGCACATTCTCACCTACTGTTAGAAAGGGCTTCAGGCCTGGCATGTGCTGTTCGTGTGTGGTAGACATTTTCCTTTCAGCTTCCACTGGGTTATGGAAATGTGGAGCTCTGCTGTGGAACACAGCGATGTCTCAATACCAAACATCTGTGAAGCGACTTATACAGCTATAGAATGGTCACTACAGTAGAGACACAGGCCGGCTTCAGCGGCAGGTCGTAACTTAGCAATATGGAGTCTTTCAATCTACGCTATTTACCCCACTTAATCAAATACATGTGAGCTATGATTCATGCTACAACCAAATATAGACACAAAATATTTATTAACCACACCCACACAACTGATGATCCAACTCAAAATCAAAATCAGATTCCGGTCTTTGAAACAATTCTCAAAGTATGGGACAGATTTACTAACATTGTGTGCCTGGTTTATGTAATAAAAGTGACATAAACCTGCGCAAATGTTTATTTAGAATTTACTTGCCAGCACAAAATGTGGCTTATCCAAGAACTTTGCCTGAAAGTAACATCAAATTACACTGCAGGTTTGTGCACCAAACAATAATACCACTTTGAGGTAGGAGTAAGAAGAAGAAATGCTTTTATTTGTCCAAACTTTTCTGAATTTCCTTGTGGGCTGCACTGTACAGCACACACACTAAGTGGGAAAGTTTAAAGTTTGTCTAGACGTGGTATTTTGTACTAGAAGGTAACCCTTCTAGTAGAAAACCTATGCTAGAGTTGAATGTCATTCAGGCAGCCATGTTTTTAAGACCTCTAGGTAATCTTTTTTTATTTTTACTTTTCAGAAAGCTTCTGAAAAATTAAAAGAAATGTTGCTGAAGCACTTGTGGCATCAGGGATTATTCCCCCGATCTCCTGGTCGGATCCACATTGTCTCACGTGTCAGTTTCAGTGAGATACAGGCAAGACTAATCAGTCGCAGAATCCTGTTCCTAAGCAGTGACACTGTGGCAGACATGCTATTGAGTGAAGGGTTTCTAACATGGAGGTGAGAGAGCGCAAACTGACCTAAATGTATGAGTGCATCACACTTACCCGTAGTAAGCACAAATCATGAGGAGAAATGCCATGAGTGCTAGTAGTATCTGCAATTATATTCTGAATGTATAGCTAATGTAGAGATTTAAGTAGAAGTGGAACTAATACAGAAATGTGTGACACTATATGATTTTATTAGATGTGATTATTCCTGAATCCATGTCGTGTAGCTGCTAAAATGTAAGATGGCATGTGGTTAAACGCAGAATGTGGTAGGCCTCAGGGCCAGAGCTAGAAGGGAAGGGGAAGGTGTTTCTTTCCACGACATAGATTGAACTAATGTTTTGGTCATTGCATTAATGGGCCATGATTTATAGATGTGTTTACTGAATAATAGAATAAGAGTATTAACATGCTTTAATTAAATGAAGAAGTTGAATGCTATAATCATTATGAGAAATGTTGTAGGCCTGAAATGTTTTAACATTGATTTACACGTATTGGTCTGGGCCGAGAAATGTTGCGAACCTTTTTGGAAGTCTATGAGAGTTGGGTTCTTGGCTGCAGATGTCTGTCTGCAAGAGAAAAGGGAGGATCCGATTATAAATAATATGAATAGAGGTCTGTTCAGTAGACGGCCCAGACATGGAGGAGGGTTCCGGAATGTTTTAAGGGGTATCAGCGGGCCGGAGAAGAGTCTGAGAAGCAAGGTCAACTCCAACGTATGAGGCCCAATACAAAGCAGCATGGAAAAAGCCAGAAGCTACACCACGTGAGGGGCGTCTCACGAGGGGCGTCTCAAATGTTGTTGACTGTTTTGTATTAGGGACAGCACCCCTGGGTGGAGTTAGAGCAGATGCCTGAGGACCCTTTAGAGAGCGGATGGGTAGGCAGAGAGGGGTCATGACTGGAGAACTATAGGTTTTTCACCAAGAGACTAAGAGTGAGTGACTTCCCTTGGGGGTCATTCACTGCTGACACCTTTTGTTAGGTTGAGACTTGGTTAAGTAGGGATACCATCTAGAGCAGGGTAGGGACAGCCTAACCTGTGTGTTTCCTCCAACTTAAATGAAGGAGAGATCTCAATATGCGTCAATGCTGATAGCTTTATTATTCTTAGAACTTGTGCTGGTAATTTCCGTTGCTCGTCTGAGGGCTTTCAGAGAGCACATGTATGTAGTTGGACCTGTGTATCTCGTGAATCTCATTCTGAGATGCCTGTATTTGCAGCTTATCCTAACCTTACAATAAACTTTTGAAAGCTAGAAGTTGTTTGTGATCTTTTGGAGCGGAGTCCTTTATTGGGTGAACTAACTTGGTAAGAGAGGCACTTTCTTCCTTCAATGACAGGCAACAAAGGTTCAGTCGACCAGATCGGGGTTTAGATCTATAGTGATAAGGTATCGATCAAAATCTCGCCCTTCCAGTTGGTAGCAGAGGATGGTTGCCTTCTTGAGGACGGTGACCTAGGCCAGGTTAGCTTACCCCAAGGCCCCTAGAGATCGATGATCGGAAGAACCGCCCGCCGAAGAAGATCCGGATGACGTGAGACAGAAAAAGCAGCAGTATCGGTCGAGAGTGAGTATAAAGGGTCATGCGTGTTAGATTGCGGTGTTTTTGTATTGTATCTATGTTGTAATGTCTGGCGGAGTTGAAAGTCTGTAGAGTGACTGTGGAACAGGTTGTGAGCGCGCGCAACCGGTGGAAATCTTAAGAGCAAGGAGAGCTTAAGTGGTTCGGGTGTATCGGACACCCAGAGTAATTGTCAAATAGTGTGAAGGGGGTCATGAGGTACCATTGATCACCCGAAAGACCGAGATAGGGGGAACGTAAGAGTGAGTGCGTGAGTAACGGACGCTGGTCGGAGGTTACTGTGTGTGTAAGCAACCTATCAGAGAGACGATAGACATTTCGTCAGTTGTGTTGACAATTACATATAGACTGTGGACGTACAGTCGAGGGAAGTGACCGCTTGGTCGGAAGTAGTCATTTTTCGGCGTATGAATGGGACGCATGCATGACCGGGAGACGAGTTGAGAAAGGAGGGGTGCTGCTGCGAAGCGGAGAAAAGTGACGTCAGGAAGTGTCGCGCAGTGATTGGCTGACCGGAGAAAGACCGCGCTGTGATAGGCCAGCTAGCAAAGACGTCAGAAAGTGTCGAGCTGGGATTGGCCGACCGGAGAAAGACCGCGCTGCGATAGGCCAAGTTAGCAAAGCCGCGTTAGGATTGGTGGATTGTCATCAGGAAGTAAACAGAGTAGCGAGGCTGGATATTGTGCGCATAATTATGAAGTGTTTTAAATGGCTGAGAGCGGCGTTTAAAAAAGAGAAGCGGGGATCGGATGAAGGGGAAGAAGCCCCGCCGGAGGGTACGCCGGCTCGTTACATGGCAGTGAATGTTGGGCTGCATACGATCCTTTGGATATCAGAGTGGAGTAAGATTACGGAAGGAAATGAGGAACTGACGTTCCCGAAGTACGGGACGTTCAGATTAGAGGTGTTACATCGATTAAAATCAGTCATGACCTCAATGAGACCCTTGCCTAGACCGACCCAGTTTGAAGCCCTTGATGCATGGATTAGGGCAGCGCATGAAAAAAATATGAACAGACGACAAGAAAGGGTGAAACGATCGGTAAGGGCAGTGCAGGATGCCAGGTGGGATGCGGATGCTAAAAGATGGAGAGTGCATAACATGGAAGTAAATAAACTGTACCCAGTGTTAGAGGTGCCCGGAAATAAAAGCCCCCTAGAAGAAGATGATGAGAGCGAAACAGAGGACAGCCTGATAAACAGATTATTGACAGACAGGCCACCCCCGTATAATAGAGCAGGGGGAGAGGTCGAGCATAGTGAAAGAGAAAAGGGGGGCAATGCAGGGGAGCATGGACCGCTTCCCAGTTCAGAGTGGGATCCAGAGGCAAAGAAAGAGCTGTCCCAGCCTAGTCAGGTGCAACAGGTAGTCGGGAGGTTTGTGGTACAAAGAGCGCCGGAAACGGAGTGCGCCACATCCTACGGATTACCAGCTGCACTACAGGTACCTGTTACCATAGGTCCTATAGTATCGATATATGACCCAGAGAGAGCAAGAGGGGAAGAACGGGTACGGAAGGACGGAGAAAGAGCAGAGACGGCAAGGAGGAACGATACGATCAATTCCCCAAGTCAGATGCCGATACCCAGAGAGTGGAGCACCCCGATGCACACAGCAGGGGATCCAGGAGGGGATCCTGGGGGCCCTAGATGGCCAGTGGATCTGAGGGGATCTGGACGAAAATCCTTTCAAGAGCTAAATGAGTACATGAAGAAGTGGGATGAGGCAGTGGAGGCTCACAAGAGCATCATAGCTGCAGAAGCTGAAAGGGAAAGTCAGGACAGCAGAGCTCGGACTCACTGCGGGGCTGGGGAGAGCAGCCCGGAGTGGGACTGGAGAGAGAGAGATAGTAGGGGAGTCACCCATTGGGCCCGGAGTGGAGATAGAACGGACCTGGAAAACGGGGGCCCCGGGAGTGGAGGGGTGGCGCGCCCAATACTCAGTGAAGGGGAGAGGAGAACGCAAGAGTACAGAAACAGCTTTAAGTGTACCCACTGTGTGCCCGGCACCAGAGAACTGAATGGGAGTTGTGAGAGGTCGCACCATAGTCCCTGTGATGACGGAAACGAGCGCAGCCCAGGGAATATGGGGAACCAGGAAGGATCGTATCGGATACTGAGCGATACTAGGCAAAGGGAGAGTAGCGACCAGAGGGAAAATAACAGAGAGGAGTACGGTGAAAGGAGAGAAGCAGGAGAGAGTGGGCAGAGCAAGAGTGGGGGTAACAGGCCCGTGTTCCATCACCTTCCAAGATCGGATGGCCGAGCATGGGACCTGGAGAGATGGGAGCAAGGGAGAGCACTCATTAACTCTCCCGAGCCCAAACGTAGAGCTCGGAGTTGGGATGGTAGGGAGACCAGTGAGCCCCCTTCGAAAGACATATTGCGAGCTGAGATAAAAGCTAAGAGACTCGATGTCGCCAGCTTAAGGTCAGACCTGGATGACATGATAGATGGTACCCTGCCTTTAGAAAGAATGGAAATGTATGAGCAGGATGAAATACTGTATATGGCAAAGGACATCACTCGAAAAGCGAGAGCAATCCATGAGAAGTTAGTCGAACTAGCAGGCAAATATATGGTGGACCTGTCAAGAACCAAAGCATTACAGGGTAACCACAGGCTACATTATACAGATCGAGACCTAGATGAGAGGAGAACGATAGGGCTGAAAACGCACATAAGGGAACTGATCACTGGAATAAGGACATGGAGGGCACTAGATAAGTGGGAAGAGAGGTGGTCCAAGAAAGGGACCGTCAGGAGAAGCACGCTTGGTACGACACCAGGAAGGCTGCAGGGAATAGAAGCATACCCTTTGCGTGAAGTCGCAAATGGGAATTATGTACATGTCCCTTGGAGTAGGGGAGATTTAGCTGCTTTTACCACCTCCTTCCCCAAATTGCGGGAAAGCCCAGTGGAGTGGTACAAGCAAGTTGAGAGATTTGTAAAAATCTCAAAGGTCCTATGGATAGATCTGAACACGCTGTTTGACATTGTAGTACCAGGAGATCTGTGGACAGCATGCAAGGTTAGCGCTGAGTGGCCCACAACGGAGCCGGAGAGAGATGCTAAGACTAATGGGCCGTCCGAGATTGTGATGGAAAAATTCGAGAGAGTGATGACTTGGCTGAAAGAGAAAGTGCCAATGCAAGACATAGATTGGGTCAAAATAGACCGAACCAGACAGGAACCCAAAGAGACAGTCCACGAATATTATGAGAGATTGCTGAAGGCGTTTAAACAGTATAGCGGCTTGGATGTAATGGATCCAAAAGACATAGGGCAATTTGTGTCCAAGTTCGTCCTGGGACTGAGACCGGATATTAGTTTAATGATTCAGCAACACTTGATTTGTTGGCAAAATAGACCCCTAGACGAAATACTGAGATATGCCAGGTACTGCTGTGATGAGATAGACTCCAAGGCTAAGAAACTAAAAGAAAAATTGATGGTGGTACAGATGCAGGCAGCAGGGAAGGGGGGACAGCAGCAACAGCAGCAAGGAACAGGTACAGGAGGAAAGAAGCAGTATAGTCAGAACAAGGGCAATGAGGAGAGTTCCACCTTTAGACCCAGAATAGACATAGCTGCCTTGAAGAAAACGACAAGGTGCCACCAGTGTAACGAGGTGGGGCATTGGAAACGCGAGTGTCCCTACAATGTAGAGATAGGAGAACAAGAGGAAGAGGAGGAAGAGGTCCAGAGAGCGCCTACGAGAGGGGTGACGCCATACCAGGGAAAGGTGCTCAAAGGGGGGGGGGCTCCTCCCCGAGCCCAGTTCCCGCAACCTCCCCGAGTAGGGAATATGGGTAAGACCTATAGACAGATGCCCCTGTTTGTAGAAGGAGAAGAGTGCTATTATGTGGACCCATTAACCGGACAGAGAGTGGAAAGAGAAGACTGCACCCTCGGGGCAGCCTTGGAGGTGGACCAGAGGGGACCCTATGTCGAAGCAGAAGTAGCAGGGTGCCCCACGACATTTCTGGTGGACACAGGAGCCACTAGGTCCACGATCAGATCAGCTGCAGTTCCAGACCTGCCCATGTCTGGAGAGACCATACAAGTGGTGGGGGTCGCAAACAGGAGAATAACCAGCCAATTGACAGAACCGGTACAGGTGAAAATAGGGAAGTACAGCGATGAGCACCAGTTTGTGGTTTGCGATTCAAGTCCTGTGTGTCTGCTAGGCAGAGACCTGTTGTGTAAATTGAATTGTACAATATACTGTACACCTCAGGGAGTGGAGGTATTGACCAATGATGATGACGCAGACTTCAAAGTTGCAAACTCAAGAATATGCGTGGAGCTGTACCCTACTTTGACAGTAGATGAGCTCCCCTGGGACTTGAGAGAGACAGTGGCACCAGAAGTATGGGACTTCACTGGGGAAGAGATTGGATTGGTCAAAGGGGTGGACCCAGTGAAAATTGTAGTGAAACCGCATGCTGAGTTCCCAAGAACACCCCAATATAAATTGACTCCAGAAACGATTGCAGGCATAAAACCCGTGATCGAGTCCATGATTAAACAGGGAATACTGAAAGAAATCGTGGGTAGTCCATGCAACTCCCCGATTATGGGTCTGCAGAAACCAAATGGGAAATTCCGGATAGTACAGGACCTTCGAAAGATTAATAACATAGTCGTTTCGTGTTGTCCAGTGGTACCGAATCCATCAGTGATACTGTTTCAGATTCCATTCCAAGCTGAGTGGTTCACTGTGATTGATCTTTGTCAGGCTTTCTTTTCGATCCCTCTGGACGAAGAAAGCCATTTTCTTTTCGCATTTAAGCTGGAAGGTCGCGTCCTAACATGGTGTCGTATTCCTCAGGGGTATACAGAGAGCCCATCGATCTTTAACCAGCTTTTGAAGAAAAATCTTGAAAGTCTAGTGCTGCCCCAGAAGTCAGTTCTGGTCCAGTACATAGACGACCTCCTCGTGGCGTCAGAAACAGAAGAAGCTTGCAGGGAGGACTCCATTGCTTTGTTAAATCACCTAGCTGCCAATGGGCACAAGGTGTCCCCGGGAAAGTTGCAGTACTGCCTGACAGAAGTGCAGTACTTGGGACACAGAATAGAGAAAGGCAAACGAAAGGTGTCACCAGACAGGATAGAGGCGATCATGAAAATGAATGCGCCTAAGACACAGAGAGAGGTCAGGATGTTCCTAGGGATGGTGGGTTATTGCCGACAGTGGATCGCGAACTTTTCACTGAAAGCAAAGCCCTTGCAAAAACTGACGCATAAGGAGGTGAGCGATCCGGTACCATGGGACAAAGACTGTTTGATGGCATTCCTACAGCTGCGAGAGGACCTGTGTCGTGCTCCGGCATTGGGAATGCCTGATTACAATAAACCATTTTTGCTTTACTGTTGTGAGAGAGAAGGTTGCGCGTTGTCTGTGTTAGTCCAAATCCATGGGAATGCCCGTAGACCAGTTGCTTATTTCTCGGCTACTTTAGACCCAGTAGCCGCAGCGTTGCCCGGATGTCTCAAATCCGTTGCTGCAACGGGTGTCAGCATTGAGAGATGTGAAAATATCGTCATGGGGCACCCGTTAGAGGTGTGCGTGCCCCATTCTGTTGAACTGTTGATGACCAGGACCAAAACACAGCATCTGACCAACAGCAGGCTCACGCGCTATGAGCAAGTTATTCTTGCTGCAGAGAATGTGACCCTCAGGAGATGCTCTGTTTTGAACCCTGCCACCTTGATGCCACTCCCAAATGATATCGAGGATGATGATGAATGTACAGACCATGACTGCCTCGATGTGACTGAACTATGCACCAAACCCAGACCCGACATCGTAGATGAGCCACTGACCGACCCAGACGAAATTTTCTTTGTCGATGGCTCATGTGTAAGAGACGAAGTCGGGCAGTTGAGAGCAGCTTACGCTGTTTGTACAATTACTGGAGTTGTGGAAGCTGGGTGCCTGGAAGGAGTACACTCCGCTCAGGTAGCCGAGATTATTGCCTTGACACGTGCTTGCTTGGCAAGCAATCAAATTCGAGTCACCATATACACCGACAGCCAATATGGTTATGGGGTGGTTCATGATTACGGGCAGTTATGGTCTCAAAGAGGGTTCATGACCTCTTCAGGCTCTCCCATTCGCAATGGAGAGTTTGTGCGCCTGTTGTTAGAGGCGTTGCAATGTCCAGCAGGTATCGCAGTTGTAAAGTTCACCGCACATACCAGAAATGAGGACTTCGTCTCGAAAGGCAATAGATATGCCGACGAAGTCGCGCGGTATTGCGCAGAACAAGGGTACTCTTTCACAGAGGTGGAAGTGGGTGGAATAAATGTAAGGACTGAATTAGCCATGATATTGGAAACTGTTGATACTTGGGACGAACTGGCAAACATGCAAGAAAATGCTCCTGATTTTGAAAAAGAAACATGGGAAAAGGCAGGATGTGTAGTGGGTGAGTCCCATTTTTGGGTCTCAGCAGACGGCAGAGCAGTGTTGCCCAATGAGATGGTGAGCCCAATGGCCAGACACATACATGGTCCCGTACACCTAGGGAGAGACGCTATGCTGAGAGTGTTTAGACAGACCTGGTACAATCCTAAGTTTAGAATAGCAGCAGAAGCAGTGTGCCAGCGTTGTGTGACCTGTCAGCAGCTGAACGTAGGGAAAAGAACACCAGTTGCACTGAGTCACATAGGAAGGTCTGGAGGTCCATTCAATCGAATGCAGATAGATTTCATTGAAATGCCGAGGTGCAACCGCCTCCGCTATGTCCTGGTGGTTGTTTGTGTATTCTCCAGATGGGTTGAGGCATACCCTACACGTAGGTGCGACACCCTCACAGTGGCCAAGTTACTGCTTAGGGAACTCATTCCGCGCTTCGGGGTGCCGGCCTCTTTGGAATCAGATAGGGGAACGCATTTCAACAGCGAGCTTGTGAAGATGATTTGTGCGGCTCTGAACATAGATCAGAAATTGCATTGCAGTTACCGACCAGAAGCCTCAGGAATTGTGGAGCAGATCAATGGCACGATCAAAGCCAGAATTGCAAAAGTGTGTTCCTCAACGACCCTGAGTTGGCCTGACGCCCTGCCATTGGTCCTCATGAGCCTTCGTAGTACCCCAGACAGAAGAACGGGGTTGTCACCACATGAGGTGTTAATGGGGAGAACAATGAGGCTGCCATCTGTCCCAACTACTGCACTGTTAAATATCACAGATGATATGATCCTGGACTATTGTAAGGGGCTGTCTGACGCCATTCATTCTGTGTCCCTTCAGGTGCAGGCTGCCGAGGTTCCATCGTGCCAGGGCCCGTGCCATGACCTGTACCCTGGGGACTGGGTCCTGGTGAAAAAACATGTGAGAAGAAGCTGCTTGGATGTTCGTTGGCGTGGGCCCTTCCAGATCATCCTGATCGCGAATACGGCTGTAAAGGTGGGAGGCCTGCCCAATTGGATCCACGCGTCACATACGCGAAGGGTTCCAGCACCTCGGGAAGAAACAGCTCCTCTCTCGGATAGACGTCCAGCAGAGGACCGAGAAGCCATAGAGGGGGCTAGCCAAGCTGAAGAGGTGCCAGCGGAAGCAGGGAACGAGTCTGACCAAGCTGAGGACGGTCAGTACAACAGCGAAACAGACGATGCTACAGAAGGAGAAAGTAGCTGGGAGTACGAGTCAGACACTGACAGGTCTGACAGAGAGCGAGAACAGACAAGAAGGAGAAGGAGTAGAAGGGCACGTGGAGAAGCTAATTGGCCGCAAAGAAGGAGCTCTAGCCTGAGGTCAACTCCAGAGATAACCCTCCCTCCGATATCAGAAGACTCAGACCCGGAAGAAGGTGCTCAGGGCGCGGATGCACCGGACCGAAGAAGGTCAAGAAGAGTGCGTGTGCCTAGCAGAAGATATTCCACACCTGAGTGGACATATCTGGCGACAAATGTCTTTGAAACAGGAGACAGGGAGGATTCGAGCGGTGGTGGTGTCCAGTTCTGAGCCCATCGTCACCGTGGAAATACGACTGTTGGTACCCGGAGTCGAACAAGAAGGGTCACTAACATTCATGCTCCCCAGACCTCCCCGCCTCAGCAAGTTAAAACACATGTTTCTCTCAGAATTGCAATTCCCCGACTTTGGTACAACGATAACAGCCCATGAAGAGATGCTAGCAATAACTGCAGTTTAAATGTTAGTGATGACCCCGAGAGGTCATCAAAGGGGGGAACTGAGAGAGCGCAAACTGACCTAAATGTATGAGTGCATCACACTTACCCGTAGTAAGCACAAATCATGAGGAGAAATGCCATGAGTGCTAGTAGTATCTGCAATTATATTCTGAATGTATAGCTAATGTAGAGATTTAAGTAGAAGTGGAACTAATACAGAAATGTGTGACACTATATGATTTTATTAGATGTGATTATTCCTGAATCCATGTCGTGTAGCTGCTAAAATGTAAGATGGCATGTGGTTAAACGCAGAATGTGGTAGGCCTCAGGGCCAGAGCTAGAAGGGAAGGGGAAGGTGTTTCTTTCCACGACATAGATTGAACTAATGTTTTGGTCATTGCATTAATGGGCCATGATTTATAGATGTGTTTACTGAATAATAGAATAAGAGTATTAACATGCTTTAATTAAATGAAGAAGTTGAATGCTATAATCATTATGAGAAATGTTGTAGGCCTGAAATGTTTTAACATTGATTTACACGTATTGGTCTGGTCCGAGAAATGTTGCGAACCTTTTTGGAAGTCTATGAGAGTTGGGTTCTTGGCTGCAGATGTCTGTCTGCAAGAGAAAAGGGAGGATCCGATTATAAATAATATGAATAGAGGTCTGTTCAGTAGACGGCCCAGACATGGAGGAGGGTTCCGGAATGTTTTAAGGGGTATCAGCGGGCCGGAGAAGAGTCTGAGAAGCAAGGTCAACTCCAACGTATGAGGCCCAATACAAAGCAGCATGGAAAAAGCCAGAAGCTACACCACGTGAGGGGCGTCTCACGAGGGGCGTCTCAAATGTTGTTGACTGTTTTGTATTAGGGACAGCACCCCTGGGTGGAGTTAGAGCAGATGCCTGAGGACCCTTTAGAGAGCGGATGGGTAGGCAGAGAGGGGTCATGACTGGAGAACTATAGGTTTTTCACCAAGAGACTAAGAGTGAGTGACTTCCCTTGGGGGTCATTCACTGCTGACACCTTTTGTTAGGTTGAGACTTGGTTAAGTAGGGATACCATCTAGAGCAGGGTAGGGACAGCCTAACCTGTGTGTTTCCTCCAACTTAAATGAAGGAGAGATCTCAATATGCGTCAATGCTGATAGCTTTATTATTCTTAGAACTTGTGCTGGTAATTTCCGTTGCTCGTCTGAGGGCTTTCAGAGAGCACATGTATGTAGTTGGACCTGTGTATCTCGTGAATCTCATTCTGAGATGCCTGTATTTGCAGCTTATCCTAACCTTACAATAAACTTTTGAAAGCTAGAAGTTGTTTGTGATCTTTTGGAGCGGAGTCCTTTATTGGGTGAACTAACTTGGTAAGAGAGGCACTTTCTTCCTTCAATGACAGGCAACAAAGGTTCAGTCGACCAGATCGGGGTTTAGATCTATAGTGATAAGGTATCGATCAAAATCTCGCCCTTCCAGTGGCATCTGAGGTTTCCCATCCTAAAGTAAGTCTGGCGTTTCCCCACCTCTAAATGGGGCTCGTAAAATAGGAGCCTTGCTAACTTTTAGAGGAATTCTAGCTCTACCAAACCTTATATGGCCTTTATAGTTGACGGCCATGACTGCTAAGGCGCTCCTAGAATACTGCAAGCTGAGCGAGTTAAAATCATTTGGAAGCAAGCCTACAGGGCTTACATCTTTGTGAACGCGCCAGGATATGCACAGATCGCAGGCCCCTTCTGAGACACATTATCCCTAATGTTTTAATTACTCACGTCAAGCAATTCCACTCCAGGCCTATAATACGCCTCTCACTGTAGATTGACTCTCCGGTGATGTAGGCAAGGCCAGGAAAAGAACAGAGAGATTGAGTTTCAGAGGATGAGCTTTGGATGGAGCAGAAACAGAAGAATAGTAGTCCTTGGAATGGAGCACTCAGGGGCAGATTTACAAGCCCCGTGTGCAACTTTTGCGTCACTTTTAACATGGAGAAAGTGACGCAAAAGTGGCGCAAGGGGCTTGTAAATAAGCCCCTCAATATTTAGGCCTTGAAAACCCATCTGCTTTTAGACATTCTGCAGATGCAGCCACCCCAAGAAGAGCTTCTCCTCCATTCCCCGCTTCCCGAGAGACCTGGTAGAAATGTAATCTGTGAGCAAGGATGCATGAGTATAACGTTTATCAACATACCTCAGAGGAGACAGTGTAATAATTCGTCTTGCTCCTCACCCAAAATACTAATTACGACTTAAAAATGAAGCGCCGAGGGCTTTATCAACTGCTCAAGCCTCCCGCTTCGCGGGAGACTCTTCGCTGCGTGTGGGAGTGCTGCTGTGGTTTGAACAACGCCTACAACACCCAGGAGGCTCTGGGGACCGCCACTGATTGACCGCCCCTCCCTGAAGCGCCGAGGGCTTTATCAACTGCTCGAGCCACCCGCTTTGCGGGAGACTCTTCCATGTGTGCGGGAGTGCTGCTGTGGGCTGAACAAGCGCCTACAACACCCAGGAGGCTCTGGGAACCACCACTGATTGACCGCCCCTCCTCTACCAGTTGCGGAGTCCTTATTTTGCGACATTTGTTTCAGCTGCGCCCGGGCAAAGGGCAGGCCGTCTGTGGCCGTCCGGGGCAGAACGAGGCAGGGCTGGGCCACCCCTCCAACATCCCTGAAAAGACTTGAGCAGTTACTGTTGACACCGATCTTGTATCACGAATAATGGGGAAACGGAAAAGTACAGAAGGGGGACTGAATGCTCCAATTAAAGTAAAAAAGCCAAGGAAGTCCAAGAAAGCCCTAAAACACGCGGGGGAAAACTGCGTCATGAGTCGCATCGAGGGGCTGGTGGAGGACTATGAACTCTTACTCAGGACAGATGACCCGTTAAACGGGAATGTTGTAGCAAATGTGGGGCGAGTTACTGAAGAGCAAAGGGGGACTGGCAAGCAAGGCCCTATAGTAATCCCGGATATGTTCTTAGGGAAAAAGCAGGGCAACAGTGTTCCTGCAGAAGCAACTGATACTCCATGTACAAATGTGATTGTTAATACAGATCTAGAATTAGTAGCAATCTGCCCACCAGTAATTGAGTCTATCATAGTTTGTAAAAACAGGTTTTCTGTTTTAGCTAATATTGATACCCCGGATGCTGAGACTGTGGCCCAACTAAACCAACTATGTCCCTCACATTCGGTCTCAGGAATTGATGATATGGAACAGGGGGGATGCATAGAATCTTCTATGTCTTCTATTACCCAAGGGGCCAATAGCGTTGCCTTAATCAATATAGTAAATAAACTGTGCAAGACAATAGAGGACATGCAACTAAAGATTGAGGTTCTCACTAGCACAGTAAATAAAGCCATATCTGGGAGAGGTACATGCTCAAACTGCTGTATGGTAACAAAAGCAGGGCTTGATAAATCGTTAGCCTGCCGTAATGAGTCAGGCACAAGTACCCTGATGAAGGGGGGGAATAGAAATGAGCAAAGTAAGGAACGAGCACTGAATAATGGTACGGTGAAAGGAAGTAAGGGTCCTCTGCTGGCCCAACCTTAAGAAGTTGTTTCGCTCCCAAATACAACGGCTAGAGATATATCATCTGCCCCTAAACCCGGACGTAGTGCCAACGTCAACACCAACATACCCCCCCCTTACGGTAGGACGACTTTTTTTGCCACCATAAGCAAATTACCTAGTGGTAGTTCTTACGGGTGTACCACCGCTAAAAGCTAACATCCATGAGTCAACTGAGGACCTAGTGAGGAAGACAAAATATTGGCTAGACGGTAACCAGTGGGGAAATAACCTTAAAGTATCGCCTCACATTCTGATGGCAAGACGCATAGCATGAGTAGGAGAAAATGCAAAGGAAATTGTGGGCGATTGAATAGTTGTTAACTTTAATATAGGGGATTTAGCAGGGAAGAAATGCAGGACTGCTCACCTTAGGGCTCAGGGGGGTATTAAGGTTTAACCCCTGGCCTTTTTCTATCCACCAATTAAAGGGAAAAATCAAAATATTAAGCAAGGTCTAGGGGACACTTTACCCAGACTCAGTCAATATGCAAATAATGTAAATAATGGGGGAATAGTACCTGGCCCCCAATTTGCAAGGAGCTTAGTAAATGTGCAAGGGGAAACACAGATTGCAACTAGATTACCATCACCTACCACCCTTGATAAGAATGACTGACTGGATATAGGGATTTTTAAGCAGAGTACTCAGAGTAGCCATCCAGAGATTTCCAATCCCCATGGGCAAAGTGAATCAAGCTGGCCCAACTTCGGTATCCTGAGCTGGAACATCGCCGGTCTAAGAAATAAAAAAGATGACCCTAAATGGCTGGAATTGATAAATTGGTTTGATCTTGTAGGGCTTCAGGAAACCTGGGAGCCGGAGAGAGATTGGTGGTTGGATGGTTATACATCTTTTTCCAACCCAGCGGAATTGGCTCCTTTTGGTAGAGCTAAAGGGGGGCTCCTTTTGCTATTTTCTGTGAAATTACCGTGGCTGTATCAAAGGGTTGAAGTAGGCACACCCCATTGTTTAGCAGTGGAACTGAGGGAGTGTAACACTATAAAACTTCTGGTAGTAAACTTTTATAATTCGCTAGATTGTTCGAATGGAAATGAACATTTGCTGATTTTAAAATAATTTTTAGAGGATTACCTTTAGAGGATTACAGAGAAAAGCAAACCACTTATTACCCGATTATTCTTTTAGGGGATTTTAATATACACCCATGTGAGCAGGATTGTCAGGGGGATCTGGATACCGGGGAGTCCACAGCCTATCCTACACCCCATTTTGAGCATATTAGACAGGGGGAATGCTTGGAGGAAGTCCTAGCGGCAGTGGATCTCTATGAACCCAATATATCAGAACAAATTAACAGGACCCCGACGTTTATTGGTAGGGGTAGTAGCACTGTTAGTGATTATTTTTTTTGTCATCCTTATTGTTGTCTAGTGTTATTTTTTATGGGGCAATATACCCACATTTTAGTGATCACAATCCGGTTATTCTGGAATTAAAAAATGAATGTGGTCTGGTGCAATCCGGGAGACACATGAGGGTAGAGGTCAGCATTAAACCAACTGATCAGGAAAGAAGGCTAAAATGGACAAAGATAATCCCGGAGATTTTTTTAGACACCCTTTCTTTGTTGGTAAAGGCCATGTTGAATATATGTCTGGATTCTGTATCTGGGGATATGGTTGTTATTGAGGCCTTCACTGCCATTTGCAAACAAATATCCTCGAATTTAATGGCCCCGGTAAAAAGGGGCAACAAATGGCCGAGAAATGGTTTGATACCACCTGTTCGCGGGCACATAGCCTTTTAATGAGAGCCATTAAACAGACCCCACAAAATAGGACTAATGTGGCCATACTTAGAAAGGATTACAAGTTAGCTGTAAGGGCCAGGAAAAAGGACATTAGAACGGAAGCTTGGGAGGCCTTGATGTTGGTTGATGTCTTAAAGAATAGCCGTAGTTTTTGGGAAATTGTAAATAAACCATTTTTTTCCGAAAACGGCAATAATGTGGTAGAATGTAATATCACTGAGGCACAATGGTTAGAACATTTTGAAGCTATATATGATACCCCCACATCGACTGATCCTGCCCCTTGGGCTGTTCCAAGAGATTCAAACCAGCCTTTGAATTTTAAAGAGGAGGAAGTAGTTTTGGCCATTAAGGCCATGTCTAGTAACAAGGCCCCATGCCCAGACGGTGTCCCAGCCGATTTATATAAAACACATCCAGTTTTCTGGGCACAAGTTCTGACAAAAATGTTTAATACTGCAGCAAAGGGGAATCATCCACCATCCTGGGCCACGTCTATTATAGTTCCTATTTTTAAAAAGGGCAACAGAAGAGATGCCCGATGTTATAGACCAATCTCTTTAATTGATTCGGCCGTAAAGGTCCTGGGGAGGGCGGTTTTAGGTAAAATGAAAGGATGGCTAGATGAGATTAATGTAATATCAAATTCTCAATATGGTTTTAGAAGTGGCAGGGGGACTCAAGATCAGTGCCTTAATTTATCCCTGTTAATTGGCAAATATACTTCAGCCAAAGGGGGAGTACTCCAGCTGGCATTTATAGATTTATCGTCAGCTTTCGACCTGGTAAACAGGTCAAAGCTCTGGACGATCCTCCTAGAGATGGGGATGGAAAAAAGTCTTGTTCACTTCCTAGCTGACCTGCATCAGAACCTTATTGCACGGGTGAGGATCGACCAAGATGGCAACTGCACTAGGCACTTTAGTTCTGGGCGTGGAGTACGACAGGGTTGTATTTTAGCACCTTTGCTTTTTACTCTTTATATCAATAATTTAGGTACGTTTTTAGATATAGCCAGTTTAGATGTCCCCAAAATTGGTCAGGAGCGTTGCCCGGTGCTTCTGTACGCCGACGATGCTGTTTTGTTATCCCGCACAGCAGTCGGTCTACAGAAGCTGCTGGTGGGATTTGGTAATTTTACGAAATCCCTGGATTTAAAGGTAAATATAGCCAAATCACATGTAATGAGTATAGGTCACCAGAGTAAACGAAATTGCCAGGTTTTTTACTGTGAAGGCTCTGAAGTTACCAGGGTAACTTCTTTTATGTATTTGGGGGTTCTCTTTGAGGAGAAAGGTACATGGGCTGCTCAATATGAACTTAAGGTCAATGGCATGGCTAGGGCAATTGCGGCCTTAAACGGATTTGCCAAACGGCTAGGAACCAAACCTGTTGCGGCAATTGTGAACATTTATAAAGCTAAATGTATCCCAATTGCCACATATGGCTCCTCACTCTGGGGGTATAGACCCATGGAGGGGATACAGCTAGAGGAGAATACATTTCTACGGGGTATATTATCGGTTCCCCAATCAACACCCACCTATGCTGTACATCAGGAATTGGGGGTGGGTTATATAACCGATACACTCAGGTTGGCGCCAGTTATTTTCTGGCTTAAACAATGGCTTAATCCCGAATTAGACCTTAATCACAGACTGATCAGGGATTGTCTCACTCTGGTTTATGTACACAAGATTAGGTGGCTTGTTTATGTAAGGGAAACATTGGTAACTGTTGGTCGACAGGACCTCTATGATGAACCTGGGTTGATCACAAAATGGATCCCAGCGGGGTGAAGAAACAGCTTTTAAATTTGTGGGCAGTACAACGGGAGGAATTGGAGCTGAAAAAAGTAACGGTAAAAGCACATTACCTTTTAAAAACTACGCCGTCGATGGAATCTTATCTGAAAACTGTGACCAGGCCTTTCCATCGTATACTCCCTACACGCTTCCGTTTTAATTTAATTCACCTTTCGCTAGGGAACTCCAAGGGGTGGTGCAGGTTGGAAGAACTAGGGCCATGAACCTGTGATAACTTTTCAGCCCAGGACACAATGCATTTAATAATGTTCTGTGATTTGTATAGTGACATCAGGAAGAGGTTTCTTTTTCCCTTACTAAAAAGAAAGGGTTTTATCCAAGTTAAGCCAGCCTTATTGTATTTACAGCTACTAAATGATCCCAATGAGATCTTTTATATAGCCAGTTTCCTTATGGCAGCTGTCCGGTTGAGAAATAGCCGTGAGGAGAGCCCATAATTAATGAGGTTTTATTTCTGATTTTATCTTTTTAAACTTGGTTTTTATGATTGGTAATTTTAATGAGGTTTATATCAAATATCTTGGATGTATTGTCACTTTTGTCCTGTAAATGCACTTTACCTGACCAGTACTGTATCACGTTCTTTGCACATAGACTGCCTACTGCCGGATTGTATTATACTGTGGACACTTTATACTGTATTTTTGCACATATATGTATGTATTTTGTGTATGTACTTTTATGGTTTTAACTTAACCGAATAAAGTGGTTTGACTGACTGACTGCTATCCCACCCTAAGGGTGGCGTAGCAAGTCGCAACAAGAATTTTTTTTTTTATTTCTCCTTGTTTTTTTCCTCTTTCATTGCGTGCTGCATTCTACAGCATGCATTGAAAGAGGGAAATGCCTGTAGTGATTGTTTATGTGCAGGAAGGTGACCCTTCCTGCACAAATACAATCTCCCCATTATGCAGGGATCCTTGCACCATGGTGCAAGGGTGCCTGCGCTGGCGCATGGCAGCTGTTTGTGTGCCAGCGCAGGGGCAAGCACAGAAATGCGACATATCATTGTAAATATGTTGCATTCCTGTGCTCTGAAAGTGCCTCAGCGTGGTACTGCCAAAGGGCTTGCGGTGCAGCGCTGCAGCACTTTCTTGCTAATCTGCCCCCCTAGTTGAAGCTGCGGTCTTTTGCCTTTCACTGTACAGACTCTGCCTGCAGGGGATATCTGTAGAGTTCACTGGACCACTTTCTTCTCTTCAAAGAATCTCCCTTATGGGCCCCGGTGTATCACTTTTTATATGATAAAAGGTGACACACAGGTGGCCCAAGGGGCTTGTAAATAAGCCACTATGACCTTGCGGGCATCTCCTGCCAGCCGCTTGGCAGCTCTGCCTGAATATGTAATACAAACACGTCCAAAAGCAAAGTATTTCTTCCTTTGCAGGGGGCACCCTCCAGCCTAAATGACGGAATGCCTTTGGGTGATCATTAAGGCACATAGGGCCAGATGTAGGTAGCCCAATACCGGTCGGTAACGGCCGAAAATCGGTATTTTCGGCCGTTACCGACCGGTATTGAGCAATTGGGATGTAGGAGACCGAAAATCGTCCGATTCGGTAAATTTACCGAATCGGTAAAGTTACCGAATCAATAAACATTCCGAATCGGAAAATTTACCAAATCGGTAAATTTACCGAATCGCAACGGTTTGCGAATCGGTAAATTTACCGAATCGGTAAAATACCGAATCGGTAAATAAGAAGTGGTAAAATTGAATATTGAGATGTAGGTAAGTTCTTAAATACCGAATTTGCTTCAAATTCGGTATTTAAGAGTCTGTATTTACCATGGATTGAAATCAGGTGGTAACCAGGTGCAGCCTATAAAAAAGGACCCAAAATGCAATTCTTTTTGCACAATGGCGGCATTTTATGTCATTGCAAGACGGCTACGGCTACAGGAGGAAGGAGAGAGGGAATGGCAGAGACAGGAGCAGGTCTACAGACAGAGGATCACCTTGTTCATGCTCACAGAGGCAGAGATACTCCAGAGGTACAGGTTGGCTCCAAACACCATCTTGGACCTCATCAGGGACCTCCAACCACTGGTGGAGCACACTACCCCAAGGGCACACGCTATTCCACCCCACGTGCAGGTGCTGTGCAGCCTACACCTGCTTACGTCTGGGAGCTACCAGAGTGTGGTTGCTGGGGTAGGTGGGGTGACCCAGAGCAGCCTGTCACGCTTTTTCCACAAATTCCTTGACGCCATGTTACAGAGGATGAACCATTATATATCTTTTCCTGCAACCCATGCTGAACTGGTCCAAACAAAATCTGACTTTTACCAGATGGCGCGATTCCCCAATATCATTGGCTGCATTGATGGCACGCGCATTCCCATTTGTCCCCCTGCTGCCACCGGATATATATACAGGAATAGGAAGTCCACCCACACCGTCAATGTGCAGGTGATTTGCAATGCCAAGTGCGCCATCACTGACCTTGTGGCAAAATTCCCTGGGAGTACCCACGACTCCTATATATTGCAAAACAGCGGCATCTATGCACGGCTGACTGCAGGGGAATTTGGTGAAGGATACCTCCTAGGTAAGACACAGTGTGCGACCCCTTTAACACCTATTGCAGTAAGAAGTACATGTATGCATGTGAGTAATGTATTCCCATTTCCTTTTAGGAGACAGTGCATATGCCCTCCGCTCCTTCATACTCACCCCCTACCTCAACCCCTCAACACCCAGCCAAAGGATATATAACCGGGCCCACAAGAGCACAAGAAATGTTGTGGAGCGTACCTTTGAAATATGGAAAAGCAGATACAGGTGCTTGCACAAGAGTGGAGGTGCCCGGCAGTATACCCCCATCACCTGCTGTAAGATCATTGCTGCCTGTGCTATATTGCACAACCTTGCTGTGAAGAAGGGCACTGAGGTGGAGTTGTCAGACTTTGAGGATCATGACGACGAGATTGCTGTGCCTGAAACACAACCTGCTGGAGTGTCAACACCAAGTGATGGCAGATACAGACGTGAGGATGCCACACGCAACTATTTCTGAGTAAGTACTGAGACAAACACAGATGTAGAATGCAAGAAAAGGTCTTTAATTTTGTAATGATCTCGGTATTTTAAACAACAAAAGTGCACCAGAAAGCATTTCACTACAATGCTCACCGTGAGTCAGCAGACACAGACAGGTGTTGTAAGCACCCACCGTAGTTTAATATTGTCACTATGCAGGTATCCAAGGCACAAATGTGCAACACAAACTTTTAACTTTCAAATTTCTATGTCCAGGGTCACTAGCCCATACTATTAACTGTTCATTTGCATGCACGCTTAGCACTGCCAGACGTATGTGGCTCACTTTGTTCGCTGGGCGTTTGGCCTGTAGCCTCACCTTGTCGCCCGCTGCTCCTCCTTGTCTCTACAACAAGGGGGCTTCCCATGCTGCTCCTACTTGTGCTCCCTTCACTCTCTGGCACATCAATAGCAGCAGTTTGTGCTGTTTGCGCATTTAATAGCGCCTCGAGAGCACTGGTCATTCCGGCTATGCCCCTTGTCAGATGATTGCTGTTTTGTGTCAAGACCTCCTGACTGTTCATGCTTCGCCTGCATAGCAGGGATGTGGCTGTGACCAGGAGGTGAATAGCTTTGTTAGTTTGCTGTGCACGCTGCTTCTCCCTGCGCCTTGATGCTATTTCTGTGTCCAGTTTGGTGCACAGTAGCTGCACCGGTTGTGTCATCTCATGTATCCCTGTAGCCATGTTCTTGTTTACTTCCACCAGTTCCCTGATGCCCTTTCCAATGTCTTGCATATTGATATTAAGGTTGCGCATTTGTCGTTGACAGGACATGATGCCCTTTCCCTGCATCCTCTGAATCTTGACCATGGTTCCCTCCAGGCCTAGCAAGACACTGGACCCCTCCCCATGTGCACCTACACTCCTTCCTTGGACTGTGCGGCGTCTTGTGCTACTAGGGACAGGCTCTGCGCTGGACTGCAGTGTGGCAGAGATATCATCTCCAGGCAAGGTTTGTGGGTCTTCAACCACCATTTCACCGGCAGCTGTCTCCATTGCTATCAGTGGGGGAATGACATGCCTCCTGCTTGGTTGTGCTGCAGGTTTTTGAACATCCAGTAATGCTGGCATATCAGGTGAAGACATTAACAGAGGGGACTGTGAACGTGGTGGGGATGCCTGAAATTCCTGAGTGATTTCAGTGTCTTGGGAAGGTGGCTGGCCACTCGGTACACCTGTGTCCTGTGATGCACTGGGACCTGGCTCCTGACTTTCATCCCTCTCGGGTGCCGTGCTTTCTGTCTCCTGTGACTGCCTTCTGGATGTGTGACCTGTGGACATATGAGCATATATTAGCTAGGCGCAAATGTCTCACAACCACTACAATTACATTTTTTGATTTTGCACAATTTCATTGTTGCCTGCCCTTCATTATGTCTGCAATCATTTGCCTTACTTGGTTACTGTGCTGTATGACATGGTCTTTCATTAACTGACTACATGTACCATGATGCATTGCTACTGTTTGGTGCTGGCACACTGGGACTGGGGTAACTTAGCTTCAAGGGGTGAGGGAAGGCTGAGGGTGTGAGGGGGATTGGTGTGCATGCATCTTACCTTTTCAACTTGCAGCTTTGGCAGAGCTGTCCACTTCTCCCAGTCCGCAGACGCTTTCAGGCTCTAAGGTTGTGGCCACCATCTCCTCCAGGTCATTGAGGGGGGGCTGTGTTCTTTCGTCCACCAGTTTGCGATGCCTGCTTGTGGTGGTCTGCTAATTTTTTTTTGTGAGGCTCCTCAGGTCATTGAACCTCTTTTTTAACTCCTCTGGGACTCTGGTGGTCACTCCCACAGCATTGACTTTGTCGAGTATATCTATCCATATCTTCCTTTTGGCAGATTCAGCCACAGAAAGGGACTGCCTTCCAAAAAGTTTGTGGCGCACCTTTACCACCTCCTCCACAAGGACCTGTAGCTCCATGTTGCTGAATTTCAGCTTTCTCTTTCTCTCTGTCTGCTCTGTGTCCTTGCTGTTTGCCATGTTTCAGGTTTTAAACTGCACAAACTCTTTCTGTTGCTGCTCCCAGCGTCTCTGCTCCAACTGCCTCTCCAGAACCGTCTAATTAGTTGCAGCTGCCTGTGTAGCCACTTCCTGGTAGGGAGGGGGAGGGTTGTAGCACCTGATTGGCTGTTTTCTTAAGTTTCACTTTTGCTTGCTTTCCGATTCGGAATTTACCAATTCGGTATTTACCGATTCGGTATTTACCGAATAGGTATTTCCCATTCATTCCTATGGGCCAAAAGGCCCATAGGAATGAATGGGAAATACCGAATCGGAAAATACCGATTCGGTAAATACCGATTCGGTAAATTCCGAAAGCCCGATACCAAATTTTACAGATTCGGTAAATAATACCGAATTTTTCCCTACATCTCATTTACCGATTCATAAATACCGATTCGGTAAAATTTTGTATTTAAGAATCGGTAAATGACATTTACCTACATCTAGCCCTAAATATATGACAGCATCATCCATATTATAAAAGGGGGCACTTAAGCATCTGACCCTATTTTATAATATCAAAGTTACTCAGGGGCGCATGGTGTGGGTGAACTTTTTTGTTGTGCACCCGGGGCAATTACTGTAATACGACCTCTATTGGCTGAGAGATTATAGAGCTCATGTAATAAAAAATTTGAGAAATGGAACAAAAAATATTGAACTCTGGTCTAACAAAGTCATAGGCAAACATAGAGCTAAAATGATGTAGCAAAATGGAAAATGTATTCAAATGCATCAGGACTCTATTTGTTTTTTGTCTCTCTCTCTCTCTCTCTTTATATATATATATATATATATATATTGACGCTCGAACTCTCCCAAGATCCTGGAAACGGGGGCCACGAGACTCGCTATCCAAGGAGTCTCGTATGTGGAGCTGCGCGATGGATGAGGACAGGAGTGATGTTTGGGGCTCATGGTAGAGCCTTGGAACGAGCAGTAATTTGAAAGTGCATCCATCCAGGATATATGGACTACATCTCCCACAAGCACAATATGTGTTTTCATACAGGAAGATGGTAGACGTCGTGCACTTTACTGCTGGCCCCTGATGAGGAAAATAAATTTCTGAAACGCGTCGGGCCTATTTCAAACACGCAACTGCCCATACCAACTAACGCTTTGGGGAAGGCGCACGCAGGCTCGGGTGCTACCCGCTACTTGGACAACCCCATGGAGCGTAATACATTAGCGGCGGTCCTGCCGCTGGGTTGCACCACCCCGAAGAAACGGGGGGCACGAGACTCGCTATCCAAGGAGTCTCGTATGTGGAGCTGCGCGATGGATGAGGACAGGAGTGATGTTTGGGGCTCATGGTAGAGCCTTGGAACAAGCAGTAATTTGAAAGTGCATCCATCCAGGATATATGGACTACATCTCCCACAAGCACAATATGTGTTTTCATACAGGGAGATGGTAGACGTCGTGCACTTTACTGCTGGCCCCTGATGAGGAAAATAAATTTCCGAAACGCGTCGGGCCTATTTCAAACACGCAACTGCCCATACCAACTAACGCTTTGGGGAGGGCGCACGCAGGCTCGGGTGCTACCCGCTACTTGGACAACCCCATGGAGCGTAATATATATATATATATATATATATATATCCACCGAAGAGTTGTCCCCATTCAGGAAAACCACACACAGGAGGTAGGTATCAGCGTGTTTAATGGTCACAGCTTGAGGCTTGCAATGGCAGAGTCACTAAACACCAAATTCAGTCGCCCAATGCGTTTCGTGCTTCCCTCGCACTTAATCATGGGCAGATAAGCACAGCAGACGACAAGCATGCCCCGCACTTTGTATCTCTTAAGGCACTACCTCCATGGGCGTTGTCCCCATTCAGGAAAACCACACACAGGAGGTAGGTATCAGCGTGTTGACCTCAATCGACGATCGGCAGGTTTGGGCAGGAGGCGCGAGGTGACAGCCTTTAAAATGTAGACTTTCAAGGTGCGGGACACTTCCACTAATCCACTGGGGTTTTTATGGCAATTCATTTTGCAGCGTACAAGCAACTCACTTGAGGAACATCACCCGATACTTCAAAGACCAGAAGGCAGTGCACTGCCAACGCCCATGGAGGTGGGGCCTTAAGAGATCAAAAGTGCGGGGAATGCCTGGCGTCTGCTGTGCTTATCTGCCCGTGATTAAGTGCGAGGGAAGCAAGAAACGCGTTGGGTGACTGAATTTGGTGTTTAGTGACTCTGCCATTGCAAGCCTCAAGCTGTGACCATTAAACACGCTGATACCTACCTCCTGTGTGTGGTTTTCATGAATATATATACATATTATAGTTAGGACCTAGTTTCCATAGGAAATGCGTTTTTTCTTTTCCCAATAACATTGGCGCCGGTTGGCGTACCTTCGTACAATTTCCAAAACTGGTGGCCCGCTCCAGAAACCAAAGCAGAGAAAAGCTCACTGTGGACACCGGAGCGCAGCTATCATTTGTACAGTAGGTGCAGTGGTACAGGGGCCTTGAACTGTGTCTGATACTAGCTTGCCAAGGGCATGGGGTGCCCCTTTTTTTCTTGCTTGTATTAAGGCCTCGGCACCCTTACTATGCCACGGTTTGAACGAGTTCTCTCCTGTGCAAAAAAAAGAAGATATTCTGTCATTTTGGCCAAAAATATATATGTAATTTGTTATGTTCAACTTACTCACCACAAAGATTCGCTGACAAATATCAAGCATAATGATGAGAAAAACAACACGTGCAAATTGCAACAACAAATCTAGACTTGACAAACAAATGCAGTCATATGATTGATTAAAGCACACTCGGGGACAGGTATTCTCAACATATGTCATCAAAACAACATTTATTCCCGCAAATAGTATACTCGGCATATTTATGCCTTGCTCTGAGCTTTACAAATCAACCAGCATGGAGGTGCCAGATGAAGGGGCGGGATGTGCGAGCAATAACAAATCTGGCAGCATCAAAATAAATCTGCATCGAAAACGTATTATAGTTCACTTAAACATGCTGCTGCCTGAGAGCGGTTTTGTTCGCGTCTCTTTCATTTGGCGAATATCTCCCTGGGTTATTTGCGTGCACAGTGAGCTGATGTTTGAATTCTGAGTGTGTGCCAATCTGCTGTTCAAGATGCTGTTGCTTCTGAAGGATGTTTACAGTGTGTGATGCTTGGAAGTTTAGGGTCCACAGATGACTAGATTGAACAAACTCATGAGCACTGTGAGATGGACGGCCCATTTTCTGTCTTGACAGGGCTAACTAAAATTGCCCCGTGTTGCAGAACCACTTTTATCAAATTCGGCTAGTAATAGTCTATCTTTCACCTTGTTGCTTTAAGTAAGCTGGGAAGCCCTATATGCCAGGGACCTCTCACGATAAAGTCACAGATGAAGCGGTTTACAAGATGCAGAACCAGTTTTATCCAGTTTCGCTAGTAATTGTCTTTCTTGCACCT
This sequence comes from Lissotriton helveticus, assembly GCF_964261635.1. NCBI lineage: Eukaryota > Metazoa > Chordata > Amphibia > Caudata > Salamandridae > Lissotriton > Lissotriton helveticus. The sequence goes on along the minus strand of NC_136068.1, from coordinate 331,270,877 downwards.
TGTTGTTTTAACTAAGCTGGGAAGTAATATATACAAGGGACTTCTCACGAAAAAGTAACTGATTAAGCGTTTTTTTTAGCAACCGGTAGCTGCCCTACATACTAACCTCCAATATAAAAAAGTACACATTCCTTAAAAAACTTTTTTAGTTATGATCAAACTAAAACAAGCGCTGACGAAGCCAAAAGGCCTGGGTATAATGTGCTAAAGCATTCAGCATTAGCTTATTAGAGTGAGACATAGGAGAGGGAGTAAGCAGAAGCACCCAGAGAGGGACATAGTTGAAAAGTAGTCCCTCATGTAGTACAATACAAGCACTCCAATGAGGCAAAATGATACAGCCGGTGATACAGCCAAACATCTAATAGCATTTTGGTAGGAGATTAATGTTCCACTGGGCTAAGCTAAGATGTGATTGACAAAGTTTCAGTCCAATCGCTGGAAGAGGCTGGCCGAAGACAGCCAATCATTGTATAGGGTGGACCCAAAGCCTTCAGTATGTAAATTCAAAGATATAGAGCTGTTTGATAGCAGCGCTGTCCAAACCCTGATCTTAAAATTGGAAGTTTTGATTAGCTAAGCAAGTAAGTATAGCATACCCTGTAATGAAAATGTTCCTTTTATGACGAAAATCAATTAAAACATGCCAATCCAAGCAAATATTAAAAGTTTGACAAACAACACATTTTTTGCCTTCTAATCATTGGACTTACACCACACACTTCCAATGTTTTACATAAGTGCAGATGAAGGTCATTACGTTAGCTCATGTCACATACAACCAAGCGGGTATTGCATGTGGTCCAACAAGTATATATATATAGAAGTCTTACCACACAAGTCAACAAAACATCAAGACACATTATTCTCACAATGTCCTCACACTGATAAGCCCATGCACTCATTTCATTAATGGAAATCGAAATTAAATAATATTAGCATTAACATAGACCCACAGAAGAAACAGTAAGATGTCTAAACAACATAGATAGGCACCATAAAACACATGCTGCATCCTTAGCTTGAGGACATACAAATACATTTCTCCATATCTCAACTTGGATTCTCAATCGATGGTTGGACTTTTCATAGACCAAACTAGGAATCCAGGGCTGGATGTACAAAGATTTTTAATTAAAAATCAGAAATTCTATCCAATAACAATATGCAATTAGCATTTTTTATGAGAAATCTACTAAAATGGATGTGGTAAAAGTGGGTGCAATTTCCACACTAACTACTACCGAATGGATTGGCATTTTGCGAAATAGCCTATGTCAGTCAGTCAGTCAATTATCTTTATTCGATTATTAAAAATCATAAAAGAACGAGCATTATTACATAGCCACATTTCATCAAAACACAAGGTAATTCATAATTATAACAAACATTCAATATTAAAAACTCTAAAACCACAATATACAAAGTGAGTTATACAGAAATGTTAAAAATATTAAAAAGACATTTTTTTAAAAAGATATTTTTAAAAAAAGGGGAATCAATGTTCAGGAATAAGGTGCCAATTTCCTGTACGATGCTTATTTATACGTGCTCCTGCAACTAAGAAGCTAGCAACATGGAAAGCTACTCTTACATTGGGACGGAGTTGCAGGTACATCAGGGCTGGTTTAACCTGGGTAAAACCTAAATTGCGCAAAATTGGAAACAAATATCTTTTTCTAATCTCAGTATAATGGCCGCAGAACATGGTAAAGTGAGTCGTATCCTGGGTGGAAAAGTGGTCACAGTCACATGGTTCGGCATTTTCGGGTCTATTCCATATTTTAAAATTACCCAGAATAAGATGGATCAGATCAAAACGAAATCTCGTAAAAAGGAAACGATGGTATGGTTTTGTTACCAGGAGGAGATACAGTTCCATTCCTGGAACAGATGTCAACAAACAGTGTTTCCTAACCATGGTTTTTTTTAGCTCTATGGCTTCCCTCTCCAAAACATATAAATTTGTCAGGGTATTTTTTACTATTTTAAGATCTTCCTGTCTTATCAAATCTGGGGATGAGAAAAGCTCCGGTCGACCGGCTAAAATTAGCTGCATTTGTACATATTTTACCCACTGGATGTTTTGGGCTCTGTCCAGGGCTAAACAGTCTTTTAAGATGATGTGATTTAATGTAAGCTCCTGGTTAAGCCAAGTTTTCAACCATCCTATAACTGGGGCTAGTTTTAAAATGTCAGTTATATAGCCCAATCCTAGCTCTGTGTGTATTACATAGGTGGAAGTCGATTGGGGGACAGAAAGCAGGGTTCTCAGAAATTTATTTTCTACTTTCTGGATTTTCTCATGGTTAGTGTACCCCCAGATAACAGAACCGTACTGGGCAACAGACAAACATTTAGCTTTGTAAACCTTTATAATGCTTTCCATGGGGCGGGCTCCCAGTTTTTTAGCGAAGCCAAGCAACCCTGCTGCCGCTCTTGCAACAGCGTTGCTTTTAACGGATTGCTGGGGGCCCCAAGTGCCCTTTTCATCAAAGGTCACCCCTAAGTAAGGAAAAGATGGAACTCTCCTGACCTCTTTCCCAGCACAGTAAAATGTTTTCGACTTTCTTTTCCTGCCTGCAGCTCCTACAATCATTACATGAGATTTGTCTGTGTTCGTTTTCATGTCCAACGAGGACATGAAATCCCCAAAAGATGAAAGGAGTTTATTTAGTGCCACTCCGGAGCGTGCCAAAAGAACTGCGTCATCCGCGTACAGGAGGACAGGTTTCTTTGTCTCACCTGCACGCGGGATATCGGTGTGGGATGCTGCCAAGACTACCTCAAGATCATTTATATAGAGAGTAAAGAGGAGGGGGGCAAGGATGCACCCTTGCCTGACCCCCCTCTCTGAGTTAAAGTGTCAAGTGCATCTCCCTTCCCTGGTCACTCTGACCGAGGTCGTAAGGTCCCTATGTAGCTCAGCCAGATAGCTAACCAAAGGGGGTCAATGCCCATAGTCAAGAGGACCCTCCACAGCTTAGCCCTGTTGACCAGGTCAAAAGCTGAGGAGAGGTCCATAAAGGCCATGTACAGAGAACCCCCCTTGGCAATTACATATTTGTTTATGATCAGTTCTAGTTTTAGGCACTGGTCTAAAGTTCCTCTTTTGGCTCTAAAACCGTATTGCGCGTCTGATAGGACACCCTTCCCTTCTAAAAAATGAGTCAATCTTCCTAAAAGGACTCTTCCCAAGATTTTAACGCTGGAATCAATGAGAGAGATTGGCCTATAACAGGCCGGATCTGTCCTCTGTCCCTTTTTAAAGATTGGAACTATCGTGGACTTGGCCCAACTAGTAGGAAAAATAAGATCCCTAGTAGCATTAAAAATGTTTGTGAGAATCTTAGCACTTAATTCAGGGGCACTCTTAAAAAAGTCTGCGGGAACCCCATCGGGGCCCGGTGCCTTTTTATAGAGTGTGTCATTAATTGCCTTTTTCACCTCCTCTAGACTAAAAGGAGAGATGGTAGTTACTACTTGTGTGAGAGGCATCTCACAGTCTGGAGTGGTATCGGGACAACTATAGATGTTACTAAAATGTGTCACCCACTGTTCGTCTGGTATGATGCAATCTGCTCTCTGATTTTCTAGTCCCACAAAGTATGGGTGGTTTATTATTGCCCAAAATTTGGCACTATCTCTCTGTATATCGGGCGATAATAAATCATTCCAGGCCTCCTTTTTAATCTCAGATTTCCTCACCCTGATAGCATAACTGTATTGTTTCCTCAGTGATGCTATCTGCTCTTTATCTCTAGGTTTATTTTTTAGAGCCTTTAGGAGGATTGAGTGAGCCTTGGAACAATTTGAGTCAAACCATTAGGGACACCTAGGCCTATTGGATTTTATCTTTACGGCCAGGTCTAAATTGACCTGACAGCAGATAACATTAAAAGCCTCTATCATGGTAGTACCAGAGTTATTGTTATCCAAACAAATGGCCACTTCCCCCTCAACTTTAGCCAGAGTGTCTTGTAAAAAGGGGATTGGGGTTACTTGATCCCACTTCAGTCTACGATTCTGATCTCTCGGGACTAATTCTGTCGCACATAAAACATCAATCTCCCTTTTTGCCAAGACTCCTTGTGGTATGGTCTCTAGAATCACAGGGTTATGGTCGCTAAAAACTGTAATTTCTACCTTATAGTTAATCACTTCAGGCAGAATACTAGAGGATAAAAAGATATAATCTATGATTGTGCCTGTATCATTACCCACATACGTTGGTAACCTCAGGCCTATAGGACAACTGTTTGATTCATAAAGATTAAAAGTGACTAGGAGCAATTCCAAAGCCTCTCCACGTGATGAGTGTTCGAAATGCGGTGGGGAGGAATAGAGGGAAGATTCCTCGTGTTCCGCGTGGCAATCCGTAGGGCATGGATGGATGTTAAAATCGCCCATAAGGATGATGTCATACCCATAGGCACTATTCTCACTGTAGGTAGACAGGAATTCCTCTAGAGTTACCAGATGCTCGTTTGGTGTTTGACTGACGGGAGAATTATAAAAATTAACAAGTAATATGGGCTGAGAGTTTGGTGTAGTTAGTTCTACCGCTAAACAATTCTTTGAATTAGATTTAATATGTCTTGACTTTCCTTGAATATCTAATGAAATGTATATAGCCAAGCCCCCCTTTGCCCTTCCTGCTTTACTAGGAACGGCAGGTACAATGAAATGAGAAAAGCCATCCAAAACTATTCTGTCTGACGTTTCCCAAGTTTCTTGAAAGGCAAGGACATCATAGGATCTAATTTTGTCCAGCCAATTCTTATCATTCTGTTTGGCTTTAAGACCAGCAATATTCCAGCTCATAATTCTACAGGGCCTAATACCTGCAGAATTCCGAACTGATGAACTGGAGGCAGGCTGGGAGCCCTCGCCAATACTGACTTGTCTAGGGGAAAGTCAATCGTTATGATCCACAAAAGATAACGGGGCATAGCGATTGAACAATTGAAGGGGTTGTGCAATAGAATTGTGCTGTACTGAATGGGAATGGTGAGTTGCTACATAAAACCTTGGGTCCTGGTCCCATCCAAGGTTCGAATCCCAATTTCTACCCCACCCCAGCGCAGGGGTCCTTGGATAAGTAACATTCTGCTGTTCACCGAAAAAAAACTTCAGGGTTAAGGGAACAACAGTGCCCTGTCTGCGTTGGGGAGGGAGTATATTAGCGAGAATATTTGGGAGGACGTCATGATTAGAGAAACTCACTGTCACACAGTCCCCTTTAAACTTTTTCTGCCGGTTTCCCAGCCAGGGGACCCTAGTTGCTGACTTGATTACGCTTGCCAGATGGTGCTTTCCCCCTGGTGCTAGCCGCATGTTACTGGTTAGCCAGTGTAAGGCCTTGCTTGTGAGAGAAGTCGGGGATTCTACTGTACCCCCTTCCAGAAGAGGCACGTTTGCTAAAACTAAAACCACTGGTGTGGCTTCTACTATGAACTGTAGGGGGTCCATTGAGTAAGCTTGTACTGGGGGGATATTGGCTAAAGGGATTCTGTCTGTTGTGATGTTAGCTAATGCAGGGCCTTCACTATCAACAGTCAATGTTGGTGGATGAGGTGGTGAATTCTCTTCTAACAATTGATTTCCTACGCCTTCACCTACAAACTCTCTAACAACATTTCCCCCTGCGTTATTACTCAAATTTGTGACTAGCGTAGTTATGTTTTCTATCCCTCCTGCAACCATAGTATGATGACCACCCAACTTCTTGACCTCCGCTTGCAGTTTATCAATTTTGGATATTAGGGGTTTAATAACAGCGTTGATTTTTAACTCCAGGAAATCAGCAATTTTTTCAAAAAGGGCGTCCTCACTTGTATGATTTAATTTTTCCTCAACAATGTTCGTTTGCTTAGACTTTGGGGTAGTTGCTCTCTTCCATCTTGTCCCTGATCGTAGCCCGCCCCGTTTTGATGAATTTTTGGTACATAGTCGTCTTGGCCTAGTGGCATTCTCTATAGGCGACTGCCCGTCAGATGAAACGCAAGTCTGTTTCTCCTGTTCCGAGCCAATGTCAATATCGCTCTCAGCCTCTACATTGGGTACCTCAGAGGCCAGGGCTATGTTAGCAGGTATGCCACTTGTTTCCTGAGAAATGGGGCCACTAGTTATGACCACATGATGGGCTTCCTGCAGTATGGTATCGTCGATCAGAGAGGATGCAGATGGGGACAGACATCGTAAGTCTGGGGATTGACTCAGCCCCAGAGAGTCTCTCCTATGCATGTTTATCTTTTTGACAGTCTGGACGAGATAATTGTCAATAGTGTTTAGCGGGACTTCCTCAGGTTTTTTAGGCATGTTTCAGAATACACACAGACTCTCAAATGTACGTATAAAATATCAAATAGCAAAGTCTTAAAGCAGTAAGTCTTACTTGAGATATGGGCCACAAGAAATTTCCTGCTGCGTTTCTGGCCCTGCCCCTGCCTCCTCCTGCCGATGAGGGCCATAGAGGGCCCGCCCTTTGCCCGGGCTTCGCCCCGAGCGTCCCGCGAAGCGGGTTCCTGTGGCGCTTATGTGCGCCTCTTGGCGCCCTCGCGGTGTCACAAGGTGCGCCGCCGCGTAGGCTGCCGGGAGTTGTAGTCCCGGAGCGGCGACGCGTGTAGTCTGCTGCAAAGTGACTCTTGGCGGTGTCGGCGTGCTTCTGCGGTGTCTGGCTGCCTTACAATGACTCCTGGCGGTGGCGGCGTCTGGCGGCGTCTGGCAGGTAGGTTTTGTTTTGTTTCCCCCGCTCCGTCGGTTCCTGTGGCGCTTATGTGCGCCTCCTGGCGCCCTCGCGGTGTCACAAGGCGCGCCGCCGCGTAGGCTGCCGGGAGTTGTAGTCCCGGAGCGGCGACGCGTGTAGTCTGCTGCAAAGTGACTCTTGGCGGTGTCGGCGTGCTTCTGCGGTGCCTGGCTGCCTTACAATGACTCCTGGCGGTGGCGGCGTCTGGCGGCGTCTGGCAGGTAGGTTTTGTTTCGTTTCCCCCGCTCCGCCGGTTCCTGTGGCGCTTATGTGCGCCTCCTGGCGCCCTCGCGGTGTCACAAGGCGCGCCGCCGCGTAGGCTGCCGGGAGTTGTAGTCCCGGAGCGGCGACGCGTGTAGTCTGCTGCAAAGTGACTCTTGGCGGTGTCGGCGTGCTTCTGCGGTGCCTGGCTGCCTTACAATGACTCCTGGCGGTGGCGGCGTCTGGCGGCGTCTGGCAGGTAGGTTTTGTTTCGTTTCCCAATAGCCTATGTATTAATAGGTTGAATCAGAAAATATTCGAAATGGTTCGCAATTTGCCCTTCCTCATTAATATGTGTGCGGTAGGTCACACATTAAGACTCACTCCTATTGGTTAGAGTCACAGGTATGATGGCCTGCGAGGGTCCACAGACCATCATGTCTCTGATTGCTTTTAATCAAAGCAGTCTTTTAAAACAGAGTATTTTAACTAATAGGAAAACCGAAGCTACCATAGGGCTAAGCACAAGTTTATGTTGTGACTTTTGTGGTTCACCATTACAGGGACTTTGATTATTTGAGGTGGGTTCTCACCTCCACACCTACTACTCCAATTTCTTACATACATCATTTAAAAGCCATTACAATCAGCACTCCTGCTTATCTTGCTTGCTCTCTCTGGTGGTTCTCCAGGGCACCATTAGACAACAGATTAGGAATTATGAAAAATAAAAACCTAAACAGCAGCTCTTTTGCATTTATATTCCCAGGATCTGGAACAACATCCCTGTATTTATCATGACTGCCCAATGATGCTCGCTTTTAGAAACAGTTGAAGACTCATCTTTTTACAGAACACATCACCATGCATTAACCATATTAACCATCCACAACCCAGGTTCCCCTCCTATCACTCATTGATATTATGCTTGTCTTTGACCATGTTCAGTGCTCGGCTGTCTTTTGACTAGGGTTGTGCTATAGAAATACCATATACATACATACAAACATGCAGTGGCATCTCTCTGGGGGTATTTGGGATATGACTCACCCCAAATAAATGTGTTCTTGGCTTGGAAATTAGCTCTCAGGGCCCTGAGTCAGGTCTGCTAGGTCTGCGTCGGTTTTTCACATTGTGCCCCAGCAGTGAAAGACAAAACTGTCAACTTTGATGTGAAACAGATAACCTGGAAACAGTAGTACCTTGTACAAATTGGGTGGTCCTAGGCAAACATTTCACTTAACAGGGACACGTGTTCTTGATTATCACATATGACAGCACTTTTGTATACTTGAGCTCACGATGTGCATTGTACAAGCACCTCTTAGTTTTGATTTAATAGACTATAATGTTGCTTCATCTATAATAAGAACCTATGCCTTGTTTAGGTTTTGCATGACTATTGACTTTCCGCTTAGTTAACTAATGGCATTGTTGTTAGAGGGGGAGTATTGTTTCTAGGGTCATGTTTAAAAACTATCACTTTTAATAAATGTCTGTCTATGCAGTGAGTTAATCTGATGTCCTAAGGTGTAACTTCAGGATGTTGGAGAAGATGTCCTATATTCTACATTGTGTTTGTTGCACAATATACACAACAAGCATTTTAATGGCTTGACCAGAGCATGGACTTTACAAGCCAAGTCAAATCTTTGGCTCGGCTCTAGATCAGCTTGCCTCACTAATTTGCTGGCCCACCCACTTCTAATTGTGATTTGAGCTTAGTACATTGGGCCTTTAGTCACTTGACATCCTGATTTGTAAAATGTGAGGCATGGAAACAGTGAGCCTTGCCTGCATGCACCAATTTGACAACTCTACCTTCAAGACTTCTCGTACCAGAGTTGAAAAATAGGGCATGCAATGAAAAAAAACCATTTAAAATAAGTGATCCCAAAGCAGGAACTCCAGGTCGTTGTGCTGTATGTGATCATAGTCATCAGTTCCCAGGGAGACAGGCCTAGATAGAATGGACAAGGGCAAAGCTTCAGGAGGGTGTTTGGGGTGTGACACACTCCAAATGTATTCTTGACTTGATAAACTTGGTAGGTGGGACAGAATCTGGTCTGCTATGTCTCTGTCAGTTTTTGTTTGCTGACCTATTTTCATTAAGAGCTTTTAACTTGGTAATTTACTTTAACATATAGAACCCATAAAAGTACTCCTCGAATGGGTGCAAATGTACTACTTTTTTGAATACACAAACATTGGCAGAAGTAAGCTTGTCTAAGGTTCCTAGGCATACTGCCAGCAATCAAAAACCCAAAAGGTGACAGGAGGAATGCTTGTTAATAGTCTAATAAGACGCTTTGGGTAGCTTTTCAACCCATCTTTTTTCACCCACTCTGCCATTCAAGACAGAGGCAACACCTAATGCAAATCAGAACTGACCCTATTCCTCATGGAAACAGTTCATCCCGAACCTTGATCATCCTACTTCTCCACCCTGTGGCCCACTGCTTTTTTTGGGAGAAATTTGAGATTCACACCACCCACCCAAATCTCATTGACTGAGCTGTGCTCCTGGAAGCAGGCTTTTCTACAACATGAGCCTTGCAAAACATCTGTACTTGGCTAGTTAATCTTACAATGCATACAGATCATGTATGTGCAATTCCTTGTTCTCTAAGCTCTGACTCTATCAGGGACCTAGGAACCTGACACTTTCCTCTCACTCCCTGGGCCTGATTTCCCATTATATATTCATCACATAGGACCTTATTATGACTTTGGTGGTGTTGATTTTTAACGGGGTAACCCACGAAAACTTGCCCGACCTGGGTCAGTATTACAGTACATTAGAAAGGCGGTCGCGGTACCCACTTTATTGAGTGAACAAAGAAAAAACATTCACCACTCTTGCTTTTCTATGATGCTCAAATCAGATTTACCCCTTCACTGCGGCGGCTGTTCCGCCGCAGTGCTAAGGGGGCGGGGTGGAAATGCGGCGGGCGCATGCTGGTGACGGAACCGCTCCGTCACCAGTGTCGGTTGCGCTGTGCTTATGACGGAGCGGTTCCGTCATGGCCCCGCCCGCTCAATAGAATGCTCAGCGCAGGCGCGGAATTCGCGCCGCGCATGAGCGTCGGGCGGGCCATGACGGAACCGCTCTGTCATCAGCACAGCGCCACCGGGGCTGATGACGGAGCGGTTCCGTCATCAGCAGGGGAGGGGTTAATTCTAAAATCGAAAGGCATTGGATGTAATTCAAAATCAAAGCATTTCCTAATGGCAACACAGTTGCTCCAACAAATAGCAGTGCAGTAAATATTTACAGTGCTCTTGGTGTAGGGGGAGAATAAGAAAATGTTGGGTAGATGGTGGTGAGTATGTGAGTAAAGGACAGGGAAAAGGTATAGTGACATATATACATAATGTGTACATAAAATAGGACCTGTCCGGCCTAGCACAGGTTAATTGTTCCTGAGTGTATACATAGCTCTAATGCACATATTTATTATAAAGGTCTATCCTTAGAGCTTGTAGTGGGGTTGTATGTTGTCAACGTTTCGACCCCTAAGATTGATGGTAAATTCAGTCCTCACTTTGGGGTCTTCATCAGGACAAGGCTGAGAAGAGCACTTATGGCAACAGCAAGGTAACTGTGCGCTCAAGAAATATAGAGCTCAATCGTAGCTCTACGTCAAAGATGGCAACTGTTGAGGTATATAAATCTCCTGCAGAGGGGAACAAATCCAAACTGTATCTCATCGACGGCCATCCAGCTCTCGAAACATAGGGCCTCATTATGACTTTGGTGGTGAAGGAGCAGGTGGCCCCCCAGCACCCCACTCCCGCACCACCAAAGAATTAAAGAGACTGCCCACTGGATTCCGACAGGTATACAGGTCGGAGAGGTCCTGCGGTGGCTGGCCCATGGCGGTGCCTGTTTAAAGGCTCATAGGAGAGCCGTAACAGGCACCACAACAGGAACACCACTGCAGCCTTCAGCAGGGCATGGACTGTCAATTCTATGCCCTACAGGAACTGGGGGTGAATGCAGATAGGAAGGCAGACATGTGAATCCCTGCATGCATACCCTGGCGAAGACGCAACAGGGGACCCTGGTGAGACCACTCTGTTTCCTCTCCGACACACTTTTCTTGCTGGGCTAACTGCCATGAAAACCATGGTAGAGAAGAATCTTGTAATATGCTTAGTGGGGCTGCTGCATCCCCACTAAGCATGTTGCAGCCTTAAGACTGCTGCATCACCACCTGGGGTTTCTGATCCCTGCCGGTTGTGGTGGGTCAATATGGTACAACTGCCAAGTCGTAATGGGGCGGTCGGACCACCGACTACGGCAGTCCGATGGACAGCTGTAGTCAGAATAAGGCCCATAGTCTTCACAGATGCAGTACATATCTACTAAGTTATAGTTCTTTCATTTATCCACTACACTTTCCAGCTCTACTAGACTAATTTTACCTATGTCCCCCATGACACTATATCACTTTAATGTCAACATGTGCTTGCTTTGGCTGTTGAACACCTTGTATATCTGATGTGCAGATTTATGTTCTCATTGTTCAAGATGATTATAAATGTACGGCCATATTTATGACCCAGTTTGCGTCAGCACCGCAAATCTTAAGTCATATTTTTTAAGCCGCGCAAAACCACTTTTTGTGGCTATTAAAATCTAGAGTAACGCAACGCAGAGCAAATTGCTGCGTTTCATTACTCTGGCCCGGGAAGGCGTTCCATGGGCATTGCGTGAGAGTTCCCAAGCAACTCCCATAGTTTTTGACGAATTTAGAGAGTTACTTGAACTGGTAAACTTGGGAATGAGCCAAAAACATACGCGTCCCCAGGTGAGGAGGAAAGAGGAGAAATGTCGTTATTTATCCTTGTTATTTCCTCATTCTGCAGCACACGTAGAAAGAGGAATTTGCTTCTCGGATTGGTTTTGTGCAGGAAGGTGTACCTTCCTTTACAAAAACATCCTGTCTGCAAAGTAGGCACCATTGCACCATGGTGCCAGGGTGCCTGCGTTGGTGCTAGGTGGCCAAATCAGCAGCAGCACAGGAAAAAGTACAGGAATGCATTGTATTATTTTAAATACAACGCATTCCTGCACTTTTCCTGTAACGCAGTGCAGTGTAGTGCAGCAAGGCGACTTACTGCACTGCGTTACATTACTTGTCATAAATATGGCCCGTAATTGACTATTTGCAGCAAAAATATGAATTTGTATGCTGCATGTGCAACTTATTTCTATGTCATTCTCTGTATACGATTCTTGGAAACCTTGCTGCCACCATTGTCGTACGGTACTACTGTTACCTTGTATGTTTTGTTGTAACTATACAATGCAGGCTGTCAGTTTTGCATTCTGAGGGGCTGTCACTATTTCTTTCTGTACATCACTCTGAAACCTAGTTGGGTGGAGTTTGCCTTGTATAAGATGAGTGAATAATCAAAACATAAGCTAACTTCAGGAAGGTCTGGCTTTAATAGGTCGATGTAAGCCCAAAGCCTGGAGGCGCTCTTCTAGGGTAGGGAAAACCATAGTACCTTCTAAACACCTTCTTTACTATCCACCTGGAGAATGCACTGCCTGTTGAGTATTTCCACTGTGGCACTGACATTAATATTGGACCTTGGATAAAGTGATCCTTTGCTGCCCCCTCGTGTGTATATTCAAAAAAGATGTTCCTTTGAGACAAATAGTTAATGCAAGTGAAAAAATATAAATAAACGTATATTTCTCTCGATTTTTACCTCACCTCTATTGTTCCTTTTTGTCATGCTATCAGATATTCGTGGTCTGCATCTAGATTACTGAGGTAATGTTGACTTTAACATTAATGTTGTATTAAGAGAATAAGGAAGAACATGCTACCAGATTGCATATGATTTGGTCTCATGGGTTGCATTGAATTGTTAAACCAATTTTTTTTTTTAAATGTATGGTCAGCGTTCAACATTAGATTAGATTGCTGTGCTCCACTTCTTTGTAGAGCGTGAAGATGAATTCCCAAAAATATATTATAGGTAATATAAAAAATATATATACATTACTTTGTGTTAACAAGAAACTATTTTGAAAAAGCACTCCCCAGTAAAGGTGTTTTAGGAACAAAATTTTGCCCGCAAGCCAAAATTTAGCAGACATTTTTTCTGTAATTTATTTTTTTTAGATTTTACAAAGTTCGTGAAATTGTAGGAGATTGTGAATTTTTAAGAAACGTCATATTGTTCCAAACGAAAAACCTTGCCCCCCCTCCCCCACAGCATTATAATAAAAATGTTGCTTGAAATGTCTACAGTGCTAAGGAAATCCTGTTTGCCAAGAAGAACAGAGTCTGTCACACGCTGTTTGGTGATTTTTAATACCGGTTCAGCCATAAGAGACATGAGCATTTTCTTTTTTATCATACGTCCCATTTTTTCATTTGTATTGCTTTTCATGCAACCCAGTCCTTTTGCTGGGCTATACCAAATGGTTGCATTGTGGCTAAGAAAGAAAAGGAAAGGAACCAGAGGGATGTCCGTTTTTATTAATTGATCTTGGGATGTAGTTTCAATACCTACTGCCTGTATTGGACTCGTGAACTTAAAACAGCTGCAAACATCAGAGTGCATTGGAGATATCTCAATCGTGGATATATTAAGATTGCCAGGGCCTGGATATTTACCATCAGTGCAGTGCTACATACAGCAACTTTTCAGGCAAAGCATGCCATCTAAAGGCGTCAAATTATGACGATTAAAAAGGCATTGGCCTTAAATAACAAATTATTTTGCTGCCCTCTAGTGCATATTCAGTAAACTTTCGGGCAGATTTACAAGCCTTTGCGCCTCTTTTGCGCCGCTGTTGCGTCACTTTTGTGACGCAGCGGCAGCGCTAAAGATGCACCATGGTGCGGGGTATTAACAATGTGACGCATCTGGTAGATGCGTCACGTTGTAAAGCCCTGCGCCATAAGGAGGCGTTCCTGCACAGGGGTGGGCGTTCCTGCGCAGGAACGCCTCCTAAAAGTGGCTGAGTGAAATCTACAAGATTTCACTCAGTCACTTTTAGGCCAATGCTGCGTCAAAACTCTGCGCCTGCTTGAAGCAGGCGTAAGGATTGACACAGCATTTGAAGAATAGGGCACCCTAGAGCCTTGCTGGAGCTACGTTGCACTTGCGACGCAACTCCAGCAATGCGCCACTTTTACGGCACAGATGCGTGACGCATCTGTGCCGTTTTTGCCTCATGGTGCGCCGCATTGTAAATGCGGCGCATCCATTGTGGCGGAGGCATGGCGCACAATAAGTGGCACATCCCTGCTGATATGCAGGGATGCGCCACTTATTGTAAATATGCCCCTTATTTTTTAACTTTACCACACCGTCCTGTACCTAAAATGTTTGGGGGCAGATTTATGAGGCCCTTGCGCCTCTTTGCGCCGCAATTGCATCACTTTATTTGACGCAACGGCGGCGCAAACAATGCGCCCTATTTACAATGTGACGCATCTAGGAGATGCGTCACGTTGTAAAGCCCTGCGCCATAAGGAGGCGTTCCTGCGCATGGGGGGGGGGCGTTCCTGCGCAGGAACGCCTCCTGAAAGTGGCTGAGTGAAATCTATAAGATTTCACTCAATCACTTTCAGGCCAATGCTGCGTCAAAACCCTGCGCCTGCTTGAAGCAGGCGTAGGTCTTGACGCAGCATTGTGAAGATGGGGCACCCCCGAGCCTTGCTGGAGCTGCGTCGCGCATGCGACGCAACTCCAGCAATGCGCCACCTTTACGGCACAGATGCGTCACGCATCTGTGCCGTTTTTGCTCCATGGTGCGCCGCATTATAAATGCGGCGCACCATGGGTGGCGGAGCTGTGGCGCACTGTAGCGCACATTAACTGGCGCATCCCTGGGGATGCGCCAGTTAACATAAATCTTCCCCTTGGTATTTCCCGGTGATGCAGTTTAGTATTGCAATGATTATTGCTAGTTGAGTAATACTGGCTTTAATATCTTTATTTACATGAACTTCTTCTAGAGCCTCCAAGTTAGTAGAGATAGTAGTATTTTTTGTAGCGAGTCGTCTGTTATCTAGCACCAAGTTTGATGAGCGAATATTCTTTGTTGCACAGTAATTGAGTCAGGAAGCACATTAATGTAGACAGAACCATTGCTCTGCAGACTCACCAGTGGTAGTAATATGTGGCACTGTAATGCACTCATTTATGAATGAGTATTCTGCGACATGGTGTTTGATTCACCGGCTTTCTGTGGCACAGTTTTGTCAGGTACTCTGCAGCAAATAGCCTTTGAGACAGGCACTGCATATAAAAAATAAAATTCCGGAGATTTAAATAGCGAGAACTTGACGGGAAGGTATCAGGTATCAGAGCGCTTTGCAAGAGCACCAGTTGTGTTACACAAGGACACATTCATTTTTGTTAGGCACAGGGGCCCTTTTTAGGTTTCGACCTGGCGATCTGCGCAAGCAGTTCGCGCAGGTGAAATCTTTTGTTTACCATATAGACTATTGGAACGTCCCCCACCTCCCATTGGCTAGCTCCATAAATGGAGGCTAGCCATTGGGAGCCGGATCTGTCCGTCAAGGCCGGACCAGATTCGGGGGCGTTCCCGCGATTTTTTCCCTCTCCGCCTCTGCGATGTCGTCATCGCGGCGGTGGGCGGAGCTTCGTTTTTTTTTCCTTCTGTGTTTGTTTTGGTCATTCCATGCGAGGAAGCCCAGGTGAGTGCTTGTTTTTTAGTGGTGGAGCACGTGAATTCAGTGTACGTTAGTTAAAAATACATGATGAAGACACAGGCCACGATCTGGCTGTTCATCAAGTGCATGGGCGCTAAAACTAATTTTTGCCCCTTTATTTGTAGTGAGGACTACGCAGTGGTTTGTCTGATGTGAAATTGCTCGGCTGATCCCCTTTGTTGCAGCATGCATAAATTTTCATTCTTTCAGTTCGACTTTACAGTCCGTTTAAATAATGTCCTTAAAACTGCGGGTGTTCAGTACCCAAACGGCCTAAATAGACTCGTATGGGCTAAGCATCTCGTGCCCCTCGTGAGACACTTGTAAAACTGCTCATAAGATTTGCAACAGGGAGTTTTTTCATGGTTTGGCATTTTTCGTAATGCATTACAGTTGAATTTATATAGCGCTTCATATCCTAACCGCACTGCAAAGCGCTGAAGAGCATCATAGAGAGTGCAGAGTGGAGAGTGCATGGGGAGTGGAGAGTGCATGGGGAGTGCAGAGTGCATGGGGAGTGCAGAGTGCATGGAGAGTGCATAGGGAGTGGAGAGTGCATAGGGAGTGGAGAGTGCATAGGGAGTGGATAGTGCATAGGGAGTGGAGAGTGCATAGGGAGTGGAGAGTGCATAGAGAGTGCAGAGTGCATAGAGAGTGCAGAGTGCATAGAGAGTGCAGAGTGCATAGAGAGTGCAGAGTGGAGAGTGCATAGGGAGTGCACAGGGAGTGGAGAGTGCACAGGGAGTGGAGAGTGCACAGGGAGTGGAGAGTGCATAGGGAGTGGAGAGTGCATAGGGAGTGGAGAGTGCATTGGGAGTGCAGAGTGGAGAGTGCATAGGGAGTGCAGAGTGGAGAGTGCATAGGGAGTGGAGAGTGCATAGGGAGTGGAGAGTGCATAGGGAGTGGAGAGTGCATAGGGAGTGGAGAGTGCATAGGGAGTGGAGAGTGCATAGGGAGTGGAGAGTGCACAGGGAGTGGAGAGTGCACAGGGAGTGGAGAGTGCATAGGGAATGGAGAGTGCATAGGGAATGGAGAGTGCATAGAGAGTGGATAGTGCATAGAGAGTGCAGAGTGGAGAGTGCATAGGGAGTGGAGAGTGCATAGGGAGTGGAGAGTGCATAGGGAGTGGAGAGTGCATAGGGAGTGGAGAGTGCATAGGGAGTGGAGAGTGCATAGGGAATGGAGAGTGCATAGAGAGTGGAGAGTGCATAGAGAGTGGAGAGTGCATAGAGAGTGCAGAGTGGAGAGTGCATAGGGAGTGGAGAGTGCATAGGGAGTGGAGAGTGCATAGGGAGTGAGAGTGCATAGGGAGTGGAGAGTGCATAGTGCATAGGGACTGCAGAGTGCATAGGGAGTGCAGAGTAGGGAGTGGAGAGTGCATAGGGAGTGGAGAGTGCATAGGGAGTGGAGAGTGCATAGGGAGTGGAGAGTGCATAGGGAGTGGAGAGTGCATAGGGAGTGGAGAGTGCATAGGGAGTGGAGAGTGCATAGGGAGTGGAGAGTGCATAGGGAGTGGAGAGTGCATAGGGAATGGAGAGTGCATAGAGAGTGGAGAGTGCATAGAGAGTGGAGAGTGCATAGAGAGTGCAGAGTGGAGAGGAGAGTGCATAGGGAGTGGAGAGTGCATAGGGAGTGGAGAGTGCATAGGGAGTGGAGAGTGCATAGGGAGTGGAGAGTGCATAGGGAGTGGAGAGTGCATAGAGAGTGGAGAGTGGAGAGTGCATAGAGAGTGCATAGGGAGTGGAGAGTGCATAGGGAGTGGAGAGTGCATAGGGAGTGGAGAGTGCATAGGGAGTGGAGAGTGCATAGGGAGTGGAGAGTGCATAGTGCATAGGGACTGCAGAGTGCATAGGAAGTGCAGAGTGGGGAGTGGAGGGTGCATAGGGAGTGGAGAGTGCATAGGGAGTGGAGAGTGCATAGGGAGTGCAGAGTGGAGAGTGCATAGGGAGTGCAGAGTGGAGA
The DNA here is from genome assembly GCF_964261635.1 of Lissotriton helveticus. NCBI lineage: Eukaryota > Metazoa > Chordata > Amphibia > Caudata > Salamandridae > Lissotriton > Lissotriton helveticus. Next base: position 331,253,255 of record NC_136068.1, on the reverse strand, counting down.
GTGCATAGGGAGTGCAGAGTGGAGAGTGCATAGGGAGTGCATAGGGAGTGCAGAGTGCATAGGGAGTGCAGAGTGCATAGGGAGTGCAGAGTGGAGAGTGCATAGGGAGTGCAGAGTGCATAGGGAGTGCAGAGTGGAGAGTGCATAGGGAGTGCAGAGTGTATAGGGAGTGAAGAGTGGAGAGTGCATAGGGAGTGGAGAGTGCATAGGGAGTGGAGAGTGGAGAGTGCATAGGGAGTGGAGAGTGCATAGGGAGTGGAGAGTGCATTGGGAGTGGAGAGTGCATAGGGAGTGGAGAGTGCATAGGGAGTGGAGAGTGCATAGGGAGTGGAGAGTGCATAGGGAGTGGAGAGTGCATAGGGAGTGGAGAGTGCATAGGGAGTGGAGAGTGCATAGGGAGTGGAGAGTGGAGAGTGCATAGGGAGTGCAGAGTGCATAGGGAGTGCAGAGTGGATAGAGAGTGGAGAGTGCATAGGGAGTGGAGAGTGCATAGGGAGTGGAGAGTGCATAGGGAGTGGAGAGTGCATAGGGAGTGCAGAGTGCATAGGGAATGGAGAGTGCATAGAGAGTGGAGAGTGCATAGAGAGTGCAGAGTGGAGAGTGCATAGGGAGTGGAGAGTGCATAGGGAGTGGAGAGTGCATAGGGAGTGGAGAGTGCATAGGGAGTGGAGAGTGCATAGAGAGTGGAGAGTGCATAGAGAGTGGAGAGTGCATAGAGAGTGGAGAGTGCATAGAGAGTGCAGAGTGGAGAGTGCATAGGGAGTGGAGAGTGCATAGGGAGTGGAGAGTGCATAGGGAGTGGAGAGTGCATAGGGAGTGGAGAGTGCATAGGGAGTGGAGAGTGCATAGGGAGTGGAGAGTGCATAGGGAGTGCAGAGTGGAGAGTGCATAGGGAGTGCAGAGTGCATAGGGAGTGCAGAGTGCATAGGGAGTGCAGAGTGCATAGGGAGTGCAGAGTGCATAGGGAGTGCAGAGTGCATAGGGAGTGCAGAGTGGAGAGTGCATAGGGAGTGCAGAGTGCATAGGGAGTGCAGAGTGGAGAGTGCATAGGGAGTGCAGAGTGCATAGGGAGTGGAGAGTGCATAGAGAGTGCAGAGTGCATAGGGAGTGCAGAGTGCATAGGGAGTGCAGAGTGCATAGGGAGTGCAGAGTGGAGAGTGCATAGGGAGTGCAGAGTGCATAGGGAGTGCAGAGTGGAGAGTGCATAGGGAGTGGAGAGTGCATAGGGAGTGGAGAGTGCATAGGGAGTGGAGAGTGCATAGGGAGTGCAGAGTGGAGAGTGCATAGGGAGTGAAGAGTGCATAGGGAGTGAAGAGTGCATAGGGAGTGAAGAGTGCATAGGGAGTGCAGAGTGCATAGGGAGTGCAGAGTGCATAGGGAGTGCAGAGTGCATAGGGAGTGCAGAGTGCATAGGGAGTGCAGAGTGCATAGGGAGTGCAGAGTGCATAGGGAGTGCAGAGTGCATAGGGAGTGCAGAGTGGAGAGTGCATAGGGAGTGCAGAGTGGAGAGTGCATAGGGAGTGCAGAGTGGATAGGGAGTGGAGAGTGCATAGGGAGTGCAGAGTGCATAGGGAGTGCAGAGTGGAGAGTGCATAGGAAGTGCAGAGTGGATAGAGAGTGGAGAGTGCATCCCCTCTACTTCTCTTCTATGGACACTTGTACTTCTTCTACTTCTCCACCAGCACAGTGTGTGTTTCCACTCGCCCGTGGCACTGGAGACTGAAGCACATCCTTCTTAGGGTGACAACCGTCTAGCTGGTCATTATGGACACTCTTTCCAGTTCTGTACTTTTATGTGATCACACTATGCATTATGGGGGGTGTAGTGTTGTTTTGATTCCATTAGAACACAGCTGAAAACAATGATTTGTAGATAAAAACTCTAGTCCCACTAAATCTTGGAAGTGCTTATTCACACACACACATGCATGCACGCACATATGCAAACACACTCTCTCTCCCTCAACAGGTGCACTACCTCCTCACAAGCACGGACAGCAAGCGTCGCCTTAATGTGCCACCCCAGCACGGTTTAACCCCCTCAGCTGTCAATTGGCCGTCTGTCACGTGACATCTGCAGACCAGACTCTGAATTTCTTCAGTGAAATCCAGTAGGGTACAATAGGTCTTACATTTGCACGAGATTAAGCTGTTGGCAATGTAAATGACAATGCCATTTATTTATCTGTTTTCAAAACCAACACATAAATAAAAATTTTGTCATTTACAATGCCAATAGCTCTAACTTTGGCAAAGGCGAAACCGTTGCATTGTAAATGCTTGTTTATAAAGGTCTTTAAAATGGGAAAAAGTGACGTACTAGTGGCGCAAGGCCTTCATAAATGAGGACCAGGGAGATTAAGTGGTTTGTCCAGAATCACAAGGTGTTTTTTTGTTTTTATAAATGATTTTTCTTAATGTTAGTAAAGTAACATCCAAAACATTTGCATGACAATTGAAGCATACTGTTAACATTGTAGATTAGCAATAACATTGAATGGGATAGGTAGGGGCATAAGGAAACACTCAGTCAAATAAAGAATCACAGGATGTTGAGCGTCATTGCCGAAACTCAAATTTGGTTCCCGAGATACTCTCCTACACTCACCGATGAACACTCAATTTTTGCTTGTTGAACACTTTCTTCAACACAGTTCTGCCTGTAGACTGATGTGGTACATATGGAAGGTGGAGCTGAGGGATGATTGTATTTTTTAAGGCTAGGAACAATCTGATTTCCACGCAAAAGTTCTGTGGATCTGCCCAGTTGCAGCCGATAACCTTACTTATAAGTGATTCATTGACACAATTCCCAGAGACCCTTTCTACACTAAGGCAGAGGAGCGTTACCCCACTGCTTCAAATCAGTGAAAGAAAGAACAAATACAATTGAAAATAACTCAAGGTTATAATCATTGTATTTGTTCCTGCTGCATAGCTTTGCGGGTTGGGCAGGGCTGCTCTGCTCTCAGAGCAGGGGAGAGAGTGGATTGCCTATCGGGCTGGTCAAACAGTCATGCGCACTTTGCACATTCACCATGCAGGCTGCATTACAGCCTGCATGGAGAACATGCCCAAGCCCCCATTCCCTGGCTGAGTGCAGATCTGTGGCGCTCAGACCAATCACAACGCTGCATTCCAGCATTGTGATTGGCTTAGAGGAGGGAGCCTGGCTGCTTCCTGTTCTGGCCCCGGAGAGACTAAGACGATGAGGTGGAGAGCGGGAGAACATTGAGGAGTTATGTTTCTTTTTTTTTTCTTTACATTTATCCATGTCTGCCCCCACCCCTCCAGCCCGCTCCATGCTGGCCACAACTGGTAATGGCATAAGTTTGGAAATTCACAGAAGAAGTGTGTTGTAGCCACAACATGAGACAGGAAGTGGTGTGTGGATAACAAGCTTTATTAAACATCAGCAACAGGACATCAGCGCGCCCGCCGCCTGCAGTCAGCCTGTGAGAACTGACAGCTGGCATCCGGCGCTCAGCATAGAACCTTCGGCATTCCAGCATTCCACGGCGGTGCGTGGAGCGGAATGACGTCACAACATACCCCCCTTTCCTCTACACGCAGGTAGGGAATAAAAAGGAAAACACTAGGAAGGAAAGGCATGTAAATGTCAGAAGCATAGAACATAACAATAAATCATCCGACAATGAAGTCATGCAAATGCTGAGGGGTTCTCCTGGCCCGTAAGGGTCTCTGATAGGATTGAGCTCTATGGAGATCAGGTGAGTCATCATTTGTGTTAAATGGCCTTTGACTATTGCTCAAGTTATCCCCACCAGGGCCTGGTGCCCTCACTCCTACACCTGTGCGAGCACTGTTGAGCAATTGACTGTCATGAGCCAACATGTACCCAGAACATGAATTCTTGGTAACCACTTTACTAACCACGCTTTTGGGAACTTGATCTTGTGAGCAGTACTTTGCTACCCTACGTAGGTTCCACTTTTCACCATTCTCTAACACAACATAGAATGGATGTGCTTCCTTTACCTGGAAGGGTCCTCGAAATTTGCATAAGCCTCTTACCCAGCGTCCGGAACGGACCTTGACCCAGTCACCAGCAATTATGCTGGACACATTCTTTTCCTTCTAGTGCACTCTACAGAAAGCATGCTCAGGAATGCTCACATTACATCCATTCTCTTTCTTTCCTTCAACCAATTCTCTGATCCATGGAGGCACCAGTTTGGAAGCTGGTTTCCTACCTCGCATGGCGACAAAGGGAATAGCTCCTGTTTTTGCATTTTCTGTCGTGGGATAGGCCCATACCACCTCGCCCAGAGTCTCCTCAATGTCAAGATTATTGGGTATTGCCAAACTTATCGCGCCCTTGATCATGCGATTGGCTCACTCGACAATCCCATTGGATTGCGGGTTGTACAAAGTCGTGAACGTGTGTTTAATGCCACACTCACTCAGAAATCCTCTCATCTCACCAGAAGTTAGCTGAGTCCCGTTGTCCGTGATAAGGACAGCGGGATGACCCTCCTACTTGAAAATCATACGCAAAACCTTAATGGTAGTTCGAGTGGTTATTTCAGGGAGTAGGTAGACTATGAGCCACCGAGTATGAACATCCATTACTACTAACCCAAATCTTTTGCTGGGGTGAACACCCGGCATAGGCCCAATGAAATCAAGGCATATGCTGTGCCACACTACACCTGGGTCATGGATGGAATTTGGGACAGATTGGGGTCCCACCTTGAGTCGCTTCTCACTTTCGCAGCACTCACTGCACCTCTCTACCCAATCGACCACCTCACCATCCATACCAGGCCACCAAAATTCATTCCTCAACCGTTTCCTCGTAATGGTTTGGTCCAGATGCCCTTCATGCGCCAAGTCAAAGAGTCTTTTCCGAATTTCAAATGGGGGAATTATTTTGTCTCCACGCACGATGACCTGACCAGCAACGATTTACAATTCATCAATGACTGCATTAAAAGGTCTGATGCTGATGGGCAAAGTGCTCTCCCTATGTCTACCTTTGGAAATGAGATTCATAACATTCTTTAGTACCTCATCCTTAGACATAGCTTCCACCCACTCTTTCTTACTGTCTGCGCCGCTACTCCACTGAACTACATCTTCGACACTGGCGATGGCCCCTTCACTTTCTTTTTTAGATACACCTGTCCTGTCTACATCCTCCCAATTCAAGGACAGTCGTGACATGCAGTCAGCCTGTACATTGCGCCAACCTGAAATAAACTCAAGATCAAAATTGTATTCTTGTAGTCTAGAGGCCAACCTTGCTAGTCTGGCTGACCCCTTTCCTGTTCCACCTGGTGAGAGTATCTTCAACAATGGTTTATGGTCAGTGCGGAGTTTGAATCTACGCCCCCACACATACATCCTGAAATACTCCACACCCCAAGCGGCTGCCAGGGTCTCCTTTTCTATCACAGAGTAACAGCGCTCAGTGGTAGTCAGAGTACGAGAAGCGAACGCCACTGTTTTCTCATTGGTGCCGTCACACTGCGACAACACAGCTCCTACGCCAGTATCACTTGCATCCACAGTAATGATGGTTTTCCCATCTACATTAAATGGAACCAAAATGCCTGCATTGCATATTTCTTCCTTAATGTCAACAAAACACTTCTTCTGATCATCCCCCAACAAAACTTGATCCCTTTTCTCATGAGCACTTTTAAGGGTTCAGTCTTACTTGCAAAGTTCTTCACGAACTTGGAATAGTACTCGATTAGCCCAATAAATGAGCGTAGCTGGTCTCTGTTGGTGGGGACTGGAGCCAATTTTATAGAAGCTAGTGAGTCTCTCTTTGGTTTTACACCATCTGACGAGATGGAATGCCCCAGATATTCCACCTCGGTTGCCAAAAATGTACATTTTTCCCTGCGTAATGTCAGACCAGATTTTAGGATTCGTGCTAGGGCATCTTTCAATGCAGAGTTATGGTCACTCACACTCTCACCAAATACCAAAATGTCATCCTGGAAGTAAATTACATTTTTTACACCTTTGAAAATCTCCGTGACCATTCTCTGGAACACGCTCGCAGCCGAACATAACCCAAAGGGCATCCTCGTGAATTGAAATATCCCCTCATTGGTGATGAAGGGTGTGAGGTGTTTCGATGACTCATGCAAGCGTATCTGATGGTAAGCATGACGAAGGTCAAGTTTAGAAAAGTATTTTGCCCCATTTAGCATCACCATCAGTTCATTTATGTTGGGCAAGGGAAAGGTGTCAGGGATTACATTCTGGTTTAAACTTCTGAGGTCAACACAAAAATGTAATTTACCATCGGCTCGTTGTGAAATAACAACTGGGGAAATCCATGATGAGCACTCAATAGGTTCTATGACCCCATTGGCTAGCATCTCATCCAACATTTTCTTCACTTCCCCCCTTACCATGATGGGAACCTTTCTCAGTTTGTGTTGCACTGGGACCGCATTACTCTTCATCCTTATCTTATGTACGTATCCCTCCAGATTCCCCAGCTGATCTCTAAAAACACCCTTACCCCCTTCCAGGATGTCTACCACAGAGAGATCATCTACCACCATGACCTGTTCTACTGCATGTGGGTCAACTTTGATATGGAGGTCAAATTGGTGATACCACCCTAAGATTGGAGGTCCCGATTCTGCTACATATACCTTACCCCTCACGGATCTTCCTTTAAAAACAATCACTGTTGCCATGTAACCAAGTATGTCTATCTTTTCTCCCTGATAACCCCCTGGGTTTATATCTTTTGGCAACAGCTTCTTATTTGGCCACTCCTCTTTGAACATTTTTTTTTGGTATGATAGTATATAGTGACCCCGAGTCAACCATCAAGTCAACTTTTCTATCACCAATGACAAACCCAGCCTTAGGCCTGTTTTTCCTCCTATCGTCTAAATTATGAGATTCAGTGAGGAGAATTTCTCCATCCTCCCCACCACCGCAAGATGAAGGTTCAACACACAAATCCCATCCTCGTCGCCAAGAACATGTTGTAGCCACAACATGAGACAGGAAGTGGTGTGTGCATAACAAGCTTTATTAAACATCAGCAACAGGACATCAGCGCGCCCGCCGCCTGCAGTCAGCCTGTGAGAACTGACAGCTGGCATCCGGCGCTCAGCATAGAACCTTCGGCATTCCAGCATTCCACGGCGGTGCGTGGAGCGGAATGACGTCACAACAAAGTGTAACACAAAATTAAAAAAATTACATGTATGAGGACTGCATAATTTGAATGTTGCATTGACCTAAATCATTATTGAGGGTGCTCATCCCTAATTTTGGACCTGAAGACCATGAGATGCTAAGAACTCCCTCCATCTAATTGTTTGATGCACACATTTTAAGAAACTGACAATTACTAGTCATATGTTATCTCCACCTTTCCAAATGGAAGACTTCAAATTTCTTTGCCTCTCCTTTGTAGTGAATACTACTATATTTATTTTTTTAGGCAGTTTTTAGTGATTCTGAATACACTTACCCATGCTGAAGAGCTTTTGTAATTTAAGCTTTAAGATAAAACAACAGTAAACTGAACATAATAAAGTATGTCAACCTTTAACAAAAAACAATTGACCACATGTTATAAACACTGGTTGAAAAATACTGGTCACAATTTGCGATCAGAATTTTTGCGACGAGTGTGATATTTTGTGAACTGACCTATGTACTAATATTCCAGTTTATACATTTCTGAATAATAGTGGGTGACAATCTAATCTACCTCAGCAGTATTCACAAGGTAGGTTGCAAATTGTGACTTACTATAACTGGATGCCATCACAGGGATGGTGGCCTGTTGGGGTCAGCATACCACCATGTTTATGATCTTGTTTAAATAAAATACGTTTTTTTCAATGGAGTATGTTTTCCTTAAAGGCAAAGGGTGTGCATTAAAAGGAAACATTTTAATATTTGTTTTAAAGTCCTCCAGGAACACCTTCCCATTTGTGCATCTGCTACCACCCAAACTCAGGATTCAATAACTTTTCAATATTTTACTACCGGAATTCAGATTAAAAAATACACTGATACATTGCATTAGGAAACACTATTTGGAAACGATACTTAGTCTAAACACACAGTTCATAATTCATTTCTAAACCCATTTAGCAATTCTGCCAGGTTCATTACATTAGTATTAATGTCTCTCAAACAAAAGTATGGAGAAGCACATTTTTAATTACTATAAGGTCCAATCCAGGTCGCTACTTTGTATTTCAAGATTTGTTTTTAGATCCTTTTGAAAAGTAAAAATGTCAAGCAAATGGATCGGTTCTTTTACTCTGGGTACTCTGTGATTCAAGTATTATTTTGATGGCCAATCGAAGATGGCAGCTTCCCTGTGGTTCGAGGAGAGGCGGCACGGGTTGACAACTTTTTTTCTCTGGACCCAGCTGTTAATTGTCGAGCTGACACAGGGCTCAGGAACAGCGAGGCACTATGCGCTCATCCTATGAGGTCCGTAATCCTCTACATGCGAGGAACGGTGATCTTTTCGCCTTCGGTGTCCCCTCCTCAGATACGGCCGCTATTTTAAGATACGGCCGTTTCTTATGAAAGCAGCAAAACAATGAGGAACACGCTTGATTTTTTCCACAGGAGGAAGGTTGCCTAATAGAAACAAGTTTTAAAGGTACACTCTCTTTGTCATTTTGAAAGGAGCTTTTTTATGCTTTTTTCTTATTTTCTTGCATATCCTGTAAGACTTATGGTATATAAACCATATACCTTCAATCAATCAATAAATCAATCAATCAGGACATTTGTAAAGTGCACGACATACCCATGAGGGTCTCAAGGCGCTGGGGGGTGGTGCTGCTACTGATAGAAGAGCCAGATCTTGAGGAGTCTTCGGAAGACCAGTAGGTCTTGGGTATGCCGTAGGTTGGTGGGGATGGTGTTCCAGGTCTTGGCGGCGAGGTAGGAGAAGGATCTGCCACCGGCGGTCATTCTTCGGATGCGGGCGACTGTGGCAAAGGCGAGGCCGGTGGAGCAGAGCTGGCGGGTGGGGGTGTAGAAGCTGAGTCGCCTGTTGAGGTATGTTGGGCCGGTGGCGGTGTTGTGGAGAGCTTTGTGTGCGTGGATGAGGAGCTTGAAGGTTATCCTCTTGTTGACAGGGAGCCAGTGCAGGTCTCTCAGGTGGGGTGTGATGTGGTTGCGGCGGGGGATGTCAAGGATTACACGTGCCGAGGTGTTCTGGATGCGTTGCAGCCGTCTCAGGAGCTTGGCCGATGCGTTTCCGTAGTCCAGCCTGCTGCTGACGAGGGCCTGTGTAACTGTTCCTCTAGTTTTGGTGGGGATTCACTTGAAGATCCTGCAAAGCATTTGGAGGGTGTTGAAGCAGGCTGAGGAGACGGTGTTGACCTGCTTAGTCATGGAGAGGGTGCAGTCGAGGATGACCCCTAGGTTGTGTGCATGGTCAGTGGGTGTCGGGGTTGTTCCTAGTGTTGTTGCCCACCCAGAGTCGTTCCAAGCTGTAGGGGTAGAGCCTAGGGTGAGGACCTCCAGCTTGTATGTGTTCAGTTTCAGGCGGCTGATCCTCATCCATTCGTTGACGGCCTTCATTCCTTCGTGGAGGTTGGTTTTGGCAGTGTGAGGGTCTTTGGTGAGGGATAGAATAAGCTGGGTGTAGGAGATGATGTTGAGGTCGTGCTGTTGGGCGACGTGGGCGAGTGGTGACATGTAGATGTTGAACAGCGTTGGGCTGAGGGATGAGCCCTGGGGTATGCCGCAGATGATCTCGGTGGCATCGGAGCGGAAGGGAGTAGGCGGACGCTCTGTATTCTGCAGGAGAGGAAGGAGGGGTTCCAGTCCAGAGCCTTCTCTTGGATCCTGGCGTTGTGTAGACGTGTTCGTAGTGTGCGGTGGCAGACCGTGTCGAAGGTAGCTGATAGGTCCAGGAGGATGAGGGCCGCTGTTTCCCCGTTGTCTAGCAGGGTCCTGATGTTGTTGGTGGCGGCAATTAGGGCGGTTTCGGTGCTATGGTTGCTACGGAACCCGGACTGGGACGGGTCCAGGATGCTGTTCTCCTCGAGGTAGCGAGTCAGTTGCTTGTTGATGGTTAACTCGATGACCTTCGCCGAGAATGAGAGCAGGGAGATGGGCCGGAAGTTCTTGACATCCTTGGGGTCCACCTTGGGCTTCTTGAGTAAGGCATTGATCTCAGCGTGTTTCCAGCTTTCCGGGAAGGTTGCTGTCTTGAAGGAGATGTTGATTACTTTCCGGAGATGGGGTGCGATGGCTGTGCTGGCTTTGTTAAAGATGTGGTCTGGGCATGGGTCTAACGGTGATCCGAAGTGGATTGTGTTCATGATCTTGCTGGTGTCTTCGTCGTTGATGCAGGTCCAGGAGAGCAGGCGGTTGGTGCGGGTGGTGGTCATGGTGGCGGATGTCTCAGTTGTAGTTGGGGCGGTCATAACGTTGAAGCTGTCGTGGATGTCGGCGCTCTTGCGGTAGAAGAAGGTGGCCAGCGAGTCGCACAGGTCCTGCGAAGGTGGGATGTCATTGGTGTTGGAGAGTTCCTTCACGATGTTGAAGAGCTCTTTGCTGTTGTATGCATTGTTGTCTGGGTAGTCTTTGAAGGAGGCCCTCCTGGTGGCTCTGATGAGGTGATGGTGTCTGCGGGTGGCGTTCTTGTGGGATGCATAGCTGTCCGGTGTTCGTTCGCGGAGTCAGTACTTCTCCAGTTTTCGGCATGTTCGTTTGGAGGCCTGAAGGTCTTCGGTGAACCAGGTGGCTTTCTTGCTGGTGTGACTGTTGGAGGGTTTCTTGAGAGGGGCGAGAATGTTGGCGCAGTCGTCGATCCATTGTCTTAGGTTGTGGGCGGCAGTGTCGGGGTCAGCGGATGCTCTCTGGGCAAGTGTGGTGGTTAGCTGGTCTTCGGTGACTTTGCCCCAGTTGCTTTAAGGCACATGTTGGGTGCGGTGGTGCGTGGTGGGCTTCCTGAAGGTGAAATGGATGCAGTGATGGTCGGTCCAGTAGGGTTTGGTGCATGGTTGAAGGAGACGTGAGGGCTTGCAGAGAAGATGGGGTCAAGCGTGTGGCCAGCGCCAAGGGTGGGTGTTGTCACGCACTGTCTGAGTCTGAAGTTGGCGAGGTTGTTGATCAGGGTGGTGGAGTTGGTGTCATTGTTGTTCTCGAGATGGAAGTTCAGGTCCCCGAGGATGATGTAGTCCACGGAGGCGAGAGCGTGTGTGCTGATGAAGTCGGCAATGGAGTCGCTGAACTGTGGACGGGGTCTGGGTGTCTGTAGATGAGGGTTCCTCTGAGGGTGGTGTTGGGGTCGGTGTGGATTTGGAAGTGCAGGTGTTCGGCTGTGGTGAGGGAGTCGTCGGTGTTGGTCGAGACTCTGAGAGTGTTCCTGTGGACGATGGCGATTCCTCCTCCTACTCCATTGGTGTGGTCCCTGCCGGTTATCTTGTAGCCTTCTGGGATGGCTATGGTGATGTTGAGTGTTGAGGAGAGGTTCAGCCAGGTGTCTGTCAGGAAGGCGACATCTGGGGATGTTGAGTCGAGGAGGTCCCAGAGTTCAATGGTGTGTTTGCGGGCGGAGTGGGTGTTGAGGAGGAAGCATCTGAGGTAGTTGGGCTCTTTCCTGGGGGGAGGTATGGCTGAGCGGATGATGGTGAAGCTGCAGTTCCGGCAGGTGAAGGGTCCTTGGATTCGCTTCGGGTGGCCTGGTAGCAGGTGTGTTCTTGTCCGGAGTTGAGTGCGTGGAGGGTGCTGGCATCGTAGCGGAGTCAGGCATCGTGGCATATGCGGGGGCCAGGGGGTCTGGCGCTGGACGCGGTCCAGGCGCGGCCGGGCGCAGACCGGCTTGCCATATATGGGGAGGAGGGAGGGAGGAGAAGCAGAGAGGCGGGAGTCGGGAGGAAGGGGAAGCAAATGGGCGGTCAGGGGGGCGGGGCAGCAGGGGGTACAGTGGCAAGGGCAAGAATCCCAAGGCACACAGAAGAGAAAGCAGGGCACAGATCAGGAGGCACACAGTGACAATGGCAAAACGGGGCACAGCTCAGGGGGCACACAGTGACAATGACAAAATGGGGAACAGCTCATGGGGCACACAGTGACAAGGAAAAAATGGGGCACAGCTCAAGGGGCACACAGAGAAACAACGGGGCACAGATCAGGTCAGGTGGCTCAGAACTAACCTTGCTTCTATGGGGATGGAGGGGAGTTTCCCTCCATATCAAGGTGCACAGCATTATTTGCGATAATCATCAAATGTTATCAACAGTTGTCGAGTTTCAATAATAATTGTTCCTTATAATCCAGAGATTTATTGTCATCTTATTTAATTTTGTTGTTCAAATCACTCGTGCGATATGTATATTTCAACAGTTTCTCATGCCCAGATATGCCCATCCGAGCCTCTGTCTGGACACGCCATAAAACATAAAACATCCTCAGTTGCTAAATTGCTGTTACCCAATGCATTTCGGGCTATAATCATTAGCCCTTCCTCAGTGGTTCACTACAAATGAATAAAACATTGCCATTAAAAAGTGGCCTCAAACCGCTATATTCGACATTACATATTATTTTACACAAACTGCAATACTATCTTCTCAGAATCATCCTTGTTCAGCACTTTCCCTCTAAACGCGGTGCGCTGTGCTACCGCTATCTCGCTTAAAAAGAACCATAATTTTAACCTCCTGCCCTTCATATTAAGATGTTAACCCTTACATTCACTACAAATCCTTCAGTAAATCACCAATTCTCCCGCCCTAAAATTTTCGAATCTTTTGCCCGATCTTAAACCCTCAAAACATACCTCAATTAGCTCATACCTTCGCATCCTCTATTCATATCTATGTTCCAAATGGTTCCCTTTACGAGGCAATGCAAACTGCCTCTAAATTAACCCGCGCAACTTAGACACTCCCTCAAGTTTTAAATGACACCTATCACAGCCACCCTACAATAGTCTTATTCACGCTAATGACTACGTGGCCACAATACACCTCTATGTTATGTCACTAAAGTGTCATCCAGTATTTTCCCTTTTCCTTTGCTGCCTCGAGCGATTCAACTATACCCCGCCCACCCTGGAATCTATGGGCATTTAACCATTGGCTTGATTGAATTCATCGTTACATTTGGCATTCTCACCTAAATCTTCAGATTGGTTCCTGTGGTGGCATATATCCCGAAATTATCTGCTCTACACTGAGCTTTAGATATTCCCTGAGGAAGGGTTCAACAGTCGAACCCGAAATGCATTGGGATCTGTTTTTGTACTTTTTGTATCAGCTAGTCATTGACAGTGATACTATGATATGATTTATTTTGAAGCCTCAGCATAGGTTGACACAATGCAACTTTAATATTGTATAACACATATGTTAATGAATTTGGGTTTCACAAATGATTATGTTCATCTCTAAAATGTTTGATTAAATTTATGGGCTTTTGACCCTTTGAGCTAAGGGAAGCAATTTGTGTGTTGAAAATTATTGAGACGAGTAGTGTCGTCCATTCACGCTGTGTTCCGTTTTGAGGCTGTGGTGTTCCACAGTCTTTCTTCATATTCTTGAAATGCACAGAGAGAGACAGGGGTCTGATCTCTCTCCTCAACGGGAGCACGCACACAAGTTTAAGCTATTCTTAAATTTGAATCACATTTGGTTTACATTGATAACACTGAGGTGTGCAGTCACAATCTTCTTATTAACACTTACAACTGGGACATCTTCATCTTCTACACTGAAAAGCTCTGGGAAAGCCTCAAGAAAGCATCTGAAAAAAGATCCACCTTCTCCTGCAAAAACCCCGCCTCCTGCCTCCACAGAGATCTTACTCGAATAAATTTGTGCCTTACGGCCCCATATGGAGGAAACAAACACTAAATTACAATTTCTTACTGAAAGGTGGTCTCAAATGGATGAATGACTACAAGCTGTGGAACAAAATATCTCATCCAATGGTGAAATTGCCAGCAAAGTAAGCTTTCTTCAATCTCAAGTCTCCACTCTACAGAAGTAGGTTGAAAAATTTAAAAACAGGAACGGGAGAAACATCCTCCGCATATATGACCTACTGAAGAACACAGGCGGTTTAGATCATCTCAACTTAAAAACAAATGGACTGCCTAAAGTGTTAAATCGACCTGAAGGTACCTCTCTGAACATTCAGAGTGCACACAGGCTGGGTCGTCAACAAGTTAATTCTTCTGGCTCAAAGCGTCCAAGAGGTGTAATTTTATATTTCCTGGAATATACAGATCGTCTCAAAGTCCTCTCTGCATCTAAAGCATCAAACTGTATTTATTGGTCAGGTCATGCTTTAATCTTTTCTCAAGACTATGCCAAAAGTACGGCGGTCAGACGTAGAGAATTTTTAAGTATGAGACCAGACCTTTGCTCTCTTGGTGCTCGCTACTGTCTATTTCATCCCTGTCTCTTCAAGGTTAACTATAGAAATAAGACGTTTACTTATGAAGATCCAGGCAAAATTAACAGCTTTATTAACGCTTGCAAAATGGAAAATATGAACACATCTGGCGCTTCAACTTCTCATTCTGGCTAAATTATTGAGTGCTTGCTGATATTCAGACAAATCGGCCTATATTTCCTTTTTTTTCTGACATATTAACTTTTAGCATATAACTCATTTTTCACGTTTTTTCTTTTGGGTACCTTATTATGTGTGCTTGTCGCTGTCTTGCATCTTGTCAAATGCTGTCGTTTTTGTGCCCCTTCCGTGGGATCTGGCTACGTCATCTTCCATGTGTTCTCACCCCCCTCATCTTATTTGGACTTTTGTAGGTATGTGCTACTCCTTTTTCGTTTATCTTCTTATTCTTTTCTTTTCTCACCCTCTTGAATTTTTCCTTTACTCTTCCTTCCTGTTACTCTTCTCTCCTGAACACATCCCCTCTTCATTCCTGGTGTTCTTGGTTGCCTTTTTGTCATTACAAGTGACTTTGTGGTTCGTCTTTTATCAGTTCTATAATGTGTCTGGCTTAATTTCTTTCTTTCTCATATTGAATAGTTGATGTCATTGAAAACTTGTTTCATGGAATGTATGAGGTTTAAACTCTCCTATCAAAAGACAGCGTGTTTTATCACACTTGTCTAAACTACGAGTTGATATAGCATTGATACAAGAATCACATCTTTCAGAAAGTGAGTCCTTAAAACTGAAAAGAGATTGGGTAGGTGCAGTTTTCTTCTCCCCATGAGATGGTAAAAGGAATGGTGTTATCACTTTATGTCACAAATCTCTCTGTGTTAAACTTGTGTTGCAAGAAACTGATGACGTTGGTCATTGCTTATTTACTGAACTGCTGGTTGGGAAGGTTCCACTCTCTTTATTTAACATCTACGTTCCAACTGCTGGGGACCCCTTTTTTAGTCTAATCTTACAAAAAAACTTCTGCAATGTCCCCAGGAAAATCTCATTTTAGCAAGTGAAAGTAATCAAATTGCAGATCCTTTATTGATCACAGTTCCTTGACTTCTTTTATATCAAATAAAGCTCATAAATAATTTTTACAATCCACTCAACAGCATAAATTTGTAGACGCTTGGAGATTATGCAATCCCACTCTAAGAGAGTATACTTATTTTTCCCCGGTGCACCAGACCCATTTACGCATTGACTATATATTTGTATCTCTTAACGTTTCTTAACCCCTACTCTCTGTGGAAATTGGCTATATACTAATATCTGACCAAGTTCATGTCTCTATTTTACTAGACATACCTACTAAACCGACAGTCTCCAAACAATGGCGTTTTAATAATTTGATACTCCTGGACCATATATTCACCTCCTCTTTCACTTTCTTTTATAAAGAATACTTTCTCCTTAACTAAACAGAAAACCTACCTTTCCACATAGTGTGGGACGCTTTTAACGCGGCCGCCCCCGATTTTATCATTAACTACATTTCTAAACAAGCATTGGCAAAGTGTTTAGCCATGCAACAGTTGATGCTGTTGCACCAAGGATATTGTGCTGCATAACTAAATATTTATAAGGTCCCAAAAGTGAGACCTATTGGCTATGCCAATGCTTGTATGCAGGGGTGGTTGATTGTGTAGGCAGGGCCTGACTCTACGAAGGTTGCTGATTTTACAATCGATCCCTGGATTCACAATTAGCACTAATTCTTCTCAAGAATGAAACAAAAATCAAAGATGATGATTTATTCGAAATTCTCACATTCCCGTGGCAGAAAGGAACATTGAGTATTGATTGTAGGCATACATTTGTGTCAAAACAGAAGCTGGAATGAAGAAAAAAAAGACAATAGATTTAAAGTGGCACTTAAAATTGTCAAACTCGTTCAGAGCACAGTATGTGCTGAAATGTGACCACGTACAAAGAAATGTGTTCCAGCAGCCGCAATGGATGTCACCTGATAACAGACCATCAGACCTTTCAATAAAATCCCAAACTCTAGTCTGTGAAAGGCAAAGCCAGTATGAAAAGCAGCCGCTAGCTACTATGGCAACATATAGGCTGGACGTTCCGCTGCATGTCTTTGCAACGTTACAGAAAGGGGGGTTGAACGCATGCAGTCGCGGGGACCTGGGCGCTACGTGGTACATAAACAGAAGGGTCCCCGCAAGGACAGCGTATTGTACACTACATACACTGAAGACTAAACACAATACAAAAAAATACTGTAAAAATATGTATAAAGTATTGGCATTTATTTGTCAACACCATGTAATTGCCAAATAGCAATCAAAATTCACAATCAATTAATGGCCCCATAGGACAGAGGGAGAGGAAGGTAAGTGCTCGTGAAGCTAGTGGGGAAAGGTGAACACAGTTCAAAGACGAAATCAATTGTAACTTTATCGATCAATCACAATACATAAAATACATAAGCCCTAAATCAGGGCGGACAGTGAGACTAAATAAACAAATGACAATCAACGGTCACATACAGATTTTGAAAACAGTCTGGGGCATGTGCCGGAAGTCCAAGGAAAAACAGTCGACGTTTCGACCCCTATCTATAGGCTATCTTGAGTCCTTTTACGGGGTCTTCATCAGGACATAGAACCGGGAATTGGGAAGGGAAGATTGGGGCGATGGTCTCTGAAAAATTAAAAACAAAATTGGCACTTAATATGGCGAAGGTGGACTAAATCCAAACATCCGTAAGGTGTTCTAACATACAATGAAATGGTAAATTACCATGGAGTAAAGGCCCACAATGGCTCTAAACATGGAAAACGGAGATGATGCCACGCGATGTGTCGTGATCAATCTCATCGATAAAAATTCGCAACTACAGAGGGGGACAATAAATCATGAAGGTGAGTACAGAACTCCGATCATCAATATGATCTAACATCAATTAACTTGAAATACAATAAAGGATTTACACATGACTCAAAAGATTGCCGTGATGGACGGTGAATGAGTCAATTGTTGATTTATGAGCCTACCCGGCCCGCAAGGGCACCAGCTGTAAATAGACATCATTAAACTACGTAAGAAAGGGAGGAATCACTACAATGACCTTAAAAAAGATCCAAGCTTACATACCGTTGTTTAAATGTTCAACCACAGTTCCCAATTCCCGGTTCTATGTCCTGATGAAGACCCCGTAAAAGGACTCAAGATAGCCTATAGATAGGGGTCGAAACGTCGACTGTTTTTCCTTGGACTTCCGGCACATGCCCCAGACTGTTTTCAAAATCTGTATGTGACCGTTGATTGTCATTTGTTTATTTAGTCTCACTGTCCGCCCTGATTTAGGGCTTATGTATTTTATGTATTGTGATTGATCGATAAAGTTACAATTGATTTCGTCTTTGAACTGTGTTCACCTTTCCCCACTCGCTTCACGAGCACTTACCTTCCTCTTCCTCTGTCCTATGGGGCCATTAATTGATTGTGAATTTTGATTGCTATTTGGCAATTACATGGTGTTGACAAATAAATGCCAATACTTTATACATATTTTACAGTATTTTTTTGTATTGTGTTTAGTCTTCAGTGTATGTAGTGTACAATACGCTGTCCTTGCGGGGACCCTTCTGTTTATGTACCGCATGTCTTTGCAAGCCTTGTGAGAAGAAACATATCGGACGTTGCTCTTTTGTGGCGCCTAGCGCTGGCTCACAGGCTGTGCAGGTGCTTTTTAAAAACAGCATTTTGTTCGGCACAACGTGAAAGGAAGATTCATTACTGTGATGTATTCACATGGCGTGTACCCGATTGGAGGGGAATTCGGGTAACTCAGATAACAAGCATTGGCATAGCCTAAAAAGTGTCACTCGTAGTCGTTCAAATGTCACTTATAATTACATTGAAAA
The DNA here is from genome assembly GCF_964261635.1 of Lissotriton helveticus. Taxonomy (NCBI): domain Eukaryota; kingdom Metazoa; phylum Chordata; class Amphibia; order Caudata; family Salamandridae; genus Lissotriton; species Lissotriton helveticus. The sequence continues at coordinate 331,234,971 of NC_136068.1, read as the reverse complement.
TATGAAAATGTCACACCTAGCAATATAAAACCTTGGCAGTTATGTAACGCACAACCAGCTCACAGCACTTCGGGCGCCACACTTCTCAGAACCACTCAAAGAATGTTAGCTTAGACGCACCGTGCCCTTCAGCGCGTTCTCGGAAACACTCTGCGTGGGTCAGCTAGGGACAATTACCCTGGTCAAAGACGCGCTCTGTGGTGAGGGAGGTGGAGGGAGTTGAAGCGCGGCCGGGCTGAAAGTGAAAAGACGCGCTCTGTGGTGAGGAAAGGGGGAGGGAGTTGAAGTGCGGCCGGGCTGAAAGTGAAAATCCCCCTCGATCTTGCGGTGAGGGAGGGGGATGGAGTTGAAGCGCGGCCGGGCTGAAAGTGAAGAGACGCACTCTGTGATGAGGCAGGGGGAGGGAGTTTACGCAAGTGAAACAGAGAGGCAGAGCAAGACATGCGCACGTGGGACAGCGAGAGCGAAGCTCATAAGCCCGCGCCCACGCTCATAACCGCAAGCTCTAGGCCAGGCCATTGCAGCAATTTCTGAAGCAGACATACTAAAAGTCTCACCAGAGCAGCGCATGCGCTGGCTCAGGCGATACCTAAAAATGGTTTCTGTTGTGCACTATACAAGGTATAAAATAGCATAAAGTATAAGTTACTTTGTGCAAATGTATTAGCATATGGGTATCTGTGTTAATTTGCATACCAAGTGCCAGGCGTGGAAATGCAAACAAGGGAGTGCAGTGTTAAGTTTGAGGCGCATTAGATAAAGTCTGTACTGTGTGTTCCCGATTATCATTAAATAAGGTTCTAGTCCTATCTTAGTCAATAGGATTGTGTAGTTCATCACTGACTCCCTAATTATTACCATCTTTAAATGCATTTTTACACAGCGATTAAAACACAGGTATTTTACGAACTCCTTAGATGGATCAATGACACCCTATATTACTAAATATTTCAGGTACACCCAGAATACTAAATAATGGTTTAATATAACCAAACCAGGGAATGGCTGTCATATTACCAAATGCCCGATAACTGCTCTTGAGACGCTTGTTTCATGGTTTAACCAAATCGAGAGCTATAATAACAATATGAGTATCGTTATCAAATCTTCCAGGTACCACAATCCTACCTTGGATCCACACACGTCTGTTAGACAGGCATGATGTACTGCTAGGAGTCTGCGTAAAAAACGACTCTACGCCTTTTGTAAATTATCCACTTCTTATGCCCTCAAACCCTTGCGCCATACAAATCCACAGAAATGCATGTACTCTTATATACTTCCAATATCTCTTTGACCATCTTCTGGCCCAACTTGACAACAAAACGATTGACAGCTTCAGTCGCTCTGTGTAATTGGTGTGCTCTTACATTCAATAAATGCCCCTTGTCAGTGCAGTATCAAATGGCACTCCTGAATACAACTAAAACATTTAACTTTACACACAGGATCAGCTCCAATTGAATGTAATTTAACCTTCATGATTTTGGACAACTCGGCATGAAGGACTTGGTTAGATTTGTGTTTAGGTCGAGATCCTTAATAAATTGTGAAAAGTCATCTAGCAGACCTTGCAAACAGTTCACAGTCCTTGCGTCGCTTGCAGCCAGTAAGACTGATGCTGGGCGTTTCCCAGGGCTTAGCCTTTTACTAGACAGCTATATCTACAACCCGATAATATAAAGAGTGCATAAGGGAGCCAGTACACACTCATGGCAAACCCCTCTTTATGACTGAATAGTTTCTGCACATTCGCCTTTAGAACCATAGCGAACCCTCGCTGACTTACTTCTTCGCAAGTTGACTGCGGACATTTACCCCCATTCTTTCTGCTACCCCCTAAAGCTTCCAAAGCATTATCAACCAACATTGATTCCCATACCAAAGGACAATCCACCTGTTTCTAAGCGTTCAGATCTAGACTTCCACCAGCCGCCTATAAGGGGATGGACATTATCCTGCAGTAAATATCACCTGGGGTGCCTTAAGTTTGCCTTTTGACATATATATGAAACAGAGTTCACACTTTCTCATATTGAAATACTCAGTATTTTATAAATGGGTCGTTTCTCCACGGCATATAAATGCCAAACTTTTGTCCACCACAAAATCTCCCTATTTCTAAGTGCATTTTAATATAATTCTCCATTGTGCTTTTTTCCTCAACCCTATCATGTTATGATCACTGCAACTGCTTCAAGTGCTTCAAGTGCTTTAAGTGCATCATAAAAACACTGAAACATACAGCCCCCTTAGTTAGTCATTTTTCTGAATTCAAACATACACCGTCAGACATCAGATGGCGTATTCTGGAAAAAAATCACATCCCCAATAACAACAGTGGAGATAAAATCAGGAAGAAAAAAGAAGTTTTCTGGATTTTGCCCTAGGCACTTTCACCAATGGGTTAAACAATGAATTGCCCTGGGAAAATGCCATCATTTAAAGTCTTTATCTTTTTCCAAAAAATCTACGTCCCTTCTTGAATATAAGCTGAAAACACTAACTCGATATTATTTTAAGTAGCCTTATATTATACAGTACGTGGGAATTTGATTATTTTCCATATTACTATGCATCCGTATTTCTCCTCAGAAAACCGTTCACAAGTACGGTCTTTACATTAACGGCCCCTATATAGACAAACCTCACATACTATGTGCCTCTTTCCGTCGTCTGTACTTTTCAGATATACCCTAACAATATCATAGTTAGTTGTGAATCATCATGGTATATCTCTTTAAGGAATTCATTTCCCGCACCCCCTACCTATCAGATAACAGGATATATAAGCGTATCACCTTCACCATTTCAGATTCGATTCATCCCACGAGGCAGTAGACGCCACGCCGTTGCGGTTATCATTACGCTCAGCTTTCCACAGGTAACAAGCAAACAGCTTTCTGACTGTGCCCCTAATATCAAGAGTCCTGGCATATTATTCAGAGCTTCATTTAAAAAATATCCTTCGTCTTTTCCTTTTCTTTCTTTTGTATCGTTTAGGTATCCAACTTGTGTTTTTACGTTTTTGTCAGCTCGACATTCCATCAATATATGAGCCCCTCCATGCGCTATATCAGGTAAATAAGAAATATATTTCTCTTCCCTTCTTATCTGACCGCACCCCCTACCTATCAGATAACGGGATATATAAGCGTATCACCTTCACCATTTCAGATTCGTTTCTTCCCACGAGGCAGTAGACGCCACGCCGTTGCGGTAATCACTACGCTAAGCTTTCCACAGGTAACGAGCAAACAGCTCTCTGACTGTGCCCCTAATATCAAGAGTCCTGGCATATTATTCTGAGCTTCATTAAAAAAATATCCTTTCGTCTTTTCCTTTTTAGGTCTCGCCCTGGAATTCGCATCCGAAGGATGCGTCCAGGGACGGAGACTTAAAGCTGCCCGATGCCGGGGAATGAGGGACAAAAAACTGTCACGAGCTTTAGCAGGCGGATTTGGCTGCGCGAACGCGCACGTTCCGTCCTGCGCCGTGCACTTCCCTCCCATACTCCCAGCAAGTCAGGCTAACGCGCATGCATGCACACGCATTTACACTTACACGCAGGCACCCAGACAGGCAACCCCCCACAGTCACACACACACACGCATACACACAGACTCCAAGACACATACACACACACGCACGCACGCTCACACACATACACAGCCCGCCGCCGCACGCGCGCGCGCGCACACACATGCCCCCCCCAACAAGGCGAAGCCCCACTCACCGGCTTCCTCGGCTCTCACCGGCAGCAGGACTCTTCCTTCCTTCTTCGGCACCGGGGCGCAGGGTAGGCTCCTGCCTGCTCCGGTGCTCAAAACAATCGCGGCTCTTCCGTGGGAGGCGGGGTAGGCTCCCGCCCTCCTACTTCCTGTTTCCGGTTGTCCCGCCCGGCCTGCCTGACTTCCTGGTCGCAGGCCGGCGGCGGACTGCAGCACGCGCCATGCTTGTTCCAAGGAGAGGCCGGCGGCTTGAGCAGGGGGATGGGCAGTTTGGTGTTTGCGTGGTATAGGAAGGTGAGAGCCCAGCAGGAGGACGACAACTTGGAGTTTGTTCTCATTTCATTATATTTAATTACACCCCACACTTACCACGTACTGGCGCCCCTTGCACTCACATGCCACCTCTACACTCGCACATTAAGCGCGCATAGCCTCCCCCCTCCCAAGTTGAGGATACCCACGCTCACTTTAGTGCCTGGATGTAGGTTTTTTGGCGGGGATACGGAGGGTGGGTGAGGGTTTTCAGTGGGTTTATGTGTTGCAATAGCAGTCTGTTACGGTGTGCCTAACCCCCTGTAATAATGTCACATTATTGAATGTGAGAACATCAGATATCTCATTTACTTGTTCTTGTAAGCAGGAAATTAAACACTGTGCCATCCTGAAATGTAAGTTCCTCGATTGTGAGTATTTGGTGCTTTTTGATGTTTATCACCATGGCAGTGCTTGTTGTATTCACATGCAGCTTGTTACAACTCGCTTGCTGACTGATCTATTCCCTTTGCGAAACGCTGCAGAGAAGGCAATCGGTCTAACTTCCATTTAAGAACCTGGTGGTAAAGGGCGGTCATGTGGGATAGCAGACTAACAGCAGCGAATGGCCTTGTCGATCCTTCTCGATCCCGTGTCCAAGAAATTCACGGAGCACAAGTTCTCGGTCTCGTGAGTGGGTTGATAGACGGATAATGAATGCCATCTGTGTGAGCTGCTACATTCAGGCGGGGTGCGTTAATCCTGTGGGGGGTGCCTGTGTTCGCGCCCCCGCCCCCACACTCCTCTTCTGCCCCCACTCTCCGGGACGCAGCCCCCAGGCCGCCAGACTTGTGTAAAAGCAGAAAGTCTGTCCAAGTCACAAGTGCGTAGCGCACGTGGCAGCCATTTACTGACACTGCCAGCAGGATAGTTCGGTGGGTTCGTGTGCCTGCCGCACAAGGTTTGCCTCGCCAGAGGAAGCTTTCATCCTCCCCAGGTTGATACATTCCGAGCTGCTGTGCCGTGTAATATTAACCCTGCCGTAACCACAGATCATCAGACACAACCCACCCGTGAAATTGCTCAGTGGGTTGAGGCACTGCTGCATGTCTGCAGTAAAAAAAAGTGGTTCCCTTGTTTGGCACCGCGGATAGCCGGTAGTAATCTGTATTCATGGTACAGTACGGCATTTGGCATTAATTTAATGCCATGATAAATTGCAACTCTTCATTTCTGAGCTGATTACCACAAGTGTGAATGAGCACTGATTTTAAATGACAGCTGCTGTTGTACTGAGGTTTACATATTTTGTATGTTTATTATTCGTTAAGTTGCAGTCTACACACAACATTGTTATTGCCTCTAGAGATGGTGAGTGTACTGATTTATAGTCTAGCCTGGATCATAAGGGTCAGGTATACAGGATCTAATGTACTCGACCAAAGTGCTTGCCATCCCTGCCCCATGGAAAATAAACCCTTCCACCTGATAAAAACCCAACATGGTTTGTCCCATATACATTATAGCATACAAGGCTCTTTAAAAAAAAAATATATATATATATATATATATATTATATACACCTTTACAAAAAACAAATACAATATAATGCAGTTTTACCTTTTATGGGTTTTGTTTTCTAGACTGTTGAATTTTTACTGCGCACAAGCTGTGGCAGTCGGGACCTATATGAAATAACTTCTGATGAATGCACACAAATATGTATGAATTCTTAAGTTTTATAAAACGTTATGTTACCACTGTCAGTTCTTCCGTAGAGTCCAGTGCAGTCAGTCAGTGGTATCATTTCAGGATTAGCTTTTTTGCAAGTGTCAGTTTTTCATACACAGTAACTTTCCTCAAAATCGAGGCAGGTGTTACACTTGATTTGTTGTGTGTCGAAAGCCTCAGATACGTATAAATTGACATTCTAGCCAATCACAATGCATTGCCGATGATCCAGTATGCAATAGTGTTTAATATTGCTTTTCATTTACAGATGAGTGCATTCAATTCTGGAGCAGCAAGTACATTTCCTGATTTTCCTCTATTGTTTATTTCAGCATTCATTTGCACCCCACCCACTCCCCCCGTTACTTTCAGACTTTTCTTTCTTAAACACTGCAGGTCCTGTCTGGCTTCTCCTTCCTGTTCGTGCTACTGAAGTTCAGATGCAGGATTGGAAGTTTTCTTTGCGTATTTGCATAAATGTGTTTTAAATTGGCTGCTGACTCCTGAAAACATGTGGAACTTCAAATGCCCGTGGGTCTTTTGTCTTTGTGTTACAGCTTACTGGTGGGCGTTTCAGTTGGCTCAGGATTTCAGCCTGATCCAGTGAGTGAAATCTGTAATTTTGGGCATGTGAACTTCTGAGGCCAAAATCAGTTGGTTACATGCTAACATGCAATCCACACCATGCACAGTTACCCCAATACGCGCACACACACAAGCACAAACCCACACGTTCATGCAGTTACATTCATTACTGTTACATATATGACCGCACAAGCACTCACGCACATATGAGCTAATTCAGACATGTACAGATATAAAAAAAATAAAGCAAAGACAGACAGATACAAGTGAGTGCAGAGTGACAGTGAGTGCAGAGTGACAGTGAGTGCAGAGTGACAGTGAGTGCAGAGTGACAGTGAGTGCAGAGTGACAGTGAGTGCAGAGTGCGTGCAGAAACAGTGAGTGCAGAGTGCGTGCAGAGTAACAGTGAGTGCAGAGTGACAGTGAGTGCAGAGTGACAGTGAGTGCAGGGTGAGTGCAGAGTGAGTGCAGAGTGACAGTGAGTGCAGTGACAGTGAGTGCAGAGTGACAGTGAGTGCAGAGTGACAGTGAGTGCAGAGTGACAGTGAGTGCAGAGTGACAGTAAGTGCAGAGTGACAGTGAGTGCAGAGTGCGTGCAGAGTGACAGTGCGTGCAGAGTGACAGTGCGTGCAGAGTGACAGTAAGTGCAGAGTGCGTACAGAGTGACAGTGAGTGCAGAGTGCGTGCAGAGTGACAGTGAGTGCGGAGTGACAGTGAGTGCAGAGTGACAGTGAGTGCAGAGTGACAGTGAGTGCAGAGTGACAGTGAGTGCAGAGTGACAGTGAGTGCAGTGACAGTGAGTGCAGAGTGACAGTGAGTGCAGAGTGACAGTGAGTGCAGAGTGCGTGCGGAGTGACAGTGAGTGCAGTGACAGTGAGTGCAGAGTGACAGTGAGTGCAGAGTGACAGTGAGTGCAGAGTGACAGTGAGTGCAGAGTGACAGTGAGTGCAGAGTGCGTGCAGAAACAGTGAGTGCAGAGTGCGTGCAGAGTAACAGTGAGTGCAGAGTGACAGTGAGTGCAGAGTGACAGTGAGTGCAGGGTGAGTGCAGAGTGAGTGCAGAGTGACAGTGAGTGCAGTGACAGTGAGTGCAGAGTGACAGTGAGTGCAGAGTGACAGTGAGTGCAGAGTGACAGTGAGTGCAGAGTGACAGTAAGTGCAGAGTGACAGTGAGTGCAGAGTGCGTGCAGAGTGACAGTGCGTGCAGAGTGACAGTGCGTGCAGAGTGACAGTAAGTGCAGAGTGCGTACAGAGTGACAGTGAGTGCAGAGTGCGTGCAGAGTGACAGTGAGTGCGGAGTGACAGTGAGTGCAGAGTGACAGTGAGTGCAGAGTGACAGTGAGTGCAGAGTGACAGTGAGTGCAGAGTGACAGTGAGTGCAGTGACAGTGAGTGCAGAGTGACAGTGAGTGCAGAGTGACAGTGAGTGCAGAGTGCGTGCGGAGTGACAGTGAGTGCAGAGTGACAGTGAGTGCAGAGTGACAGTGAGTGCAGAGTGCGTGCAGAGTGACAGTGAGTGCAGAGTGACAGTGAGTGCAGAGTGACTGCAGAGTGACAGTGAGTGCAGAGTGACAGTGAGTGCAGAGTGACAGTGAGTGCAGAGTGACAGTGAGTACAGTCACTCAGCACCACCACATTATCACTCAGAACCACCACAGCATCACTCAGAACCACCACAGCACCACTCAGCACCACCACAGCATCACTCAGCATCACTCAGCATCACTCAGCACCACCACAGCACCACCACAGCACCACCACAGCACCACCATAGCACCACTCAGCACCACCACAGCATCACTCAGCATCACCACAGCCCCATTCAGCACCACCACAGCATCACTCAGCACCACCACAGCACAAATATGTTCTCTCAATGTTTCAAGCTTTATTACAAATGTCACAAAAAGATGTTAATATTTCACTTCTGTTCTTGGATTTCGTTACAATAAAATACACTGAACATAATCTTCACAAAAGTTATTTACAAAAGTTTAAGCTATTGCCATTATAAATTACAATCACTTTTATTAAGTATTAAAAAAAATTAAAAGCCATTGTTATTTGTAATATCAATACATCTAAGTCACGTAAATACAAATGTTGCATTACAAATGCTATAGGTGTCACATTTGCAAAGTTATAACTATTGGCATTGTAAATGACAAAGCTATTAATTTAGCTATTTTCAAAACCAACACATAAATGAACATTTGGTGAATTACCATTAAAATATTTGACTTTTTTACTAAGATATTATTGTACTCTTTTATGCAAACAAAATTTAGATACTGCATAAATAACTTTAATAAAACATATTTTATATGTAGCTTTTTATGTAAAAAAAAACTATAGCACAAAGCAAAAAACAATTGCCATTTACAATGCTAATAGCTCAAACTTAAATAATGCGAGACCTATTGCATTGCAAATGCTTGTTCTTTTTTGGTATCGTTTAAGTATCCAACCTGCGTTTTTACGTTTTTATCAGCTTGACATTTCATTAATATATGAGCCCCTCTATACGCTATATCAGGCAAAAAAAGAAATATATTTCTCTCCCCTTCTTATTTGTGGTGTGATTGCTGTATACATATTCCTGTTCTAACAAATATAGAAATACCAACAACCGGTATGCATTTAATTTTAGCAACTGAAGATATTTGAAGCCCCTGCTTGGCTAATTAACAGCTATTCCCCGGCCTTACTCACCCGCACAGTGCAGTGCCTGCCGATTGGGAACGAAAGATTACTCTAACAGAGGTAGATTAATAACAACCTTAATGGAAATTGTCCTGTACTCTAGCCCCGCATTACCAAAAAGAGAATGCATTTAGTAATGAACACATAAACTGTATAATTTTTGACTTCTCTCAGCCATCGAGCTTCTCCCCACTTTTAATTTCATCGCTGCGACTCATGCTGTCATGATTTTTTGACCGACGAAGTGATATTGCAGCTCAATAGCTACCTCACAGGTATATCTTTTTTTAAACATTTATGATCTCGGGTTGGCAATTATTCCCTGTAGGTAGGCGTGTATTTAATCACAACCGCATGCAAGAGACCAAGTATCCCTTTAGTCCTCTTTCAGTTTATGATTTTATAATCACATGTCCTCTTACTGAATCACTCTGATTGGCTTAGATAGGCCGGACTTTTCATTTAAATACCAACATAATAGCTAATCTGTTGGCCTTTGACTTTCTATTGCGGGCGCATATAGACAAAAAGACCTGGTGCAGAGACTCCGATTGGACCTGTCTCTACATTGTTTCTTCTTTCAACATCCTAAAGCATCTATATATGGTAAGTATTCTCAATTTTTTCTTCTGCTCTACGGATAACACAGCCAACCCCCATCACATCCATTTAGAAAGAGGATCCTTTTTATGTTGTTATCGTCTAATAGTTAGACCACTTCAAAACAGGTAGGAAAAATAACTTCCAACTTAACAAAATAAACATGCCACGATCTGTCAATCTGAGTCTAACCAGTCACTCTTATGGCATAAATATAGTTAATCCCAATCAGATCTATTTAAAACGAAGCATAGACACCTTAATAATTGGCACACCTTTAAATAGGCAGGGAAAAAAGGATATTCTTCACTTAATAAAATAAAAAAAATATATATTCTTTGTCGGTTTGAGCTCAACCAGTCATCTTTGCTGCATAATTAATTTCCTATTTCTATTCTATTTTCCTTTTGATTCCTGTAAATCCTTTTTTGTCTTTTAGGTATGTTTATTTTTTGTATAACCAGATGATATTGATGTGTGCCACTGTACTATATCTTACAATTAGTTCTGTACAATAAATTGCCATAAAGCGGTATATCATGTGATATTATCATTTCTCTGGCCTGAATGTTCAAGTTATATGCTTAAGCTGATGTATTGATCATGTGCACATTTTAGCATAAACATAAACAGTTGTCTGAAATATGTTTTATCTATTTTTAGCTACAAGATGGTAGCGTCCTGAGAAACTTTCCATGTGTTGAAACGCGTAGACGAAAACCATCTTCCCTTCATATCATTGGGAATATTTGTACACATAATAATTTGCATATATCGACTCTCTAATGAAAGAATTTTTATTTTTATTTTTTAGTTGTCTTTGTCATTGATTATCCTCATGACATCTTTTATCAATCTTATTAAATTAAATTCTCAAATGCTAATTTTGTGCCTGATTATCTTTTACTAATTTTTCGTTACTTGAACTTCACCAGTACAGTTGTTTTGCCTGGGTGTGTTATTTTCTCATAAAGTGCATCAGCTCCTTACATCACAGTTGAAGATAAAATATGACTCCCTTGTAAAATTGTGTTTAAATTATATTACGTGTTAAGCAATGTTAATGGCTCAGTATGCATTGAAATGAAGCGTTTACTGGTTTATCATACCTTGGGTGGCGTAGGGAATCCATCTCCTCAGACAATGCATCATATTTTGTTTTCCTAACGTTTTAAAAAGCACCACTATTTGCTGTTCATGTTCCATGATCCGAAACCTCCCAAAGAGAACTAACTACTGTCAAATTATGATCAGTGACATGGTTGCAATTAAAATTATTCACATGGTCAGCGACTAGCTGCCGCCCCCCCCCCCCCCCCAACCGGCACCCAACACCCAGAAACGTGGACACGAGACTTCTTTACTTTTTGGAAGGCGGGCGCTAGTCGCCCGGCCGTATTTATTAAGATATGAAATTAAAAAAGGTTTTAATTGCATGATCAACAATTTATACAAAAATCAGCAGGACATTAGATACAAATTTTTGTCAACAAGTTTGAGAGCCTGACCTTAACAAAAACTCTAATACATGTGGTTTCCTAACCGAGTCTAACATCCTCATCTTGATTTTTGTACATTTCTGGCCATATGGCAAGGTCACTACCGGTGTCAGGTCCTACAAGCTGCGCCTCACCTTGAGACGTGCGCAAGCGCAGTGTTACCCCGGGAATTGCCCGGTCTACGCCCTGAACTCCATTTACCCACTAAAGGAGGGCCCTTACTCTGCGCCATCCGGTGACGTCATGAGTATACGCGCGCGGGGTGGCTACCAGCCTAAGGAAAGCGTGAACTACTCCTACCCGCGCTCCTTTGCAGCATCAATTACCTTGCCCCTGGAGTTCTAGGAGTGGCCCGCAGGCCCCTCCCCCTGGGCGGGAACCTCCATAGGATGATGCCCGCCCCCTCAGACCTCAAATATGTGCTCACCGATAATGACCTTACCGCCACAGGCCAGCATTGTTAACCGACGATCTGGCCTCCCCCTGCCTTGACCTACCCTAGAAAGTTCTCACTTTAGCAAAACCTTCCAACCAGGCCCTGACATTATCATACCACAGGACCTTTCCTTCCTCCGTCAAATGGACTCCCCTCACCAGGTAGAATTATACACCCCAAATACACCCATGTTGGATCGTCTGCAACCGAGGGGGGCTTGAAATAATTTGCCCAACTGTGTGTTGATCCTCTTTATCGAGTGATTCAACGCCCTGACCGAGTCCGCCCCTCGCCCCTGCCACCGCAGGATAAGTTGAGCCCCTACTACTGTGCCACCCGGGCAAGTCCTGAAGCCCCACCCGCAGTGGAGATGAACTCATCAATGAGTATTCGCCTTCCAAGTTTGGCCAAGTCATTCCCCCCTAGGTGAAGTATCACCACTGACGGGGGGTCGGGCTGCTGAGCTAAGAGTCCCTGAAAGAAGATCCTGACTGACCAAGGCACAGACCCCTAAACCAGATCTTCCCTGTCCCGCGTCCAGCCTGTTCCTTGTGCTGGGACGTTGTGGCTCCTCCACTCCTGGTGATGAGTTCCTCCCCTGCGTCACAGGTTTGAGAATACTGCAAGAACCAGGAAAAGACCAAGAAAACCTGGGTGACAATTCCCACTTCCACCTTAGGGAATGGGTAACACTTACACCTGGCAGCACTACTTGTGCCTTTGGGTGTCCTCTTTCTCGACGTATGCTTCCTTTTTGACGTCCACCTGCTGCTGATGTTGCGGTGTGGAGCACCCCTCCGATATCCGCCCTGGACCCAGCCGTGACTGACGTAAGCATCCCTTGAGCTGTCCACCTGTTGCAGCTGTTGTGATGTGGAGTACTCCAGATGTCCACCATGGACCCGGCCATACATAAGTGGAAAAGATAAACACAAACCATTAGTGTTTCTGGCGATAACTGCTGTACACGTGCTAGTCTTACATTGCCATCACTTGCTAAGTTTTAGATAAGAGTAGCGCCAGCTGCATACTCATTGACACTTCCGACTGTAAGCGTAAAGCATAGCCTCAGTTTGTGTCCCATGTAGTGTGACCGAATTAGTGTTACGGAGAGTGCCCTGTAGAATGACCTTTTCATTAGGAATAATATCCCGTGCGCAGTACAGTGACCCAGTGGCAGTGCCACAATATCCCGTATGCAGTACAGTGACCCAATGGCAATGCCATGGCACATTTATGGCTACTAAAAATTCCGCTGTAGACCAGGACATCACCTCCTATTCCTTATTTTCCACCCACGCCTTTAGGCCATAGATTTAAGATTTTAGTTTATTGTACAGTTAATAAAAACTCACAATATTTAAAAACATACAGTTCTAAAAACAATCAGTGGCAAGAATTGTTCACTTAAAATAGCGGGTGGATTCCCCTTATTAGTTAATAAAAGCACAATTTGGTATTGTACTGTCCTTAAGGGCGGCTGGATGCTAGCAGTTTTTTTGTTTTAGCTAGTGCTTACGGTAGACCCTTCGGCTGTTTCTTTTAGTCTTTTGGCCACAATGTCAAAAAATCTCGTTATTCTGCAATTTAACTGAGTTTCTCCGGGATTAAAGCAGAGCATCACAGCCTGTCTACAGCTTGTTATTCCCTGCTGATTCCATAGGGGCCGAAGCAGGGAGCGTCTTATGTCCAAGAAAGTTTTGCAGATGCAGATAATGTGCATCAGGTCCTCTTTTCCAGAGCAACAAAATCTGCAACTATTTGCTGCGTTTTCTCTTTTCCAGGGTGCTAAGTGAGGCCTTATGGGTATATTGCCAAGGCGCATATTGAGGAACTTATTTTTTGTTGTATGAGTAAGGCCCGTCGTTAAGTACTGTTGTGGTTTAAGAGCTGTGTAGCCTTCCAACACCACCCATCCATGTGCTCTCTTGGCAAGAGTTGCTTTGTCCTCGATGGATGAGACCATCTTGGTGACTTTCAATACCGTTTTTTTGAAAGTCTTGGGGTCTGTTGCTGACTCCCATAAGTTTGTTAGTCCATAGGGTCATAGGGTCTATGCTAGAAAAGGCCAGACTGTTTGCCAGTGCAGCATCTAGGGCTAAAAGGATTAGCACAGCCCTAACTATGCCAGGCCGTAAGCTGACCCAAGGGCCTTTTACGCTCGCCACTTTGGCGTCTGGTCAATATCATCCACGGCAACCGTACATGATCCCACGCATCTCCAGAACTATGTGATGCCGCCACCAGGCTCTTGGGCACCTTCTAGGTGTGACTGCAGGGTGTGTCGGATTATCAGGACCCCCAAGTAATCTTTCTACAGGCTCTAGGCCCTGTCTCTATGCCATTTGTTGTTGCCCTACCTCTTTACTTATATATGGCTTTGGTACACCCCTAAAGCTCAATGTATCTGGTGCTAAATTACTGTGTGCTATATAGGTTTACAGACTGTAATTATTCAACTCTAATCTCATTATAGGCTCCACGTATACTGTGCCAATTTACTTGTGTGTTAAATAGGTTCACTGACTGTAATGTCATGCCATTAGCCTCGTAAAGGAACTAAATGATGTGTATTTGTTATACACCTGTTCTCTTTCCATTTACTCATTCATGAAATTATAGACTGGTAAAACAAGCCGCTCTACATTCCTTCAAGACTTAGCCTGAAGGCTGCACGCGATACAGCTACCACTAGGATAGCTTTCTAATAATGTTGACTTTAACCTATCATGAAGGGTCGTTTGGACTGGTGCAATGTCCCCCCTTGAATACTGAACAGCGCCTCAGATGTTGATTACCTCACAATGAAATAAGTCCCTTGCTTGGCTTTCTGCTTTGGCTTGCAAAGGAATGTTGGACCTGGGAAACTGGCTTTCTCAGTCTCGACAAGCCCTACACTTAGATGTGCGTTAATCCCCAGGAGGACCCCAAGAGAAGGGGGTATACCTTATTCGTGAATAGTTCCACTATTGTTCTAACTATCCCCTCAGCAGACACCAATCATTGTAATTCTAGAGTGTCAAATTTGACTTAAGTCACTGGCTGTTCCTTGCGTGAGATAAATAAGCAGGCAAGTGCCTGGAGGACATCAATAAAGAAGCCCAGGAGTTTCACAAAACAAACTGTGTCTAGCTCAAACAGATAAGGGTATCTCAGAGGTTAAACTAATCGAAAGGGGGCCCCGGCTTTTGCCAATTCAGCAGCAAAGTCATTAAGCATAGGATTAGCACATTGCTATCAGTGCCGAGCTGTAAAATGGCCCAAAAGCCCTTTACCAGTCCAGGCACAACATTACAGCTTTGGCTTTTGGTAAACTACCATCCCAACGAACCTGACCTTATCAAACACAACCCCTGACATGTGGTTCACTCTCATTAGAGCCCTCAGAGAGGTATAGCTCTGTCCTTACCCAAGGGAGCACCCAGTTTAATTCTAAACAAAAACCCCGTTCATAAATAAAGTGCTGCATAGATTATTCCATAAAGAAGCAGGGGAACCCTGGGTAGTTCTCAAATTTAGGTGGAAAGCAGCTCCCGTGTAGAGCACTCATCAGTGGCAACAATTACAGCTCTGGCTTTTGGTAAAAAATAACTTCTGAGCCAACCTAACATGATTAAAAGTAACACCTGCCATAATTAGTAAAGTTATTACCTTCTGAAGTAAAGTTTTCATAAATAATGCAATAAAGAAGCAGAGAACTCTGGGTAGTCCTCAAATTTAGGTGGAAAACAGCTCCCGTATAGAGCACCCACAACCCCAGTGCCACACTAAATCCGCTTACCTCATTAGAGCCCTCAGAGAGGTATAATTCTGCCCCTACCCAAGGGAGCACCCAGTTTAAGTTTAACTAAAAACCCCTCCAGAAATAAAGTGCTGCTCAAATTCTGCAATAAAAAGCAGAGGATTCTGGCTAGTTCTGCAGCTTAGGTGGATAGCAGCTCTTTAACTATCTTTAAAAAATCACTGGCTACTTTTAAACTTATAATGGTGAAATAACACGTTACCCAGCAACAATTCAATTAGAGATTTTTTGGACCAATTACGATCCTCAGGTTTATGTGTTGGAGAGATTGCAGCAGGCCTTAGAGTGCCATTCTTCCTTCACACCTACGGGATCGGTAACGCACATCTGCAACCAAGGCATGCATGTTTTTATGCTGATGGGGTTCCCCCTCCACGCTGTTCTATTTCGGAGCCCTCGAGCCTCCCACTCTGCTGCGCCCCAGCAGAATGATAATACAGGACCAGCAAACATTTGGTCAGGCTCAACGCAGAATCCCAACAACATTTACGCGGAGTGCGTAATTGGGCGTCATAGTACGTAATAATCCTTCAAGGAGAATTGCTGATGCCAGCAACTGCATATCTTGCCCACAAGTAGCTTGTGATTGCCCTTGTAAGTTTATTTGAGACGTCCTGTGATCGGAAACGTTCCCAACTTAGTAAATACCCTTTAAGTCAATAACTCATTAGTATTTAATAAACAAGTGTGTCCATTGACTGACTTTACAACACAATAAGCTGTAACTGACCAGCGAAATGTCACATACCAAAATTCGGGGCTCGGTGATCGCGGTTAAGGATTTGTTGGGATTATGGTGACATATTAAATGACAGGTAGGGTGTACAGCGTCAATCGATCCATGCGCTCGTAACCTTTGAGGTGATGCTGTGCGAGTCTATGTGTGTGTAGCCATCATAAAAACAGCGAGCATCACAGACACTCCCGGCCCTGCGTCTCGTTCACCCTCGCAGTCGCTGGACATCTGTTTGCAGGCCAGGATGCGCTCCCTTCGGTTGTTTCCTGAAAATCAGCGATGTCGCCGTGAAAACCCCGCAAAGCCAGATTCTCGTTGCAAATAAATCTTTTGACCAGGTCTACTATTGCCTGCCCGATCGTGAAACAAGCACAACTACAAGACTCGGGATATTTAATATCAACTGGTACAAGGAATCAAACCCATGAGTTGGCCTCTGGGTGCTACCATTAGTTAACTGAGCTAACAGCTCGCTTGAAACTTGTGACTGCGGAGAAACATTGGGGCAGATTTATGAAGGCCCCGCGCCGCCGGTGCGTCAGTCTCTCCCATGTTAAAAAGGACGCACCGGCGGCGCAAGGCCCCCACAAATCCGCCCCATTGTGCGGGTGAAGGGTGTAGTGTAAACCAGTTTCACCAACATGATGACAATTCAGAACGTTGCGGTTTGAAAAAACACTGAGTGCACCCTTCATATTATTCCTACCATCTCTATCAACCCCACACTCGAGTAGTTGGTGAATCAAATAAAAGTACGGCAATGCTTCGAGTATTAATTACACTGTAGGCATGTGATTGAGGTTTGATGGAAATGTAATGTCATACTAAATATTAACTCCTTCACTCCCCCATGACAAGAGCCACTAAAACGTGTTTTCAATACTGCCTCAATACATACACTTAAGCACACTCAGGTAGCAGCGCAAACAGTAGCTGCAGTAAACACTCGGCAGCATTAAGCCTCCAAATGGCACGTGTTTGCTTAGCGGGAGTCGCCATGGAGGGGCCGAGAAATGTCTCTAGTCGTCATGAGAGAGGAACGCACACAAGTGTCAAAAAAGTGGACATAAACGTACTAAAGCAATGGTGCCATCTAGAGGTACTTTCCCACTACCATGAACAACATTGCGGTTTAAGAATCAACATTCCCTGCAAGACGCAGACCCACATCATATTATTTAATTTGCTCTGCATGCAGGCGTTTTTGCGGAGGCTCGTAATGCATGGAGTAAAACGGTCATACACCATTCAATTTACTTACTGATGAGCACGATGTCTACAAAACCTTCTATAGGGTAGGCGGATCCGGGGTTAAATACATTTATGACAAACATGCAAGCTCCTTAGGAATAGATACCCTTATTAAATGTAAAACGACATGCACAGGGCACGCAATCATCCCGGGGAGACCCTTGCAGAAGTCACCAACCGGACCGATCAAAAAACCCTATTCATTAGGCAAGCCCATCATGGGAAGACATACTTGCTGAACCCGACCACTGTCGCGAACGGGGTGAGACGGGCACAGAAACACGACAATTGCCCAAAAACCAGATGGGGGAACTTACCCATTATCCCTCACCCTGTGGCTAAAACTTCTGCCAAAACGGTGTGCCTCTGGGAACTGTGGAGACGAACAGTCACAGGCTGCCCACCATGCTGTGGGCTTCCGGCATGGAATCCTCCCTTACCCGCCGAGGTCCGCCCGATTCCCCACTCTCCAGCTGCCGTTGCGATCCTCTGAATCAGACAGCATCACCACGCCTTTCCGCTCGCCCTCAGCCAGACATCCGAAATCCTCCCCCAGCAACGAGACCGTGACCCTGCAGAGTAAACAAAAGATGTATAGCGAATTATGGGCCGCTGGTGGCCCTCGGCTCCTGCCATTGCGTGTCAGAGACCTCGCAGCTCGTCCAGTAACCGTCCCTCGGCCAACCTGAAAAATATAAAGAAAATTAATTACAGCCTCCTAGAGGCTGGAAGAGGCAGGCCGTGGCAAACAAAGAAGCCCCGAGCGCGGGGCACACGGTGCTGTGAGGGAGCGTCCAGGGACAAGGGGGTCTCCTGGGCGCTCCCCACCTCTTTATTCTCCAGGGGCCAGGCGGGGGGGGCACGCCCCCCCGGCCCGCCCCTCCTGTAGCCCGCCCCCCCTGACCCGGACCTTCTACCTGGTATCCGGGTCAGGGAGGCCGCCGGCCAATCGGTGGTGGGTCGCGCCCACCAGGGCCCGCCCCCACCACCGAGAGACACCAAAGGGGGAAAGGGGGGGAGACGGTCGCCGCGCCACCATGCGTGCGGGGGGGCCGAGGGCCCCCCCTTTTCATTTGCTATGGACGCTCAACAAAACTATTTTTTGGTGGGGGTGGGTGGGGGGGGGGTGGGAGGGGGGTCAAGGATAGCGCCCTGCAAGTTCTTTTTCAGCAAATCCCCCTCAAGACTTTCTGACAAGCCTGTTTTGTGGGTAGAAGTGAGTTAAGCAAGGATGGAAACTAATGCTATCACATTCATCACCCATCAACAACTGGACAGCATGGCATCCCTTGATACTTCCATTCAGACAAAAGACAGAGCATGCCAATCGCAACAGATGATCGACTAGAATGAAATATGGTGGTAAAAAGGGCACTGGGCAAAAACAAACATTGTGTTACCAGGATCCAACTTTACGAAACATATGTAATGCTCGAATCATACACATGTTCACATTGGACAGATGTTGTCGGTATCTAAAAAGCAGATCTAAAACACTCGGTCATTTGTTGGCCGCTTTTTCTATGCATCTCCACGGCCCACACAGGCTTCTCCAAACCCCTCCCAAAGCTCGGATTCTAGGAAACCCTGGGCCTAGGGAAAGCAGAAAAGCTGTGCAACTATTAGAGAGAGTATGGTATGAAGAAACAAGTGCGCCATTTCTACATGTCTGCAATTGGACAGGCTACACACTTGAGCAAACGAGAGGCAACCAAAACTAACTAAATATTTACAATTAGTACACAATGTTCTTTTATCTTTACAACTTCACAAACGGACACCAACAAGTGCAAGTGAACAGTTGAGCAGCGATTTGTGCAGCACCCATGCAGCGATCTTTGCAAGTGAACAAATATGCGGAAATGTGTGCAACTGAGCACAGAGAAATTAAACTGAACAAACAAGCAGCAATCTGTGCACATGAACAACCATAAAAGATACTTGGAAACAAACAGGTGAGAGCATTATTTACAACTAGCGCGATCACAAAAACACACAACAAAAAGTGAATGG
Source organism: Lissotriton helveticus (assembly GCF_964261635.1). NCBI lineage: Eukaryota > Metazoa > Chordata > Amphibia > Caudata > Salamandridae > Lissotriton > Lissotriton helveticus. Next base: position 331,215,634 of record NC_136068.1, on the reverse strand, counting down.
TGATGCGTGTGGTGCGCACACCGCAAGTGCTACCTTGCCGGCCACCAGCTTGCTATTACGCTCATGCGCGTGCGCTCTTATGCGCGTTCTAGCAAGCTGGTCGCCGGGAAAGGAGTACTTTCAAAAGCAGATACTAAATGTCTCGGCCAGACCAGCACATGCGCTGGATCAGGCCGAGACCTAAAAACGACACATGGCTCGTAAACATGCTACAGATCTTTTCGCAAAAATGAAGACTGGAAACCTCCTATTATGCTACTAAATCGAAAGAATGTTTGTTGGAACTTATAGCAACTAAACTTAAGTTTAATAAGGAATCTACTGATAATGCCTTATTATATTTTTTTTAATCCAGTGCACAATGTTATGGTGGCTATAATAAATCTGGTAAACTGCTAGTAAATTATCTTAAGGTCAAACAAAACAAACTTAAAATTGAGTCAATCATAGACAAACACCTAGATATAAAGATTCTTAAATATTACGAGAATTTCATTAATTGATTGTTTCTAAAGTGCTAGAATCGACTCCCGAAGGAGTATCTCTGCGCTGTAGACCGCTGGGGAACCCGTCCTGGCTTCCCCTGTGAGATGGTCCCTACTGGGTATCTCCAAGGTAAAACCAGGCATCCCCGGCATATGTGGGGGCTGTTGTGGAGATGAGGCAAGCTAATGCCCAGAGTTGATCCCTAGTTAGAGTAGACACCGAGGCGAGAATTATCGAGTCTGTTGACCCTGGTCCAAGACCCTGCCGCGTCAGGAATTGAACCCTGGTCCCGGGCCATCCTCTGCTCCCGGGTCTGCCGCCTCTAAGCAGTGAGCCACACCACTTCACACTGACTTTGTGAGTCTTTATATACACCAGAGTCTCCGCTTCAGAGGATGAGATCTCAGAATATCTCTCTTCCATTAAGAAATCCTTTGACACACAACAAAATCCTAACCCATTAGAGCTTGATAACTCACCGAATTAACTATGTACTGCATTACATACACTCAAAAAGATAAAGCTCCAGGGCCAGATGGATTTACTGTTGAGTTTTTCATGCATTTCTCTCATTTGCTTCTTCCCAGGTTATATGATCTATTAACTTTTTTTTCACAAGCTGGTACATCTTCTGGGTCCTTTTTGAAGACTTTAATATGCCTCATACACAAGGAAGATAAAGACCCACATTTTTGTAGGAATTACAGACCCATATGTTTAGTAAACATTGATTATAAAAAATGTTCTAAGTCCCTGGCATTAAGATTGAAATCCTGTCTTCCTGACTTACTAGGTAAAAAAGATCGGGTTTTGTTAAGGGACGCCTCATTACAGATAACACTACTTTATTCTTTGATATATTATCCAAAAGTGCTCATAAATCTAACTCTAGTGCTGAAATTGCTTTGGATGCGGAGAAGGCATTTGATAGTGTATATTGGCCTTTTATTTTTCAGACATTTAAATGGTTTGGCTTTGCTCCAATAATTATAAATGTAATCTCCCTTCTTTAATCAAGACCCAGAGCGGCAATCTTTGCAAATGGCCTTACCTCCTCATATTTTAGTATGGGAAGAGGTGTTCGGCAGGGTTGTCACCACCTCCTTTTCTTTTTAATTTAGCCTTAGAACCCTTCCTATCTAAATTACGATAAAACTCAGACATGTATGGCTTCACGTCTGAGAATGTGCACATTAAATTGGCAGCATATGCAGATGATATTTTATTATTTCTCTCAAAACCGCAATCCTCCCTTCCTGCCTTCATACAAGAAGTATCGGCATACTCCTCTGTGTCAGTATATAAGCTAAACAATGACAAATGCCTTTGACCAAATGTACATTTAAGGAAGATTTTAACATATCCAATTTTAAATGGAACCCTAAGCATATAAAATATCTAGGAATGTTTTTCACATCATCACTTAAATCATCAATATCAATTAACCCTTTGCGTGCGTTCGTTGGCAAACGGCCGTCGCGAGCACTACCTCCATAGTGCTGCGAACGTTTGTTGGCTGATGCGTCCCCGCCCACTCCGATAAACTGCAGCACCGCGGCGGAATTGCCGCCATGGTTAATATAGAAAAATGTTCTTTCAAGATTTTCCACCCTAGTAAATAAATGGCACCCCCTTTATCTTTCTTGGTGGGGCGATTAGATACCATCAAAATGATGTTGTCCCCCATAGTACTTTACACTATTTCTAACATACCAATTGCTATATCTAAAAAAAAATAAGATTTTTTTTTCTTTATTATCTTCCTTTCTTTTGAGCAATAAATGATCTCGCGTGTCTTTATCAAAATAATTCGACCGAAATTAGAAGGAGGAGTAGATTTTTCTGACTTTCCTAACTATCATGAAGAATTACCGTTTTACGTCAATCTTCTAGATGGATTTCAGGATCTCTATCGAAACCACCACTGTGAGTTTTGCTTGAACAATCTTACCTTAACCCATCTCCTTTCAAGAATATCTGTCTTTTACTCGGAAACCCCAACAATTATTCACTCCCGTTGTTTAACACACAAGTAAATTACAGGGCACAATTTTATCTGATCCGCCTAATGATAGTGAAACATTTCTGAAATCCATGGTGTGGCATAACAAACTCATGCTGCTCAAGGGTAAACCTTTTTACAGGATAACATGAAGACAACAAGGCTTAATATGGGTGAATCAATTATTTGATAATAATAAGGTTATACCTTTTTCTCAGGCCCGTTCTTTGTTTAATCTCTCTTTCTCTTTTCAAAATAAGTACCAATTAATATAAAGTGCTATATTAATGATATTAATAATAACCTTGAATTTGTAAAGCACACAGCTACCTCCAAAGTGGTTTCCCGGTGTTGGGGGCCCTGAGGAAGATTAAGCGAGCTATTGTTCAGGGTCACATGATGCTGGGCTGACCTGCCACCGGTGATCGAACCGTGAACCCCGTGGTCCGGAATCGGGCACCCTGGGCCCTGCACCACATCTCTTCCACATATATAGACCATGCTATTTCAATTTAGTTCAACTCTTCCCTTTTCTCTCATGAGCGCTAATCAAACTCATACCTTTCTAAGCATGTGCCCTAAAGCTTCTACCATATACACTTACTTACGAAAGTCCGGTGCCACTAGAGAAAAAACTAAGGTAGAGTTAGCCTGGGAACAAGATTTAGGTATGGATTGGCCCATTTATACGTGGAATAAAATCTGGACCAAAATCAGGAGAACTTCTAGAGCAGCAAACACAACACAGATACTTATTTATACATAACAGGCTCCTTCTCTTCCCCACAATTTTGCATAAGATGAATGTTGATATACCTGACACTTGCTGGTCTTGCTCCCAAATACATGCTGATTTAAAATATTTACTTTTTACTTGTCCTTTTGCTCATGATTTTTGGAAACGTGTCGTGGATCAGACAAATCTTATATTTGGCTCAATCGTATCCTTCTCTTTTGTTAATGTTTTCCTAGGGGCTTTATCAGATGACTGGAATAATTGCTCATTAAATACTCGAATTCTGGACTTGCTTATAGCAGTAGATTTTCAACAAATTACTAATTACTAGAAAGAATTGTCTAAGTTGTCCTTCCAAGCTTGGTGGCATACAGTTTGCCGTAACTATAGACTGGATGCAGCTTATATTTACCCTATTTCTATAGCTATGAAGAGCCTACAGTTATGGTCTCCAGTTGTAAAGTTTATTGATTCTCATGCAAGACCTCCTCATAAGCTCAACCCTATGAAACACGAAGTTTTAAAACATCCTTGACATTCCATATTTCGTACTTATGAATATTTAAATGTGTTTAGTAGAAATCTATAGTAGAACATTTTAGATATATTACCAGACCCTGCATACATTCTTGTATACCTTCTTGTATCTTTTACAACCACAATTTTTCGTATAACTTTATATTATATTGTTTAATTCTGTTTGAATTGCTTTTTCCCTTGTTTTTCTGTATAAACTTATTTTTGAAACTAAAAAAGAAAAAAAAAGCATTATTTTGAAAGTCTTCTCGTTTGTAAAAACCTCATGTATGTATGTTGGATCAGCCAGCCAGGTTTGTGACTGCTGAATGTCTTCGTACATTTGAAGAGATGATTGTAATTTAAAATGTTTAATTTCAGTGTTATGGTTGGGTAGCAATCACTCACCTTACACGTTGGTGATAATTATGTGAAGAGTTCAAATTTGCACAATCACTGTATTAGTTTGTTTTGAGTTGCGATCCTTTGGAAGTCTTATGGTGGTCAATTAACTAGTGATCGCAAACTTTACACATGTCCTCTGATTACTGGTTTATTGTGCATTATGATTTATATTATATTTTGATATATGTTCTTAATCTACTTTCTTTAGCTACAAGTCACGTTTCCAGTGAGTCAAGGGGTGTTAGATGGCCAATTTTCCATCATAGACTGAGAACAAAGGACCTCATTTATGAAAACTGTTGCATCGCTGCAACAAAACAGTGATGCAACAGTTTACACCATGCCCTCCTTGTGACACGACGGATGTGCCATATATAATCTACGGCTCTCCATGTCGCAAGAAATGACAGATACGTCAGGCATCCTGACGTGCCTGTTAGCACAAAAGTCACTAATTGTTGGAGTTGTGTCGCAAGCATGACGCAACTCCACCTATACATGAGGCGGGCTTATACACATAGCACTACATCACCCTTAGGCCTGCTCTGAGGCAGGAGTAAGGTCTTGACGCAGTGGCGTCCTAGAAGTGGCCCAGTAAAATCTGCTAGATCTCACTGCACTACTCCTACGAGCATTTGTTGCATGGGAATGCCCACCTTGCATACATTATACCTGATGCATGTATAATGTGTCAAAGGGCTTTACAAGGTGAGGCATCAGCCTAGATGCATCACCTTGTAAAACGGCGCAATGTGGCTCATTATTTACGCAACAAGTACGTCAAGAAAATAACACACCTGCGGTTTTCTCAACTCTCACACTGGTTGTCCCTGTGACTGTAAGAATTTGGTTAGATTCCTGACACAAAACATTTCTCTTGAACTGTAATTGGGGTGAAGTTACATTCTTTCATATGTCACGGCGGTTTCATGAAAATTCTGCTATGACGTTTTTGGTGAACTAATTTCAGTAGAGGTGTCTGGATCTTACATTATTGTGTCCCAAGGCCACTGATGCACTCGTTGGGTGTCATTTTGAGAGTGCTGTGGGGATGCTACTGCACCTCTTATTCAATTGCTTTAGTCCTTTTATAGCCATCTTTTTATTTGGCCACTGTGCCACTCCAAACGGGGAGAAACCATGTGCAAAGTAACCTTTGTGTTCTCCAATTCTTACTGTGACCCCCCTTAATTCAAAAGGGATGTGCAAAGGGTATGTGCAGATGTAGCAATAAAAGTGCATCTCACTGATGAGTGCTAACAAGTTTGAAAATAGCTAGGGGTTACCTGTGTTCCTGTACTGAGAGATGAAGCCTGGTAATTAGTGTTTGACTGTTCATATGGAGCAGGTTCAAGGAGGATTTGCATATGTCTACTAAAGGTGGTCCAAAAATGTAACTCCACTCACGGAATTGGTGGAATTTGGTCACTCCATGTCACACTTATAATGTGGAGTTCTGGCCAAATTCCACCAATTGCTGCATGGCAAAAATTGCTTCAGTTCGAGCCGCGCATGAGAACGGGAAGATTGAGAGGCTCCAGCAAGCGAGCTGGAGAGTGCAAGGGAGATTTGGCGTCGTCTAGAGTGATTTCCAGATGTTAGAAGCCCTTTACTACCATTTTCTAATGTGGGCAGCTGTGAGCAGTCACATTCAAACGGCTACTTTCTGAGTAGATTTCCTACTCGAGAAGCAGCAAAATCAATTTGTAATTGGATTTTTGAGTAACTATTCTACCTGAATAGAAGGTTCAAGAAATTATTTAAGCAAAAAGCATTTTTATCTAGTTTACTTTTTATCAACAAGAATGACGTGCCACAGAGACTCCAGCTTCCTCCTCTACTTTGTCTTCAATCCCTGCTGCATATGCCATTGGATTTTGTTTGTGAAAAGTCAAGTACGTTTTTAGGATAAGTTTGAGATTTGATGGAAGGCATTGCCAGTATATTTTTTCCCTTTGTAGTTTTTCTTCAATTTTAAATTTGAATGTGGGTAGCCTGAAGTTGCAGTATGGCCTATTTTGCATGAACTTTAATTTTTTCCAAGGGAAAACGTTTGCACAGGTTTGGGAGGTCTGTGAGCCTTGTTTTAAAACATTTAAAGTACTTTTTCTCCATTTTCTTATGAGTTGTTTTGAATAGTCAATTTTGCACTACTATTTTGCTCTTTTTACTGTGGGGGCTAGTCTGCCCATAGGCCACTTACAGCCAGCCATTACTAGACATTGAGCATATATTAAACAAGTGTTTCTGTGGTATGTATGTTTTTGGAACGTCTATTGATTTTGGGATGGCCTTGGATTAAACACACATATGTTTTTTTGTGTATTTTATGCTTTTCTGCAAAATGTGAAAGTATTTTGGCGGGGTCATTCTTGATGTCTTGAAATGTTAGTGGTTGGTGAATTTTTAAAGCTGACATAATTTTGTAATGGTAATGGTAGTGTTTGCTTCTTTATTTGCCATGCCTCCTTTTTTGTATATATTCTTTATTGGGTTTTACAGTAGTACACAGAATACATTAAGTACAGTCTCAATGCCATATACTTTTTAGATTACAAACAGTTCCCCTAAATACACTCACCCACCCCTGCTCCTATCCGTTTGCATCTACTGTATTTAGACTTCACATCGAACGGAGTCGGTCACTATATATGTCAGGCATGTCCATAACACTATCGTTCAATACTATGTTCTCATGTTGGGCAGCTTGATGCATTCCTCCATTAGCCTTGTCATAGAGGGGTACCACAAGGCACCAGCAACCAGTCACTTAATCACAGGCTAACATCACATGCAGTATTCATTCTTCTTCACAGTGCATCCCCTCATGGTGGTCGTGCATCCGGGGGGGTGAGGGATCAGCAGTGCCGCCAGTGTGGCTGCCACAACCATAAGTCATCCTCCAGTTTCTCATCCCTCCTTGTGTGCTTCATGCGCACTTCCTCAGCCACCGCCAATTCCAAAATATGTTTAAGCCAGTCTCCATACCGTTAAGGTTCTGGCACCAACCATCTAATAGCAATACAGCATTTTGCCGTCAATAACCCCAACAGTAAAACCTTCCTACTCTGCCTTTTTTTCTACTGGGAAGGGATTATATCCATCACAAAGTAATCCGTAGTCTATTCAAAAAGTGTCCCTAAATGTATGAACACTACAAGTCTCAAGTGCTCAAAAATAGAGTACAAAAGAAAAACAGAAAGGGTTTATATAGAAGACAGAATCAAGATGCAGAGAGAAAGAATCCGCAAGGGATCATTGGCGTCCCATCATTACACATTACGTGCCCAGTGCCATCATCTGGGATGCCAAACAACTAGACTTCACCCTGCCTCCAACTCGGAGAAGGACAAAAGAAACAAGTTGTAGCCTCTTGTAGAATTCTTTACAGGAGAATAATTTAAGAGGGAAAAAATCTCTTATATAATGGTGCAGTGCAAGATAAACAAAGATAAACAAAAACAAAATGTGTGTTAAAATAGGATGTACAACGGAGAGTATCGATATTTCTCTTAATTGTGATTTCACAGATGTATTCCTATCTAAAAACAGTGAGAAGTGATTGAAGAGCAGTTTAGAACGGCACTGCTCTTCTGGTCGATAAGTTTCAGCTTACGGGGCCAAGCTCCTAGCTTTCTTCAGGACCTTAAATGCTTCACACAGGCTTTGTCACTGTAAACAAGTCATTTCTTATACATACTGTTTGTCAAAGTCACATCACATGTTTCAAATCCTCCATGTGGACATGATGTATCTGGCATCAGTGCACCACAAGGATTAGACCTCACCTCTCTTGGCACCAGCGTTTGTCAAAGAGGCCCGGCTCTGTCCGTCGTTGCCTCCAGCTGGGACAATGCTGGGGTGGAGCAATGATCCCTTGCGGATTCTTTCTCTCTGCATCTTGATTCTATCTTCTATATAAACCCTTTCTGTTTGTCTTTTGAATAGACTACGGATTACTTTGTGATTGATAAATTGATTAAGGGGGATTTAATCCGAGAGTCTTTAATTGATCCCTTTGGCCCTCTATTTTGGTTATGGGATTATATCCAACAGGACCATGCCTTCTTTCTTTGCTGGCCAAATAGCCGTTTTTTTTGTGGCCAGTCTGTATGTGTTTTAGTGTTTGCAATAGCCCCTGATTCTGTCTTTGTTCTCCATGCCATGTGGCACAGTGGCCATTTAGTTTTGTGTAGTCAGTGTGCTTTTTGCTATAGACCTGCATGATTTCTTTTGTCTCTATTCCTTCGCCATTGGTAGCCATGTGGCCGGTGGACATTTTGTAGTCAGTATGCAATTGCTTTTTCCATAGTTCTGCATGTGTGCTTTGTTCTCCATGCCTTCGCCCTCAGTGGCCGCATGCCAGGGCAGCCATTTTGTGTAGCCAGTATGTTCCTTTTCTTCCACTGTTCAAAGTCATTTACTAAGGATATTGATAGAAAAGGACTATGCCTATTTGTTTTTTCTTCAGTTTTTTCTTCTTCCCTTATGTGAGCTTGATGTGCTTGAAGATGATTTACTATGATTGTACAATAATTCTTTAATGTATTTTTGTTCATTTTCCTCGCCTCCCATAGGATTTCTCATAGTCCTTGGGGAGACAACAGCAATAGTTATTTGATTTTTCCCTACACCCACTGACTGTGGTAAGTGCCTGTCAGAAATATTTTTTTTAATAATGATTCCATATTCCCCCTTTTAGCCAATGGTTTTTATAGGTTTCTCATAGGCAAACAACGGGAATATATTTTTTTATGGATTATTGCATTTTCACCTGCATACTACAGGTATCATATCCCTTTTTCTTTTGTGAAAGGAGTAGGATTTTTAGAATCTGTGGCAGCCATTCCCCTAAGACGCACATTGAGTCTACCACTTACTGGTTCAAATCCAATATACACTTACGTTTTTACATGATTAGATGGAGGGACCCTACACATGCAGCCACCCAACAGCACGTTTTTACAAAGGGAAGCGGGCTAAAATATCAGCTCTGGACCTATTCCCTATTTCTCTTGTGAAAGGAGTAGGATTTTTAGAATCTATAGCAGCCATCTGCCCGAAATGGAAGGTCCGCAGCTGGACCTATTTTGCCAGAGTTGCTGTTCCAGCCTTCCATCATGATGTGCTGCAATTGGTTGGCCAAGTTATGCAGAAGAGTGCTGTTCACACTAACTACCTTATGATAGACAGGTAGACAGGTTATCAAGCATCTTCTCACATGTGAATCACTGCACACTGGACCTTTTTTTGGTGGGTTAGGCAACAACTCTCTGCAGGTCTCAGCACTGAAAAATGTTTTAAGGGCATTGGGCATCATGCAGCAGTAGCGATGTCCGCCATGGAGAAATCCAAAACAGCTCCAAACGTTATGGAAGAGTTTAACAGCAAGGTGTTTGAATGGCAACGACCCAAAGGTCTCAAAACTGGATTTGCTGCCACGGACAATGGCAGTAATATAGTCAAGGCCATGGCATATGGTGGCTATTTTAGAGTCCTGTGTTTGGTACAGTGCACCATCCTGTTGTGCAGGACTTTGTAAAAAAAAGATGACATAGTCAGCAACATACTGATTACTTGCCAAATAATCTGCACTATTTGTAGTCATTCTTTTAAAGCCCAAAAGCTTGAGGATCATTCAGCATGCTTATAGAGTGCCAGTTAAAAGCCCTCATACAGGTGTTGCCAGCATGTTGTAACCCAACTACTGCATGTTGCAATGCCTGTTCGAGCACTACAGACCAATCACCAACTATGTCCTTCAAAGTAAAGGGGATGCAACTGGGAAAAGCATGACAATGAAAGAGAACAAATGGAGGCTAGATAAGTGCCTGACAAAAATAATACTACCTTTTGAGGTTTTCACAGTTCGTCAGCAAGAAGGACAGTACGATGGGCCAAGAAATCCAGTTGTTGCAAGAAAATTTAAAAAAGGTGGTGCAAAGGTTCACCGGTGTGAACGAAGAAGCATATGGGTTGTGTCAGAGCTTAATCCTTCGCTTGGCTGTTAATCCAAGGCTGGAAAGATAAATTGTGTCCTCCAAAGTGTACACATGAACCATAATACTTGATCCATGGTGTTGGACCTGCTTCTCATCAGGTAGAGTTTCCTGGAACTTTTTTGCTTTTTCAGTCTGCGTTTTGCTGATACTCTTATGTGGCCTCTGAGGAATTTCCCACTTTAAATATGGTGTGAAAGTGTGTTCCCCCTTCTTACTCATGTTGGAAAGTAGCACTGATTAGATATTCTGAAACATGGGTTGCTCCACCATAGCAGACCAGTGTATGCGCACTGGCAGCTTCTGTGACTAAACTAATGAGCAGCCTGCCATTGCAAGCCACTTTGTGCACACCTATGGTCCCCATAATTTGTGAGCCCCTGGCCACCGCAGGCTTGTGCGTAAGCACTAACACACGTATTAGTTAAACCCGTGTACAGTCTGTTATTGCAGCCTGAGGCTGCCGCACTTGTATCCCTGATGCTGGGGATGATGTGTCCAACCTGCCAGTGAGGGTCGGTGTGCACACTACTGCATGTGCACCCAGGAAGTGAGGAATAACTGTGTGTGTTTTCACTACCTACAAGGCTTGCTCTTCCCATAAGTTAACATGGGGAAGTAGTGGACATCACTTCGGACTGTGATAGTGGATTGCAGTGCGGCAGCCTCATGATGTTTCCTATCAATGATTCCCCATGCCAAACCCTTTCCAATGGTAAAGGGGGTTTTGGCATAACTCACTTAGAAATGTCACTTATGGAATAAGGACATTTCTATGCTCTGACTCTCACATGCTGTGGTGCTTCACTCCAGTAGACACCGGGGGTCGAGGTGCACATCTGTGCATTTCCCAAGTGACAGCCAGAAACCATGGCTATCTCATGAGAACAGCAGACCTCTGCCATTTGAGGGCAGAATGGAATAGATTAGAGAGGAAGGTAGTGACATTTAGCCTCTCGGGCTGGATCAAGGCCCCACTAAAGATTAAGATCCGCATTTCATAGCCCTGTGGCTCCATGGCAGACAGGCCTAGAATTTCGAGGAGACATCTGTGGTTTAATGGAAAACCCCTTGAAACATCCTGAACTTCAAAAACACACAACAGTATAACTACTGGTGCCATCCTTCAACAAAAGGTGAGATACTCTTGTGGGGATGCGGGACCGGAGAACCCGAACTGTGTGGGGCACATTGCCAGAGGACTCTGTTGTGCACATGGAGGATAACTGTCCAATTAGTGGCTGGCCTGGGTCGAGGACCTGCTGAAGTGTGGCGCCCTGAAGTGTGCTCTCCAATGGCCTGACTGCAAGCCTCCTGTTCTTCTGGAGATCTCAGGAACATCAAAGATCTCCCACGAGGGCCCTACACCATCTACCTGTGACATCTGGATAGCAGTGCCTTCTGAAGTGCCCACATCGATGACTGAATCCCAACTGGTATCTCAGTGCAAGCGTGGAACTAAGACATGTGACTGAGACTGGATTGTATAGTGCTGAACCTCAGAAATCATGCCTTTATCTATGGCATGTAGTTCCTCTATGGCTGGAACCGTGCCACTCATAAGCATCTAGTTGGTGGTGAGCGGATTCATTGGTTGCTGGACCCTGCGCTGCCCATTTCATTGATCGATCTGCATCGCTCTCGTACGACACGCCAACTGCATTCTCATCATTTACGGTGTCCAATTCACAATGTGTGAACCTCAGATGTGTGGGTGTACCCATAGTAGTGCCTCATTCTACCTCATGTAACTATGCTGAACGTGCGCCTGTGTGTGTGACCGAACTGGTCTGGTGCAACCTGTATCATCGTGCACCGGACACATTTTTCAGGGAAGTACAGAATTGCAACTCTTCGCTGTGTGTGACCGGAATTGCCTGGTGCGACCCAGCTCAACATGCACTAGTTATTGTGCATCATTTCTGGGGAGGTATGGAATTACAATTCTTTGTGTTTGAATCTTGAAGTGTCTTGTGCGACTCATCCCAATGTGCACTAGACGCTGTGCCCGGATTGCCTGGGCATGACCATGATCATCTTGTACCTATTGGGGCACCTCCTCCTACTGAGAGGCTTCCATGTGCTACTCCCCATTCAGCGGCTGTTCTTTTTGACCCTCATCATGGCAGACCAACTGCCCTCTCCACACCTGGCCCTTCCCAAAGACATCTTAGAGCCAGGTAGTAGCAAGAGAGATTAACTGGGTTGAAGGAACGTTTCAGAGACAGTTCAGAAGCGGGTTAAGAGACTGCAAGACTCCTTTGTGCTTTGAGACCTGTGGGTGAACCTGACAGGTGTCTGCTAAACTTCCCCTTGTTTATGTCTACCTCCTAATTAAAACTGCTACATATTCCCACCTGCTTCTGGAGGACCCAGACTAAGTGCTATTTCTATTGCATGGGGCCCAGTATCCGGGAGGTGGAGTTTGTTATTTTTCATCTAGGGTATAGGACAATTTGGGTGAACTATAGGGTGGAGGGTAGCTGGGCCCATGGAACCTGCAGGATGTTACCCATGGACCTGCTGGGTACCAGTGGCACCCCATTAATGTGCTGAGTTTGTATATGTTCAAGAGCATCCCATATGGACTGGCTGATAACTGTCGCACCTTGTAGCAGTGCAGAGTGAGTGTCTGTGAGAGGTAGTGATAGTCCACGGACCACCTATAATTCACAACACTTGCTGGCGGTACCATTTTATACATTTATTTCATGCCAAAAAGATAATACATTTGGCATTGGGTTTACACATCTGGCTCTGGCCCATAGGTGCGGCTAAAACGTGTTCTATTTTCATTTATGCATATAGACTTGATATCACATCAGGGGGCTATCTCTCTATGGTGAGTGGGGGATGATTAGTAATTGTCCACAGTGCTCATACTATTGAAGTCATAACAATACAAGTGGGCCTAGTACTGCTACTTATAATTCCAAATGTGCTTTATGCCCAAAAGGGTATGATGTTCATGTTATAATGATTGAATATGTGTGTTGAATGCAAACGTTTTTACATCCTGCGTGATGTCTCTTTTGTGATGTTCAGTGCATTTATTGCATGTGGCTGCTGTGCCTTTGCTTTTCACATTGTCTCAAAGAAAAGCCTGACTGCTCAGTGCCAGACTACTCAAGGGTGAGCACAGGTTATACAATGAGTGAAATTGCCTGCCCTTGAAGGGAGTGGTAGGCTCTGCCTGGCTGGGGCATCCCTTCAGCCAACCAAAAAGTGCCTGTTCCAACACACAATGCAAAAAATACTGGCCATTTTTAGACGTGAATGTTTCCTTTTATAAGATTTGGATTGTTGTTCAAGCAAGAGACCTGGAAGATGAATGGCTGAAATTTGGAGGGCCGGACAGAAGTACTGGTGTGTATCTTTTAACCTCCAGAGAGGGCAATGCTGCTGCCTCACAGCTAGCACCATCAGCAGCAGCAGCATCGGCAACAGAAGAATCAGACCCAACCTCTGCAATGACTTGATTTCAAGTGGTAGTGCTTAAATGAAGTGCAAAGGTAAAGGCAACCAAGATAGAGCAAGTAGCAGCACCAATTACCATTCAGAGGATGGTCCACGACTATTTGGATGACCCAAAAGAGATCTACCTGGATCAAAGTCTATTGGCAATTGGTATGGGAAGATGGGAAACTGTGTATAAACAAAATGAGAGAGTAAGGGTTTTTTCACGTGTGAATCGAAAGTACTCCCAGTCCCCTGGACTTAAATATGGAAATAGCAAAAGAGGAGTATCACCACAAGGACCTTGAAAAAGGTTCTCAATGGGATGTCAGTAAAAAAAAAGAAAAATTCTTTCTTTTTGTTAAAAACCCCTCACTCACCAACCTGGTTGGTGACATGCTTCATCATCAGGGTTTCACCCTGACGGCCGAGTGCCATCAGGGTGTGCTGCGACACCTGAACTACAGTGGAGCTGGTTTTTGTTGTGTGAAAAGTGCAAAAAGTGGTGTTAGAAATTGTCCTGGTATAACTCTCAGAAAAAACTTTATTCGTAAGCTACTGGACAATATTAAAAGTTAGTGAAAAGATACTAATGGGTGATTATGACCGTAAGTATCTATGTGAATGGTCTACATGTTTCAACCTGTAAACGGTAAATCCCAGGGTTTCGTCAGGACCAATAAAAAAAGGAAAATGGATGGTCTACACACACTAATGTGCATCCAGTCCTAGATTCCTGTGGCCTAGTTGCAAAAATCGGCAGTAGGCAATACCTCAAACCTAAAGTAGGTGAGGAAAAAGAAAAGACTCCTATTGCGGGTCTTAAATCCCTCGTGGGGGAGGGGGGAAGGCTCCCTCAGCGAAGAGACATTATAGTTTAGCCGAGATAAGAGGCCAGTCTACCTAAGTGCCTTCTCCGGAGTCCCCGCTGCTGAGCTATTGCCTACTGCCGATAAAAATGAACCAATATTTCATACCACAAGATTATACTGTTCCTGAAACAGCACAGTAGGAGAAAGAGGGTGATTGGTCAGACTCAATGCTGTTAGCTGATCAACTTCTGGATGAACCCCATGAGTTTGAGGACAAACTCTACTTCCCTGACTAAGTGGGCCACAATAGAACTTTCATTCATTGTTGTCAAACTGCTTCCAAAAAAAGAAAAAGAAAAAAAGGGATATAGAAGATCAAATATATATTTGGTGTCTGACTTATGCAGGCCCATTTATTCACTTGTTTGGAGTGGATCTAGAAAAGTGTGCACAGAAAAAGCCTCCCCATTCACTTACAGGACATAAAGATAATGTCTCCCATCACTATCCTTTTTTTCCATTCCCTAGCTGGGCTAACAGTAAAGATAATTAATTATATGAGACTGCCACTGTTTATTGCTTCCATGGGAAAGGAGAAGCTACAATAGACAAATGTGCATCACACTTGGAACAGTTAACTATGGCACCAATGAGTGATATATTGAGTGATTGACGTTCTGTGTGGTGGTTGGGATGGCGTTGAACTAATTTGTAAACTTGATTTGTAATGTTTGGGGCCCGATGGAGGATTTTGCCTGAATGATCACCTTGGTTTCACACTTCACTATAATTACTTGCATGGTCCACTCCTTTCCTGTACTTCTTGTTTTTCAGGTTCTTTAGAGACCAGTAATTTTAGGTAACAAAACGACACAAAATAGTTTTTGTCTTCTTGTTTATCAACATTACAGGTCTATCTCAATCTTATTTCAGTAAAAACTCAGAAACAGGATGGGACTGCAAGAAGAAAGTTATGAATAATGCATATCTACTTCAATAGGGAAGTACATGACTCAAAGAGGCCTACTCAATCTTGTGGATGGGAGAGAGGAGCGTTGATTTGTGTAATGTCAAAATCATCAAATTAATTGGCTTTGGTCTGGGGGCAGTCACTAGACACATGTCCTATGATGGTCGCACACAGCTAAATGTTATGACATTCGCAGTTTGTGAGATTAACCAGCCAGCTACTTGTCAGGGATTGCTGCTAAAAGATTGTTCTCACTTCTCAGTTAATCAAACGTAGCCTATGCTCTGCCCTCTTGAAGTTGATTCTCATTCACCATGAAACTTATCTTCTCCTTGACTATTTAATATCGACATTTACTTTTTTATATTCCACAGGCCTTCTCTTCTTCTGCACGAAAGTTCCCTAACGCTACTGCTTACTGGACCGGTCCAGCCCTACACCCAGTATGGACATTCTGAAAAGAAGAATGCAGCTGCACCGTCCATTTTGGAATTTATATACAGTATCATTTTTCTTTTCTTAACAATACCAATTTGTAGAACTTTGTATATTTCAAACCTAGGTAACAGAACAATTTGATAAAATAGGACTTGGGAGCTGAATGCCTGTTTGCTTTTAGTAAATAAACTGTATCCCTCCTTGATTTCCTTCCACAATAAATGTAATGAAGATGTGCAGCTCATATACTTGTTGAATGTTGTGTTTGTCTTTGCCTTACCTTTCCCCAACTCTCTGTTTTCATCCATTCATCCCTCCCCTAACCATCTTTCCCCAGGTTATCTGATCTATTTAGGTGTGGCCTAATAATTAACACATACATGCATCACACACTTGATGGGTTGGATGTACTGAAAGTGATGCCAACTCAATGTTACCTGATCTTCTTAACTAAACAATAGCCCATTTCAGCCCTGCTACCCACCCAGGCATGAATGGAATATTTATTTATTTATTTATAATTTATTTATTTATTTATAACACTTATAAAGCGCGCTATTACCAGTCGGTGTCCTGGCGCTGAAGTGATAATCCCCAGGGAGGGTGTTTCCGGGAACTAGAGGGAAAAGAGCCATGTTTTCAGATCCCTTCTAAATGCCAGCAGATTCTCGTTCTGTTTAAGGGAAAGAGGGAGGGAGTTCCACACCAGCGCTGCTCCCCTAACAAAACTCCTTCCGCCCCAACGCACCTTCCTGATCCGGGTGGTTTTAACCAGCCCTAGACTGGCTGACCTAAGTTGCCTACCTGGTCTGTACCATTGAAAATGATCCTGAAGAAACTGAGGGCCAAGACCATGTAATGCCTTGAAGACTATACATAGGGCCTTGAACAGAATCCGCTTCCGCACCGAGAGCCAATGCAACTTCTCCAGCTCTTTGGTAACTGAGGAAAACTTGGGCAGTCCCCCAATGAGGCGGGCGGCCGCATTTTGCAGGACCTGAAGTTTATTGAGCACCCCTGTTGTGCCTCGAGGAAAAGACTGTTGCAGTAGTTGATGCGTGAAAGTACCGAAGTTGTCACCACCGTCTTCCTGCTTCCCTCCGGTAGGAAGGGGAGAACCTTCCTAATAATTCTCAGGGTCCAATGTATGGAGGAGCTCAATGCCTTGACTTGGGGTTTGAAGGAGAGTTGGTTGTCAATAATGACCCCGAGATTCTTCACCTTCGAAACCGGGCAAGGTGGCGGTCCCATGTCAGTGGGCCACCAGCTGAGGCCCCAAAGACTGGTGTTTGACCCAAAGATAAGCACCTCAGTCTTGGAGGAGTTCAGTTTTAAACAGCTTTTTGTCATCCAGGAACTAACTGCTGACATACAGTCCTGAAACCTGACTGCCACACCCACCTCTGTCCCCGGGAGCACCGAGACCACAATCTGGGTGTCGTCTGCGTAAGATGTTAGCTCAAATCCGAAGGATCTAATCACTGGGGCAAGGTAGGATACATAGATAATAAATAAAGTGGGGCTTAGGGAGGAGCCCTGCGGGACCCCCCCTGGGAGTTCGAAAGATCTTGATTCGAACTCCCCCATCGCCACCACTTGTACCCGGTCCGTTAGAAAGGATTTCAAGATGTTAAGTGCTTTACCCTGGACCCCGCAGCCCTCCAACCGATCCACCAGCAAAGCATGGTGGACCGTATCGAAGGCCGCCGACAGGTCCAAAAGGATCAACACTGCCTGGCCCCCTTCATCAAGCACCTTCCGGACCTCCTCTATAGATTTAATAAGAGCGGTCTCGATGCTATGACCCTCCCTAAACCCATGTTGGGCTGGGTCTAGGCCCTTGGAGTTACGCAGGAAAGAGCAGAGCTGGGAATTCATGATTTTCTCAACCAGCTTGGCCGGCAGTGGCAGCTTGGAAATTGGCCTATAGCTGTTGGGATCCGAAATATCAAGGGAGGGCTTTTTAAGAAGTGGACAAATTGAAGCACGCTTCCATAGTTTGGGGAAGTCCCCCTTCTCAAACATTAGATTATAGATGCCGGCCAAGTAGTCCGCAATAGGAGCTGCTGCTAGCTTTGCGATTGAGGTCGGGCAGGGATCCTGAGGTGAGCCCGATTTAGTGCCCAACAAAAGTTTCAGCACCTCATCTGCCACGACTGGCTCAAAGGTCAAGAACTTAGCCCCCGGGGGTCCCGCCGGAGTATTCCCGTGGGGCATCTCTGAGAGACTCCGGGTCACAAAAGGTTCAAGAGAGGTAAAAATCAATTGAACTTTGCTAAGAAAGAAACTTGCCAGTGATTCGCAAAGTTCTATATTAGGTGGCACAATCACGGATTTAGGGGAAGCCAGACTAGCTACTGTCTCGAAAAGTTCCTTTGATGAATTCTTGGCATTCTCAATACGATCCGTGAAGTAGACACTCTTGGCTTTCCTAATATTATCTTTATAAGCCCTTTGACACACTTTCAGTCTTTCTTTATCAGGCTCGGAGTAGTTAGCTCGCCAAATCCGTTCTAATTTTCTGCATGCTACTTTGGCCTCTCTGAGCGCGTCAGAGTACCAAGGAGCTGATGGAACCAGCCTAGTGGGTCTACATCTCTTAGGAGGGGCCAACTTGTGACAGGCCCCATCAATCCACTCCGTGTACTCGGCGGTGGATATGTTTACGTCTGCCGGCAAAGCCGGACCAGAAGCCAATAGCAACTCCTCCAGAGCTGTCCCATCGATATTTTTCCAGGCCCTGCACATCCTACTTATTTGCCCCTCACCTAGAGATGACCTAATCCGTGGGCTGAGGATGGAGAACAGCACCACCCGATGGTCTGTTCAGGGCATAGGCTCAGCTTTGGAGAATACCAGATCAGGATTGCTGGAAAATATCCCATCTAGTGTGTGGCCGGCCTGATGGGTTGGCCCTACTACCGACTGGATCAGACCTGCCGCAGACATCACATCAGCTTAGGCCATAGTATCGGCATCAATGGTGTCTTCTAAGTAAAAGTTAAAATCGCCCAGGACAGTGTAGGAGTTGGTACAAAGGGCTTCCTCTAAAATGCTACTAACTGCATCAAGAAAAAGGGACTTCGTCCCAGGGGGTCTGTAGAGAAGGCAGCCCTTAAAAGAATAATGACTGGAGAGGTCCAGTTTAAACCCCAAGGCCTCACATGCCCCGGAGGTCGCTGGAAAAAAATGTCCCTGAATGGATGCCTGATAGATAATAGCCAGGCCTCCACCCCTCTTCCTTGGTCTGTCCAGGACAAAGTGAAGATAATTTGGTGGTGTGGCCTTTATCAAGTCGGGACCAGATGCAGCATCCGTCCAGGTCTCAGTGATGAAAGCTATTTGTGCATTCGAATCAAGAATCAACTCAGCACATTCAACACTATGCTGCGCGGGCGAGGTCCTATGGCCATTTTATGGGGCGGGAGGAGGGCGTGAGGCTGCGACAACTAGTCCGCAGACCTTCCCCTCCCTCCAAGATGGCGGTTCCTGTGCCCCCTTCCGCGTCAGCGCCCAATCGGCTGCGCGGTGGGGTGGAAGATGGTAGCGAGCCAATACAAGGGACCGAAGCCACCAGCCAGCAGAAAAGCGCGAGCTAAAGTGGTACGTGCCTTTTTTAAAAATCAAATAGTGCAACAGTTTACATGAATGAATTTACATTTAAAATCGTGCAAATCATAAGTTAAAACAAACGCTCAGTTTCCAGCCCTAATCCCCCGGCTTTCCGCCTCAGGGGAGTATCATCATAGTGCAGAGCATTAGCGAGAACAATGTCTAGGTAGTACTAGTGTGCATGATGTGGCATGATTCACAAAGGTGTAAGTTTACTCTTGCAATGTAACGTACTACTAACTTTATGAGTATTAACTTTACGAGTAGTAACTAAATCGTAGAAATAATAACTCCTTTTAAAGTGATAGGAGTTACTTACTGCTCGCAAAGTTACTACTTGCAAAGTTGCTGATGGAAAAGTTACTAGTCATTAGCTTACATTTGAAGAGTAAAGTAACATCAAAATGTAACTTACTTTACCTTTGTCAATCAAGCCCTGTGTTGCTTTCAAAATCTATGCAGCATGGAATAACCTTCTCCTGAGTCCTGATTCCTAATTGGAGATTTTTCTGAGTTTAGTTTGAATTTTTTTAAAATAAATTAAATAGTTACTAGCTCCCCAGCTTGCTTAAAAGCTACCACCGATAGTCGTTTGTAATATGACTTTTTGTCATGGTGGTCTGGTCTCAGTCTTGGATTATTCACTAGCACTGTGTTTCAGTCCAGTTGCCTATGAAGGATACTCCTTCTGGATAATCCTACAGTTGGAGGTCACCTGGCAACGATCATTCAAAATAGGTGGGTGTGGGACCTCACTTTGTGATGCCTTCCCTGATAGCGCTAGCCCACTACTAACACTAGCATTATGAAGACCCTTATGAAACTCTGCAATAAGGTTTGGGAAGATTGAGAGAGTTAGCAGACACTTTGCTTAATCTATTCAGGTAAGGACTAGTTCAGAATTTATTACTGAAGTTGTTCTCGGGAAGGAGAGATAGATACGATTGAGATCGAGATTTCTGTATATGTTATTGACAAACCCCATGAGTGGTCAATAGCAACAGAGGGTAGGACAAGGGCAGTAACTAACTTGTATACAATATCATTGACCGGTGGCTGGGTGCCGAAAAACCTCATCAAGCAATAAAGTCAAACAGAATTAACAAGTTTTCTGTTCCTAGTAGCACTCTGGTAGCTGGATATACTGGACTGCAGGAACAGGTAAGTAATCTCCTGAAGAATAAGTACATGGCAAGGGACATCAGGTAGGGAAGGCCTGTGGGAAAAGTCAATGTGCAGTATAATGTGTGACAGTTTCAGGGGACAGCTTCTCATCTCGCTCTTGTCACTAAACCACAATGCTACGCTAACTTACAAAGACTAAGACCATTTTTTTTACATTCGAAACTCACCCTCTCTGCCTACAATAGGCCCACCCTATCCCCAACCAAACCCTAAATGTCCCTCTCCATAACTTCCCTTCTTACCCTCTCCACCCACAGCAGTAAAAGAAAGATCTTTGAGGGATCCCAATTTAGGGCCTTATTAACAAGGCCCCTTGCTGCACTTTTGCGCCACCAGAACATCACTTTTTTAGCGTTCCTGTGGTGCAATGTGCTGCAGCATATTTATAAGGCCACCTAAAGCCACTTTATGTGGATTTTCACTGCCTTGTAAATATTTGCCCCTTTCATGCAGAATACTGCGTGTGAGTGCCATTCTATGGGTGTGGCTGTGTGTAGTCCCACGCAACACCCATGGAATTTAAAGCATACCCAGATTTACAAGAAATCATAAACCTGGGAATGCCTCTGAATCTAACGCCACCCTACAGGTGGTGTTAGGGAGGATCAAAGAGGAGAAATGTTTTAATTTCTCCATGTGTTTTGCTTTTTCTATGTGTGCCTCATTCTGAAGCACACATAGAAAAAGGAAATCACCTGAATTGATTGCTTTTGTGCAGGAAGGTGTTCCTTCCTGCACAAAATGAATCATCCCTGCAATGCAGGCACCCTTGCACCATGGTGCAAGGGTACCTGTGTTGGAGTAGTGTGGAGAAGTGTGGCTCAATGGTGAGAGCCGCAGACCCTGATGCAGAGGTCTAGCCCGGGACCAGGGTTCAATTCCCCGCCTCGGCGGGTCTTCGGCTAAAAATTCCACGGACCTGATAATTCTCGCCTCGGTGCCTATTCCAATCATGGAGTCCCGCTCTGCAACTCTGGACAATAGCTTGCTTAATCTCCACAATGGCCCCCACAACGCTAAGGATGACTGGCCTCCACCTTGGGGGTGCCCAGGAGTGGATACCTCACAGGGAAAGCCAGGATGGGTTCCATAGCGGTAATCGTACAAGCGCCTTGAGACCCTTGCGGGTGAGTAGTGCGCTATACAAGTATCAATTTACAATTTAGTATGGAAGTCCATTGTGCACCAGCACAGGGGAAAAGGACAGAAATGCACAGTATCTCCTAGATATGGTAAATTCCTGCCCTTTTGTTTTGACATAGAGCAGCGCAGCAAGATTCCTAGTGGCGCTGCCCTGCGCCAAAACCTCATAAATGAGGCCCTCAGTTTTTATGTATGCCACAACTTGGTCAGGTTCTGCTGATGTCGCCTGAGGAGCACCAGATCAAGAAGGGTGCGGTGGAGGAGGCCGTCAGATGATGATGATGAGGACGGGGGTCTGGTGGTGTTCTGGGCACCAGTGGACCTTGGCGGAATGTGATGGCAATACCGGCATGGCTGGGTTAGAGGTGAGCCTAGCTGGCGGCCCATTGCACCAGAGACCATGCTCCTTTTCTTTCTCCTCCTAGGCCACAAGCCCATGATATTCAGCTGCCACTGCCTCCAAAGGACAGTCATTTCCTGAAAGGATGATTGCTGGCCAGCTCCAGCAGCAAAAGTAGCTATATCAAGAAAGTAAAAAAAAAAGTGAATTGTGATGCACAAACACTTGTTTATGCTGTCTATAGTGACACAGTAGCAGAACATTTTTGGTCCCTTAGTACATTGAAATTTAATTTGAATGTGATGATTAGTCACAGGACAAGGTTTATTTCACACATTCATCACATAATGCAATAGCACTGACAGCAAGGAAGCCTGAGCACCAACATAATCCAAAAGTGATTTTAGTTTAAAGGATTTGATAGTGAAACTGAACAGATGATTTATGTGTGTTAATAAATGAATTAGCTACCATGCCTGAGTGAGGCATATACCTGCTGCACAAATAATACTTGACTATGCAACATAACAAAGCCATACTGGTGGGTCTGCTATGCCACAGCCTGTTTTTTGAGGAGCTGCAGCGTGTTATCTTATTAACTTATATTTCCAATCGCTCTCCTCTTCTCTGATTCCCTCTTCAATTCTACCCTAAGTCCAAACTCAGGGCTGATAGAGTCAGGTAGATGGGATCCGCTGTCAAACATGTGGTGGATAACGGATATCCACAATAGACAGTGGAGAGAATGTAAACAATGGACTGTAGCACAGTGAATGGGATATATATTTTATTTGTCAAGTTTGTCACAAAGTATCCCATCCACCAAACTCTAAATCAGGCCCTTAGTCCCGCATTACACCCTAGCCTTCACAGCAAATTGTTTTCAACAAATACCTTCACATGGCAGTGGGGAAAGTTAGTCCACAGAGAGGTAAGTTATAGGGATTGAGTTTGGTAAAGGCTTAGCTGTAAAATGGTTGTTTTTTGCTGATTATTAACTACGCTTTTGCTTAGTCGCATTGGTTGATGGAAGAAAAAAATATATACCATAAATCTGTTAGGAAAGCCAAGAAATATGTCACTTGGGGAGAAATCCGTGGCACATGCCAAGGCAGAATTTACATTTTTGTGTAACCTCGAACAGAAAGAAAGAATTATGAAGTTAAGTACTGGTAGGTGACTAAGTGGGCACTGGAAAACACACCTTGTCTACTGTTTGTATGCATTTTAGACTTCATCATGCTGCAGCAGATGTACATTTCACTGCTGGTGCTGCAACGCCAAATTAACCCCTTCGCCGCGGGGCTAATTCCTCCGCGGCGCTGGGGGGAGGGGGGCGTGCACAGCTCCACCGTGCTTGTGATGAGCTCAGCTCGTCACGCTGCACGGTGGCGCTGTGCCAGGCCCATTTGCGTGGATCGCTCAGCACAACAGGGGAATTGTCCCCTCATGTGAGCGCTGCGCTGGTCATGACGAGCTCAGCTAGTCATGAGCACAGCGCAACCGTGTCTCACGGGAGGGGTTAAACTGTGCTGCAGAATAGGTGGATAAATGCTGTGGGCAGGGACTGGAGGTATTGGACGAGGCATCTGCCTCACTTAACAAATACAGTATAGTCAATAAGAAAGCAAGGTTCCTTGGAAGGGAATGCAAAGGACGTATGATATTAATTGGTAATGGTATATCATTCCCGCAGAGCTGCACTGACATCAAAACTGCTAGTATAAGACAACATTGGGGGTCCACGATGACTCTATCTCTTTCCCTATTCTTTTGACTGTTTGATCAAGAAAGTCTTCTGAACCAACTTGTTTGATGAATACTTTGGCATGGCTGAAATCCTCTTTATGTTGCCAAACAGCTATTCTTTTAACGGCACTATACAAGACATGTAAAGGAAGGGTGAAGGAAAGCTTAAAAGGGAGCACCAGAAAGCTACAGACAGGAGAAAGTAATCTGCAGAAACAAGAAATATAGAAAGCACAGGGAAATACAGGGATGAAAAACATTAGAATGGCAGTTAAAAAATGAAACAGTAAGTATAGACAAGGCCAGCATTTTACTAGTGGGAATAGAAAGTAGTAAATAATAAACATGACTTATTGGGGCCAGCAGAACCATGTGTTGTGGCTGTGGTGCTGGTGGTCCCAGCTGTTGCGATGCTGGTAGTGGTGGCAGCTACTTGACAAAGTGCCCGCTTGCCCTTGGATGCTTATGGAAGGAATAAAGAAGATAAAAAACAATGATTATGGTACACTCTACAAAAAAAAACATTTTGGCAGGCACAGTATTGTACTTTTTAAATTAGACATCCTATTCCTAGTCTGCTAACCTAAAATTAAATGGGGAATTATTCATGCATTCTAACGAATTAACTTTGCTTCCCCCTTGGATGGGTGGTAAGTTAAATTCCTTAAATCAACCCACGCAAGCAACTAGCTAGTTCACTCTAGAATAGAATCTTGGCCGTATCATTCACTTGATGTTCGCTCTCTTCCTACTTTCCAACACCCTCCCTACCATGCTGGCACCAAGCACCACTATGCTTATTAAGGGATTCTGTTGCCCTTGCTTCTAAGGATTGTTTTTGTGCAGAGAAGAGACCCTTCCAGCACAAAACAATACACTGACTCGCTCACTCATCACCCACCCACACAGACACTCAAACACCCATAGAGGTACTCAGATAACCAATCACTCACCCATACAGAAACTCATGTATCCACTCATGCACCCATAAAACCACTTAGACACCAACTGACAGTAACAGATATTCACACAACCAGTCACTCACCCATACATTCACTGAGACACCTAATCACTCACTTATACAGTTAGTTACACACCTACTGATCATCCAATAAAGCACTCATACACCCACTGATACTCCAATATACCTTGGTATATAACTTAACACTCAAGCATTTTAAAAACACTCACAGTCACCGGATGATGGCATCAGTAATGTCTAACCCTGGGCGTAGTTTGCGTAGTAGCGCTACGTGTAGCTATGCGAAGTACACGTCGCACTACGCACTCTATGCGTAGCGACGCAAAATGCTTAGTGCGGTAGGGAAAATGCTGTTTGCACTGATTGCACAGTGCCGGATGCTTGTCCGCACTGTGCAATCATTGCAAACGGCATCTTGCACAGTGCAAGCGGTCATTTTCTGCTGCTCAAGTAGATTTGTACTCGAGCGGCAGCTTTCTCAACGCAGACTGGTAGTTTCTCATTGCGAGCGGTCGCGAGCAAACACGACCACACGCAATGAGAAACCTGACCTCCCCGCATTGGGAATCTCGCCGGGAGGTTTATTTTCCATGCTCGCGATCGGCAACTTGATGTAGCTGATCCCGAACGAGGAAAAAGTCTCGCTGGGATGTTGATTTTGCTCACTCGCGTCGCCAACTTGACATTGAGGCTACCCGTTTTTGCACTGTGCTACGTGCAAGTCGCGTAGCGCGTAGTAGCGCAAACTACAAACGCTCCACGAGCGTAGCATAGTCCTACGCCGAGGGTTAGTAATGTCATCAGTGATGTAATTTGAGATGTCATTAGTGATGTCAATGACCATGTTGTGAGTGATGTAATACATGATCATAGGCAGTGCATTGCAGGGGCTAGAGTTCTAGTTAGCTCACTAACTATAATGGCTGAATTTCACTGGTTTTGTACAAGTGAAACCTGAGCCTAACTATAACGTCTCTGTAACCATTGGTTTTCTCATGGAATTTCATTTTTTTTTAAATTCTATTTCCTAACTATAACGTCCCTGTAAAATTTGTTTTTTTCACTGAATTTCTAAGGTTTTTTAAAGCCTAATTCCTAACTATAAAGTCCCTATAACCTTTGGTTTTCTCAGTGAATTCCTATGGTTTCTCAAATAGTAGACACATTTGCAGAGTGGTGGAGAAAGGGGGCTGGGCCTCTGACCAGCTCTCAGGAATCCTGCTGTGTAGGACTTACAGGAGGTACCAGGAGGGCTTCTTGGCCCCCAAGGTCCCTCAGGAGTAAAATGAACTCCATCTCCCAACCAGTAATGCACCACGAGCCACATTTGCAGAGTAGTGGAGAAAGGGGGCATGGCCTCCGAAGACACCTTAGAAATCTCACTTTGTGGGACTTATTGGAGATAACAGGAGAGGTAGTTGGTCCCCAAGGACATCCTTGGGGGCCAACTAAGCTTTCTGTTACCTCCAGTAAGTCCCACACAGCAGGATTGCTGAGACCTGGTAGGAGGCCACACCCCCGTTCTCCACCACTCTGCAAACATGCATCCTGGCACACTACAAGTGGGCATATGAAGTCCCCTTGGCTATTGAGGTTCCTTGGGGGCCAACAACCCCTCCTGTGTGGGACTTATTGGAGATAACAGGAGAGGTAGGTGGTCCCGAAGGACGTCCTTGGGGGCCAACTAACCTTTCTGTTACCTCCAGTAAGTCCCACACAGCAGGCTGGCTGAGACCTGGTAGGAGGCCAGACCCTCTTTCTCCACCACTCTGCAAACGTGCATCCTGGCACACTACAAGTGGGCGGATGAAGCCCCCTTTGCTCTTAAGGTTCGTTGGGAGCCAACAACCCCTCCTGTTGCTGAGGGTTTTGGTGGCCATTCCCCCTTTCTCAATCACCCTGCAAATGCACCTCCTGACTCACTTCTAGTAGGGGGATTAAATCCCCTTGGCTCTTGAGAGTCCTTGGGTGGTAATTAGCACTCATGTGGCCTCCAGTAAGACCCACACTGATGGATGGCTGAGTGGTTGTCAGAGGCCATGCCCTCTTTCTTCACTACCCTGCAAATGCACTGGCCTCAGTAGGCAAGGGGACCTCATACCACCACCATTGTGTTGCATCAAAGGGACAGAGAAAGTAAGTCAATATATGTAAATATTTAGGGGCAGATTTACAAGCCCCTTGCGCCTCATTTACGCCGCCGTTGCGTCCCTTTTGAGACGCAGCAGCGGCGCAAATCCTGCTCCATGGTTCGGGGTACTTACAACGTGACGCATCTGGGAGATGCGTCACGTTGTAATGCCCTGTGCCACATGTAGCGTTCCTGTGCAGGGGGGGGAGCGTTTCGGCGCAGGAACACCTCCTAAAAGTGGCTGAGTGAAATCTACAAGATTTCACTCAGTCACTTTTAGGCCCATGCTGCATCAAAACCCTGCGCCTGCCTGAAGCAGGCGTAAGGATTGACGCAGCATTAACTAGATAGGGCCACTAGAGCATTGCTGGAGCTGTGTCGCGCTTGCGACACAATTCCAGCAATGCGTCACTTTTACGGCACAGATGCGTGACGCATCTGTGTCGTTTTTGCACCATGGTGCGCCGCATTGTAAATGCGGCGCGTCCATGATGGCGGAGCTGTGGAGCACAATAACTGGCGCATCCCTGCTGATTTGCACGGATGCGCCAGTTTTTGTAAATATGCCCCGTAGTGCTGCTTATCTCTAGTCCAGCACTGTTACACTTTTGGCTGCCTAGTGTTAACATTGTCACACTTGCACTGTGGACCCTTCTAGGAAAAAAATAATGCTTTAACACTTTTCTCATGATGTATGTTTGATGTACAATGCGTAACACATGAAAAGTTATAAAAGTGTGGATCAATGGATACATGTTGCCAATGTTGAACCTGCCTCTAGTATTTGTAATTCCTTAGCGCAAATCAATGTAAAACAATTTTATTACATAGGAAATTAAATTATAACTTGTGGATCGTTTAACAGGAAAGCATATGTCCCAGCTATGGAACACACCTAGATGCAAAATACTGCAAAGTTAGTCGTACTACTACTCAATCTTGCCTTGTGTGGTTTGCAACAGAAATCACGAATTGCTTTTGTGGTGGCTTTTACTATTTGGATTTATGTTGGGTTTAAGAAATTCTTACTGACTCAAATAAGGGACTAGCTATACTTACATTTGCACCATTAATTACTTTTAGGGAAGTGCAGTAAAGCAAGACTCACTATAAATAATAATTGTGTTGAGTTTGTGACTGAATAAATATAGTAACCTGATAACATTAGTCAATTAAGAATAAAAATCAAGGTTGTACAAAAGGAACGCACAGTAGATAATCTAATGATAGTTTGAGTGGTTGATTTATGACCGCATTTAGGGGCAGAGTTACTACATTTTGGTGCAACACAACACAGTAACCAAAGTTGCTATGCTGCATTGTGTCAACCAATTTGGGAAAGCTGTGCCATATCTACTGAGATAATGGCATTTTTTTCTCTCACACAGCACTGTGCACTTTCGGCTGCCATGTGCCAATGCATACACAACGACACCATAGTATGGGAGTGTGTGTTCTTTCAAGCATATGTTGTGTTCTAGATCCATTCCAGTGCAATAATGATGCTTTTATACTTTTGACATTTGCATGTGTGCTGTACAGAAGATCTTGCTGCACCATTATGCATACTTCTAGGATGCATATTTTTTTGGCATACTGGACTGAGCTTAGCACAGCTGCACCACGAATCCTTTATAACACGTTTTTGGAGACTCTGAATATGGCTGAAACTGGTGACCTGAGATCCTCTATTATTGTGAAACTCTGCTGGCACCTGTTGAAGTGATCGCTGCCATCCCAATGGGTGGCTACTGTTGATGCCATGGCCTGGCAAAATGGCAACTTTGGACTTTTCTATAGACGTGGGCTGTCACAGCAGAACCCTGTGACTTGGCTGTTGCCCGACCTAAACAAATGAACTTTGCCCTCACCTCTCAAGTGAGCAGAGCAGATCAGGAAGTCCTTGTGAGCTGCTGCATGAGCCAAGGAAGATGACTTTCTATCTCAGCCTGGAATTCAGCAGCGTGCTTGGAGTGCCGATCACAACTCCCTCTCCATTGGATCACTCATCTGCACACCTCTCATGCAAGGAATCAATGTGATGTGTGGTGTATGACTTTTTCAATCCATATTGTGCCACTGTTTTGTTTTGATTCTTTGAATCCTTGCTCTTGTGCTGTACCTCCCCAGGTGCTCTCCCCTTGGGACTGTCCTGCAGGCCTACTTACTTGGACTTGAGATTGACTTCTGATACCTTTTACTTGCCTGAAGAGAATGGATTGTGTGGCACACTTTTGTTATTGCCATCTAAGATATAAGCATTGAAGAAGAAGATCTAATGCTGTGATGGTACTCTTTCTTGAACACTTGAGTGAGAGGACTGCTCACCACTCTGCTTGGTAATGCTGGGCTATTAAACTGTCTTCTCTACTCTTGTCATCAAATGATATATCTCTGTCTCATGTTTATGAACCTCTAGCTACTCCTCCTAAAAGATCTTTCTGCTTGAAACTCCAATACCTGCATGATGATCTGTGTGTTCTCCCGGGTTGATCTGAAAGTTACTATTGCCGAGTGTCCTTGGTCGACATATTTGTTACCTTTAGTACTCGAGCATGGCAGCCTACTGACTGTGGACATTGCATGAGGATGATGCACATAAGGTGGAGGCACTGCTGCTGACAGTACCTTATTAACTCTCCTACATTAAACTGATCTTTAAGAGCCAATACAGACAAATCGCAGGCTAAGTTTACCTTTGACCCTAGGAAATACACCAGGGGCTGCAAAGGAGGTAGAATCATGGAGCAGGCAATGAGTATCTTGGAACATGGCACTACAGAGAGTGATATTCGCTCTATTTCGCAATATAAGCAATGCGTCCTTCAGACTGCCAATGGTAAGACTGATGCCTTAACATACCATATAGAAGAAGAATTGGTCTTTCGCACTAGCACTGTTTTTAAAATCGCCACCCGAGCACGCAAAACGATGTCTAACCCCTGAACACTTTTACTCATGTATGATCATCCTATTAAACTAATGTATGAATTGTTATTGCACATTATCCTAAGCTGTCTAAATCTTAAATTAATTTTATTATCATTGTTGTATAATTTGTCGTATTGCTGTGCTTTTATGGATTTTTTGTAATCCGAATAAAGTCTAACTTGAACTTGAATTTACCATATAGATCGTACTCCGGCATTGGAGATATTTAAGTTTAAAGTGCAGTCAGCAGCACTATACGGGGCTGAAATTTGGGGGCCAATGTCTAAGAATGCCTTCTCAATTAACGAAAATAAGTTTCTGAGAAGCCTTGTCAAGATGCCAACTGGCACTCCCTTAGTACCACTAATGCTGGACCTTGACGTTAAAAGAACAGACCACTATGTAATCCTACGGCCCTTAACATTTTGGGTGAGACTCTGGTCTACACCAGAACTCATAGACTATAGGAATGGGTTAAAAGAAATAATGAGCCTGGATGCGCTTAACTCTAATGTCTGGCTCAAACATGTTTGTTTTTGGTTTAGGAAAATTGGCTTACCCCAATTTTGGGAGGACCCGGAAAATGTACCCCTTCCGTCTTCTGGGGCCATATCGAACATACCATGATTAATGAACATAGAGGTGGAACATTAACTAATAATTTTCTGATCTTCAAGGACAACTCTTGTTTCGATAACTTCCTTGACGAGATCGAACCGCCTCTAGCTAAAAGCTTATTCATGAAACTGAGGTATGGAAATCTTATGACCAATTAAACCCTGGCAATATGGTCGAGGAAGGGTAAAGCTGGGCAAAGTGATACAACGTTAAGTAATCTTTGTACTATTTGCCAGGATGGTTCCAAGGAGGATGACCAGCATATCCTTTTCTTCTGTCCTGCCTATGCGACATCCAGGAGAAAATGGATTAAGCCTCTATGTAATCTTCTTGGCACAAGATCATGTAAGGAGACACTGAGGATTATTAAATCTGATACCAGAAGAACGATTGTATTTAGTATTAGCAGATTTCTTCTATCTATACATTTTGTTCGTAATTAGAATGGTCTTAAATTGTAAATCAGATATTAGGGAATATACTTGTATTGCAAACCTATTCGTCCCCTAGTTCACTTTTTAAACAGTTTCTGTTGGCTTCTTTCTTTTTGTTTTTTTTACCTTTCAAACCTTTTAAATCTTACTATGATGTATTATTGCATTCACGTGTTTTTCCTTTTTAAATATTTAAATTTTTTACGAGTTTTTGTCTAAACGATCTCTTTGCTCCAGCATCATATTGCACAATTGTAACTGTTTTTCAACTTATTGATAATGTCAGGTACTAGTTTATTTTATAATGTATTGTCAAATTGCATATCTTTTCTGGCTCAAATTGTGCCGAAATAAAGATTATGAATTGAATATAGATCGCTCGACAGTGGTTGGATTAGCATGTGTCACCACTCAACTTGATGGAAAGCAGCCTCTCTGAGATTGAGAAGGAACCTGTGGTAGGCAAAGACAATCTTACCCAAATGAAAAATGCCCTAGCAGCAATACAATCCCAAAACGAAGACCTGAGGCAAGATCAAAGCAGAACAATGTTTTAATAGTCGCAGTGCCTGAAAATGCTAGTTCTGGAAACTTGAAAGCCTTTGCAGAGAAGATATTGACTGACATTTTGGGTTGGAAATGTTTTTGTGAGTCAACTATAGTGGAGAGAGTGCATCGTTCTCTGAAGCCTAGACCAATCCCATGGTCTTGTCCCAACCCAAAATTGTTTGACTTCTTAATTAGAGGATTCGTGATTTTACTCTGCGAGTTAAGGAAGCTAGGAGACTGTTTCTACCTGCGAAAAAGAATCTTCAAGTAATGAACATAGAATACATCACGGTATACCCTGCTCGACTTAGAGTTGTCTTGGGAGACAAGGCAAATACATTTATTGATCCACAGTAGGCACTCAGGGCTCTAAAATATTATACTGCTGGTCAGAGCCAAAAGTGGCTCTGAGGGTCTGAGGCGGTGCCCTTTGTTCGATAAATGGGTGATTATAAATATAAGTGTGTCACCACTTTGATCAATATTCATGAGGTCAGTCTGTCATTCAACTACTTCCCATGATTTTATTAGATCTGTTTCTGTCAGTTCTACAGAATGATATACGACTTGACATTTGGTTGTCGCAGTGCAGTTTAGTGGATGCGCCCTCTTGGTTCTTAGTGTGGAAGGGTTTTAGGACATTGTAGCGTTTAATGTTGTGATATTCTTCCAGGGCAACATATATTGCCCTTTACCATTACATTTGGTAAAATTCTTACCTGACTGATTCTTTGCTTGTTTTAAAGTTTCACTGCAGCAACAAGTGCTTTGGTGGTGTGACAGGGTTTGTCATGCTCTACCCTAAATGTGCTCTGGTATATGCGCTCATTGTTTCTATTGAGGGTGTTGTGTGGAGGCAGAGATTGGGTTATGGCTCACTGCAAGTTGAGTGTTACAGTGTGGGTGGTTGACTGGGGGATGTTTTTGTTCACTGATGGAAAAGGTGACTAAGCTTTTGCTGAAAACCTTTGATGATTGTAAGCCATGAAATGACATAAATTGTTAGGCTGAAATCACTCTACAGATATAACATGAATGCAAATCTGTCCACACTAAAGTTAATTATATGAAATGTAGGGTCTTAAATAATCACAGAAATGTGTGCAACATGGCAGCTTATTTGAAGAGACATTCTGTAGACATGGCATTTATCCAAGAGACCCATTTCTCCCTACGCACTGCCACTTATGATACATCACAATTTTATTACAATGCACAACAGATCATTGCTAAATTTCAATAATGTACACTAATATGTGGAGGAGAGTTTAATTGTGTTTTTAATCCCGATCTTGATGAATCATTAGGTGCCCGCAGAAGGTGGTCTACTACTACGTCAAAATATGTCACATAATGGAACAATAACTACTACTAGATATATGGAGATATAGGAATCATAACAGAGCTAAATTCACATTTTGTTCTGCTGTCTACAATATGTACATATTATTTACTGTTTGTTCAGAGACACCGTAACCTGGGTCCAATGTGGCTCAGATATAATGCACATGTACTCTGAACACACTATCGGCCTCGCTGTGTCAGATGGGAATCCCCACTGCTTCTCCTGGAGATTGCCATTCGAGTCACTGCTTCACACTGTGTTCAAGGCTAAGGTGGCGGCTGCTCTCAGGGAATACCTTAAGCATAATATTGTGTCTGATTAACAGTTTGATCTGATGTGGTAGCCTTTCTGCCGCTAGTGCGGCGATAATTTTATCGCCTTATTACCAAGCTGTCGCTAACAGCCGTTAGCGACAGTTTTTAGGCGAAAACGTCCGTTGTGAAGCTCGCCACTTCTGTTAGTGGTAATCATATGCAGTAGTGGCATTCCCGTGCAAAAACCCCACTACTCCATATTCACAAGGGGATGCTTGAAGCTCAGAAGACCAAAAAAACTATCTCTAACTGCAGTTAGAGCCAGTTACTTAATAACAGAAAATAGCTGGTCTTAAAAATGGGGATAACACTTGGGGCATCATCTCAGCAGGTTTCGGTGCTGAAAAGTGCTGCAAGCAATGTTGTAGCGCAGCCCTCCGACAAAACTACAGTGCAGTAATGTGCACCATCAATAAGATAGTGCGCATTCCTGGGCCCCAGTCATGAAAAGTGTTGCAGCACTGCAACAAGACAGCTTTGCAACACTTATCACTATGCCCTTCTTGTGACAGCTTGGAATCACTTCACTGGACATCGCTCCATGACGCAAGGAATGACGTCAGGAATCCTGAGGTATCTGTCTGCACCAAAGTCAAACATTGCTGCAGTCGTGTCACAACCATGACACAACTCCATCAATGCATGGGACCAGCCTATCCCTGTGGCACTGCGTCACCCTCACGCCTGCCATCAGGCAGGCAGAATATACTGACGCAGTGCCGTTCATGAGGGGTGCCAGCTGCGGTGTCATCGTTTGGAAGCATTGGTGGAGTGTTGGTGAGAAGGGAGTTGACAAGATGTTGCTATGATCCAGCTGTGAGGGGGTGTGATTATGGCAGTGGCGTCCGGTGGACAAGGTGAAGATGTGATGTTACCAATGATGGTTGGTCCATGAGAGTCCGGTGTTGTGGTTGTAGTGGAAGTTCCCACTGGCGGAGGTGATGTGCTCGACCATGTGTCCTGCTATGTGTCTTGTTGCGGTGACTTTCTGATTGCGTCTGATGTAAGGGACCTTCCCCATGAGGGGGTGGTGTCCTGGTCACTGGGGATGTCGTTGGTGGATGGGAGAGCCTGGGTTGCAATGAGGTCCAGAATGGTATTGAAGAATGGGGGGCCATTGCCCAGGGGGCCTGCACATGAGGGTGCTGCAGAGGATGTGCTTGGGCTTGGTCCAGATCTGGGAGCTGAGGTGGGCCATGGTCACCCTTGAGTTTGTGGTCAGCCGGAGTGTGCTTCTGTAGGTTCTGGCAATGCCTCCTCCTTGACAGTCGGGGTGCTCCTTGTGGGTGATACTGCAGCCGTCAGTGATGGCGATGGCAATGTCTGGTCCAGAGCAGAGGGTGGTTGTGGCAGGCGAGGTGGCATCCAGGGTTGCAGGCGAAGAGGGTGCTGGCGTCGTAGCAGTGGAGTGTCCATGAGGAAGGCTCCTTGGTGCTCAGCGTGGTCCATGGGCAGACTGACGCAAACGGCATAGCCTATGGGTTGCCTTTGGCATGGGAGATGACCATTACAACGCAGGCAATATATCCTTAACAATGCAACTCTGACAACGCAGGTGCCTTTGCATCGCATTTGATTACAACGCAATGTGAGGTCCGTAATGGGGTAATTTAAAGTTTTTTGGGTGGGTTTTGGATGTAAAATATTAAAAAAGTGGGGGTGTTTTGGGGTCAAATATGAATATTGGGGTGAGTTTTGGGGTAAAATATGAAAATTGGAGTGTGCATTTGGCTCAAATTTGATTTTTGGGTGTGTTTTGGGGGCTCAAAAAGGATTTCCAGGGTTCACGGTTGGGTTTGTGGTGCAAGGGTTAGTTTTGGGTTGCACTCACTGAAGTGGGAACAGTAATCTTCATGTCTCCGCTATGCAACACCCACTCTACTGTTGCAATGTGCCTAGTATTAGTATGCATTGGATGGAATGTGATGTTATGGCATGTGTCGCAACTACGTTTGTGCCTTTGGCACACAAGTGGTATACCCGCTGTGCATGCGTGTATAGCGGTCGCCATTGGGAAGTGCTGGAGGGGTCGGGACTGCTGTGAGTTGGTAAACACTGGAAAGAACACTGGATGGGGCGTGGGCTCAGGAAAGTGTGTGTGAGCAGCTGTTATAAAAATTTTAATAAGGGAAGTTTTACCTCGAAGCCGGGTCCCGTGTCTTTGTAGCTCCTGCTCTCCTGCGTCTGCTTCGAGCAAAAGGAAGTAGGCTGCCAGGCTCCCTCCCCTGAGTCAATCACAATGCTGCAATGTGGAGGTGGGATTGGTAATTGGCAATGGGACAAGTCAAGAAGCCAGGGGCTGGAGGCATGGGCATGTTCTCCATGCAGGTTGTAATGCAGCCTGCATTGCGAATAGGGAAGTGCACATGACTGCTTTGGGCTGCCTGAGTGGGCCGACCAATCAGTCATTGCGCACTTGAGTGGGCATGCCAATCCGCCTATGCCCCGCTCCATGTTTGGGCAGTCCTACCCACCTTCCCACCCCCTGAGGATACATAGCGCGATTACATGAGTTAGTTATCCCTTGTTTTTCTCTTTTGAACCGTTTTTTTTGGCGTCTCTGAGCCCGCGATTCCCGCCGCTGCTGCCCCTGTGGCCCCGCACCCCTGCCGTCACACATTCCCGCATCTTAGCTGATTGTTCCTCCCCCTCCCCAACTTAAACACGGGCCGCTGGTGTGCCGAATGCACGCCTAAGGCAAGCCAGTCTGCGCCCGTCTGTGACCCGACCGCAACCAGCGCCATGAACCCTGGATCTCGAGACACGCACTGCTACAGCACATCCACCCTCCCCCGCACTCAACCCTGGAAAACTCAGAACTGCCAACAGGCCTCGCGAAACACAACCCATGGCCAGTTCTCCTGCCTTCACTGCCCCCAGACCTTTACCACCACCCCGGCCTCCAACACAGCCATCGCCAGCCCCGACGAAACCCTAAGATGCATCCTCCTCAACGTGCGTTTCATGCACAAACACGCTGTAGAAATCTGGAACCTACTCAACTCTCTCTCACCCAACATCGCCTTCTTCACGGAGACTTGGACCAATGTCTCCTCCACCCCGACATCAACACCGCCATCCTGGATGGTAAGAAGATCCAAAGGAAGGACCGCCCCAACCACCACGGGAGGGGGCCTTGCCATCACCCACAAGAGCACCCTCCGCCTCACCATCTCTAGCAAAACCTTCCCCTCTGCTGAACACCTGCACTTCCGGATACAGCCCAGCCACAACTCCACACTCTGAGGAACCCTCGTCTACAGACCCTCGGCCCCCAGACACCCTTCGCCACCACCATCACTGACTTCATTTCACCCTACGCCCTCACCTCAATGAACTACATACTCATTGGAGACCTGAACTTCCACCTCGACAACCCTAGCGACCCCAACTCCACCATCCTTCATGACAACCTAGCCAACATTGGACTTAAACAACTCATCACCACACCGACCCACAGAGCAGGACAGACCCTCGACCCCAACTTCGCGGCAGGAAACGGCATTCACTTCAGTCACACAACACAACCGCCCTGGACCGACCACCACTGCGTACACTTCACCGTTGACAAATCCAAGGCACCCAAACCAGCACCAGGCCACCACAAAGGAATTGGAGCAAGGTTACTGACGAGCAACTCAACTCCACTCCCACCTGAGACAATCACTCCTGGGCACCCGACGCCAACTTCGTACCAGAGAACTCCACACTTATCTCCAACTGTGCTGACAAGCTTGCCCCGCTACGCAACCCCAACAAACAGCGCCATAGGAAAGCCGTCTGGTTCACCACCGTTCTCCAAGAAGCAAGACGCACCTGCAGACGCCAGGAGAAGAACTGAAGAAACACCAAGACACCTGAAATCTACACCACCTACAAGGATGTCATGATGGACTACCACAACCAAATTAGAAACACCAAGAGGAACTTCATCCACAACAAAATCCTCGCCAACTCCACCAACTCCAAGCAACTCTTCGGTGTCAGTCAGGAATTCTCCAACCCACGCAGAGAAGCCACAGTCATCACCACGTCCCAAGACCTCTGCGATAAGCTTGGAACCTGCTTCCACCTCAAGATCAAAAACCTCTAGGACAACTTCACTGACCATCCACCAAATGCCACAGCCAGCCCCCACCCCCAAAGACACACCAGCCCGCCCACCTTCTCTTTACCTGGACATTTATACCGTGGCCCAATCCACTGCACTCTCTCCAAACCTGTGACTGAGCCAGCAGGAGCATCAGCCAGGTGTGATTTCACTAGGCTGGGTACAGCAGTCACCGCCTAGTCCCGCTGGTGGTCCTCCCAATGCAGTTGATGCAGTTGATGCAGCAGGGCCCCCTTAGGCGGGAAGTTGCAGCACTGATGCCACACATGTTCGGCATAGCACAGTGGTCTCACCCTCCACAGCGTACGGCCAGCCCAACATCACCTGGCCTGTGATGCAGGGAGACGGCACATACCATTGGTAATCCCCACCGTGCACCCCCGTGTAGTGGTGGAACGTAATATGCAATGCTGACCTCACTACGTTGGTGCGCAGGAGCGCCTCTACCATTAACAGCTCCAAGGGTCACAAGGTGGTCTTCGCACACAGGTTAGCAACGTAACTCCATGAGACCTGCCAGACTTCACCACCAGGTACGGACGATCGTCGCACCTCAATGTCTACCGTCATGGCTCATCGACTCCACAGCTCCTCCACGTCCCACTCCAGATGCAGGTCCAGCAAGGCATTCAGGCTCCAGGTGCAGGTTTAGCAAGGCATCCAGGCTCCAGGCGCAGCTCCAGCGAGGCATTCAGGCTCCAGACGCAGGTCCAGCGAGGCATTCAGGCTCCAGGTGCAGGTCCAGCAAGGCATCCAGGCTTCAGGCGCAGCTCCAGCGAGGCATTCGGGCTCCAGGCACAGGTCCAGCAAGGCATCCAGGCTCCAGACGCAGGTCCAGCAAGGCATCCAGGCTCCAGACGCAGGTCCAGCGAGGCATCAAGGCTTTCATCCAGGTCATCCTGGATGTTGGCTGGCTTGCAGGGGTTATTGATATGTGCTGCACTTGGCCCTGGCTGCTCCATTCTTCATGTTATTGTATTTTATGACTATTGTCCATTGGAGGTTGACTGATAGGCTATTTTTTGCAATCAGAGGCAAGAAAACACAAGTTGGGCTGACTAACGTGAGTTTTCTAGCTGCTAATGGGCCTATCGCTAGTTATCGCCCCCCTAACGCCGGATTTCCTATCTTCATCGTACTGATCTTGGTGGCAGTTTTCACCGCCCTTCCCTGATACTATTGCCATGTAGCGAGGGCTTGTTAATCAGCCACTAAAATGACGATAGTTTTTAGGGTTAGGCGGCAATAAAAAAAACTGTAGCTAACTGGCTTTGCGATAGGTATCGCTGGTCCTTGTGAATATGCCCCTGAGTTCTCAGCCCCTTGTTTTCCACGCTGCCAGACGTGCTCGCCCCTGCATGGGCGGGGCCTTCGCCGGGGCTGGTGGTCTCAAAACATTCTCCAGGCCTGGGCACGGCTCATAGAGGACTCACCCGTGCAGGGGCTGGTGGTCTCATCACATGCTCCAGGCCTGGGCACAGCTAATACAGGACTCACCTATGCAGGGGCTGATGGTCTCATATGCTCCGAGACTAGAAACGGTTCATAGAGGACCTGCCAATGCATGGGCTGGTGGTCTCAGTATATGCTGCAGGCCTTGGCACGGCTCATAGAGGCCTCAAACGTGCCAGGGATGGTGGTCTCAGCACATGCTCCCGGCCTTAGCATGGCTAATAAAGACCTCCCCTGGGCTGGGGCTGCTGGTCTCAACACATGCGCCAGGCCTTGGCTAACGCTATCGCTAGTTATCACTCGCTAACAACGGATTTCCTATCTCCATTGCGCTGATGTTATCGGCAGTTTTCACCACACTCTCCTGATACTATCACCATGTAGTGAGGGCTTGTTAATACGCAGCTAACATGGCGATAGTTTTCAGGGTTAGGCGGCAATAAAAAACTGCCGCTAACTGGTGTTTGCTATAGCTATCGCCGGTTCTTGTGAATATGCCCCTAAATTGTAAAATAGACACTACCAACAGAACTGCAGTCCAGCATCCCTGTTGAGAATAAGGTGTGTAGTCAGCTTCCTATTGAACCAACACCCATTGCCTGTGTACGCAAAAACATTACTGAAACAGAAAGTAGTAGTGTATATCAGTGGAAAGACATCACACTGTTAACACTATTTGCTGTTGATGTGTCTAAATCTTGTCTTCTTTTCCATCACTGTTAGATAAAGTGTGGGGTGGTGGTGTAAAATGAAATAGTAAGTAATGAAAACTGAAGTCTGTGCAAATATTTGTTGGATGTGGTGTTCATTATGTAAATATATTACAAATATACATCCTACTTTATGACTCTCTAGTGTAGAAATCACACGTTTGACCACCAGCCATCAAAACCAACATCAGCCATCCAGGAAACTTTTGTTATCTTGAGGGGAACCTCTGTGACAGGGGTTCCCCACAAACTACTATCTCGGAGGCAGACGTAGGGTCAGAAATAATAACATTTTGCACGAAGTTTGCACTGCTATGCAGCATGGGGATTGGACAAGGAGTCTGTTCTAGAGGCTGCTGGGACCCAGGAAGAAGAGGAGAGGCGGTGTGATGAAATGCGATCCTGGAGGCAGGCATGCAAAATGGAAGTTAAAAAAAATATATATATTGTATTCCCCTCGCAACACTGTGCAACGCCTAGCGCGCGACCCCACCCGCCCCATCCACCTTTGTTTATGGCAGCCGCCCCTGCAGTCCAGGGAAGACCTGGGGGCATATTTACAAGGACGGAGTTAAAATTATCGCCGCTTTAGCGGCAGGAAACTGCTGCTAAAGCGGCGATAATGGGCTTAATAATAGGCTCTTGAGAATTCCAGAAAATTCCAACAGAAGCCCATGTTCTGGTGTAAACTTGGGCTTCTTTTGGACTTCTCTGGAATTGCCAAGAACCTATTATCAAGCCCATTGTCGCCGCTTTAGCAGCAGTTTTCTGCTGCTAAAGCGGCAATAATTTTAACTCCCTCCTTGTAAATATGCCCCCTCCCCCCCCCCGGCTTGGCTGTTCGAGCTGGACTGTTCCCATGAGGAACAAGGTCAAGATTGATTTGCATATGGCTGGGTCTGAACTGGGGTGCTGAACTGAGCAAAAGAAAGATGATGGACTCAACCCAGATATTTGACTGTAGGCACAGAGAGAGATGAGTTGTCATAAAGAAAATAAAGAAATAAAAACAAATCATTGCTAAATAGGGATACATTTCACCATCTCTGAGGGCGCTTTGGAACAGGAAGTCTCTGGGAAAGACCCCACTTTGCTTCTCCATGCCTTCCAACATCGCAGTCTTGAAGACCAGAGTGTGTTGTGTGGGACGAATGTTATGCGACCTACAACAATTCCGCTAGATGGCACCATTGTTCCATACTTCATAGTATACCTGGTCCACTCCCTGACATTGTAGAAGAGAAGAGACACAAAAAAGACGCTCGGTGCTGAGTGTTACAGCTTACAGCACCCAAGGGGGGCGCTGGCACGGGCCGTCGTGATCTCCCATTGATTCATTCCTATCATAAAGCCGTTGGATCCCTGCCATTTCGAGAAATTAGTTACCAAATCAAGCAAAAAGCTTCAGGCTTTGTACCGCAATAAAAATAAATGTGGGTTTAGAACCAATTTGCACAATGGCAGGAACGCAATTAATATGCCCACTGAGCGGTTACGGAGATGTAATCTATGCCACTGCGTCCTGTGGAGTGCTTTTTGCAAACAGCGTCAGCGTGGTGCGCGGACATGAGATGACGTATCCTGCCTGCCTGGAGTTCAGTATTTGGGGCATCAATACGTCTATTACTAGAAGAGAGGTGTGTGATTGGGCAGAAACAGTAAGCGGATCGATCGCTTTTTTAAAGCAGACTGGGCACGTTTACTACTTTAATGAGTATATCAGATTGGGGGTTAGTATTAAGGGGGCCATTTAGATTGTGGCCAAGCATTTGAACTGCCATAATATGTCGACTTACCTGAGCGAAAGCCGAGGACTGAGTCCGCACTAGAGTCTGACGAGCGGGGTGAGAACCTTGAAACAACACCACCCGCAGCGTTAACCGGTCCTGTGTGGTAACTACAACCTCCCCAAATTGGATGGAGGAATACAGGTAACACAATCGTTGTCTGTCATACACCGACGAGGAGCAGCTACTCTGCCCTCTCTTCACGGATAGGATGGGGACTTCTCTTCCTTACATTCCTCACAGAGGGGGTTATTCCCTTGCCCTGAAGAAAGTTCAGGACTTTTATGGCCCCCCAGGACTGAAACATGTCGGCACCAGGGTCTTAGGACCATAACACTCCTTCAGACCCGTTGTTAAGATTTTTTATTAACCCATACAGACCCAAGAATAAAGGGAAACCAGGGGTCTGCCTGAGGTTTTTTAATCTTTAACCTCCCGGTCTGCATCTATTCTAAGAGCTCCCAACACTGTGGTTGAGCCCACCCCGACTTTTAGGAGTCGGGGTGACCCGCTGATGAAGCATGACACCACTAGGGTGAGTGAGGATAATTAAAACAAACAAGTGTTGCTCCCCCACATTCATGGTTGAGTTAGGTACAACCTTTCACTAGAGAGGCCCCCCTTCCTCTTCCCCTCTTTTTTTCACACCCCTCCCTCTACCCCCCGTCTTTTAGTGCTTCTCACGTGAAGTGAGCTAGCCTACACCACTGACCATAAGTTGGTCAATTGGGGTACTTTTTTGTGACAGTGGCGTACCTGCCCAGCCACCACACAAGCGGTTGTTGGCTAGCCTAATTCAGAAGTGGAAAACGTACCAGGTTACCCATGGTGGAGAGACAGGTGAGTCTGCTGTCAGAAACCATAGACCAGCTGCCCTTCAACCACACGGCCATCCGTCAATTTACGGCAGAGGTTCTGGCTTATTTTTTGTGCTCCTTCTGATGAACAATTTTCCTTTTCACGACACAAGGAAACACCTGGCAATCCTGAATAGGAAATATTAAACATTTTCCATCATACTAGGCGCTACCTGCAGCCCAGCAGTCACAGAACGCCAAGAGACACAGCTGTCCCAGATAGCACAAGTAAAACAGGAGGTAGCAAGGGGGGGGAGGAGGGGTGGGAGGGGTATTTCTACTTTGGAAATCAGGGAGTGTCTGTAAGGCGCGGCGACTTATGAGAAGGTGATGCTCCATGTTTACAAATATATGGTGCATTTCTGCTCTTTCCTTGTGCTGGCACCTGGTGTGCCTAGTACCATTGCAGGCTCCCTTGCACCAGAGTGCAATGATACCTTTGTTAAGGGCAGGATTTTATTTTTACAGGATGGTATCTATCTCTTCCTGCACAAAACAATCCGAAGAGGGAAATTCTTCTTTCTATGTGTGTTTCATAATGCAGCACATATGGAAAAAGGAGGTAAGGAAGAGAAACAAATATATTTCTCCTTGTTACACCTCTGTTGGGGTAGCTGTACAATTTTGGTACAAATCCAAGTTCACAAATCTTGGTAAATCTGTGTTTGTGTCAAACATAATACATGGGTGGATACATGGGAACACCCATGATCAACCCATGTAATGGGAACCTGATGCAAAGTAATGCAAGGCAGCGCTATGCTTTGTATTGTATTACTTTGTATTTACTAAACCACGCAAAGTGACATGGTATGGCTTAGTAAATGCGAAAAATGATATTGCCACGAGGCTCTGCCACAAAAGTGATGCAACCAGGATGGAAAATTATAGTAAATCTAGGCTTAAATGTTTAGATTTAGGTACATTCCTGCACAGAGAGCAAACCGGATTAGTAATCTAATGCTTGGCCTATGCATACAATAGGTATTGGCAACTGTGTAGCCACCTTTCAATCCCTATTTTACTTGATCAAAACCCTTCGTATACTCCTGATGTCATTGTAGCCTCTTTTCCACAACTAATGTGGTCTTAACTGTTAGCTGGTCCAGGTCACTGTTAATATTAATAATCCATTCTGAATGCTTATTCTATGCTCTAGACGCAGGGATCATTTACAGTTTCACAGGTGATGGTCAAATTACGTCCCTCACATATGCAGAGTCTATAATCTACCTATAGAGCGCTTTGCCAATAAACAGCACTCTGTAGATGTATCTTGGCTCATATACTCTTCCTCTTCCTTCTCCAGTCATCATGAGCCTTATTGAAGCTGAAAGGTCTAACCTGCACACTGGAAGTTTTCTCGTGAACACTGCTAAATTAATTAAACAAATGTGAACAGTGGTGAGAGGTAGTATGCTCTAAGAGGTGGCAGGTCTGCGCCAACTTCATTGATAAGCCAGTACAGCATTTCCTTCAAATGTTGGCACTGGGTGTTGGGCACAGGAAATGCACCAAGCCAAGGCCATGCATAGTTGGTGGTGGCTGAATTTGTTCTATTGAGCGCAGATCCAGCCCAAAGGCAATGCCCTGTGGACAACCCTCACTTCTTACAGCCGATGGTCATGTCTACTTTTGGTTGGCAGCTCACAAAAAGTTTGGTGTGTAGCCTTCCTCCCTGAGTCACAAGGGGTCCTGGGGACCCCATCCCCTGTGGCCAAGTCATATATTAAATGGGAGGGTGGTGCTCACCCTTGCCTTAATAGGCTTGAAGACCCACACCTCTTGGATGCACTTACCTCAAAGGGGAGGGGGCCACATGGAGGCCCCGGGGACCTAATCTCTTGAGGCCTCTGTCTTTTCAAGGTGGGTGCCCAGTTGCCCTCTCAGGGCACCCACCAAACAGCAAGTTGGGGGCTACAGGGCGGGGGACCCCAGGGTCTCTACGGTCCCAGCCAGCTTCCCAAATGCTCCCATCCTGGTCGCTGCATTATTCGGTATTGCTCCCACCTGGCATGAAGAAGCTGTTTTTCTTTGACCACACTGGGCTCGAGCAATGTGAGCTTCCCAGTTTGCAATAGCGTGGGTAGGGAAACAAAAGTCTGCTCTCACTCGCCAGGAGAATTTTTAAAGCTCCTACAGAGTGAGAGCAAATAATGCTGGCAGAAAAAACACTGTGTCCCAGGGGTGGGTTCTCTGGGACACAGTAATTCAGCTGGCCCCATGGATGGGCTACCCAGGGCCTTTGTAGTCTCATGTAGTAGGGCGCTTTGCCCCACCTATTTTCAAGCTCAGTTTGTACCCGGTGATGAGGTCCCGGGGGCCGCCCAGAGGCTCGGGGAGGATGGAAAGTGCCTCCCTCCCCAAAAAGTATATTTTACGCTGCTCTCAGGCCCTGACCCTCCCTTGAGAAGGGTGGTTTAAAAGTAGCACTTTCAAAAGACAGTTTGCAGTGGATTCCCAGTACCATTGCAAATTTGTGGCAACATTTTCCCCAAACATTTTTCGGCCCCCAGCTTGGTCTCTCTGGGACCTCAACACCAAGCCTAGGCGGTCAGGGTATCCCTACTCTGCCCCGTATATCTTTTTTTAACCTTTTTTAGGACTCAGGACGGAGTCCCAAGTCCTAAAATGGCTGCTTCCACATCCTTGTTGAGGTAGGGGTAGCCAATCAGATCTCAGGTTGAGATCTATTGGCCTGCAGATTCTCTACAGCGTTAAATATGGAATGTTTTGGAGCACTCATTACCCAGAAACTACTCAACTGATTAACACCAAATTAGAAGAGCACTATTTCTTGACCAAAATCTAGTTTTCTGCCAAATTCGTTGCAAATCCGTTAAGGCATTTGGCCGGTAGCTGTGCCTGGAGTTCCTATAGAAAAATGGATAGGGAAAA
Organism: Lissotriton helveticus; assembly: GCF_964261635.1. Lineage (NCBI taxonomy): Eukaryota > Metazoa > Chordata > Amphibia > Caudata > Salamandridae > Lissotriton > Lissotriton helveticus. The sequence goes on along the minus strand of NC_136068.1, from coordinate 331,170,666 downwards.
CGAGTTTTGGGACTCCCCCATGTGCTTGGCCCCCAAAAATGGAGTCACATTTACTGTAAATTCTCTGAAAGTGGACAGATAGCGCTGGCCACCAATGTCTTTTTCAATAAGGTCCTGTGGTGTACTGCTGGTGTAAGGTTCGCTGGGCTGGTTACACATGCACACGTGAGAACACTCACATGCACACTTGTGGCAGCTGAGCATATGAGACTACTGTCAAGTTCACTCATTTTCTGCGTGCCGGTAACTTGTCGCACAAAGAATCCTTCAGGGATTGGTGCCTACCCCGGGTAGCACTTATAATGTGAGTAGATATGTATAGTGTATATCATTAGTGACTATTGAAAAATCTGGGTGTTTCACTGAATTATACTTTATGGGAAAAATCTGACCTGTAGTACAGTTTCACCCTACTTAGATCTAGAGATGCTGCTGAAATGCCAAACCTATGAGTACCCTGAGTGCAGATCGAATGTCACTTTTGTAATTTCTGCACTCTCTGTGGAAATGAATGCCCAGCTGGAAGGAGAAATAACCTGTCATCCAGGGCCAATGGTGCTGAACTCATTACCCCCAGAGGGATACTAGAATGCTGGACCTGCTTGGAGGGGTACACAAGGGGGATCCCCTGGATCTTCTGTGGAAGGGTCCTACTGATAGGTGAACTCCATCAGGAGTGGACCACTGACACAGCTGCTGACCGGTGCCTTGCAAGGTAGCCAAAGCCGTGGGACCTGCAGAGTGCGACAGACAGGGTTCTCTGCTGGTAAGCCGTGGACGGGTTTGCTGAAAAAGCCCCCAGGAGCTAAGAACTCAGAGGATAGGTCCAAAATAAGGAGCTAAGGAACTAAACTGCTGGGAGGAAGGCCCCAGCTCTCTCTTTGGAGGGAGAGCAATGTAAAATCCAGCCTTCAACAGAAAAGTAAAATATAGAGACCAGGAGATCCAAATAAACCTCTCCTAGTGACTACAGCTTGCTACCAGGAACAAAATGACATGAAAAGCTTCTAAGTCAGGGGCCGGAAAAGTAGACCAGACCAATTTGGTCCCATGAGGTGAACAGGCAGGAAACAGGATGCATAGTGCTCAGCTATGATTTTCAGAATTACCCTCAAGAAGGGTGTTGTAAGTAGATTAGGTAGGCAGCAGGACACGTCCTCACAGCTGACCAGACCATCAAGGCTGGAATCTTCACATCACAGATAGAACACTCTTAGGTAGTATGGGAGACTGGTAAGATAAGAACACTAAGAAAGGACTACAGACACTAAGTAGTCATATTGAAGTAAGTATGAATATACAACAAAGGGCCAGGGACCCGGGCGCCACTGCGAGCAAAGATGCCCTACTTCTCCCAACCATTTTGGATGCCCGTGAATGCCTCAATCTCCCTGGGAGAAGACGCAAGAAAAACAGAGCACCACAGCACTCTCATAGTAATGAGGTGCCTGGGGGACCCCACTTCATGGGGACTGATAAGCCTTGCTGAGTTGTCCTCTCCCACTCCCTGTGCCAGTGTCTCGGAAGAGCAGGAAACACCCAGCACAACAACCCCAGCCCGCGCTGATTGAGGGCAGGAGAGAAAGTGGATGCACACTCTGCACGGCACACAATTGCTGTGCCACTGGTAGGAGTGCTAGGTCTTCAAGGTCATAAGATACATGCCCTAGTGAGGATTTTCATCAGTTTACACAGAGGCTCTGGGGTGCTGGGGCTTCTGTTGGTTGGCCCAAGGGCTGCACTTGCAGCATGCCAAAAAGTGTTAATTTACTAATACATCAGACACATGAAATTTGATAAACCTGTATACCAGATTTAGTTTTCTATTGGTATATCAAATGTTACATATTAATCAATGGGAGCAACTTAAAGGGGGAAGGTCAACACTTTTTTGACTTGCTAATGACTTTGGTGCCTTATTAGAAATCTGCATGACCTGCACAGATCTGCAGTAAAATCCTGCTATACACGACCTTCAGTGTCACAGGTTCCATATAGGAATGGCCAACCAATGCTGTGTGTGGCCTTTAGTAGTGCACAACAGGGGTTTGCCTAGGGAACTGGCCTTCAGCCAGGCTCTGTGCACAACCCTATGTGTGCTGCCAACTCCCACTGCACATTCCTTCAGCTTTGTGTATCAGCGTTGGGCACAGGGCATATCTCCCTACAACCATCCTGCACAGACATGCAGCCCCTACTGCACAAGACTTTTGACCATATCCAATTAGGGTTGGTGGCAGGACCTGTCCTCTGGCTGTGCACTGCACACAGCTGCCATGGGCGGCCAACCCCTGCTGTGCACAGCTTGGTAAAGGGGGTTGGCCTCTTATCAAGCCCTGTGCCCAACTTTATGTGGGCTGCCAACCCCCACTAAGGAGGCCTTTGGCAGTGTACAACCGAGTTGGGCACAATGTCTGGATCTGTGCTCCAATTCTACCACTTATATGTAATCCCTGCTGCACAAGTCGTTCAACGTGTGTAATGATGGTTGCCACAGGCCCTGGTCTCTGGCCAGACTCTATGCCCAGCCCCCGTGGGTGGCTAGCCCCCGCTGTGCAAATCCTGGGCCAGATAGATTGGCCACAGGCACTGTTCTAAGGCCAGATTGTTATTATTATTTATTTATTTTCGTCCTCGAATCTGCTGCAGATCCACAAATATGCAGAGGATCTGTAAATCCACACATGAGGGCCGCACTGGGATTACCACATCCTAATAAAAAGCTAATTCTATTTGTATTTCGAACTTTATTTCAGAGGCAGCATGATGTTCTATCACGTTGTGTCCAGCCAATCAGGTCTGTAGTTCCAAAGGTGTATCCAAGATTCTAAATGGCTGATGGGAGAATAATGTCTCTCGGATAATGCTATTTGAGTATTTTTTAAACTCTGAAATTGAGGATATACACCCATCCTTAATGGTCACAATTTTAATAAATAAGCTTTTCTAAAATGTAATCTCTTCATTCCCAAACCTATTCACTTTTTAAATACTGCGGGGCAGATTTACAAGAAACTGACGCATCTCCATAGATGCGTCAGTTTCCTTGCATCACCTCCAAATGTCCTTGCGCCACCATGGATGCGCTTTATTTATAATACAGTGCACCATGGCACAAGGAATTACAGATACGTCATAAATTCTGAGGCATCTGTTGGAGGAAAAGTGACGCATTGTTGGAGTTTGACACAAAAGTGACGCAACTCCAGCAATGCGACAGAAAACATAGATAGGTCCCAAGTAAAATGCCCTGTGTTAATCCTTACGCCTGGTCTGAGTAGGCATAGGGATTTTGACGCAGTGAAGGCGTAGAGTCACTCAGTCAAATCTTGTAAATTTCACTGAACCAGTTCTACATGGCTTTTTGCATGGGAACGCCTACCCTGCATAATTTAAACCTGGCGCAGCAATTCTGTGATGCAGGGCTTTACAACATGACGCATCTCCCTAGATGCATCACATTGTAAATGGGCCGCAACTTTTACGCCACCGCTGCATCACCAAAGTGATGCAACAGCGGCGCAAAAGTGACGCAAGGGGCTTGTAAATCTGCCCCTAATTTCTCAAAAATTACTGAGTCTATTTTCCCCAAACCAAAAATGTCATTTCCTTTCGTGGAGTTTTAACTTCATTCTAAATCTGGCGTATTTCTGGTCAGTTGTTATTTCTGCATCAGAGATCTAAACTTCCCTTGGGAATGAACATGGGAAGTGGAACTTTTGGGACCCAAATATTTTCATGGCATCCGCCTTACTAATCTGGATGAAACCATAATTAATCCAAAGTAGATAAGCTTTGTTTTGGTATGTTTTGTGCAGATTCGTTGATTAGCATCCAAGTTATGAAGAAACAAAACTACCTTTTCTATGGAAATGGAAATCAACCAGAACTACAGCAGGCCTTTCACTACCTCTGTAGCACATCTATATATGTATCTGTCTATATACACAAACACATACACATGCATACAAACACCCCCACACACACTGGCACACGCACACGCACACACACACACACACACACACACACACACACACACACACACTTCCACACACACACACTTCCACACACACACACTTCCACACACACACTTACACACACACACTTACACACACACACACACCCACACCACATTCCACACACACACCACATTCCACACACCACATTCCACCCACATTCCACACACCACATTCCATATTCCACACACATTCCACACACCACATTCCACATTCCACACACATTCCACACACATTCCACATTCCACACACATTCCACATTCCACATACCACATTCCACACACCACATTCCACCCACATTCCACACACCACATTCCATATTCCACACACATTCCACACACCACATTCCACATTCCACACACATTCCACACACATTCCACATTCCACACACATTCCACATACCACATTCCACACACATTCCACATTCCACACACCACATTCCACATTCCACACACCACATTCCACATTCCACACACCACATTCCACATTCCACACACCACATTCCACATTCCACACACCACATTTCACACACCACATTTCACACACCACATTCCAAACACCACATTCTACACACATTCCACACTCCACATTCCACACACATTCCACATTCCACACACCACATTGCACATTCCACATACCACATTCCACACACATTCCACACACACACTCCACATTCCACATATCACATTCCACACACATTCCACACACCACATTCCACACACATTCCACACACATTCCACACACATTCCAAACACCACATTCCACACACCACATTCCACACACATTCCACACACCACATTCCACACACATTCCACACACATTCCACATTCCACACACATTCCACATTCTACACACATTCCACACACATTCCACACACACACATTCCACACACCACACACACCACATTCCACATTCCACGCACATTCTACACACCACACGCCACATTCCACACACATTCCACACACCACATTCCACACACATTCCACACACACACATTCCACACACATTCCACACACACATTCCACACACCACATTCCACACACATTCCACACACCACATTCCACACACATTCCACACACATTCCACACACATTCCACACACATTCCACACACATTCCAAACACAACATTCCACACACCACATTCCACACACACCACACACACCACATTCCACACACCACATTCCACACACCACATTCCACACACCACATTCCACACACCACATTCCACACCACATTCCACACACCACATTCCACGCACCACATTCCACACACATTCCACATTCCACACACCACATTCTACACACATTCCACACACCATATTCCACACACATTCCACACACACACCACATTCCACACACCACATTCCACACACACCACATTCCACACACATTCCACACACATTCCACACACCACATTCCACACACATTCCACACACCACATTCCACACCACATTCCACACACATTCCACACACCACATTCCACACCACATTCCACACACATTCCACATTCCACACATCACATTCTACACACATTCCACACACCACATTCCACAAACATTCCACACACACCACATTCCACACACCACATTCCACACACACCACATTCCACACACACCACATTCCACACACATTCCACACACCACATTCCACACACATTCCACACACATTCCACACACCACATTCCACACACACCACATTCCACACACATCCCACACACATCCCACACACATTCCACACACCACATTCCACACACATTCCACGCACATCCCACGCACATTCCACACACATTCCACACACACTCCACACACACATTCCTTACACATTCCACACACATTCCACACACCACATTCCACACACCACATTCCACAAACATTCCACACATCACATTTCACACACCACATTCCACACACATTCCACACACATTCCACACACCACATTCTACACACACCACATTCCACATACACCACATTCCACACACATTCCACACACATTCCACACACCACATTCCACACACACCACATTCCACACACATCCCACACACATTCCACACACACCACATTCCACACACATTCCACACACATTCCACACACCACATCCCACACACACCACTTACCACACACATTCCACACACATTCCACACACCACATTCCACACACCACATTCCACACACCACATTCCACACACATTCCACACAAATTCCACACACATTCCACATTCCACACACATTCTACACACCACATTCCACACACATTCCACACAGCACATTCCACACACCACATTCCACACACACCACATTCCACACACATTCCACACACTCCACATTCCACACACATTCCACACACATTCCACACACATTCCACACACCACATTCCACACACCACATTCCACACACCATGGTGGACCCGGCCTCGTGGCGTGGTCCCACTCCTCCCACATGGCGGGCCCTGGACAGCATCGACCCCTGTCCTCCCCGCCGAAACTACCTCTCCAACCTTCAACGAGAGCCGCACACACCACACACACCACATTCCACATTCCACACACATTCTACACACCACACACCACATTCCACACACATTCCACACACCACATTCCACACACCACATTCCACACACATTCCACACACACATTCCACACACCACATTCCACACACCACATTCCACACACATTCCACACACATTCCACATTCCACACACATTCCACACACATTCCACACACAACATTCCACACACCACATTCCACACACACCACACACACCACATTCCACACACCACATTCCACACACAACATTCCACACACCACATTCCACACACATTCCACACACATTCCACACACCACATTCCACACCACATTCCACACACCACATTCCACACACCACATTCCACACACATTCCACATTCCACACACCACATTCTACACACATTTCACACACCATATTCCACACACATTCCACACACACACCACATTCCACACACCACATTCCACACACACCACATTCCACACACATTCCACACACCACATTCCACACACATTCCACACACCACATTCCACACCACATTCCACACACATTCCACACACCACATTCCACACACCACATTCCACACACATTCCACATTCCACACATCACATTCTACACACATTCCACACACCACATTCCACAAACATTCCACACACACACACATTCCACACACCACATTCCACACACCACATTCCACACACACCACATTCCACACACACCACATTCCACACACATTCCACACACCACATTCCACACACATTCCACACACATTCCACACACCACATTCCACACACCACATTCCACACACATCCCACACACATCCCACACACATTCCACACACCACATTCCACACACATTCCACACACATTCCACGCACATCCCACGCACATTCCACACACATTCCACACACATTCCACGCACATTCCACACACACTCCACACACACATTCCTTACACATTCCACACACATTCCACACACCACATTCCACACACCACATTTCACAAAAAATCCACACATCACATTCCACACACCATATTCCACACACATTCCACACACATTCCACACACCACATTCCACACACACCACATTCCACACACATTCCACACACATTCCACACACCACATTCCACACACACCACATTCTACACACATCCCACACACATTCCACACACACCACATTCCACACACCTTCCACACACATTCCACACACCACATTCCACACACACCACTTACCACACACATTCCACACACCACATTCCACACACCACATTCCACACACCACATTCCACCCACATTCCACACAAATTCCACACACATTCCACATCCCACACACATTCTACACACCACATTCCACACACATTCCACACACCACAGTCCACACACCACATTTCACACACACCACATTCCACACACATTCCACACACATTCCACACACTCCACATTCCACACACATTCCACACATATTCCACACACCACATTCCACACACCACATTCCACACACCATGTTGGACCCGGCCTCGTGGCGTGGTCCCACTCCTCCCACATGGCGGGCCCTGGACAGCATCGACCCCTGTCCTCCCCGCCGAAACTACCTCTCCAACTTTCAACGAGAGCCGCCACTCCTGGCGACCCCCGGCTCTCCCCCTCAGGAGCACGGCGACCCCTAATCGCCCCACTCTGCTGGTCCGACCCCTATCCCAGGCCGCCATTTCAGGCCCCGACTCCATCTTGGACCCTTCACGCCCGGACAACGTGACCTCGGCCGCGGCCCCAGCGAAGCCCCGACATCGAGGCACCAAGATCCAACCAGGTGGTAAAGCGGCCACTTGACGGATCAAGGAGGGGGAGAGTTTCTATAGCCCTCCAGCCGTCCCCGGACCCCTGGAACTTTGGAGCCCTGCTGGCGCTGCCGCGGCCCGACCTCACTGAAACCATCTTCAGAGCCCTGCTGGCGCTGCCGCGGCCCGACCTCGCTGAAACAATCTTAGGAGCCCTGCTGGTGCTGCCGCGGCCCGACCTTGCTGAAACCCTCTTCGAAGCCCTGCTGGCGCTGCCGCGGTCCGACCTCGCTGAAACCATCTTCGGAGCCCCGCTGACGACGCCGCGGCTCGACCTTGCGGAACCCCCCAGCTCGAGGATTGAGAGCTGAGCGTAGGGTATCCCTGTGCCAGGCTGGTACTAAGACTGTCCCGCTACGCCATTCCCACAGTTACCGAGACATTAAGGATCCCTCGATCCGTGTGTATATATATTGCTGAGAGAACCTGCCTTGATTGTTGATAAAGTCTCTAAGAATCTACCCTCTGGTGTGGTGTCCATTTGTAGTGGTGTGAGTGCTCGGCTGTTACGATTCTAGGAGAGGAACCCCACCCTGGAGGCCTCTCGACGGCGCTCGGCCAACTCCAGAAGGAGAGGTGGGTCTCGGGAGGGTCAGTCAGACAGCTTCTGCCTCCCCCCTGGGATCGCCTTTCTAACATTGGTGGCAGGCGGTGCGATCCGAACCGACGCAAATCGTACAGAGAGTGACTTACCCACTACTGACAGAAACACACCACAACCATGACTACCAAAGAAACCAGAACGACCGTGGAGTTCCAGAAGGAACGGTTGGAATAATATAACCACAAAGAATTGAAACAATTCTGCAAGGACCTGGGCATCACTACCACTGGACTAAGCACCAAGGACGATTTCAAGCAGGCCCTACAAACATGGGTGGAGGCAGGAGCGACGCCACCCCAGACCGAAGATGACACGGTCCCGGACATGCATCCGGAATCATCACAACACCAGCGGAGGAAAGACATACAAACGTAGACACGGGCCACTCCCACGAAGACGCTCGAGAGCCAGAAAAGAGCCGGCTCCACGAATTGGAGCTCGCCCGACTCCGTCTGGACGGAGAACTACAGCTGGCCGAGAAAAAGATAGCCCTTGAGCAACTGCGGCTGCAAGGAGACCTGGAGGAGAAACTAAGGCAGAGGGACTTAGAGGAGAAGAAGCTCACGTTCGAGCACGAGCGTGGCTTAAAAGAACTTGAGATCAGGCCAAAAATGGTGAGGCCAGCGCCTCTGGGAACCGGAGCCCACCTCCTCCTGCGGACACGAAGGTCCACATCCCCAAAGATGTCGTCAAAGAATACTATAAAAACGACAACATCCAACAATGGTTTAAGGCCTACGAGGTGGCCATGGCCTCTCATCGAGTACCCCAAAAATACTGGGGTGCCGGCTTGTGGGGGAAGTTCGTTAACGAAGGGAGAGACGCCCTGCTAGAACTTCCAGACGCCGAGATGACCTCTTACGAACATATGAAAGCCACCCTCCTTACTCGCTATGGACTCACCCCCGAGATGTACCGGCAGCGATTTCGAGACTGTAAGAAAATCCCCGGTACTACATGGGTGGAGTACGTGAACTTCTATAGTAGAGCCCTAGAGGGGTGGATCAAAGGCAGCCAGGTCACCACCTACGAGCAGCTGTTCAACCTCATTGTACGGGAGCACCTCTCCAACAACTGTTTTGTCAAACTCAGGCAGCATCTCCTCGACAGCAAGCTGACCGAGCCACGTAAACTCGCCGTAGAGGCCGATCGATGGGTGAGCACCCGGGTCCCCCGGAACTCGATGGGCGACTACGGCCGAGCTCCCCCGGGGCCCCACCGGCCGCGAGGCGGCGGAGGAGGCCAGAATAGGAACAGAAACTCCCCCGCGGTTCCGCCCCCGACCCACACTTCGCCATCCCTGGCCAGAAGAGGGGCCCCCCAGCACGGCCGGGGCCCCGCTCGAACGTTATCTGCCACAAATGCCAGCAGCCCGGTCACTATGCCAGTGACCCCCACTGCCTGATGAACCAACGGCCCGGCACCACTGGTCCTCCAAACCGCCAGATCGCGGCCTCCTCCCTGGGAGAAGAAAGGGGCGAAGAAGAGAACTATGACGAAGACCAGACCGAGTGGGAGCCCGCCGCCATGTCCCTGGTATGTCTAGGCGAAAGAGACATGGTCCCCCGGGCCCCGATTCCGGGCAACACCCAGAAGTACCGCCAGTGGGTCACCATTAATAGGCACAGGGCCGAAGCCCTCCGCGACACCGGAGCCAGCGTTACAGCAGTCCGTTGCCACTTGGTGACCCCTGACCAGATCCTGCCCAATGCGCTGTGCCCAGTACGGTCGTCGGACAATTCAGAGAGCCTGTGCCAGATGGCCCAAATCCCCTTCGAATGGGGGGGGGAGTGTCGGGCATGCTGAAAGTGACCGTCCGGGACGATGCCCCCGTGGACTGCCTCCTCGGGAACGACCTAGAAAGTTCCCCCTGGGCCGACGTCGAGCGGAGAGAGCATCTGGGGATGCTAGGCTTTCCCGAGTGGGTCTGTGCGACCAACTGATCCATGACCGCTCGGGCCACCATCCCGACTGAATCCACCCCGACCGAAGAACCGGAGTGGCCCGCGCCGCCGCCCTCCGACCCCGAAGACGCCGACCCCGAGCCCGGTCCACTGGGGCCCCACCGTGAAGCAATTGCCGAGCTCGGCGACCTCCCGGAACTAGCCCAATGGCGCCAAGAAGGTGGCCCCACACGAGAGTAGTTCCGTCAAGAACAGAAAGCGCATCCCTCCCTCGAGGGGACCCGACAGCAAGCCGCCGCTCAAGCCGCCGGAGACCCATCGGGGTCCCACTGGGTCTATTGGGACAACGATCTCCTCTACAGTGAACAGAAGATTGCCAAACTGGGGGCCAGCCGGGTGCTGGTGGTCCCCCTCCGGTTCAAAGTCTTCCTCCTGAACCTGGCACACGATGTGCCCCTCGCCGGGCACCTGGGGCAGGACAAAACCTACAGCCGCCTGGTGACCCATTTCTACTGGCCAAAAATGAGGAATGATGTGCACAATCACTGCCGGCTTGCCCAACGTGCCAAGCCAGCGGGAAGAGCGGAGGGAAGCACAATGCCCCCCTTCAACCCTTCCCAGTCGTCAACACCCCATTCGAGCGGGTGGGGATCGACATTGTGGGGCCTCTGGAGCCCCGAACCTCTCAAGGGCACCGTTTTATTCTCGTCCTGGTGGACCATGCCACCCGCTATCCCGAAGCCATCCCTCTCCGGACCGTGTCGGCCCCTGTGGTGGGCCGGGCACGGATGGGGATCTTCTCCCGGGTGGGCTTCCCCCAAGAGGTCGTCAGTGACCGGGGTACGAACTTCATTTCCCGATACATGAAGTCCCTGTGGCAACAGTGCGGGGTCACATACAAGTTTACGACCCCCTACCACCCCCAAGGGAATGGACTGGTGGAACGTTTTAATCAAACACTCAAGGGGATGATCATGGGCCTGGGAGAGCCTTTGCGACGCCAATGGGACGTGTTGCTGCCCTGCCTCCTCTTCGCCTATCGGGAGGTCCCTCAGAAGTCTCTGGGGTTCAGCCCCTTCAAACTATTGTACGGACACCCCGTCCGGGGTCCCCTCAGCCTGGTCAAAGAAGGCTGGGAGGCTGCAGTCCAAGATGCTCCCCCCGACGTCTACCGGTACCTCCTGACGCTCCGAAACCAGACCCAGCGGTTCCGGGAACTTGCCAAAGACAATCTCGAGGCCAGCCAAGAGGAGATGAAACGCTGGTATGACCAAAACGCCTCTTCCATTGAGTTCGAGCCGGGACAACAGGTCTGGGTCATGTCCCGGGTCGAACCATGTGCCCTCCAGGACAAGTGGACTGGGCCCTTCAAAGTGGTGGAGCGCAAGAGCCCTGTCACCTACCTGGTGGACATGGAGTCCCCCAGGAACCCCCTCCGGGTCCTCCACACCAACCGACTCAAGCCTCACTTTGTCCGAACGGAACTTAGCCTGCTGATGGCTACTGATGGCGGGGCCGAAGATGACTCCAAGCCCCTACTGGACCTCCTGAGCACCTCTGAGAAAGACGGCTCCGTAGAGGGGGTCACCCTCTCCTCCGCCCTGAACCCAGAACAACGCCAAGACTGCCAAAAGCTGTTGGGTCAATTCACAGACTTGTTTTCTCTCACCCCCGGAGTCAACCCGTGGTGCGTCGACGATGTCGACACCGGGGACAGCCCGCCTGTGCGACACCGGGCCTACCGAGTTCCCGACCTGCATTCAATCGGAGGTCTCCAAGATGCTGGCCCTGGGGGTGGTCGAACCCTCTGACAGTCCATGGGCCAGTCCCGTCGTCCCGGTCCCAAAAGCCGACGCCCCTGGCGCCACTCCCGAACTGCGATTTTGTGTAGACTACCGGGGGTTGAACACCGTCACCCGGGCCGATGCCCACCCCATTCCCCGGGCCAATTAACTGATCGACCGCCTGGGGGCGGCCCGCTACCTGAGCACATTCGACCTAACCGCCGGCTACTGGCAGATCGGACTCACCCCGGGCGCCCAAGAGCGCTCCGCTTTCTCCACCCCCGATGGCCACTACCACTTCAGGGTGATGCTCTTCGGGATGAAGAATGCCCCCGCAACGTTCCAGAGGCTGGTGAATAAGGTGCTGGCTGGGCTAGAAGAGTTCAGTGCCGCCTATCTGGACAATATTGCGGTGTACAGCCTCCACTGGGCCGAGCACCTCAAGCACCTCTGGGAGGTCCTGGCGGCCCTCCGACGGGCCGGACTGACCATCAAAGCAAGCAAATGCCAGATAGGCCAAGGTTCCGTGACCTATCTGGGACACCAAGTGGGGAGCGGCCATGTGGCTCCCCTCCAACCCAAGATCGACGCCATCATGGCCTGGGAGCCCCCGGTCACCCAGACCGCAGTCAGAGCCTTCCTGGGGCTCACTGGGTATTACCGGCGCTTCGTGAAGAATTATGGGAGCATTGTGGGCCCCCTCACCGAACTCACTTCCAAGAAGCAGCCACAGAAGGTGCACTGGACACCCGAGTGTCAGGCCGCCTTTGAGACTCTGAAGACAGCGATGTGTACTGCCCCCTTGCTCCAAGCCCCCGACTACAGCCGGGAATTCGTAGTCCAAACCGATGCCTCGGAGCACGGTGTCGGGCGGTCCTTTCCCAAATCAACGCCGAAGGAGTTGATCAACCGGTGGCCTTCATCAGCCGACGTCTGCTGGCCCGAGAGCAACGCTGGAGCACCATTGAGCGAGAGGACTTCACCGTGGTGTGGGCCCTCAAGAAACTCCGACCCTATCTCTTCGGCACCCACTTCCGGATGCAAACTGACCACAGGCCTTTGCAGTGGTTGATGCAGATGCGAGGAGAAAACCCAAAGTTGTTACGATGGTCCATCTCCCTCCAAGGGATGGACTTCACTGTGGAACATCGCCCTGGCAACGACCAAGCCAATGCCGACGGCCTGTCCCGCTTCTTCCGCCTCGGCGAGGAGAACCACCAAGAAGATGGGTGACTCTCCCTGCCTTCAGTTGGGGGGGACGTGTGTTGGACCCGGCCTCGTAGCGTGGTCCCATTCCTCCCACATGGCGGGCCCTGGACAGCATCGACCCCTGTCCTCCCCGCCGAAACTACCTCTCCAACCTTCAACGAGAGCTGCCACTCCTGGCGACCCCCGGCTATCCCCCTCAGGAACACGGTGACCCCTACTCGCCCCACTCTGCTGGTCCGACCCCTATCCCGGGCCGCCATCTCAGGCCCCAACTCCATCTTGGACCCTCCACGCCCGGACCACATGGCCTCGGTCCGACCTCGGCCGCAGCCGCGGCCCCAGCGAAGCCCCGACATCGAGGCACCAAGATCCGACCACGTGGTAAAGCGGCCACTTGACGGATCAAGGAGGGGGAGAGTTTCGATAGCCCTCCAGCCATCCCCGGACGCCTGTTTTCGATCGTCCTCTGGCCTCCCTGGGCGCTGGCTCCACCCCCTGCTGGGTGTCTGGACACTCTCATCCTGGCCCCTCTGACCCCCAGGCGCGAGGGTGCGGACATCAAAGGACTCCAGACCTATATCTGGGGCAGCGCTGGAATGGGTCAGCAGTTGTATCCTGGAGTCGAGAGCCCTGCAGACTGAATCGCGGCTGACCCTGAGAAGAACTCGCTACTCTGAACCCTGGAACTTCGGAGCCCTGCTGGCGCTGCCGCGGCCCGACCTCGCTGAAACCATCTTTGGAGCCCTGCTGGCGCTGCCGCGGCCCGACCTCGCTGAACCCATCTTAGGAGCCCTGCTGGTGCTGCCGCGGCCTGACCTCGCTGAAACCCTCTTCGGAGCCCTGCTGGCGCTGCCGCGGCCCGACCTCACTGAAACCATCTTCGGAGCCCTGCTGACGACGCCGCGGCTCGACCTTGCGGAACCCCCCAGCTCAAGGATTGAGAGCTGAGCGTAGCGTATCCCTGTGCCAGGCTGGTACTAAGACTGTCCCGCTACCCCATTCCCACAGTTACCGAGACATTAAGAATCCCTCGATCCGTGTGTATATATATTGCTGAGAGAACCTGCCTTGACTGTTGATAAAGACTCTAAGAATCTACCCTCTGGTTTGGTGTCCATTTGTAGAGGTGTGAGTGCTCGGCTGTTACGATTCTAGGAGAGGAACCCCACCCGGGAGGCCTCTCGACGGCGCTCGGCCAACTCCAGAAGGAGAGGTGGGTCTCGGGAGGGTCAGTCAGACAGCTTCTGCCTCTCCCCTGGGATCGCCTTTCTAACACACCACATTCCACACACATTCCACACACCACATTCCACACACCACATTCCACACACCACATTCCACATACATTCCACACACCACATTCCACACACCACATTCCACACACATTCCACACACCACATTCCACACACATTCCACACACCACATTCCACACACCATGTTCCACACACCACATTCCACACACATTCCACACACATTCCACACACCACATTCCACAGACAGTCCACACACCACACACATTCCACACAAAACACACCACACACACCACATTCCACACACCACATTCCACACACATTCTACACACCACATTCCACACACATTCCACACACCACATTCCACACACATTCCACACACATTCCACACACATTTCACACACATTCCACACACCACATTCCACACACACATTCCACACACCACATTCCACACACTACATTCCACACACCACATTCCACACATATTCCACACACCACATTCCACACTCCACATTCCACACACATTCCACACACACACACTCCACATTCCACATACATTCCACACACTCCACACACATTCCACACACCACATTCCACACACCACATTCCACACACCACATTCCACACACATTCCACACACATTCCACACACATTCCACACACACTCCACACACACTCCACATTCCACACACATTCCACACACATTCCACATACATTACACACACCACATTCCACAACCACATTCCACACACATTCCACACACACTCCACATTCCACACACACTCCACACACATTCGACACACATTCCACATACCACATTCCACACACATTCCACACACTCCACATTCCACACACCACATTCCACACACATTCCACACACCACACTCCACACACATTCCACACACCACATTCCACACACCACACTCCACACACATTCCACACACATTCCACACACATTCCACACACATTCCACACACCACATTCCACACACATTCCACACACATTCCACACACCACATTCCACACACATTCCACACACATTTCACACACATTCCACACACATTCCACACACATTCCACACACCACATTCCACAGACATTCCACACACCACACACATTCCACACACAACACACTACACACACCACATTCCACACACCACATTCCACACACATTCTACACACCACATTCCACACACATTCCACACACCACATTCCACACACATTCCACACACATTCCACACACATTCCACACACCACATTCCACACACACATTCCACACACCACATTTCACACACTACATTCCACACACCACATTCCACACATATTCCACACACCACATTCCACACTCCACATTCCACACACCACATTCCACACACCACATTACACACACATTCCACACACACACACTCCCCATTCCACATACATTCCACACACTCCATATTCCACATTCCACACACATTCCACACACCACATTCCACACACCACATTCCACACACATTCCACACACATTCCACACACCACATTCCACAGACATTCCACACACCACACACATTCCTCACACAACACACCACACACACCACATTCCACACACCACATTCCACACACATTCCACACACATTCCACACACCACATTCCACACACATTCCACACACATTCCACACACATTCCACACACATTTCACACACATTCCACACACCACATTCCACACACACATTCCACACACCACATTCCACACACCACATTCCACACACCACATTCCACACACATTCCACACACACACACTCCCCATTCCAAATACATTCCACACATTCCACATTCCACACACCACATTCCACACACCACATTCCACACACCACATTCCACACCCATTTCACCACACACATTCCACACACATTCCACACACATTCCACACACACTCCACATTCCACACACATTCCACATTCCACACACATTACACACACCACATTCCACACACCACATTCCACACACATTCCACACACACTCCACACACATTCCACACACATTCCACACACATTCCACATTCCACACACCACATTCCACACACATTCCAAACACATTCCACACACCACATTCCACACACATTCCACACACCACACTCCACACACATTCCACACACCACATTCCACACACCACACTCCACACACATTCCACACACATTCCACACACCACATTCCACACACATTCCACACACCACATTCCACACACATTCCACACACATTCCACACACCACATTCCACACACATTCCACACACATTTCACACACATGCCACACACATTCCACACACAATCCACACACACTCCACATTCCACACACCACATTCCACACACATTCCACACACCACATTCCACACACATTCCACACACATTCCACACACCACATTCCACACACATTCCACACACATTTCACACACATTCCACACACATTCCACACACATTCCACACACCACATTCCACAGACATTCCACACACCACACACATTCCACACACAACACACCACATTCCACACACCACATTCCACACACCACATTCCACACACATTCTACACACCACATTCCACACACATTCCACACACCACATTCCACACACATTCCACACACATTCCACACACATTCCACACACATTTCACACACATTCCACACACCACATTCCACACACACATTCCACACACCACATTTCACACACTACATTCCACACACCACATTCCACACATATTCCACACACCACATTCCACACTCCACATTCCACACACCACATTCCACACACCACATTCCACACACATTCCACACACACACTCCCCATTCCACATACATTCCACACACTCCACATTCCACCATCCACACACATTCCACACACCACATTCCACACACTACATTCCACACACATTCCACACACATTCCACACACCACATTCCACAGACATTCCACACACCACACACATTCCTCACACAACACACCACACACACCACATTCCACACACCACATTCCACACACATTCCACACACATTCCACACACCACATTCCACACACATTCCACACACATTCCACACACATTTCACACACATTCCACACACCACATTCCACACACACACATTCCACACACCACATTCCACACACTACATTCCACACACCACAGTCCACACATATTCCACACACCACATTCCACACTCCACATTCCACACACCACATTCCACACACCACATTACACACACATTCCACACACACACACTCCCCATTCCACATACATTCCACACACTCCACATTCCACATTCCACACACATTCCACACACCACATTCCACACACCACATTCCACACACATTTCACCACACACATTCCACACACATTCCACACATTCCACACACACTCCACATTCCACACCCATTACACATTCCACACACATTCCACACACCACATTCCACACACCACATTCCACACACATTCCACACACACTCCACACATTCCACACACATTCCACACACATTCCACATTCCACACACCACATTCCACACACATTCCACACACTCCACATTCCACACACCACATTCCACACACATTCCACACACCACACTCCACACACATTCCACACACCACATTCCACACACCACACTCCACACACATTCCACACACATTCCACACACATTCCACACACCACATTCCACACACATTCCACACACCACATTCCACACACCACATTCCACACACATTCCACACACCACATTCCACACACATTCCACACACATTTCACACACATGCCACACACATTCCACACACAATCCACACACACTCCACATTCCACACACATCCCACACACATTAAACATTCCACACACATTCCACACGCCACATTCCACACACCACATTCCACACACATTCCACACACACTCCACATTCCACACACTCCACATTCCACACACACTCCACACACATTCCACACACATTCCACACACCACATTCTACACACCACATTCCACACACATTCCACACACCACATTCCACACACATTCCACACACATTCCACACACATTCCACACATATTTCACACACATTCCACACACCACATTCCACACACACATTCCACACACCACATTTCACACACTACATTCCACACACCACATTCCACACATATTCCACACACCACATTCCACACTCCACATTCCACACACCACATTCACACACCACATTCCACACACATTCCACACACACACTCCCCATTCCACATACATTCCACACACTCCACATTCCACCATCCACACACATTCCACACACCACATTCCACACACTACATTCCACACACATTCCACACACATTCCACACACCACATTCCACAGACATTCCACACACCACACACATTCCTCACACAACACACCACACACACCACATTCCACACACCACATTCCACACACATTCCACACACATTCCACACACCACATTCCACACACATTCCACACACATTCCACACACATTTCACACACATTCCACACACCACATTCCACACACACACATTCCACACACCACATTCCACACACTACATTCCACACACCACAGTCCACACATATTCCACACACCACATTCCACACTCCACATTCCACACACCACATTACACACACCACATTACACACACATTCCACACACACACATTCCCCATTCCACATACATTCCACACACTCCACATTCCACATTCCACACACATTCCACACACCACATTCCACACACCACATTCCACACACATTTCACCACACACATTCCACACACATTCCACACATTCCACACACACTCCACATTCCACAACCATTACACATTCCACACACATTCCACACACCACATTCCACACACCACATTCCACACACATTCCACACACACTCCACACATTCACACACATTCCACACACATTCCACATTCCACACACCACATTCCACACACATTCCACACACTCCACATTCCACACACCACATTCCACACACATTCCACAAACCACACTCCACACACATTCCACACACCACATTCCACACACCACACTCCACACACATTCCACACACATTCCACACACATTCCACACACCACATTCCACACACATTCCACACACCACATTCCACACACCACATTCCACACACATTCCACACACCACATTCCACACACATTCCACACACATTTCACACACATGCCACACACATTCCACACACAATCCACACACACTCCACATTCCACACACATCCCACACACATTAAACATTCCACACACATTCCACACACCACATTCCACACACCACATTCCACACACATTCCACACACACTCCACATTCCACACACTCCACATTCCACACACACTCCACACACATTCCACACACATTCCACACACCACATTCCACACACCACATTCCACACACATTCCACACACTCCACATTCCACACACCATATTCCACACATATTCCACACACCACACTCCACACACATTCACACACCACATTTCACACACCACACTCCACACACATTCCACACACATTCCACAAAAACATTCCACACACCACATTCCACACACATTCCACACACCATATTCTGCACACATTCCACACACCACATTCCACTCACAATCCACATTCCACACACATTCATCACACTCCACATTCCACACACCACATTCCACACACAACCACCACCACACTCCACACACATTCCACACACCACACTCCACACACATTCCACACATATTCCACACACCACATTCCACACACATTCCACACACATTCCACACACACCACACACACCACATTCCACACACACCACATTCTATACACACCACATTCCACACACCACATTCAACACACATTCCACACACCACATTCCACACACCACATTCCACACACATTCCAAACACCACTTTCCACACACACCACATTCCACACACATTCCACACACCACATTCCACACACCACATTCCACACACATTCCACACACCACATTCCACACACATTCCACACACCACATTCCACACACACCACATTCCACACACCACATTCCACACACACCACATTCCACACACCACACTCCTCACACAACATTCCACACACATTCCACACACATTCCACACACCACATTCCACACACATTCCACACACCACATTCCACATTCCACACACATTCCACACACCACATTCCACACACCACATTCCACACACCACATTCCACACATTCCATACACCACACTCCACACACACATTCCACACACATTCACACACCACATTCCACACATATTCCACACACCACATTCCACACACTACATTCCACACACATTCCACACACCACTTTCCACACACCACATTCCACACACATTCCAACACACATTCCACACACATTCCACACACCACATTCTACGCACACCACATTCCACACACATTCCATACACACATTCCACACACATTCCACACACATTCTACACACCACATTCCACTCACATTCCACACACCACATTCCACACACATTCCACACACCACATTCCACACACACCACACACACCACATCCCACACACCACATTCCACACACACCACATTCCACACATTCCACACATTCCACACACCACACTCCACACACAACCTTCCACACACATTCCACACACATTCCACACACCACATTCCACACACCACATTCCACACCCCACATTCCACACACATTCCACACACCACATTCCACACACATTCCACACACCACATCCCACACACCACATTCCACACACATTCCACACACCGCATTCCACATTCCACACACCACATTCCACACACACCACATTCACACATTCCACACACCACACTCCACACACAACATTCCATACACATTCTACACACCACATTCCACACACATTTCACACACCACATTCCACACACATTCCACACACATTCCACACACACCACATTCCACACACATTCCACACACCACATTCCACACACACTTCCACACACCACATTCCACACACATTCCACACACATTCCACACACATTCCACACACCACATTCCACACACCACATTCCACACACATTCCACACACCACATTCCACACACACCATACACACCACATTCCACACACCACATTCCACACATTCCACACACCACACTCCACACACAACATTCCACACACATTACACACACATTCCACATGCCACATTCCACACACCACATTCCACACACCACATTCCACATACCACATTCCAAACACATTCCACACACCACATTCCACACACCACATTCCACACACACCACATTCTACACATTCCACACACAACATTCCACACATATTCCACACACCACATTCCACACAACACATTCCACACACCACATTCCACACACATTCCACACACCACATTCCACACACATTCCACACACCACATTCCACACACATTCCACACACACCCATACACACCACATTCCACACACCACTTTCCACACATTCCACACACCACACTCCACACACAACATTCCACACACATTCCACACACATTCCACACACATTCCACACACCACGTTCCACACACCACATTCCACACACATTCCACACACCACATTCCACACACCACATTCCACACATATTCCACACACCACATTCCACACACATTCCACACTACATTCCACACACCACATTCCACACACACCACATTCCACACACCACACTCCCCACACAACATTCCACACACATTCCACACACATTCCACACACATTCCACACACCTCATTCCACACACCACATTCCACACATTCCACACACCACACTCCACACACAACATTCCACACACATTCCACACACATTCCACACACCACGTTCCACACACCACATTCCATACACATTCCACACACCACATTCCACACACCACATTCCACACATATTCCACACACCACATTCCACACACACATTCCACACACCACATTTCACACACTACATTCCACACACCACATTCCACACATATTCCACACACCACATTCCACACTCCACATTCCACACACCACATTCCACACACCACATTCCACACACATTCCACACACACACTCCCATTCCACATACATTCCACACACTCCACATTCCACCATCCACACACATTCCACACACCACATTCCACACACTACATTCCACACACATTCCACACACATTCCACACACCACATTCCACAGACATTCCACACACCACACACATTCCTCACACAACACACCACACACACCACATTCCACACACCACATTCCACACACATTCCACACACATTCCACACACCACATTCCACACACATTCCACACACATTCCACACACATTTCACACACATTCCACACACCACATTCCACACACACACATTCCACACACCACATTCCACACACTACATTCCACACACCACAGTCCACACACCACATTCCACACACATTCCACACACACTCCACACATTCCACACACATTCCACACACATTCCACATTCCACACACCACATTCCACACACATTCCACACACTCCACATTCCACACACCACATTCCACACACATTCCACACACCACACTCCACACACATTCCACACACCACATTCCACACACCACACTCCACACACATTCCACACACATTCCACACACATTCCACACACCACATTCCACACACATTCCACACACCACATTCCACACACCACATTCCACACACATTCCACACACCACATTCCACACACATTCCACACACATTTCACACACATGCCACACACATTCCACACACAATCCACACACACTCCACATTCCACACACATCCCACACACATTAAACATTCCACACACATTCCACACGCCACATTCCACACACCACATTCCACACACATTCCACACACACTCCACATTCCACACACTCCACATTCCACACACACTCCACACACATTCCACACACATTCCACACACCACATTCTACACACCACATTCCACACACATTCCACACACCACATTCCACACACATTCCACACACATTCCACACACATTCCACACATATTTCACACACATTCCACACACCACATTCCACACACACATTCCACACACCACATTTCACACACTACATTCCACACACCACATTCCACACATATTCCACACACCACATTCCACACTCCACATTCCACACACCACATTCCACACACCACATTCCACACACATTCCACACACACACTCCCCATTCCACATACATTCCACACACTCCACATTCCACCATCCACACACATTCCACACACCACATTCCACACACTACATTCCACACACATTCCACACACATTCCACACACCACATTCCACAGACATTCCACACACCACACACATTCCTCACACAACACACCACACACACCACATTCCACACACCACATTCCACACACATTCCACACACATTCCACACACCACATTCCACACACATTCCACACACATTCCACACACATTTCACACACATTCCACACACCACATTCCACACACACACATTCCACACACCACATTCCACACACTACATTCCACACACCACAGTCCACACATATTCCACACACCACATTCACACTCCACATTCCACACACCACATACACACACCACATTACACACACATTCCACACACACACATTCCCATTCCACATACATTCCACACACTCCACATTCCACATTCCACACACATTCCACACACCACATTCCACACACCACATTCCACACACATTTCACCACACACATTCCACACACATTCCACACATTCCACACACACTCCACATTTCCACACCCATTACACATTCCACACACATTCCACACACCACATTCCACACACCACATTCCACACACATTCCACACACACTCCACACATTCCACACACATTCCACACACATTCCACATTCCACACACCACATTCCACACACATTCCACACACTCCACATTCCACACACCACATTCCACACACATTCCACACACCACACTCCACACACATTCCACACACCACATTCCACACACCACACTCCACACACATTCCACACACATTCCACACACATTCCACACACCACATTCCACACACATTCCACACACCACATTCCACACACCACATTCCACACACATTCCACACACCACATTCCACACACATTCCACACACATTTCACACACATGCCACACACATTCCACACACAATCCACACACACTCCACATTCCACACACATCCCACACACATTAAACATTCCACACACATTCCACACACCACATTCCACACACCACATTCCACACACATTCCACACACACTCCACATTCCACACACTCCACATTCCACACACACTCCACACACATTCCACACACATTCCACACACCACATTCCACACACCACATTCCACACACATTCCACACACTCCACATTCCACACACCATATTCCACACATATTCCACACACCACACTCCACACACATTCCACACACCACATTTCACACACCACACTCCACACACATTCCACACACATTCCACAAAAACATTCCACACACCACATTCCACACACATTCCACACACCATATTCTGCACACATTCCACACACCACATTCCACTCACCACATTCCACACACATTCCACACACTCCACATTCCACACACCACATTCCACACACATACCACACACCACACTCCACACACATTCCACACACCACACTCCACACACATTCCACACATATTCCACACACCACATTCCACACACATTCCACACACATTCCACACACACCACACACACCACATTCCACACACACCACATTCTATACACACCACATTCCACACACCACATTCAACACACATTCCACACACCACATTCCACACACCACATTCCACACACATTCCAAACACCACTTTCCACACACACCACATTCCACACACATTCCACACACCACATTCCACACACCACATTCCACACACATTCCACACACCACATTCCACACACATTCCACACACCACATTCCACACACACCACATTCCACACACCACATTCCACACACACCACATTCCACACACCACACTCCTCACACAACATTCCACACACATTCCACACACATTCCACACACCACATTCCACACACATTCCACACACCACATTCCACATTCCACACACATTCCACACACCACATTCCACACACCACATTCCACACACCACATTCCACACATTCCATACACCACACTCCACACACACATTCCACACACATTCCACACACCACATTCCACACATATTCCACACACCACATTCCACACACTACATTCCACACACATTCCACACACCACATTCCACACACCACATTCCACACACATTCCACACACATTCCACACACATTCCACACACCACATTCTACGCACACCACATTCCACACACATTCCATACACACATTCCACACACATTCCACACACATTCTACACACCACATTCCACTCACATTCCACACACCACATTCCACACACATTCCACACACCACATTCCACACACACCACACACACCACATCCCACACACCACATTCCACACACACCACATTCCACACATTCCACACATTCCACACACCACACTCCACACACAACCTTCCACACACATTCCACACACATTCCACACACCACATTCCACACACCACATTCCACACCCCACATTCCACACACATTCCACACACCACATTCCACACACATTCCACACACCACATCCCACACACCACATTCCACACACATTCCACACACACCGCATTCCACATTCCACACACCACATTCCACACACACCACATTCCACACATTCCACACACCACACTCCACACACAACATTCCATACACATTCTACACACCACATTCCACACACATTTCACACACCACATTCCACACACATTCCACACACATTCCACACACACCACATTCCACACACATTCCACACACCACATTCCACACACATTCCACACACCACATTCCACACACATTCCACACACATTCCACACACATTCCACACACCACATTCCACACACCACATTCCACACACATTCCACACACCACATTCCACACACACCATACACACCACATTCCACACACCACATTCCACACATTCCACACACCACACTCCACACACAACATTCCACACACATTACACACACATTCCACATGCCACATTCCACACACCACATTCCACACACCACATTCCACATACCACATTCCAAACACATTCCACACACCACATTCCACACACCACATTCCACACACACCACATTCTACACATTCCACACACAACATTCCACACATATTCCACACACCACATTCCACACAACACATTCCACACACCACATTCCACACACATTCCACACACCACATTCCACACACATTCCACACACCACATTCCACACACATTCCACACACACCATACACACCACATTCCACACACCACTTTCCACACATTCCACACACCACACTCCACACACAACATTCCACACACATTCCACACACATTCCACACACATTCCACACACCACGTTCCACACACCACATTCCACACACATTCCACACACCACATTCCACACACCACATTCCACACATATTCCACACACCACATTCCACACACATTCCACACTACATTCCACACACCACATTCCACACACACCACATTCCACACACCACACTCCCCACACAACATTCCACACACATTCCACACACATTCCACACACATTCCACACACCTCATTCCACACACCACATTCCACACATTCCACACACCACACTCCACACACAACATTCCACACACATTCCACACACATTCCACACACCACGTTCCACACACCACATTCCATACACATTCCACACACCACATTCCACACACCACATTCCACACATATTCCACACACCACATTCCACACACACATTCCACACACCACATTTCACACACTACATTCCACACACCACATTCCACACATATTCCACACACCACATTCCACACTCCACATTCCACACACCACATTCCACACACCACATTCCACACACATTCCACACACACACTCCCCATTCCACATACATTCCACACACTCCACATTCCACCATCCACACACATTCCACACACCACATTCCACACACTACATTCCACACACATTCCACACACATTCCACACACCACATTCCACAGACATTCCACACACCACACACATTCCTCACACAACACACCACACACACCACATTCCACACACCACATTCCACACACATTCCACACACATTCCACACACCACATTCACACACATTCCACACACATTCCACACACATTTCACACACATTCCACACACCACATTCCACACACACACATTCCACACACCACATTCCACACACTACATTCCACACACCACAGTCCACACATATTCCACACACCACATTCCACACTCCACATTCCACACACCACATTCCACACACCACATTACACACACATTCCACACACACACACTCCCCATTCCACATACATTCCACACACTCCACATTCCACACACATTCCACACACCACATTCCACACACCACATTCCACACACATTTCACCACACACATTCCACACACATTCCACACATTCCACACACACTCCACATTCCACACCCATTACACATTCCACACACATTCCACACACCACATTCCACACACCACATTCCACACACATTCCACACACACACTCCACACATTCCACACACATTCCACACACATTCCACATTCCACACACCACATTCCACACACATTCCACACACTCCACATTCCACACACCACATTCCACACACATTCCACACACCACACTCCACACACATTCCACACACCACATTCCACACACCACACTCCACACATATTCCACACACATTCCACACACATTCCACACACCACATTCCACACACATTCCACACACCACATTCCACACACCACATTCCACACACATTCCACACACCACATTCCACACACATTCCACACACATTTCACACACATGCCACACACATTCCACACACAATCCACACACACTCCACATTCCACACACATCCCACACACATTAAACATTCCACACACATTCCACACACCACATTCCACACACCACATTCCACACACATTCCACACACACTCCACATTCCACACACTCCACATTCCACACACACTCCACACACATTCCACACACATTCCACACACCACATTC